>NC_065883.2:78402558-79602558 GCF_932274485.2 Patella vulgata | reverse complement strand
TCTCGATTAGACAGTAATTATACCATGGAGACTGAAAAATCCCTTCAAACTCCTGATAGGCAGTAATTAAGGTTTGAGAGAAGATATTAGAATAAAAGGTCAGATATAAACATCTCTAGGATTAGTGGGTTTATTAATCTATTTTTATCACCTGTAGAATTCTGATTGTCAAAAACAACAACAGGTATATAAATAAGGATCTTCAGAGTTCTTTTATAGTAGTATTTAAGGATGGGGTAGGGGGTAGTTTAATTTAGTTTGGCAACCTTTTAGCCACCAAAATTGTTTTTACACCCAATAACTGATTTAATTAATCAATGTCCTTTAAGCGGGAGATGGGAGGGCGATCGTACCCCTGCCATTGGACCAAGCACAGCAAATCATCGACCTTTAAGCAGGAGGCCTCTGCCATTGGACCAAACAAAACTTCTTTTTTTTTCTACCATATACACACTGAATGGAAATACTGCTTTTATGGATGCATCCATCTGAACACTTTAATATAACTTTACTGTCAATAATCATGATTTACACAGCTATAATACAATCAAAGAAAACCAAACCAGTTGGAATTTGGCCAAAACACCACTGCACAGACAAGTTGTCTCTTAAAACAATCTGAACACATTACTCCAGTACTTCAAAACTTTCATTGGCTACCAGTTTATCAACAAATTCATTTTAAGATTGGAATTTTAACTTTTAATTGTCTAAATAATGGCTGCTCCCCACAGTATCTTAATGAACTTTTAACACTGTATAAACTATGTATGAACCCGCTGATAAAAACTTACTTCATATTCCTACAGTAAAAACTAAAACTCGTGAACGGGCTTTTGTTTTACGTCTCTGCTAACATGGTTAGCGTGTGCACGCTGTATCATAAAGTCTGTCCATGAGTCAACTGGCGTGGTTTCGATTTCCCGGTTGTATGTGACAAGAAGTAGGGTCACCTGTCCAATCTCGTGGATTTGTCTGGTCTCCTCAAACTGCTAAAGATCCCTACGCGCAAGCTAATTATTGAAATAAAATTGAACCAATGTTAGTTTGTGTCAGGTGGACGTTATACTCTCTCGCTCTCTCTCCTCTCTCTCTCACTCTCTCTCTCTCTCTCACTCTCTCTCTCTTCAATGAACACAACATTTTTACAAATATTTGTTCAGTTTTATGTTTAAAGTTATCAGATCAAATATTGAAACTGATTGACATGTAATTGTTGTTCATCTTTAATAAATATTCTATAGAAATGTTTTCTATCTTAAATGATTTCTATAATTACAGCATGTCTAATTTCATTTTAATTTTCTTGAGATAACAAAATCAAAGAAATGGGTTCTGGCCTCTTGATATATTTTATGAGATTTATGTCTGGAAATTTCTATGATGATGATGGTGTTGATGATTATGATGATAATGATTATGGTGATTATGTTGACCAACAAAAATATAAAAACTTACATTTATTTTTTCTGCCATGGCTTTCAATCTCTGTATAAATTCTGTACCTGACTTGGCTTTCTCCGACAGTGTTTGTAGATTCTGTGAGAGTTCATTCTGAAACAATAGAAAACAAAATTTAAATTATTGTTAAATATTGAATAAATATGACAGATTATATTTAATAAACGAGATTAACTAAAGTTACAATCATATTCAAGATATAACTGTTTCATACATAGGCGTACGGGGAAATTTTTGACTAGGGGGGGGTGGTGGTGGTTGGTGCCCCAAAAATGTAGTTAGGTTCTTAGTATGTTACATAATAATAATAAATTCGCTGTTAAATTGGACACATTCAAGAACACAATATTTTTTATACAACTGTGTGCCAAAATTTTCACAGCATTTGGTGCCCAAAATGGGGGGACGGTCGCCCCCCCCCCCCCCCCCAGCCCCCCCAACTCGTACGCCTATGGTTTCATATCCATGAGACATACACTTTATACCTTACAGGGTTTAATAAAACACCCATCTATGAAACATACATCCAGGTATACACATTTAATGAAACATACACCCATCTATACACATCATGAGGCATACACCCATCTATACACAAATCTATACACATCATGAAGCATACACCCATCTATACACGTCATGAGACATACACCCATCTATACACGTCATGAGACATACACCCACCCATACACATGTCATGAGACATACACCCATCTATACACATAAAGATGAGACATACACATACATGAGACATACACCCATCTATACACATCATGAGACATACACCCATTTATACACATGTCATGAGACATACACATACATGAGACATACACCCATCTTTACACATACCAGTAGACAAAGACATACACCCATCTATACACATAATTATATATCAACCTCTTACAGCAGACATTGTGTACTCATTCTTTTGCATAAAATGGAGAGAGAAAGAGAGAGAGAAATGGGGTTTAACATCCACTCAACACAAACTAGGTCATTTCGGGACTAACATATGGTTTAATTTTATTTCAATAATTCGTTTGCGCATAGGGGTCTTTAGCAGTGGGAGGAAACCGGAGGACCCGGAGAAAACCCACGAGTTTGGACAGGCGACCCTACTCCTTGTCACGTACAACCGGGGATTGAAACCATGCATAAAATGGAAATACATTTCAAAATTGTTCAACGATAAACAATCAGTTAGCTTTAGATGAAAACAACCCACAAACTATTTCGCTCACCACATGGAATTATTTCTCGTTCAAGTGCGTATAAATATTGTCAGATTAAAGCCATGGTTAACCTCCTCCCCGATTATATAAATTCCATGTGTTTATTGCTGTAGTGCACGAGATTTAATCAAAATATAGGTTGGAAGAGTTTTTCAGGAAATATTTATAAAATATTTATGTTGAGATTTGTGTAGATTGTGAGATGGTGCAATATGTGGTTTATCAAAATATTGTGTTTCAAGTTTTTTTTAAAAAAAACTTTGGGTTAGATGTTCTACTTTATTATAAATTATTGAAGTTGAATTCACATGGCAAGTGGTACGAATCATGGTTACGCGGTCCTGTAGGTCCATGGATAAAATGTCTGGGTTGTGACAGTTAGCCTTGATAACTGGTTTGGCTTGTCGCCTGTCCAACCTTGTGGGTTTTCTCCAGGTCCTCCAGTTTCCTCCCACTACTAAAGACCCCTACGTGCAAGCGAATTATTGAAATAAAATTAAACCATATCATATGTTAGTCCTGAAATGACCTAGTTTGTGTTGAGTGGACGTTAAACCCCATCTCTCCCTCTCTCTCTGGTTTGGTTTGGTATCTTTGTATTTTTTAATAGTTTTTTTTAAATGACCATAGTCTAACCATTACAATACAGCACGCAATAACCTTAAACAGACATCAAGAAGTCCTGGGTTTGAAATTTGTTGTCACAGATAGCCTGGTTTGGCTTGGTATCTTAGCTTTTTCTAGTTTTTTTAAATGACCAAAGCCTGAAACATTTTTAAAGTAAAATGGTTGGCATACATGTTATACGATACAGCACACAATGGACTTAAATAGACATCATGATTGATCATGGTGGGAATCCCCCTCCCAACAGAATACTGGATAAATCTTGAGATGACAAACCTTTCGGATAAAAATAAAACAAATTTGTAAAACTATGTACTATGGTGTACTCCGACTGTACTTTAATGATGATTCACCCTTGTAATGGGCAGTGAATGCCAGACTGACAAAGAAAGTGTGTTTTGACATTCTGACGAAATGAAAAGTCATGGTCCACATGTGTACACATTGGGGTGCACGTTAAAGAACCCTTGACGGAATTCTATGAAGAGGAGCGAGAAATAAAACAACTGTCTAGGCAAAGTTCTCCACATTAGGCACAAAAACAGCTGTCTAGGCAAAATTCTTCACCCTAGCATTTATCACAGGTGACCACAGGTAACCATAGAAAAAATAAAAATAAAATTTTTGTTGTCTTAAAATAGATAATTGTGTTGCGGAGACGTTAAACTACGATCCTATGATACGTTTTGATAAAACCACATGTTTATAAGATACTATGCATATCATTTACCTAAAACTTAACACATCCCAAGATGCTCCCTGAAAATATATCGCAAAATAATAAATATGTCTTCATCGCAAAAAAAACACCCCTTTGAATAAATTTCTCATTTTTCGTTGTAATTACGAGGCTGATTACAACTGAAACTGAGGAAATAAACAGAAATTGAGGACTTGGCTGATTATTTTACCCCCGCTATGTTTCCGCTTCATTGACTTCAATAATAAATAAACCAGATTTAATTTTCCTCGTGGTTTGTTTTGATAGGCACTAAACCTGCCTGGCTCTGTGCAAGTGGCCAGTTTATTTATTTTGTCGAAATTCCCTTAAGGCTTAAGTCGATGAAAATTGGTTTTACAATTTAAAGGAGTACACACATGCTAGACTTTAAACCAATATTGGCTTTCATAAAATGATTGAAGTTGGAGCAATCTGATTATAATACAGATTTATATTTCGTTTCGTTTTTTTATACTTTCGATGACCTCTACTACATGAAGATCTGACCAGTTGTACTGGGAGGTCGCATCAGAGGTCATATGAGCGGCTTTTGACCCTACGACGTAGGAGATTTGATTAACCAATCCGCATTGATGTTTCTAGTGGATTACGCCAAAAGTTCGCCGTAACTGACCGTTTCAATGGCTAATCCCTAGCATCATCCAGAACACGTCAATGTTAAGAAATCTTCCAGATCCTAGTGTAGTAAAGACAAGTAAAATGAAATATTGAACGATAAAAAACTAAATGAAATAGGATCCGTGTTTTAATCAGATTGAAGTAAGAGATCCTTAAAATGAAATGAAATAAGGTTTCTGCACAAACCTGGCTAATGATGATCGACATGCTTTTTGTCTTGTACCTCATGCAGTGTACTATGAGGGGAAATTGCTTTTTCGTCTCATCCAAGCAACAGGGCACTGCTCTATGCCAGGCACCCTGTCCGACACAACTGACAAAAAGGTAACCATGATGAAAATTAATGTTAGAGAACTGCTCAACACAACAGCCAGAATAAACAGTGCATGAATGCCAACAAATTTTTCAAACTTTCACTGAGCTGTATTGAGCTTATATATTTAGATATTGTGGTCTGATCCCTTTAAAATTATTCAAACTTTCACTGAGCTGTAGTGAGCTTATTTATTTAGATATTGTGGTCTGATCCCTTTAAAATTATTCAAACTTTCACTGAGCTGTATTGAGCCTATATATTTAGATATTGTAGTCTGATCCCTTTAAAATTATTCAAACTTTCACTGAGCTGTAGTGAGCATATTTATTTAGATATTGTGGTCTGATCCCTTTAAAATTATTCAAACTTTCACTGAGCTGTATTGAGCCTATTTATTTAGATATTGTGGTCTGATCCCTTTAAAATTATTAAAACTTTCACTGAGCTGTATTGAGCCTATTTATTTAGATATTGTGGTCTGATCCCTTTAAAATTGTTGATTGAAGAAGGAATTCCGGTGTTCTATCAACGACCATGAAAGTCATGTTAAATATGTGGAGAGGTATTTATCCTCCGTGAAATCAATGCCAAAAGTTTTAACAAAGATAAACTAATTCGGGGAAATAACTGATTGAGGGGTTGAAATGGGAATTAGCTACAACTCGTATTGTTTTTTTAACAGTGAACTCACTCACAAGTTAGGAATTCAACGCCATTTCAGACAGTTCTAGGTGTATTTATGGGTAGAATGATGGGTTTCTCGTTGGTTGTTACGACATTAGTAAGCTGTCGAGTCTATATGATTTGACTATTGCCATCTGTTTTGTGCGTCTGCTAGATGAAAACAGTGGTAATAATATTCTGAATATCTAACCCTACCTGTCTTAACTTAACCTATAATCATCGGCAGTTTCAACAAAGTAAATTCACACTAGAGAAACCAGAAATATAGATATTTATTTTTCATGGTGATATAGAGAGAGAGAGAGAGAAATGGGGTTTAACGTCCACTCGACACAAACTAGGACATTTCGGAACTAATATTTCATTTCACTGTATGTCCAGCTTCATTAGCCCAGTCAGTGCAGAAAAGTAGGAGATTAAATTCTATCTCATTTTATTTTAGTAAAAGGCACCATGATAGAAGGAGCTTTGATTAGTTACCTTAAGCTTCCAAAACATTTAATGGCAACACTTGAAAGGCTGTTAGTACATGAGGAGATGGAATATTACACTATGTAGAGGATTTAGCTGATTAGCCCAGCGTGTAGTAACACGGCTGATAAACGAGGAGAGTGAGGCTATTTAACCATAATGATTAGCGTTAAGAGATAACTCTTGAGTGTAACACCATGAGATAACACGGCGAAACTGAGATAACACACCAGTTTGATAAGACATTTAGTTATTGATGTAAAATGGCAGGGTAGCCATTAATATCTGTATCACTGCTTTCTTTACAGGTTAAAGTTCATTAATAGGAGTTCAGAGGTCATTTAATATTGCATCCCTGCAGTGGCAACCTATTTCTTAAAGTTTAATTAATGGTGTACTTCTCATTAATCTAACTTAATTCTTATTAATCTCATGTAACTCCAAAAGGAACAAATGGTCTCAAATGTAAATTAGACATTGTATAAATGGAATCATTTAGTCTAAAATTTCATGGGTTTTCAAGAATTTTAAATCTAAACAGAAGATTTGAAGATAAAAAGATTGGAATTCTTTCAGATTCTCAACACTTGAGCACAATCTGATAGAGAAAGTAAAAAAAAGCAACGCATATCCAACATGAACAGATGTATTTTACAGGAGGAGAATCAAGAGAATGAAGGATTGTGAAACGGTGCATACAAGCACCAAAAATAGAATTAATTACATAAACATGAATTAAATCCTTTCTTACGCCGATATATTTACAAGTTAGAAATAGCATCAGAGCTTTAGTTTGGTTATGTGAATATTTCCACGGAAGAATTCAGTAATTACATTAACAGCGCCGAATAACTTACTATAAAAAAATGGTTCCAGTAAATTGAAATGTTGAAAAGATTGACATATGCTATCATTTTTGTAGTAGCACAAACTAGTGCCGAGAATTTGGTACTTGCGAAAGAAACGATAAAATTTGTAAGAGTTGGTTTATGAAGGAGAAAAAGGAATGATACGTCCTCGTATACCATTTGTTTACATCATGTGATTCTTTTTATTGTTCTAAACGTAAACATGACAAACATTCCATTAACACAGATATCTGGTGATTCCAGATAGCGTATAAAAGATCAAACTTCATCTCGTTCCGTTTAACTGGGTGAATACCTGGCTGTTTACCTGGAGCAGCTTCTCAGACAAATTATTCAAACCACTTGCTTTTATTGTCGGTTTTATCTGAAAAGTTCAGATTACCAACAGTAACTCTTAAAGCTAAAAACTATTTCTTGGATATCAATTGGATGTTACTAGTTCTAAAACCTATTAATCAAGCCACTTGGTTTTATTGTATTTTATCAGAAAAGTTCAGATTACCAAAAGAAATTTTTTAGCCTAAAAAAACCTTTCTTGGATACTAGTTGAATCACGGATGTAATAGATATGAAAACTAAGAAATAAACCAAATGCGATCTATGTAAAAAGATATAAAAGATTATGCACAAATAAAGAACAAAAAATAAATTTTGTTTCTATATATATAATAGGGATGTATACCGGTATACGTGTGAGACTATTCATATGTCTGGGGCTGTATATAGATTTATTCTCATGATGTCTGGAATTTAATATAAATACTTCCTATTGACTTGGTCGTGTGGAATTCGCTTCTAGCTCACTCCATAGATGTGCATGAATCGCAGACTAGATTCATGAATGGATTATCCAATGTCATTTAAACTGAAGTTAATTATCAAAGTCGCTGATCCCTATTTGAATTTCTCGGACAGGATTTATTTTTTTCATGTCTTGATCGATCCATGTTAAACTGTTCTTATGTTGATTATTCAACATTTAAATTAAGAAATTAGAACTGAAAGATCAACAGTAGATAATCTTGTTCAATCTTATTAAAACAGGCCCAAGCAATTAAAACAGGCCCAACAGGCCCAAGCAATTAAAACAGGCCCAAACAGACCCAAACAATTAAAACAGGCCCAAGCAATTAAAACAGGCCCAACAGGCCCAAGCAATTAAAACAGGCCCAACAGACCCAAACAATTAAAACAGGCCCAAACAATGAAAATAGGCCCAAACAATGGGAAATGTGAGAGAGAACAGCAACATTCCCTTAAAGGGGCATTAGCTTAGATTAGATAAAGAGCTGACAGTTCTCGATATAATAGTTGAAAAATAGATAATGAAAACAGAATATGTTGAAAATTTTAGTCAAATTACTTCACCCTGAGCCTAAATATCGGCAATACAATTATAGTCTAGCCTCAATTGTCATTTCAACGGTTTTTACAATAATAAATAAAGTCTTGATAATCCATTTCTATGGTAACTGCATCAACCACGAAACGTATTTAAATCTATTTATATTGCAGGCTAGCGATGCCATCGAGGGTTGATTATGGTCTTGTCATGTTAATAAATGTCTAATTATTAATTTATATAACATTTCAGGCCTAAAGAAAGACCTGCAATAATGTATGTTTAAAAGAGTAGCAGTGACCAAGGACATGCCAGTAGATCTGTGTTCTCTCCAAACATTCTACTGTATGAGTTCCACAACCTGTTGACCACATAGAAGACCACACCATGTGTCTGTAAGTCAACCAGAACTCGTAAATAACGGTCTGATTATTCTCCTAAATATACAATAAAAACATAGGAAATACTACAAGTAAAAACCTCATGTACATATCCTACAATCCCTACACCTGTTTTATATACAACTAAAATACTATATCGTTTCTACTACAGTATATATTAATATGTGGCCATACGGGGATGATGATCCCCAAATCTCGATCTGACAGATGGGTTTTTACCACATCTTGTATAGATCACATCTATAAAAGTCAATTTATGTTTTAATATGAGGTGAAGTGACAGTTTGACACTAATATAGAACATATTCTAATTCTATATTACTGGGTTTTATAGACAATATAGAACATATTCTATGTTACATTTATACTTTGATAATGGGCCTGTATGATCACGTCTCGGGCCAAGTATAAAAGGGGTCTTGCTTGTTCGAGACGATTGGCGGAATAGCTGAATGAATGGAGTGGATAGAACATCGCCAACATGAACTTTGATTGTAAAATGTACGATCACTCATAGCACCATTGTATGGCGTATACTCGTTTTCATTAGCCCAGTTGGAGCAGAGCAGTAAGACATTAAACTCCATTTCATTTCCTTACACTTCAGTAGTGTTGTGTTTTTTCAGCCTACCAGTTGGAGCAGAACAGTAAGACATTAAACTCATTTCATTTCATTAATTTTGTCGGAACATTGTACAGAAACAGAGACATTTGTAACTACTATTGTTCAAAACCAAATTACACAACAAGTTTTCTGTACATGACTGTAGAGTAAAAATAATTGCACCAAACAAGACGTGATTTAGTAACCAATAATTCACAGACATTGGATAGACAGAACAGTCTGGTAGGGGATCAACTAATTAATTTGATTGGATTAAGTCAGATCTGTGGAGATCGATGTCCAGCTATAAACGGAGCTTCGTCGATTAATCAGAGTGACTAAACTTCTTCTACAACCAACAAATTATTACTCATCCTCTCATTTCTCCACATGTTAAACGTTTCGTTTTCATATTGATTGATTTAATTCTCGGTCATCCATTCACAAAGTTTACGATTTACTACCAATCAGTCTGTCTGCCAACAGAATTACTGATTAATATCGTTTCACGGAAGTCTGATATAGGTGGGGAAATGGAATAAAGGTTTGAATTTATTTGGTCACACAAATTTGTGAAAGTTCAAATACAATTATTTGCATAGACTGCGAAATGCAAAAGGTCTGAATTATTTGGTTGTCAAAATTCAGGAAAAGGAGATTAATAAAATTCCATTGTTTTGATGCCATTTTCAGCGATAATCAAATACAATTATTTGTTAATAAGAGAAAATTTGTCAGTTTGCTCAAATAAAAAAAATGATTTGTACAAATTAAAGCAGATATTTTATTCAGACCCATACCAGTAAAAATGGAGGAACAGATAGAATAGAAACCACTTTTTAAAGGAGTTAAAACAAAAGCACCTGCTATATGCCAATTCATATATTTTCTCTCTCTCTCTCTCTCTCTCTCTCTCTCTCATCATTAATGGACAACTCAACAAGCAAAATAGAAAATAAACCACAGAACAGCACAGTTCATTTATTCCATTTGGTATATTTATTCCTCCATCTGTCTATCCATGTTATCAGTGGAACTGGGTTGACAAGCTATCATTATAAATTAAGATTAGTATCTTGTCAATTGCTACCATCATGCAATCGCTTACTTTACGCTATATACCCCGGGGTGTTTTAACCAATCAAAATAGGATTCTAGCATACGCACAGGTCTTTAACTCTCCAAGCCGATTTACAGAATTAACAAATGGAAAAAATATGCTCATCACATATTCTTCAGTGCAGATATTTTTGTACGTAGTTTTAATAAAAATTACAAAAATACATTCAGACATTGTTTGAAATGGATTAATGAACAATCTATTTTTAAAAAAGGTTTGAAATGAAATGAAATGGAGTTTAATGTCCTACTGTTCTGCTCCTAACCTGGGCTAATGAAGACGGGCATACGCCATACAGTGTGCTATGAGGGAAATTTTGCCCGGACAGCGGCACTACAGCCTACTCTTATATCGAATTCCAACTGCCAAGGGATCTTTTACGTGCACACCGGAAAATCTGGATGAACTTTCTCGGCTAATGCAGGGATCGAATACCCGACCTCCAGGCTAGCGAGCTAGCGTCTTACCCACTTAGCCACGTGATCCCCAAAAAAGGTTTGAATTTGGTGTCAAACATTAGATGTTAAGTCAATCAATCTACCATACTTATTCTAAGATCATTTTCTATTTGTAATAATATTTTCTAAGGCGATAAGCAATGGCTGCTATCGATGAAATATCCATTTACTGTCCATTCTCCACCAACTGGGCAAATGAAGACAGGCATATGACATTTAGTGAGCTACATTTATGAGGGGGATTTGCCAAGGCAGTGGTATTTCCATCTACTCTTTGTCAAATTGCAACTTTTAAATACTATTTTTTCTTTTACAGGCACTCCAACATGTACACAGAAGCTCGATTTTTCAATCCCATCCAAAAAACTAGAAACTTTATTCTGTCAACTATCAAGGTTCTCATGTCTGGGAAGAATATCCTAACTACAAAACTGTTTTAATATTTAACATGAATTGTGGATATTTTATTGGATAAAACTGTTATAATATTTAAAATCAATCGTGGATATTTTATTGGATAAAATACGGTATTTAATACACACTAAGATGTTAGAAATAATAAAAACAAAATGATATATAAACATAACAAGTGAGATAAACCAGAAAGATGGATTTTGGAAGTTATAAAATCAATTATTTATTTTACACAGGAACTTCGATAAACACTTGTTGTACACTAGACGGAAAAAAACATGAAAACGACTTGCAGACATGTCAACCTTGTTGGTGAACAAACTAACAGACCCTATCAGTTGGCATCAAACTGGTGTAAGAATTAGGCAGTTGTAATTACATGCAAATTGCTTATAAATTTGTTTTCTGTAATCAACACGATTTGCCTCTGAAGGTGTGAGTTTTAACTCGAGTGCTTGCTGTAGGTCCAATGCTTAATGATCCGATGATGGTTGAGTGGGCATTGTCATAGAACATGTGGGTAGACCTAAAGAATTCACGTACAAGTGAGGAATTGAAACCACACCACTTGACTCAATGACAGACCTTATGATCTAAAGCGATCTCATTTGACCACTTAACACGATCATGGTAGATCATCTAGTTTGGGTGTACGCCTTATGCTCTAAAGCGCCCACTCTTTTGGGTGTCAGCGTATCGTTCGTTTTTAAACTCCAGGTCCATCCATGTTTTTAAGTGTAATACCCAGAGCTTTGCCTAATTGCAAATGGCCTGTCTTGCAAATGGCCTGTCTAGTGTACGTAAAAGATCTCCTGGCAGTTGGAATTCGACATAAGAGTAGGTCATAGTGTTGCTGTCCAGGTAAAATTTCCCTCATAGAACATTGTATTTCGTGGGCCTATGCCCGTCTTCATTAGCCCATTTCGGAGCAGAACAGTAGGACGTTAAACCTCATTTTATTTCATTTTATTTATCTAATTGTAGTTTTGTATGTTATCTATATTACAAGGTGTTGAAGCACGTTAATTATTTATTTAATTAATGGAAGACGAAGATCTACAAGTATAATCAGGAGCAGATTCAAATCTCATTACAAACTTGGCAGACATTTGGGGAGATTTGACAGAGGATTCTTTATATTACCCGTAATAAACACCCCGAAGTTGATAAATAAAAATAGCCCATACAACCCCCATACTAATTGTTCATTAATAAAACATAAAATGTCCTTTTTATCTCGCACCTGACAACAAGAAATGGCTGACTGCACTCCAATATCCCTCCACCTTAGCAACCAATCCCTAGTTAAGATGGCAGCCATTTGCCAAGTGCCAAATATCTTGTTGAAAGAGAGTCAGGTTTTTCACAGTAGGGAAGATAAGACAGGGAGATGTAATTAAATTTATCTCAAATTCACGGCCAGTGCCTTCCTATCTCTCATTTAATTCCTTAATTTTCATGGATTTAAAGATTTTTATGATATGTTTGAATACTGCAACGCTGGGTGGTATTTCTTTAACAGGATCCATTAAAAGGGTCTGTATAATGATATCTTTAATAGATGAAGGCCTACTAACCTGAACGACTTGCTGGTATATTAGAATGATAATCCATATAATGCCGGTGACAAGATGCTCCTGTTGAGTATCAAACTTGTGATGCAAGGTATGGAAGCCATACACCCCAAAGGAATAATCCAAAAGGGAATTCCCCAAAGAAGGAAATACATTTAAACACATGACCTAACAATTCAGATGTCCCCAGATATACGAACAATCACATGACCTAACAATCCAGATGTCCCCAGATATTGCAAGCAATCAAATGACCTAACAATCCAGGTGTCCCCAGATATACATGTACAAGCAATCACATAGCACACCATATATATTTACATCACTGCTACATAAACATGATGGTCCACTAAGAATAGTATGTCATGATAGTCAAGCGGTAAATGTAAGAGCTCTGGAGTCTTGAGTAGCAGGCACGATCGTCAAGCGGTAAGAGCTCTGGATTCTTGAATAGGAGGCCACGATCGTCAAGCGGTAAGAGCTCTGGACTCTTGAATAGAAAGCCATGATCGTCAAGCGATCAGAGTTCTGGATTCTTGAATAGGAGGCCACGATCGTCAAGCGGTAAGAGCACGATCCTTAAGTGGTAAGTGCTCTCGACTCTTGAACAGGAAGTCATGGTAGTCAAGCGGTAAGAGCTCTGGACTCTTGAACAGAATTCCATCAAGGACTGAGAAGAATCTTGAGAATTTTCATGACCAGTTTCCATTTATAATACAGACATCCAACCTCCCCACACCCATTGCCTTGTGATATTTATAGTACAGACATCTAACCACCCCTCCCCCCCCTCCCCCACACCCATTGCCTTGTGACATTTTGAGAGAAATGGGGTTTAACGTCCACTCGACACAAACTAGGTCATTTCGGGACCAACACGTGGTTCAATTTTATTTCAAAAAGTGGAAGGAAACCAGAGGTCCCAGAGAAAAACCCCCGAGGCTGGACAGACGACCCTACTCCTTGTCACATACAATCGGGGATTCGAAACCACGCCAGTCGACTCAATGACAGACTTTATGATACAGTGTGCACGTGCTAACCATTCGGCCATCCAATCCCCCTGTAACATTTTGGACCGTTTTAGTTGCTGTTTTATCAAAGGTATTAAATAATTTATCTAATTAAAAAAAAATTTCCAAATATGATGTAGGCAGAATCTGAATCTAATATATTCTCTTTTAAATTCAAATATTTCTGTTTTAAAAAAAAAAGAAGTGGGGAGATTCTCATGTTTGAATTCTAAAGTCAAACAAATTTTAATCACAAATTTTTCCTTTGATTTTGTAAATTTAATCTCTGTTGTTCCGATTCTGCATCTATCTTTAAAGGATGTTACAATCATCCTGAAAAGAAGTCATCAAAAACCTAATTATCTTGAGATTTATTTGCAAAATCTCCGCAAGTTTTTAACCTCTTTCACCTCACAGTTTATCTCAAGTTGAAATATATTTTTAAACTCGGCAATAATTGGTACGAAATTAAGATTAAAAAGTCAACTTGGCCATTAATGTCATTTTTTACGACCAGATCACACACAAACTTGCGAAAATAATTACAATTTTCTCTTAAAAATGGTGAGAAAAATGTTGTCTAAAAAGAATCTCTTGTGTTCTGCAAAAACATAACATTTTAATAAGACCTTTGAGCTTCCGTTAAAAAAAATTCAAAAGTTTAAAATGAATTTAACAGGTTTTTGTCGGCCAAGTATGAAATGATTAGGGCGGAAATCAGATTTTTAAAACAAGGATCATATTGTTCTGCTCTCCATCTACCATCCTAGCTTTTATCTATTCTTTTCAATTTTTATCATTTTAGCAGTTCTGTAAATTAATCCACTCAGATTCAACATTTTCATAAAACAGACAAAAAACAAACTACCATTATGAATGTGATTGTGGACCAGTACATCACAGAGGCTTTCCCAAATCATGATAATCACTGTATGATTAATACCACATGGTCCTGTCTCTTCCTCAAAAATAGGGGGGTGGGGGGGTTGGATGGCCGAAAAATAGTTAGCATGTGTGCGCTGTATCATACAGGATGTCATTGAGTCAACTGGTGTGGTTTCGATTCTCTGGTTGTACGTGACAAGGAGAAGGGTTGCCGATCCAACCTCGTTGGTTTTCTCCGGGTCCTCCGGTTTCCTCCCACTGCTAAAGACCCCTATGCGCAAGTAAATTATCAAAATAAAATTGAACCATGTGTTTCTCTCTCTCTCTCTCTCTCTCTCCTCGAAATTCATTTGATTATTCTTTAAACCAAGTGCACAAAAACTCACAGAAGTTTTTAAACCATTCTGTAAATCAAGCTCACAGCTATTATTGTTACAGCAAAAAGACAATTTTTAACAATTTAAACTTGGTGTGACATTTTAATCGTTTTGGAAAAAAATGGTGTTTAATGTAATTCTCGTCTTTCGATCGCTTTTATCCATGTGGTTGCAAATTACCTTCCCCTTGCCTTGTCATTGTATATGGAAGCACTTTGCACACAGCTGGTTGTATGACGATTTTTAATCACAATTTCTCAGACACCTAAAGAAACATTCTCCATTTTGAGAGATCAAAGTTTGCATTTAGAACAAATTTAATTAAAAATCTAAATAAATATAAGTGATCTTGATTGCCATATATCAACACGATGGTTCACCTTTCAATTTAAACATGTAAATACATCACTTAAACAGTGTTTTAACTAAAATCATCATGTCTTTTAAGAGTGTCAATCATCAGATTTAAACATTAAGTGGCTACAGACATAGGAAGAAGATAAAATGCTGATTTTAAAGATCTTGATTGAAATATTTCATCTGAAAAGTTATATTATGTATCTCATCAGCTATTTATAAACATATGTTAAATAATCCATGACTTTTTTAATCCAAGCTGAAATGAAATTAATATTTAATTAAGAAAACAAAATGAGATTATCACTGGTAGATAATCTCATTGTTCTATTCACAATATCTTTGGAGAGAGAGAGAGAAAGAGAGAGAAAGAGATGGGGTTTAATGTCCACTCGACACAAACTAGGTCATTTCAGGCAGGACTAACATATGGTTTAATTTTATTTCAATAATTCGCTTGCACGTAGGGGTCTTTAGCAGTAGAGTGAACCGGAGGACCCGGATGACATGGAGAAAACCCACAACGTTAAATACGGAATGGAATTGAACCATTTTTTGACTGATATTCCGTTTGAGATTTAACTTTCATGAGATTGTAGTTATCAAGGGATTAACAATCCATGAATGATATTCAAAGATTTTAAATAAATGCTATAATGTCTTTTAAATATGTTAATGATTGAACCAATGAACTAATTTAACAATTTAAAAACCTTCATAAACCTGATTTAAACACCTTAAAACCTGAGTTTCTGGATTTCTGACCATGATGTTATAAGGACTACAATATCCACTGACACATATCTCTATCCATGAGCATCAAGCTCAAAACCTTATCTGACATGTTTTTTAAATTCTGATCTCAGCAAAATTGTATCTACATGTAACAAGGATTTTTTAATTGCCTAGAATACTATCAAATGCAAACTTTTCGACCCCTATTTTTGATAAATTTCAAAAAGGAACTCGTTATTGGCCTTCTGGCACAATGAGGCTTATATGAATTGAATCTAATTTAAAAATCAAACTGTTTATTCCGACCTTTAAAGACCTTAAAGTGCTGGGTTTAACGGAAGCGTTGAACCCTATATAGAAATATTTACCCTAGGGACCTAGTCAACAGGAAATCTTTAAGTCATCAACGGCCACATGTTGCATGTTGAGGATAGTTTGTGATGATGTGTGCGTGTGCATTTCATGTGAGACTGGGTGGTTTGTTTATATGTTAGGGTTAGGCGGGTTGCTTCAGGGAAATGTTGATACAATCTTCCCCCATCATCTTTTATTCTTCAAAGATGTGACGTTAAAACCCGGGAGGGATGTCAGCACGGAATAAAATTTACGTGGAATCTGTCAAGTTAAAAAATTAGGGGGTTTAAATCATAGGCGTACGAGCTGGGGGTGCAGGGGGGGTGCAGGGGGGGCGCCTGCCCCCCCCCCCCATTTTGGGCACCAAATGCTGGGAAAATTTGGGGACACAATTGTATTTTGTAAAAGTTGTATAAAAAAAAAGATATTGTGTTCTTGAATGTGTCCAATTTAACAGCGAATTTATTATTATTATGTAACATACTAAGAACCTAACTACATTTTTGGGGCATCAACCACCACCGCCCCCCCCCCCCCAGTCAAAAAGTTCCCCGTATGCCTATGGTTTAAATTCTTGAGGTCAAATATTGAAGTGAATAGTTCTTGTTGGAAAGGGAGGTTTGATGGTCGAATGGTTAGTGTGTGCGCGCTGTATCATAATATCCGTCATTGAGTCAGCTAGCGCGGTTTTGATTCGCCCGGTTGTACATGACAAGTAGGGTCGTCTGTCCAACCTCGCGAGTTTTCTCTGGGTCCTCCAGTTTCCTCCCACTGCTAAAGACCTCTACGCACATGTGTGACATATACAGTAAAACGGAGGTTATCAAATTATAAAATAGGAATTACAAAATGAAAGAAACATTTGAAAAACATTTATTACTGTAGGGTTTGTTTTGTCTGTGTTTAGCTGTGCAGCCATCATTTATTGTCTTTTTTAGATCAAGAAACTGAAGTGTCTTAGGCAATTTAGATGTACTTCATGTGGAGGCAGACCACCATTAAATTTCACCATCTCGGTACCCAGGAATTGTAGTTCGTCTATTTATAGCAATTCTCTCTCTCTCTTTTCACCCCTTTTGCATGCCCATTTGTGTTGATTTTTTGGTCTAGAATGGACGAAGATGGTTTGAATAAACATTTTCTGCCAGGTTTTGGTAAATATTCATGATTTTGAGGCGGAAGGATAACAGGGTTATCAGGTTGGCTACGGTGATATGTACGGCAACCAGTTACATGTTTTTAGTATGCTTCTTCAAGTTTGTGTATCTCAAAATTTTGGTGGTCAACCTCATACAAGTTTTAGTGCAAAGACATGACCATTTGTTCCTCTGTCTGTAGTGAAAAGCATTCAGCCCAACGAAAATTGGGGGAAAAGTTGGAGGTGGGAAAAGAGGCCAGAATTAACATTGAAGTCAATGGGGAAATTAATGGTGGTCTGCCTCCATGTTCACTTGTTCTTCCTCTCATTTGCACATTGTAATCTCCAGACATTATTTGTCTTTATAAAGACATTCCACACTTCTGTCTGATAACCTTAACCACATAAAAGAATAAAATGAAATCTGATTCATTTATCCACTTGTCCGTCTGCTAAAAACACTGCGTGACAACAAGTCTGACATTTTCTTTAACAAAAGATTACCGTTATTGAATAATGCTCAAACAGAGAGGGTCGTTTCTGGAATCCAGATGCAATACAAAAAAAAAAGTGAAATATTTGTTTTTCTTATTTATAAAACTAATAGTGTTAAACACATGATTTTTCTCAGACTTTTTGTAATTTATTTTTTAAATGTCGAAATATTTTGACTCGTTCTTTATTACAGTGTTTCTCAATCTCAGTTCAACGAATTCAGAGGGGTCTATGAGGGGTCTACGAGGTGTCTGCCAGGAAAAACGGTTGGAATCCACTGTTTTAGTATGAAATAGACAAGAAGGTCATAGTGAAACTGATCGGGAAGTATTCTCAGAAATTAAAAGGAAGACTGTCAATTTAAGCTTGGGTAAAAATTCCATTCCTAGAGATCCTACCCACAACACAAAACTGTTCCACGAATTCAAAAGGCTCCAAAGTTTTCTTGTGAATTAATCGGAAGACAGTCAGCTCAAATTTGAGTAAAAATTGAGTTCCGAAACCATAAACACAAAACTGAACGTACAGGCCTCTTCCAGCTTTGAGTCTGGGACATTGACAAGTAAAAGAAGGAAGACCAAGGGATGTATGTGATGAGCGTCCACGAAATAACAAACGTATATAAATGTCCTCCTAGAAAAAGAATTTTAAACGTTAATTTCTTCTGAACAATTTTGCATGAACTTAAACTTTTAACAGGATAAGAAACCTATGATAAAACTAACACTTGTTGCAAGCCAAACATATGCGATATATTCTTTATTTGTTTTATCGTTATTTCTAACTTTTTTTTCGTGATGGCTCCTGCAAAAACATTGACACGTTATCGATGCCGTTTTCTATTCTATATTTTCATTCCACAATTTCTCTCGTTCCTACGAACTTTTCGCTATATTAAGATTGACATATCATTGGTGCTACTTTATGACATGACATTACAAATGTTTATTTAAATGTGTGGTCGATAAATTTCTACTATTCCGCCTATAAAATATACAAACTGGTTGAGGATATGGGTGGTTTTCATGAAATGGTAAGCGCTAAAAGGTTACTGTGCACATATGCTAACGATACACTTCTAGATTCAATGCTTTACATATGATTTTATATTAGGACGTATTTCTACGACTTTACTTCAAGTTGTTGATTTAGATAAAAGCTTTTAACTCATGATCTATCTCAAACTGATTGTTTTTAAAAAAACAAATCTTGACTTACACTTGACTTTAAATTGTTTCTTATGTTATCACTTTACAAAATATTACATATCATTTTGATTGTAGACAATCTTCCATCTATCTCTTGCTGTAAATCAATTTTTTGATGGGCCATCATCTCCAGAATACAATACAGATCATTGGCTACGACTACTTCCTGAATAAATGTGCAGTGTCATCAGATGTTCCCAATAGAGAAAGTATGACACCTTATAATACCACCAAACATAACGATAGTTTTGACTTCGCAATGAATAACAGGAATATGGAAGACAAGTATATGCAATTCAATGTACGTTATTGTTACTATTGGTAATATATGACTATTTTATATTCCAAATCTAACGGATATACTTCAACTGCGAATGTCATGCATTCCTGTTCCAGCCAAGCAGTGCAGTTAGTTTATAATTAGAGTCTTTTAAATCGAGACTAGGGAGTGCATCGCTCTTCGTTTCCGTTTAATAAAATGGATGTTTGAACAATACCTTGTCTCTCTCTCTTCTGGATTTGATGGAGATGCTGCTATACACATCATCTAAAATGAAGAAATTATACCCAAACCCTGGCCTATTCAGGATTTGATGGAGATGCTGCTATACACATCATCTAAAATGAAGAAATTATACCCAAACCCTGGCCTATTCAGGATTTGATGGAGATGCTGCTATACACATCATCTAAAATGAAGAAATTATACCCAAACCCTGGCCTATTCAGGATTTGATGGAGATGCTGCTATACACATCATCTAAAATGAAGAAATTATACCCAAACCCTGGCCTATTCAGAGTCAGCAAGCAAGACTCAACCCAATCTTTTACTTAAAATGCACCCTGTGGCCAGGTGGGAGTAACTATTTTTTCCAGTAGTTAAGGGGTCTTTTACATGCATGCCAATGTAATATACACAATATGTGTGTAACTGGCTACATGACTGTACTTACTTCACCACAAGCTACATGGTAGGATGTTGTGGTGTTTAGATGCATCATGGTACATGACTTTACTCACTTCATCACAAGCTGGTAGGATGTTGTGGTGTTTAGATGCATCATGGTATATACTGGTGCCGTTGTTTACATGCAAGCCTTATACAATATTTATATCTAGTTACGTATTTACACGATTTTAATTATTTCTAAATAAACAACCTATTAGTTCTTTAATTTGTTAATTTTCTGTTTAATTAGCTTGTACACATCTGTTCATTATAATCAATCTGCTCTTAACCTGTTTTTACGCCATTAAGGCCAGACCAATTTCATTTACTGCTCTTCCGGATTTCATCCCCCGTGTTAGCTGAGAGAAAGTTCATCAGGATTTTTCGCCGTGGTTTAGGACGGAGCGCGTGATAAGTGACAATATATATAGTTGGATAGGACGAAAAACTGAAATGGATTTTTGGGAATGGAACAACTGTAAAAATTTTGCTTCTTATTTTCTTCAGGAAAAAGACTAATAAAAAACCCAGAAATAATTGGTTGCACTAACTGTTCAAAACCTTTTAGTTCCAAATTTGAAATATTAGAAACATTACAAATATTACAAGACCTCGGAAGAACTGAAAATTACATTCGTTTGACCGAAACCAATTCTTGTTATAACCTGTTAGTATTTTACATTTGTTTGGCCGAAACTAATTCGTATTATAACCTGTTAGTATTTATGATGGATGATAAACGATTGACGAGGTTTGTTGATATATATTTTACCTATATAAACATGAGATAAATAATTCACACCTGTTGTAAATCTACTATAATCTAATTATATATACACCTGAGTTAATTACAGGTACGATAAATCTACAACTACAGGTAGAAATATAGTAAATTAGTCAGAACCGTCATGTTGTGGTTTTTAGTACATTCTCTAGATTGAAAAAATATGTTGCCAAGTAGATCTAGTGGCTATTGGAAACGAAAAGAAATGGGATTCAACGTCCTACTTTCCTGCACCAACTGGGCTAATGAAGACGGACATACGCCATACTGAGCCACATTGGCTAAAATGAAAAAAAATGGGGTTTAAAGTTATAATTTCATATTTTCTAAGAAAGTCAAACCATAATTATTTCTATGTCTTTTGCTCAATAGGTTGTCAACTCACTATTATACGATCATAGGTATCATTCTCACACTTAAACCTCATTTACACCGGAAATAATAACACAATTGCCTCCCAATTACCTCCCTTGTTTTCTATTCTCCACCATGGAGTAGCTTTTTTCAAACGTTTGAATTTGAAGAGGAAAATGATATTTTTACCAATTTCTCAACTGGCAATAGTGAATTATAGGATTAATAGGATTATGCTTTAACAAGGTAGGACTGTTTATAGATACCATCTATTTTAAGTCTTTATTTTAATAAATTTTAAAAATATAACTTAAAAATATGAAATTATCGCTTTAACATACTATTTTTCTGGACAGACTGGACTAATCATGATGGGAGTGGCTATTGGAATATATGAATATGTTGTCAAGGAGATCTATTGGGAATTGGAAATAAAATAAAATGTGGGTTTAACCTGTTCAACACCAATAATAATCTAATGAAGATTGCAGTGGTTATTGGATTATATAAATATAAACATACAGGTTTATTTACTGACTACTAGAATATATTAACATGTAAAATTTATAAAATTTAATTATTTAAAAGACAAGCTGAAATCCATGCCTTGTTTCAAGACAGGTTTCTGACAATGTAAAGATATTAAATATATGGCTGTAACGTGTTTTATAGAAGAGATGAGAATCGTTATAATTAATTCACCATGTGGAGTTATTCTATATACACCAAGTAGTATTATCTGTTCTAACAGGTTATAAAAATATCACCATCACACCCCCACCCTAAAACCTAAACATTTTATTCCATATTCTTATAAGATTGAAATTTCCTGTAAAATGTGGTTTAATATCCACTCGACACAAACTTGGTCATTTTGGGACTAACATATGGTTCAATTTTATTTCAATAATTCAGTTGCATATAGGAGTCTTTAGAAGTGGGAGCAAACTGGAAGCCCCAGAGAAAACCCACAAGGATGGACAGGCGACGCTTCTTCTTGCCACATGCAAGCTGGGAATCGAAACTACACCACTTGGCTCAATGACAGACCTTTTGATCTTAAGCGCTAGTCCTTAAGTCCATTTGGCCACCCACTCCACCATCCCAATTCTATTCTATTCTAATCAGATTAAAATCCTATAACATATAAAACTCAGTCACTCTTATGTAAATTTATTTCAAGCAGATTACATATCAAAGAATTTTTTCCCTAAATAAAACCTTTAAGTTGATGTATAAATTTAATCATTGAAATCTGTACATCTGAGATCTCCTTGTATCTTCGACGCAACACAAGTGCCTGATATTCAATATTGATGAAATCCTATAAATCTTTTATCTCCAATTAACTTTTTAACATGACAAGATTTTCTACTTAACTTATTAATACCCTATAAAATATAAGCTGTCTTTGATGTAATTACACGCTTGAATTCTTGTTGTTTTGTTTCGGAAATTGTAAAAGATTGTTAAGATGCGGATTAGATTTTACACACTCATCTGGAAAAAGTTTCTAAATAGATATTTTGACCTTTGTCACCACCTTTGCGTTCAGATGCAAAAGTTAAACAGATTTAACGGGTACCAATGTTTTTAAACCAATTTAACCTTATTGTCTAAACAGGCTTAATTTACATGGAATGTCTGCAATATAAGATTTCACTAATATTATATCTGTTTGTGTACGGGTTTCATTTTAAGCAGTAATTTCATCTTTTCAAAGGAATAATGTACATTTATGGCAATCACATACAACAGATTTATACTAGATGGAAACCTATCAATGTGATTCAGATCAAATACCTGTTCCTAATGTGATTCAGATCAAATACCTGTTACCAATGTGATTCAGATTAAATACCTGTTCCCAATGTGATTCAGATCAAATACCTGTTCCCAATGTGATTCAGATCGAATACCTTATCCCAATGTGAACCCAGATAAAGATACCAGATCCCTAATGAATGCCTCCTATCAAACGTAGGCGTGATTGAGAGTGATTAAAAGTAGACTTAATTAAGGAACCAGTGGTTTGTAATCTCTGTACAGATAGCGACGCGTAGAAATAACGCGTCTGCATCTTTTAGTGCATATCACTGCACCAACGGTTGTCGCCTTATCTCTAAACCATAATAATCTGTACATGGATCCAGGCGCCACCTACTTCAACATTCAGAGATAATGACAATTTAAAATATATCAATGACGTCTTCAATTATGATCGAGATAGAACAACAATTGTGTAAAACCGTAAATGAGGAGAAAGTATTTGATAAACAATTTAAAACCTTGTTTTGGGTCTATCTACCTATTAAAATGATGATAATAAAATATTTGAGATTTTGTAACCATCTTGAAATAGCTTCTCTCTGATAAAATATTATCATGGATAATTAATTATATCTTCAAGTACCTGTTAGGAACATTTCACTTTTACATTTCTGTTGCTCAGATTTATAATGAAATGAAATTTGGTTTAACGTCCTACTGTTCTGCACTAAAGATTTATTGCATATGAAAGATACGAGTAGTTTAAAAATAGATAATGATCAAGGAATATATTTGAAAATTTTAGTCAAATTACTTTTTTTCTGAGCAAACTTATGACTGTTTGAAGAATAGCTTAGTTTCGATTTTCATTGCTACCGTTGTTATGATAATAAACAAAGTTTCAATTATCTATTTTTAAATTAAATCATTAAATGGCAGTCCTGTTTCATTTCTTTCACAATGAAAACCATCTGTTGGTCTAGAGAGTTGATTATGGAGAGAGAGAGAGAGAGAGAGAGAGAGAAATGGGGTTTAACGTCCACTCAACACAAACTAGGTCATTTCGGGACTAACATATGGTTCAAGTTTATTTCAATAATTTGCTTGCGCGTAGGGGTCTTTAGAAGTGGGAGGAAACAGGAGGACCCGGAGAAAACCCACGAGGTTGGACAGGCGGCCCTACTCCTTGTCATGTACGACCGGTGATTCGAAACCACGAAAGTTGACTCAATGACAAACCTTATAGTTGATTATGGGTTTGTCATGTGAATAAATGTTTTTGGGTAATTTATAATTAATAATTTACATTTGAGGCCGAAAGAAAGAGGTTTCGATTCCCCGGTTGTACGTGACAAAGAGTAGGGTCGCCTGTCCAACCTCGTGGGTTTTCTCTGGGTCCTCTGGTTTCCTCCCACTGCTAAAGACCCCTACGTGCAAGCGAATTATGAAAATAAAAATGAACCATGTTAGTCCCGAAATGACCTAGTTAGTATCGAGTGGATGTTAAACCCCATTTCTCTCTCTCACTCTCCGAAAGTCAGATCTGGAATATTTAGCTTTTACATGAAGCATCTTTAAAGTTTCTGAAAGAAATAACTAAACTCCCCGACTGGAATATACCCATCAATATTGATAGAAACCTATGATATGTGTCTTAAAGTCTAGAAATCTCCTGAATTAACGAGGAATATATTCTTAACCCAAACACTCTACAAACATCCAGACGAAGACCAACAACAACGACGAAGACCTTCAACAACGACGAAGACAGGGGCAAACTTGTATAACTAACCGTTTGTTGAACTTTAAGAAGGGCTGTTCAGTTATTGCCCTGTTTTACATGCATGTTATTCGGCCAGTTTTTTATATTTAAACTTAAACATGCTGACCTGTTAGCTGAATATCTTGCAGCTTGTTGCAGCTTACAGTTATTGCCAAGTTTTTCACGCATGATATTCAGCCAGTTTTTTATATTTAAACTTAATCATGCTGACTTGTTAGCTGAATATCTTGCAGCTTGTAAATAACCATTGCTCTGTTAGTTGAATATCTTGTTGTTTATAAATAACTCTTCATTTTTGTAAATAATTATTTGTATCTTTCCAATGTCTTTGTTTAGTGTATCGTTTCCTTTGTTTGTATTTTATCCAGTAAATAAAATGCTGTGTCATCAATTCGTCTCTTTCTGTGTATTGACCCGGTCATGGAGTAGATTGAATTTGATCCTCCTGCTATAAAAACATAGAAACAGAAGTGTTGACTTACTTGACTGCACTAAAACATATCCAAAATAATTCACCATTGTTGTTCAAATGGGTCTTAAATATTTCCTGATGATATAAATTACCCAAACTAACTCGAGAATCTCAGTTTTCTTTGAGAAAAAGTTTACAAACTGATATGAGAAAATAATACTTTAAACTTTGCCATCATAAAATATTATGAATTAATATTCTTACAATAGAAAGAAGGGCTGCACCACACATATAAAATCACGCCAAGACAAACCGTCGACACACAGACATTTCAAACAATATATATAGATGTATCAGATCAAGGGAATATCTCTAGAATTCCGGTTATCATGGAAGACAAATTTACTGACTGATTTCAGAAAAAAAATATTTTAAACTTTCCACCCATTATAAAAAAATTATTGGCAATGCGGTTCAATCATTTCCAAAACAATATCTCATTAAATATAAGAGGTTTAAGTTATAAGGTATACCTTACTAAAATAATATTCTACAGTTTTCATTATAACAGAACAATAAACTATAAACAGTGAAGTTATTGAAACATGTTAATACGAGTTATTACTAATACAATAAACAATACAGATGGTAAATAAAGTTATGAGTAATTGATATTTCTGTTTGGGTTTAGTGAGTAAAGTTATAGGCCCGCCATTTTACAAAGTTATGCACTCCAATGATTATAATGTTTCATAAACGTGTTGGCTAACATAGACAGTGTAAGAACGTTGGGATGACCTTGTCTAGAATGTCATGCTTTGAGCTTTAGCTGGACACAGTCATTGCTAAAGATCCATATGCACAAGTGAATTACTGAAATAAAACTGAACCATATGTTAGTCCCAAAATAACCTAGTTGTGTAGTTCTCACTCTCTTTAACAATATATATGATTACATTGATGAGGATAATCGTTTTTTCATGGAACAAAGATTGCCAAGACTTACTGTATCTGGTTTCGGAAATGTCGGAGAAACAAGCCACAGAAGTATTAAATAATGCTGTTGACATTGTCAGAACGAGCTAGTTTCTTTTGCTAAACTCTTCGTTAAATTACATTACCTACAGCTAAATATAGACGTTCGAAGGAGGTTATTTAACAATTTACAAGGAGGCAATGATTTACGTGGAAGCGAGAATTTAATTTACAAGAAGAACAATCAATAGGGATAATCGTATAAAACGTAATTTCCCTTTCAGTACCTTCCAGGATTGTGCCTGGAAGATCGTAAATTTTTATCAATTTAACCTACAGCTGTAACCCAATCATGAGTTAATTCACCTTCTATTCTTCACAAGGTGGCCATCTTGAAGAGAAATTTACGCTTTACATTTTAATAAAGGCGAGGAAGCAGAAATGTGTGATAAATTTTTACATCAAGCAAGTAAATTACCATTTCTTTACTTCCGACAGACTGGTTCCACGTATATTAAATGTTTGCGAATAACTGCTACACAAAAGTTAGAAGTATATATTATTGATACGGAGCTCCTGCTACATGAAAGATAGACCTATATATATGCCATGTCTTTCAGCTATGTGTTTTTTTTCTTTCCCTCAGATCTTTTTGCATTATTAGATTTTTGCAATACGAAAGAAATAAATGTTTTCCCTGGACAGTCGTCTTTCTGTCTACTTCACATCAAAGTCCAACTGTCGTCAAGGGTTCTTTATTGAATATGCCAACGAATAAAGGGTTGAAAGTTTTTTCCCGGTACCCTCCTAATGACTCGACAGCACTGTACTTGTCATCCTTTCAGGCCCTACTCTTAACAAGTAGAAACCTGACTTGAAACCAGGGAAATTCCCATCGAGAATTCAGTACCATTACTACACAACTATTCGGGGGTTTGAAGGCCAAATGGTTTGCACGTGCATGCTGTATCATAAGGTCTGTCATTGAGTCAACTGGCGCAGTTTCGATTCCCCGCTTGTACGTGACAAGGAGTAGGATCGCCTGTCTAACCTCGTTGGTTTTCTCCGGGTTCTCCAGTTTCCTCCCACTGCTAAAGACCCCTACGCGAAAACAAATTATAAAAATAAAATTGAACCGAAATGATCTAGTTTTTCTCGAGTGGACGTTAAACCCCATTTCTCTCTCTCTCTCTCTCTCCACAACTATTCAAAACGGGTTGAAGTTGTTGCTGAAAAGAAGAAACCTGACCCGTGATGTTACCACCATATGACAATCCAAAACAGCTTAAGTTGCAGATAAACCAGGAGAGTGGTGAATCACAAATTTGAATAAAATTATTTATCCTATAGGTGACTACCCAGGTAAAGTATTTAAGATATTTTAGAAATTGGTATCAAAAATAAATCTTTCCTCCATATTTTTTTCTCTCTCTCAAATCTTTCAAGTTTAATTTTTATTGGATCGTAAATAATCCACGAGTCTTCACCTTCTTATCTTTTCCTAGTTTTATTTTAGCTCAACTAGTCGGCTAAATTAAGAATAAATTTGTTTTAATCAACACTGTTGATGTCTTTATTGAGATTTTATTATTTAGATATAAACTATTCTGTTGGTTGTTGAGGTGTATCATGGTTCTATTCACCGTATACCACAGTACATCATGGTTCTATTCCCGTATACCACAGTATATCATGGTTCTAATATATCACTGATAACGCGCTAACGACTCGATAATAGAAACAATAATCGCAATAATTACCATATCTAATTTTTATTGATGATAGTCCGCGTGGTACCATTTGACGCTGCTTGTGTGCCGTTATCTAGAAGGTTGTAATTTACTTGACAAAGGAATGGCCAAGGTGTCTATTTTTCACACCAAATTACTCCAACTTACTTCATGAATGTATTGACTGAATATGTCACGCAGCAGCGAGGTAGACATGCGAGGAAGTCCTATCTACTTGTCTGAAATCTTCTCGATGAAGACTCTCTCGAGATTTAATAATAATGTGAATGATTTTATGTTAGATACGGTAATTCAACAAGTGGAGTAGAGTTTAATCATTCTTATATCTATGGTCCAATTGGAGAGAGAGAGAGAGAGAGAGAGAGAGAGATCCCTTGGCAGTTTGAATTCGATATAAAAGTAGACCATTTTGTTGCTGCCAGGCAAAATTTCCCTCATAGCACACTGTATGGCGTATGCCTGTATTCATTAGCCCATTTTAGGAGCAGAGCAGTAGAACGATAAACCACATTTCATTTCATTCATTTCTTTGCTGGTGGAGAGAGAGAGAAATGGTGTTTAAAGTCCACTCAACACAAACTAGGTCATTTTGGAACTAACATATGGTTCAATCTTATTTGAATAATTCGCTTGTACGTAGGGGTCTTTACACTGTAACCCAGGTATCGTTTAATCTTGTGTATCTAGCACTAATTTCTTTCACATACCTTTAATATCCAATCTTTGTTCAAAAATTGGTAAAAACTGTTTAAAATCACCATAAATCATTTAATTTGTACTTCTGTCCAGTTTAAAGTGGACCATTCAATTTTGATAAAGAGTGTCCAATTTACAAGTGTTTAATTTCTCAATCATTGTTAAAAAAATAAACAACCCAATTGATTAATGCTGTATAATGATTAATTTTTGAACAGTGATCAGGAAATTAAATACTTGTAAATTGGATACTCATTATCAAAATTAATCAGTCAGCTTTAAACTGGACACATGTACAAATTAGATGATTTTTGGTGATTTTAAAGAATTTTTACAAATTTTTAAACAAAGATTTGATATTAAACGAATGTGAAAGAAATTAGTGCTAGATACACAAGATTAAAGAGAGAGAGAGAGAAATGGGGTTTAACGTCCACTCGACACAAACTAGGTCATTTCGGGACTAACATATGGTTTAATTTTATTTACATAATTCGCTTGCGCGTAGGGGTCTTTAGCAGTGGGAGGAAACCGGAGGCCCCGGAGAAAACCCACGAGGTTGGACAGGCGACCCTACTCCTTGCCACGTACAACCGGGGATTCGAAACCACGCCAGTCGACTCAATGACAGACTTTATGATACAGCGCGCGCACGCTAACCATTCAGCCATCCAACTCCCCACACAAGATTAAACGATACCTGGGTTACAGTGTTAGCAGTAGGAGAAATACAGTGGTGATTAGTATAAGAGTCTAAACCAGGATCAGATAATGATTCTGTATATATTGATCTGCATCAGACCTCGCTGATCAAATAAAGATTAAATTATATTCCTCCAATCATCAATAACACAGAGAATAGAATAAAGGATTCGAAGTTTAAAAATTAATTATTACGTCTGAAGTAGATTTAAATCTGTGTATCAATTATTGATCTATAGGTTCATCTGGTGTTTTTATTGGAATCAATTGATCAATAGGTTCATTGATCTACAGGTTCATCTGGTGTTTTTATTGGAATCAATTGATCAATAGGTTCATTGATCTACAGGTTAATCTGGTGTTTTTATTGGAATCAATTGATCAATAGGTTCATTGATCTACAGGTTCATCTGGTGTTTTTATTGGAATTAATTGATCAAGTAGAGATAGTAATTCTGTTATCATCACTGAGAGAGAGAGAGAGAGAGAGAGAGAGAGAGATCTGACATCAATTATAACAAGTCTACAATATATCCTGACCAGTTTATTTATTAGCCTACTCTACCATCAAACCTGGAAATAAGGCACCTGTCACAGACAATGTCAGGCACAGATTCAGGCTTTATCAGGCACTAAACCTCTGGTGCCTGTCATTTTTTCCGACACTGATTGTTTTTTTTTATTGATATTATTAATACATGTCCGGCACTAAGTTGAAAATGTCAGGTACTGTTAGTGCCTGACAATTTGTCAGGTACATCTAAAACCGTTATTTCCAGGCCCGTCCACCATTATTCATTCGATTCTAATCTATAAAAATAGAGAGAAACAGGGTTAAACGTCCACTTGGGGTCTTTAGCAGTGGGACAAAACCAAAAAATGAAATGAAATGGGGTTTAACGTTCTACTCTTCTGCTCCGAACCGGGCTAATGAAGACGGGCATACACCATACAGTGTGCTATGAGGGAAATTTTGCCCGGACAGCAGCACTGTGGCCTACTCTTGCATCGAATTCCAACTGTCAAGGAATCTTTTACGTGCACGCCAATATGTACACAGGACCTCGGTTTTTCATCCCATCCAAACGACTAGACTGCTGTCCTAATCAGGCCCTCTGTCCTGCATCACTGACAAGGAGGAAACCGAAAGACCAGAAGAAAACCCATAAGACTTGACAGATGAGGACCTACATGTATGCTCCTTGTCATGTACAAGCTAGGAATCGATAACCATGTAACTTGACTTCAATGACAGACCTTATGGCCTAATGCACACACTTTAAAACATTTACTCGAACCACCCCCACCCATCGCTTACTATTATCGCATTGACACAATCGTTTCACAAAAAGATTGCATTCAAGAACCAATCAGGCTATTAATGGCATTTGCTATATTTAAATAAATCTATAAATTTCTATATAAAGTTCAATAACAGTTCCATTCAATAACTGCTTTTAAAGTCGTTAAATACAAATTCATATACGATAAATGTTTTTTTACACTTCATATATCATATTCAAAAAGATTTATCGATCGCAAATATATTTCCCGTTCAATATTTAAAGATCAAATTCTCAAATGTAAATTCTGCCATGTTTTAATTTTACAGTTTGTCATACACCAATACTTGAGTGTCGCCACGATTATTCTAGCCCGAGGCTGGATTTATTGTGTAAGGATTTTCTCTGTGTATGTGTAGAGTTTTATTAGATATTGACAGCGGATTGAATTCAGTGTTTAATAACAATACGACAAGTGGGCAGTGATTGGACGAAAGTGGTTTGATGGAGACAGCATGTCTGAAGTATCTATTAAACCGACCAATCCAATCATTTGTTCTATTGTACGAACGTGTGTACCGACAGATTTAAAGCATATTTAATACGAATGGCTATTTCAACGAGTTTATGAAACGACATACAATGATTATTGATATTCTTAATTAATATGACATTAAAGAGAAATGCCGCCCAATAACAATACAAGATTGAAAGGTGTAAAGAGACATTCAGTGGGCTACTTAACATTCATATTGAAAGGGACATACTGCTGACTGATTAATAAACACTGAAAATTGAAAAGGGCTGGATTCTTCAGTGGGCTAATACCTACTTCACACTATATTGAAAAGAAATACAACTGAATGATAATGAAAAAGATCGAACAGTGTGTAGAAAGGGATACTTCAATTGGCAGATGTGTACTTCACGACGTTAAAACATGTTGATTTGGTGTTTTCTTGCGATACATGATGGGATAAGCTCTATACAATTAAATTTCTGTTTCGAAAAATTAGTTTAATTAGTGATTGGCTGTTAAGGCCAAATTCTCCGACCTACCATTGCACATGTGACTAAACAAAATATATGTTAGTATCAAACGGATGAAAGTCTTGTGATTATATGATATTAATTAACCCCATTATTTCTATTCAAGCGGTGGCTAAGTGGGTAAGACGCTGGCTCGCTAGTCTGGAGGTCGGATGTTCAATTCCTGCATTGGCCGAGAAAGTTCATCCAGATTTTCCGGCATGGTTCTCCTTTGTCAGTGATGCAGGATAGCTGTCTAGTCATTCGGATGGGATGAAAAACCGAGGTCTTGTGTACACATTGGCGTGCACGTAAAATATCCCTTGACAATTGGAATTCAATGTATGAGTAGGCCGTAGTGCCGATGTCGGGGCAAAATTTCCCTCATAGCACACTGTATCGCGTATGCCTGTCTTCATTAGCCCAGTCGGAGCAGAAAAGTAGGACGTTAAACCCCATTTTTAATTTGTTTCTTGAAGACCTTTCCTGTTTGTGCACAAAACATGTTGACTATAGATAAGAACATTGGAAGACAATTGTTGGATGTTTATCAATGTTTTATGTGGAGATTTAATCTGCCCACCTGCAACTTCTAACCAATAATAAATTCTAACCCTGCTGATAAATTGGTTTCATCTAATTCTACACGGGTTGTTTATATGTAGTATATACGATAACTGAACATACTGGGGGATGATAAAACTCATCTCAGTATATCATCTTGAAGCACGCGCTTCTCTTCATCTTTAGCTGCTTCTTGTCCAAAGCTTGACCATATGAAAGTGCTAGACCGTCTAGAGCACCCCCATGGAGCACTAAAAGTTGTGTGTTACTTCTTTGATCAAGGACAGGTCAAGCCCTCAAAACGATCACATGAAACAGATTACAAAGGTCTATGTAACATGTGATATGTGATGAAAGTTCATCTCTATAATTTTAATTGAATATTGAAAATGACAACCCATAAAAGCAGACTGTTTATCCCCATGGGAGGGGCCGCCTTCTTGAAGATCTTGCCGCCACCACCATGTTCTGGACATAGATTTCGGAAGTTTACACATCCACAGACAACAATGTAGCTTACACATTCACAGGTCATCATGATCAATTCAGCTCAAAAACCATTGAACAATAAAATGGTCTAATGATCATATATATATCATTATAAAAAATAGTTATAACCAATCGTAAAACTTGTTTTATCATCAGAAATAGAATTGACATGGAAAATATACGTCTTAAAACTCATCTTTTAAAATAATAGTTTTGTAAAATTTGACGATAAAATTGTTTTTATTATTGTAATAACAACCTACACCTTTATCTATATGCTTCATAAATTCTTTCTTATGATATACATCAAGGTTTTTATTGTGTTTACCCGGCTTAAGTCTTATTTTTATGGTTGGAGATCTTAATCTTACGTAATGGCTATTTACGTGGATCGATAACCAATGTACGCATTGTATATATTAAGTTTCTGATGCATCGTGCAGATTTCCGTATCTTTTTTATTTTTTATGACCACAGTCTGGCTATTGGCTATTAATGTGTGTGTGAGAGAGAGAGAGAGAGAGGGAGGGGTTAGACAGGCCATCTTACACCTGATCATGTACAGACAAATTTTTAAACTATGGAATACATATCATGACTGAGGCTAAAGATCCACCAGCCCCACCTAGGGTTTTAACGAGTCTGTTGGAAAGTCAGTCCGTATGAATTCATTGACCAAAGTGTGACAATTAAACCTGAAAATAAATCTATAAAGCAGATGGTCAAAGTTTTCCTTTTTACAATAAATATCCTTTTCATTGCCCTAAAAATTGTGTGATTTTGTTTCAAGTAAGTGTCCCTATTAGTGGTCAATTCAAAAGGTTTTAATTCTGAAATGGCAGATGGGGACAGACCACATGTACTTCTAAACAACAATTAGTCAAGGCGAGAGGTGACCACTAGGGTCAGAGGTCATCAAATATTTGAATAGCCCAGGAGTCAAAAAACAACCTGAGGCCATAAAGCTTTAAAAGTTTACAATTGGTGAGGCGCCAACTCCTCCTCATTGGATACTCCTTGTTTAACAAAACTAACAAACTTATGAACTTATTATTTTCAGACGCGAGTCCGAGATCTATTCTTCGTGAATATTTGTCCAGGGTTGGCTTTTATCTGAGAAATATGAAACCTGTCGACATGTGATGAGATATTGACCGGGGGTTTTAATACATGACAAACGATCGATTGGATGAATTAGACATAATAATAACACAGAATAGGGAGACATCGACTTTAACAATACAAATAACACACCCAGATATTCCACGAGTTGACTTTAACCATATGAAAACACGCCCCGATATTGAGACTTTTAAATGAATAATATGATCAATCACACCCTCCAATGTCTGACTGTCTAGATGTTCGAGTATCAGATTATGAAATCCGGAGACAGTTTTATTGTTGATATACCTCTAACTATTAAACTATCTATCATTTTATAGCCTCTTTTAATATTACTGAGATATCAGTTACATGACTCTTATAGTGATAGATTTAAAGAGCCACGCTATCACTTTATAACAGATTATTTTAGATTTTTAAACCATAGTCCAAGCCTGAAAATAAGGCACCGGTCACAGACAATGTCAGGCACAGATTCAGGCTTTGTCAGGCACGAAAACTCTGGTGCCTGTCATTTCCCCAGCACTGATTTGTCTTTTTTATTGATATTATTAATACATGTCTGGCACTTAGTTGAAAATATCGGGTATTATTTCATCTTGTTAGGAACATCTAAAACCGTTATTTCCAGACCAGGGGCCTGTTTCACGAAATTTTAACTAAGATAAAAATCCAAATTTTAATAGATACTTCAATTTTGATAGGCTAAGCACTAAAATCAGTCTAATATTATCCAATCAAATTACTTAAATTTGGATTTTATCTTAGATAAAATTTCGTGAAACAGGCCCCTGCATAGTACCAAACAGGGTCTAGACGACTGTGGACCTTTTCCTGCCTGTTATTTACTGAGACTGAGCTGTCATAACAGATGGGATTAACTACTTCCAAGATAAGTGGCCAAGCATTTAAATCATCTGAGCAGTCGACAAGGGTTATCGCATATTTATACTTTTGTAGGTTATTGGGGGCATTAAAATAGCTGCTGGTATTTAATATCCAATCCATGATGCCACTACAAATCTACACACTATTTTAACCAACAACGAACCATGACATCGTCACAGCCAGGTTGAAAGAGAGAGAGAGAGAAATGGGGGTTTAACATCCACTCGACAGCCAGGTTGAAATTACGAAACCAAATCAAAATCAAAACCCTTCAATCAATCCACAGTTATTCAAAAACGAACATGTCAAATTTTTTGTTGATCGCACTCGAATTGAAAAAGCTATTTTTTTTTTTTTAAAGAGCGTCTCCCCAAGCAGAAGAAGAGGATGACTGGGTGTTCGGAATCAGTTCCTAGTATGGAAAAGTTCCGAAATTCTAAAACTTCATTTTAATCACCAAAGAAATAATCTAAAAAAAACAGAACAGACATTGATGAAATCTCTGGGAATTATAGAAAACATGACTTCAAATAAAGCTGAGGGATCACGTCGCAAACTTAATTTACTTTCAAAATAAATTACGATCAATTCTATCCATCATCAAATATTAGTCACATGTTTTTCCCCTCAACCAAAGCCCTAATCTGATTGGCTAGGATTAAATAAAAGGAATGTGTCATTGATAGCGATCATGTTTGTTTTTCGTTCCTCATCAAACGTTTGACCGTCGCTAAGGTCTAAAATCGTAGAATCATCGTCTGGTGTTTACGGAGTTAATTCGATTAAGACATGTACACATATAGTGCGTAATTCAATCCCATGATGCATTCTTTTATCGTCCACCATTTTAGGGAATGAATTTCTACTTTAAAAAACCCAGCAATCTGGTCATTCTATTAAGAAATGTACACATACAGCGTGTGATTCGATCTCTTAACCCCATGAGGCATCACTTCCATTGTCCACCATTTTAAGGGAATGGCTTTCTAGTCAATCTGGTCATACATTTTATGCATGCAATACATATTTGGGTTACTCTAATAAATCATGCGTTGTCAGGGGAAACGCGATTGTCTAATCACAACAATAATCTATTACCTGTGGGAACTATCAAAATACATGAGAATGGTGGCTGCGGGTATCATCAACACTTGGTCCTTTTCAGACAAACCTATGCTAAATTTTATTTCTATGGCTAGACAATGTGATGTCGGAGAATTATGGCTGGACAGTCGTAAATCCTCATGTGGACCGAGCAGAAACTACAAATCTATTGTAATTTTTATTACTATTGCTATGTGTTCTATGCAATGTTGGAGAATTTTGATTGGATAGTCGTGAATCCTGGCATGGGCCGACCAGAAACTTTGGGACTTATGAAGCCCTACCAATAACCCTTAACCTTCACAGGCACAGCCCTATCAACAACCCTTACCCTTTCATAGGCACGACCCTACCAACAACCCTTACCCTTCCACAGGCACGACCCTACCAATAACCCTTACCCTTCCACAGGCACGACCCTACCAACAACCCTTACCCTTCCACAGGCACGAACCCACCAATAACCCTAACCTTTTTCGGGCACGGCCCTACCAACAACTTTTACCCTTCCACAGGCACGACCCTACCAATAACCCTTACCCTTCCTCAGGCACGGCCCTACCAACAACCTTTACCCTTCCACAGACACGACCCTACCATTAACCCTTACCCTTCCTCAGGCACGGCCCTACCAACAACCCTTACCACTGAGAGTTAAATGTTTAAATGTCTCCCATCTTTATTAGCCCAGTTGGAGCAGAACATATCAGTTCGTTTTATGTCTTTGGTGTGATTGTAATACAATTTCTCATTTGAAGAATTCACGTAGTTTAAATTTTTGTTATATTCTTTGAAATTAACAGAAATTTTTCTCTGACACAGACCCAACTGTTTCAAATTCTTTTATGTTTTTGTAATATCCCATAAATGTAGTTAGCAATCTTTTTTTTATTCTTGCAAATTAACGACAATATTGTTTATCAAACCTCTGATAATCCATCTTATCTTAATAAATTGTCAGAGCTGCAAAACTATTTCATGCCTGTCTGCATTTGATATCAAGAAAGACAATCTCATTTTTTCTCCATCAAAATATTTTTTTAAAGATCCTCTAACACATCATCATTCATCATGCTTGGTGTTTTTTTGACGTCCCTGCACCACGGCCAGCAACAAGTTACAATCCATCAAGTGGTTTTTTAACGTCCCGAGACTGACAGTTCCTTCCGTAAATATTTTACGAGTCTTTAAAGACAATGAGTCATAGAATGAGTAACCACGAGGTTTCGGGAGCACTGATAGGGGGCACCATCGGTCAACCGACGATGCCGTCTGCTTCGTTTTTCACGGAGTGATTGATGGAGAGGAAGGTTTGACAACTACACAAGTCTCCAAACTCGTTCTCAAGGGATTTTCAATCGCGCGCTATCCATGATAAAATGTCATCAAATGTTTCCATTATCCCCTCTCAGTGATTATCGGACCCAACATGTCACAAGTGTCTCTTCGCGAGAAATTTGATTAAAAACAGCAATTCTGTAAGATGTAAATTTTTACGCAAATGTGTTCAAAGTACCCCTTATTGGATTAAACTGTCACCTCCAGAGTAAGAGAGTCAATTACCCAGCATTCTGTTAAATGTCAGCCATTTATTAGTCATTAAAAACATCACACAAATATTTTAACGATAAAAATGGCGTAAACAGCGTTCAGATTATTCAAATATGATCTAAATCAAATATGGTGATTTGTTTCATAATTATATCGTCATTTATAAAGCGCGTTAATACTGAAGAAGACAGTTTCTAAGGCGCTGTTGGTTTTTTTATATTCACTGATTATTTACAGATCAGGGTTTTGAAATAAGAATGTTTTGATTTGAGATTTAAAATGGCCCACAGACAGTAATTGTTTCATTGATTGTGGTAGTCTATTCCATAGAAAAGGATCAGCATAAGAAAAGGCACGTTTTCCAAGTTGTAAGTCAATGGCTGGAAATTTTAGTAGATGTTTTTTCTGAGAGTATAGGGTTCTACAAGACTTTTTATTTAAGATGGAGCTTATATAAAATTACCAAAACATTATTATGTTATATAATATTTCTATATCAATTGAATTTAGAATCTGTCTATCGAATTTTGTTAAGACTAATCTGAACCCTAACCTTTGTTCAGTGTGATGTGTAGCAAGGTTGGGAAATGAAATGAAATGAAATGGGGTTTAACGTCCTACTGTTCTGCTCCTAACCTGGGCTAATGAAGACGGGCATAGGCCATACAGTGTGCTATGAGGGAAATTTTGCCCGGGCAGCGGCGCTACGGCCTACTCTTATATCGAATTCCAACTGCCAAGGGATCTTTTTACGTGCACTCCAACGTGTACATGGGACCTCGGTTTTTCGTCCCATCCGAACGACTAGACAGCTGTCCTTGTCAGGCCCTCCATTCTGCATCACTGACACGGGGGAAACCACGCTGAAAGATCGGGATGAACTTTCTCTGCCAATGCAGGGATCAAACACCCGACCTCAAGGCTAGCGAGCCAGCGTCTTACGAGTGGTGTAACACATGTACTTTAGGTCATAAGGTCTGCCATCAAGTCAAGATGCATGGTTTTGGTCGTCGATTTGTATGTGACAAAGTGTAGAGTCATCTGAATGTTTATCCTCGTAGGTTTTCTCCCAGTTTTACACTTCTTCCCACTACTCAATACACCTACGCACTAGGGAGAGTGACAGATTTTGGGGGTTGTTTTTTTTTTTTAAAAGTGATAGAAGTGAAATGAAATGGGGTTTAACATCCTACTGTTCTGCTCCGACTGACGGAAATTTTGCCCAGACAGCGGCACTATGGCCAACTCTTAAATCAAATTCCAACTGCCAGGGGATCTTTTACGTGTACGCAAATGTGTACATGGGACCTCAGGTTTTTCATCACATCTAAACGACGAGAGGTTAGGCAGGCAACCCTACTCCACGTAAGAGAATTAAAACCACTAATTGCTTAGACAACTTGCCTTGAGATGTATTGTATGCATTACACCACCAGGTCACCCAATCTTCCAGGACTCACTATAAGAGAGAGAGAAATGGGGTTTAACGTCCACTCGACACAAATTAGGTCATTTCGGGACTAACATGGTTTAATTTTATTTCAATAATTCGCTTGCGCGTAGGGGTCTTTAGCAGTGGGAGGAAACCGGAGGACCCGGAGAAAACCCACGAGGTTGGACAGGCGACCCTACTCCTTGTCACGTACAACCGGGGATTCGAAACCACGCCAGTCGACTCAATGACAGACTTTATGATGCAGCGCGCGCACGCTAACAATTAAGCCATCTAACCCCCCCTCACTATAAGGCACACCTACATTAATCAATGGACCCACATAGAAACCTCCATGTATTTCTTTCAAATGTACTTTTTGTGGACAATCTGGCATTTCTCAGATCTAATCTCATAAAAACTACTGAACACTGCTTTTTCTGCTGTACAGTCATCGTTTTCAGGTTAAAGTTCATCTTTCTTCAAATTGGCTTCTGGATACCATTTTGTTTTTTCTCCGATCTTCGAGGTCGAAGTTTATCTACTTCTTCCCATCTTCTTCATCAATTATTCACACTGTAATTATGTTAGTACCAACGACTAAAAACAATTATATTTCTCAACGCTAATCAACTGACATTACTATAAACTTTCGACAATTATAGTCCCCTCGGCCAATCACACGGGGCTAAATAGCTATACAGCAGCAAACACTATCGGTGACTCTACGTTCAATTTAGTCAAATTACCAAACGATGAAATCAAAGACGCTGGTCAAAGGTTAAGAATGACACATGCAAGATCATTTTATGCCGTTGGTACTCTTAGAAAATTATAAAGCAATTGTCTCTATCATCGGATAGCTTGGAATGGTCAAAGGCAATTGATGCAGCAGATTAGAAGCCAATGATCGGGATTCCACGAAAAAAGTCCATAAAATGCGTACAGAAACTTAAAAAGATTCAAAGAAACATAAAAAGGGATTTATCATCAAACACTGATATCAGACCACAACTGTATCGGTTTTTTGATGTTGACATAAATAACTATTAATTCCCTCGGGCTTCCTGTTAAATTACACTGTATTACACGTTCAAAAACCTTACTACATCATGGAGTCAACAACAAATCTAAAGCCTTTGTTACTACATGTAGTTCGATTTTTAAACTGTTTGAAACGACCAAAACAAAAGGTTATGTGTAAACTGATGAAAGAGAGAGAGAAAAGCCTTTTTAGCAGTTCCATTTACAACTAGTACAAGATCCAAATCAATTAATATCAAACTCAGCGCAGTTCGATGTACAACTAGTACAAGATCAAAATCAATTAATATCAAACTCAGAACAACCAGCAGTAAATTGGAATCTGAAACAAACTTATTGACTATAGAACTTTTAATGATAGGTCTGTCATTCCGCCATCTGGCGCAGTTTCGAATCCCCGTTTGTAGGTGACAAGGAGTAGGTTTTCTCTGGAACCTCCTACAACTAAAGACCCCCTACGTGCAAGTGAATCATTGAAATAAAATTGGACCATATGTTAGTCCCGATAGTACCTAGTTTGTTTTGAGTGACGTTAAACCCCATCTCCCCCTTTCCACCCATCCTCCTTCTCTCCTCTCTCTCTCTCTGTATCATTTGTATCATTTAAGTCCTAAACTCAATGCGAATGACACAACTACTAAAAGCCAATCAAATAAAATGTAGTTTGAAATTTACGATCATTTGTAAAGAAACCAGTACTAACGGACAATGATAAGTTTTTGTAAATAATATGTGAATATTAAATGTTTAATTATCAACAATGACGAGAGATTTCAACAATGATCACTGATTAACATTGAAGATAAGTGTAACAAGTCCTTTAATAAAGAGAATAATATAACAGCTACTAAAAGCCTATCAAATAAAATGGTGTTTGCAAATTTACGATAATTTGTAAGGAAACTAGCATTTGACTAGTTTTAACGGACAAGCGTACTTAATACCATTATAAACGGTATCAATAGTTAATATCAGCTCATTAAGTTATTGGTACTCAGAACTAAGTGACACTTTACGATTTAGTACCATTATTAGATGATTCACAATTCTACGCGATTTACTACATAGCAGGAACAACACTTATAATAAAGATTAATAACGGTTTCGCTTTGTATCTGTACACTGTACCTGTCAAGATTGGATAATCAAGTCTAAATAATGACAAACGGAACATTTTTGCATTTGAGGATCGCTTTGGGAGAAAATCTTTGTACAGGTTAAGATTGGATAATCAAGTCTAACCAATTAATGATAGAAGAAATAAAATTCCTTTTGAGGTAGTTTTTGAGAAAATCTTGGAAATAATTTTGTACACTTTATTTCAAATTTTAAAAACAAAAATTTTCAAATGCACTTTGTGTTCAGACGACATTGTACTTGTCAAGATTGGATAATCAAGTCTACGCAATGAACAATTTTGCGTTAGAGTTATAGCTTTTGGAGAAAATGTCGGAAATGATTTCATACATTTGATTCTAAATTAAAAGACAACCAATGTTTTTTTTAATGCAATTTAACCATCTCAAAGATAAATCAAGATAAAATACTAGATGTTCATGTCTATTGAGCTTGTTTACAGAGGACTGGATAATCTAACACTATAACAGTTATCAGTAATTCACGAAAGCTTGAAATAAACGATTTGATTTCAACTAGAAATAAAGCATTTCCTTTTCTGCATGTTTATAATAATTGCAGGAGAGCCGTTTTTTCTATTGCGTTGTTCGTTCAAATCATGCCACGACTTCTGGCAAATGGTAAACAGTTCTACGATTCAATATTACAAACCTATTATTCACTCAGCTTGTTCACATCACCGTATTCCTACACACACGTTAACACTATTCACATATTGCTACTGACATGCACATCACATCACGCATGCATGCACACACATGCAACAAAAAATAGCAGAAGCAAAAGAAAATAACGGCAAATTATCACCAGAAGATGATCTTAAAAGCCAATTTATCAAGAATGAGTATAAAAATGTTTGAAACGTGAATTAAACAGCGATATGAATGTCTCTAAACACACGATTCAATTCTTCTGAAAGTAAAATTACATGGAAATTTTGTGATATTTTTTTAAGGTGCTTTGAGAATATTTTTCAAACACATTTGTGAACAGTTTTCAAATAATTTTTTCATCATCTTCCAAATTAACTCATTCGAGAATTTTATTATAACAAAATTTTTTTTGTAATAATGGTTCAAATTGGTTACACATTTAGGCCATTTTGTTTTTTATTTTAGCGATTCTGAGCTTTCTTGGATGTTTGGGTAATTAGGTTTTAAATTCTGAGCATCTGTTTTCGCAGCAAGGTTTAATTCAGTATCCATTAAAAGGTGCCGGAGAAGTTTAATTACTGTTTCAACGCAAAGTTTTAGAACATTAGCATCCTCTTAAATAACAGGATGTTTTTAGTTTCCGAATTAGCGACAAATTGTTCAAGTCTCAATTGTCACATTCTTTTAGTCTATTGCGCGTCTGAAGCTGAGAGAGGGCCATCATTTCAACACACTCGACATTATCCAATTAAAAACAAATAACTGAGTCATCGTTTGTAGCTCGCGGACGAGAACTGGACAGGGGAACGATAAAAGGATTCTCGCCAATATCTGATCTTCCAGACATCTGATAACTGAGAATCTGTCGACCACATTTCATCATCAACATGTAATAAATGAAGTCACATAATTAACAGTGGCAGATTTTCCGCAAAACGACCTCCGACTTCTACTCAAGAGACAGCATTCCTATGCTTCTATTAAAGATGGTCTTTTTGTTTTTAATTATCTGATCATTATCCAATAGTTTTGTTTGAAATGCAACAGATGGCATAGCCCCTGCACCACTAACATTCATCAAATTAAAACTGTCATGTCTGTTATTATTATATGAATATTATCAAAGCGCTAGCTGAATCGGAACATGATTCGGGTCTCGGTATGGTAATCAAGAAATGACTCCATCAGAATCTGCGAAACGACAATTACCAAAATGACCAGATTTGGAATTTGACAGAGAAAGTTATTAAAACCCTATAACTATTGTCGGACCGGTGATTAAACGGCTTCGCTAACTCATTAATCAATCGCGTTCTTGATCAGAGGAGATTAAACGATGTGTATCACATGACATGACAAAGTCTCACATGTCCAGGATTGACCAGGATATCTGTTTAAATTTACGCTCTTCATTTCAAATCAACGGAATCTGAGAGACGGGAGACATTGCGGCATTGCCACAAGTTGAAATCTTTGAGAAAATCTTAAAATTTGACAAAGCCAACAAAAAGTGCGAAAGCTTGCCGAGACACAGTTAATCTGAGCCTGTCACTACTACATAATTTGTGTTAAATCAATAGAAAAAAAAATCATGTAAAATCTTCACTCCTGCCATAATGTGGTTTCGTGAATCATGAAATATCATGATTAGCGATTACCTGATGAATCAGGAATTGATTTACAAAAACAGACAACTCAAAGAATTTTGTTTAATTTCAAACTCTTGGAAGAACTATTACAATATGTTTCACTGGTTCCTATTTTCTTGTTTCAGATGATAATTTCGTAGTAGTAGATTGGGATGACATTATAAGGTGGGTAGATTGGGACTACATTATAAGGTGGGTAGATTGGGATGACATTATAAGGTGGGTAGATTGGGACAACATTATAAGGTGGGTAGATTGGGATGACATTATAAGGTGGGTAGATTGGGATGACATTATAAGGTGGATAGATTGGGACCACATTATAAGGTGGGCAGATTGGGATGACATTATAAGGTGGGTAGATTGGGATGACATTATAAGGTGGGTAGATTGGGATGGCATTATAAGGTGGGTAGATTGGGATGACATTATAAGGTGGATAGATTGGGACCACATTGTAAGGTGGGTAGATTGGGGCCACATTGTAAGGTGGGTAGATTGGGACCACATTATAAGGTGGGTAGATTGGGATGACATTATAAGGTGGGTAGATTGGGATGACATTATAAGGTGGATAGATTGGGACCACATTGTAAGGTGGGTAGATTGGGACCACATTGTAAGGTGGGACACTACAATGCAGGTGTTAATATCAATAATATCAGGTATAACAGGACTCCAGCCAGTTTTATAACAAAACCTCTCTGGATGGCAGAATGGTTAGCACATGCACATTGTATCATAAGGTCTTTCATTGAGCCAACTGGCATGGTTTTGATTCCCTGGTTGCACGTTACAAGGATTAGGGTTGTGTACTCATGTGTCCAACCTCGTGGATTTTCTATGGGTCCTCCGGATCCCCCCCCCCACACACTGCTAAAGACCCCTACACGCAAGAAAATGATTGAAATAAAATTGAACCATATGTTAGTCCCAAAATAACTTAGTTTGTGTTCAGTGGACGTTGAACCCCATTTTTCTCTCTCTCTCTCTTTCTTAAGCAGTAAGGAGTAATCTGTTCTAGTACTACAGAAGATAAAGTAGATATATGCCTGATGACCCCCATAGTGGGTGAAAGCGCTAGCTAAGATGAGATTATTTTTTTCTTTCTAAAACCACATATTTTATATATATATATAGTCCTATTAAAGTATTGATAGAGTTACCTGGCGTAACGGACAGGTAATTACTGCCATCACATAATTAATGTAACAAGTGTCAACCAGTTATTACTATATTATAGTTGGTGGAGATCCAGGTCAGTGAGTTTTAATCTCAGGTGTTAATTGATCTACCTTTAAATTATCTCATTCCTTTATATAGAATAGGATCAAGTGTATAGACTTATATATAGAAGTTCTTTTGACAGGTATCAGTCAGAGAAATGTTAAATCTTATTCAGCTTATTAATAGTTAACTAACTCTTCCCTACCTCACACAGTGACTGATGTCCTAAAATGATGTCCTAAAATAATGACTAATGTCCTAATACAGTGACTGAAGTCATGACAGATTGACTGATGTTCGAACAGATTGACTAATGTCCTCATATAGTGACTAATGGGTTCAGCTTATTGAATATTAATTACAACTTTAAAAACTACAACTTCGTACCAAATCGATTAAAATCCATTTCTACAGATTTTTAAAATTAATTCCAAGAATAAAAGCTCAAGAAAGCCAATGAATCCCAACACCATTTTCTTCTACATTCCAAAATAAATTTCAAGAAAACAAAAAAAAAATTCTTTGAGTAAAGATATCAAATGTTGGTATTCAGCCCGGAAAAAAAGGATGTATTGTATTCAGCACAATGGTAACTGGATAATCACACCCTGGATTAATGGTTCTCCAACAAAAAAAACCTGAAGTATGACAGATCACTGGTTGGAAGAAAAAATTCCAGATCTTCTCACTAATGGCGTTGTTTGTACAACCTTTGCTTTCTCCAACGGTTTAAGAAAATAGAATTCAATCCTAATTTTATAAAGGAATCTGTTGATTCGGTGCTTGCATTTCCAATTATAACTAGGACTAAATTAACACCATATCGACCAGTTAAAGGGACATTATCACTTTTACCAATACAATAAAGGACCCGAGAGGAACTATGACTAAATCCACACCATTATCTACTTAGTTAAAGGAACCTTGTCATATTCACCAATACAATAAGGGACCTGAGATGAAATCAGTCTCATTACCAACAGCAGATTTTATTTCCGTTCCATTTATTTAGTTCGTCACTCTATCAACATCTAGTCATTTTTAAGAAATGAAGTGGGGTTTTAAGTCTTAGTTCTTTGCAAAAAGCAGACATATGAAGACAGACATATGCCATGAAGTGTGCTACGAGGAGAATTTTGCCCAAACAGCATTAGTTCAACCTAATCTTCACTGAATCGTAAATACAATTGGATTTTCTACAAGCATGTCAATGTATCAACAGGACCTTGACTTTTTGTCCGATGCAAACGACTAAACATTGTTCCTTGTCAGGCCCTCGAGCCTGCACCACTGAATTTAACTGTGTATTCAAATCCTGCGTATTATGAAATTGTTTTTCTATGGATTGCTGGCAAGTCCTTCGGATGGCACGAAAAACCTGTGTACACCCTAGGGTGCATGTAAATGAACCCTTACACTTGGAATTCAATTTCTGTCCAGACACAATTGACCGCATACATGTAGCATGCTGTATGCTCGTCTTCATTATCCCACTACAACATCACACCCTGTTGAATTCATTCATTCATTCATCCGAACTCCCAGATTGCCATGGACTCTTTAAATATATAATATCTTAAACACAGACACAGAAAAAAAAGGATTCCAAAATTTGAATGACTGGTGTCTCGTCAATTATTAGACAAATAAACACGTTTTAATGATTATTACAACTGTTGGTTTAAATCACAAGAACATGACAAATAAACGCATGTTAGGATATTCGATACGTTTACCAATAATAAAGGAGGAACTCTGGTGAATATTAGACGAAGAACCCTACTGAGAGGGGAGGTCACCATGTAATTTTGTCAACTTGATTATGTGTTCTGTAGGCGAGGATGTCTTTCATTGAGCTATGAAGATTTAGAATTAAACATGGGGACTGGAAATGAAATTACTTCAGTTGTATAGAGATTTAGGAAATAAATGAAATGAAATGGGGTTTAACGTCCTACTGTTCTGCTCCTAACCTGGGCTAATGAAGACGGGCATACGCCATACAGTGTGCTATGAGGGAAATTTTGCCCTGGCAGCGGCACTATCGCCTACTCTTATATCGAATTCCAACTGCCAGGGGATCTTTTACGTGCACGCCAATGTGTCCCATCGGAAAGACTAGACAGCTGTCCTTGTCAGGCCCTCCGTCCTGCATCATTGACAAGGGGAACCACGCTGGAAAATCTGGATGAACTTTCTCGGCCAATGAAGGGATCGAACACCCGACCTCCAGGCTAGCGAGCCAGAGAGATTTAGGAAGTAAATATAGACCCATGCAGCAGTCACTTCATTTAGCTGTCTGTCTCATGATGTCTCATTTAGCCAGAGACAGTCATAAATATGAAGTTTCAATCGTAAAAATGTTCCTTCTTTTAATTGCAAGTAGTGACAGGTTTCATGTGCTTGACAGGATATGCTTACTCATATCAGTGAGAGGTTATTTTGAAACTAACATATCGTACATATTAATTCAGATAAAATTGCCTTTGTGTCTTTGTCTGGAGGACCCAGAGATAATTCATGAGGTTATAGACAAGTATAGGATCGTTTAAAATATGGCAGACCTTATTGTCTAGTCCCTTCTCCACTCTCAGTGTTAGTCAAGACAGTTCATCAGGAGTTTCCAGTGTGATTTCCCCTTGTCAATGGTGCAGGACGGAGGGTCTGACAGCTGTCTAGTCCTTCGGATGAGACAAAATAAATGATGTCCTATGTACACATTGGCATGCATGTAAAAGATCCCTTGGCAGTTGGAGTAGGCTGTAGCGCCACTGTCTGGGCAAAATTTCCTTCAAGCACTATGTATGGCTTTTGCCCATCTTCATTAGCACAGTCTGTGCAGAACAGTAGGACGTTAAACTCCATTTCATTTCATTTCCCTCTCCACTCAAACAGAAGTGATAATTGACAGATTCTGATAGGTGTAGAAATCAAAAAAATGTCATTGCATGCTCTCCTTAAATTCCAAACCAAATACAACATTAAAGAAAAAATTTGACATGCTATAAAAATCTCCTTCCATTTCTATTTTTGCGAGAAAGAAATATGGAATAGATTATTGTCATTGTGATTCTGGAATAAAATATTTTATTTCATAAGAAATACGGGAAATGGAAGATTATATCGAGTCACAGCTGCAATAAGATTCGGTCAATATTGATATAATAAACACAAAAACCTGCGATGAAATAACCAAATGGATGACATGACAGACGAGAAGATGACGTCCAGACGGTCACATGATCGGTCGACATCTGTGATTGGTTAGAAATAGGAACATGGAGTCAAATAAAGGAAAGGATATAAAGAAAACACAGATTGAAAATATTAAGTTATTGATAGTTTGATACGCCAACTGTAACTAGGAACAGAATGTCACATTCTCCGCGTTAATAAACCCTGGAGGTAACTAGAACACTGGTAGGTTTCAATATGGTTTCTAACAGACTTATTTTGAAGTACTAGCGTTTATTAGAGGACACAGCATATTTAGGGAATAAGTTAACCTCCACATTTTGGGAATAACAGGAGGAGAGGGAGAGAGAGAGAGAGCAAACTTCAAACTAACATATTGTATATCTTTATTTCAACAATTTGCTTGCACACTGCGATCTTTTATTAGTGGGAGGAACCCGAACAGCCAGGATGAAACCACGATGACATACATGGTTCCATACATTTGACTTAATGACAAATCTTATCATCTAAAGCAGGCACATTAGACCCTTCGGCCACACAACCTACTTGACAACCCATGTAAGCCTGCGTTTAAAACCACATGATTAGATGCAATGACAGATCATATGAATGATCTAAAGAAGCTTCGGCCACTCAACCTACTAGGCAACCCATGTAAACCTGCATTCAAAACCACAACATTAGACTCAATGACAGATCATATGAATGATCTAAAGAAGCTTCGGCCACTCAACCTACTAGGCAACCCATGTAAACCTGCATTCAAAACCACAACATTAGACTCAATGACAGATCATATGAATGATCTAAAGAAGCTTCGGCCACTCAACCTACTAGGCAACCCATGTAAACCTGCATTCAAAACCACAACATTAGATGCAATGACAGACCATATGAATGATCTAAAGAAGCTTCGGCCACTCAACCTACTAGGCAACCCATGTAAACCTGCATTCAAAACCACAACATTAGATGCAATGACAGATCATAAGAACTAGAACACAATTCCCTGAGATTTTACACAAAAGATTGGATCCACATAAATTGTTCTGTTTGTAGTCCTTTAAACTCTGTATTGCAGCCACATAAATTTTCTATTCTGCTTGAGATTTTACACAAAAGATTAAATTGGTTCCACATAAACTACATGTTTTGTTTGCAGTCCTCTAAACTCTGTAATTGATTGCATAATTTATAGACTCTATGCAAACATCCTCCGTGCAAGTGGCGCTAATATAATATTGGTTATCACATAAAGCCAGAAATTGTTTTCAAATATTTACGAGCTACATAATTCATTGCTGTCATTTGACAATATGGACATTCTGTTGAATAAAAAGCTGATTGACTTATTATGGTAGTTTTTATATATTTAATTCAACCTTTTGTTATGAATTACAATGGAAAATAAAGAAAAAGGCATTAATTATCACAAGGTGCACTTTGATGTATCATTGATCGCAGCTCAGATATATTTTACTTATCCTGCAACTTGCATTTTGTTTTTGTCTGAAATTCATACCTCCAGATATATTTGCATGCAGGCTTGGTCAAATTTACACCTCATCAAGAAAATGCTGGGAGAATAAAATGTACATCAGATGAGCTAATTCCGTGCAGAAATGCACTTGAACCGAGGAATAAAAAAAAAAAAAAAAAAATGTCTGGTGTGATTACTATTGGAATGTTAAAGTTGGCAGCTAGAGTACTGAAGTCAATTGGTATTCCCTTAGAATTATATTATCCACACAACAGACTACAAATGAAGCGAACTGTTTTCAAGAGTCAATTGTATTTTGTGATGGAAATGAACCCAATCACGTGCCGTCAACACCAATTACTACATGTTACTATGGTATTCTTACATTTACTAACGAGATACAAATGCATGTACTATAGACCAGGGTATCCAGTCTCTGTTGTTGTTCTACTATTAGTATTAGAACTAGTAGTAGTTCTCACGAATAGACCAGAATAACCTGTCTCTGTTCTACCAGCAGTATACATGTACATCCAGTTCCATTCATGAGAATTATAGAGATCCCCACCCCCAGCAAACAAAGCAAAGCATCCTATCCATTGTATCTCTCTAGATCAGACTCTCCCAGTCCTGATGCCCCCACCCCTCCCAATCCTGAACCCCCAGTCCTAAATCCCCCAGTCCCAGTCCTGAACCCACCTATGCCAGTCCTGAACCAATCTTTGCCAGTCCTGAAATCCCTAGTCCCCATCCTAAATCCCCCAGTCCCCCCCCACTGAATCCCCCAGTCCCAGTCATGAACCCACCTATGCCAGTCCTGAACCAATCTTTGCCAGTCCTGAAATCCCTAGTCCCCATCCTAAATCCCCCAGTCCCCCCCCACTGAATCCCCCAGTCCCAGTATTACATTGTCCCATCCATGTCCCGAATCCCCTCATCCCGAATCCCCTCGTCCCGAATCTACCCGCTGCCTATCCCACTCCTCCATCCTTGTCCTGAATCCTTTACCCGAGTCCTGTATCCCACCTGTTCCCTTCCTGGATTCCCCTGTCCCAGTCATTGATCTGATCTGGTATTAGAACCAACTGATATCTCGTGACTGTAATATCTCATGCATATTAAACAAGGTATGGTAATAAAACAAATGATGTGGAACAGTCTGATGTGTTTCAGTTGATAGTCGGCACATCAACCTCTACACTAGCTGTCTTGTCTAATTTACCCAATGGCTGAAACATCGTAAATTATTAAACTGGTTGTTTTTTATCCATTTAGAAAGAGAGAAATGGGGTTTAACGTCCACTCAACACAAACTAGGTCATTTTTGGACTAACATATGGTTTAATTTTTATTTCACTAATTCGCTTGCACGTGGGAGTCTTTAGTAGTGGGAGGAAACCAGAGGACCCGGAGAAAACCCACGAGGTTGGACAGGCGACCCTACTCCTTGTCACGTACAACCGGGGAATGTCAACACAAGTACCCTGTTTGAACAGTCAGTGATCAGTGGAGTGCAAATTACAGGATATACTTATATCGAATTCCAATTACCAAGGAATCTTTTACTTGCATTCCAATACATACACAGGACTTTGGTTTTTCATCCCATCCGAACAACTATACAATGTTCCTTGACAGCCTCATATAAAAGTCAAAATATAATCGTAGTGTTAGAAGGTCATCGATACCCCCCACCCCCACCATTTCATTTATTTATATTTGTCTCTTACCCAGTTTCGATTCCCCGCTTGTATGTGACAAGGAGTAGGGTCGCCTGTGAAACCTTGTTGATTTTCTCCGGGTCCTCCAGTTTCCTCCTACTGCTAAAGACCCCTACGTGAAAGCAAATTAATGAAATAAAATTGAACCATGTGTTAGTCCCAAAATGACCTAGTTTGTGTGGTCGTTAAACCTCATTTCTCTCTCTCTTTTTATATAAGAGTCAAATATTAGAGGTCTTGGCGGTTACCCCTACCCCCATCGTTTATCTGACCAGATTCTCTCTCTCTCTGCCCTTACCCAAGAGCTTCCCTACCACGCTATTTGACGTGGTAATCATTCCCACATAGCCTATTACAAGGTATCATCCCACACAAACTAGACAAGAATTCTCTAACAATATCAATGATACATGTATGTCTGAAGCAGTCCTCACGCTTTCAATAAAACTGTCAATAATGCACATTTCTTCAATTCCAAGTTCCAATTTTTTGGGCAATTTGTCATGTTCTAGCTAGTGAACATGGTGTATAAGAGTGATTTGGTCTAGCGCCAATCTCCAGACTTATAGTCTGTCTGTCTTCTCGGTTGTCGATCTTCATGTACATTGTTAAAAGATAATTCTGCATATTTTTTATATTATTTTTTTAAATGTTGTCAGAAGAGACAATATACTTCTAACGAGCTAAAAAATCATCTCGTTGTTTCACAAGTTAAAGTAAATTAGCTGGATTTATCGCATAACTGGTTGCCTTTAATTGCATCTTGATGAGCATGTAAGCCGTCAAAATTTCACGCAAAATAAACATCCCATAATATCTAATATTTTCCACAAAAAAGGAAAAATGCCTGAAGAATTCTCGTAGAGTATTCCTCTTTTGAGAATCCCAAGACTCAAAAAAAAAAATTCCTGAATACTTTATTTCCCTCGAGCTAACAGTCGTTTGCATGACAGGAAGTTGCACGTTTACAGAAAGCATCGCACGTGTGGCACTCAAAAAGATGATGCATTTGTTAAAAGCTTAAAAAGGCTGTCCCTTGATGATGAATAAACAGGATTTATTCGTTTGAGTTTCAAATTAATACATCTGCAGATTTTTAAAACGTCAAAATTGTCATAAAGCTGTGGATGGAAATATTTCAATGAAAGAGATCGCCGCGTAACACATGTTGTTGTTGTGTAAGACATGTGAAGCTTTATTTGTAGATAGTATATTTATAGAAATATATTTACATGTTGGTCTAACTAGGTCTTCACATTGTCACATTCTTCAGGAAATAATACATTTTCACAAAGTAGACAGAGTGAGAGAAATGGGGTTTAACGTCCACTCGACACAAAACAGGTCATTTTGGGACTAACATATGGTTTAATTTTATTTCAATAATTCGCTTGCGCGTAGGGGTCTTTAGCAGTGGGAGGAAACCGGAAGACCCAGACAAAACCCACAAGGTTGGACAGGCGACCCTACTCCTTGTCACGTATAACCGGGGATTCGAAACCACGCCAGTTGACTCAATGACAGGCCGTATGATACAGCACGCACGTGCTAACCATTCGGTCATCCAACCCCCCAAAGGTTTGGAGTTCAATACTGGCCCTGATAAAGTTGAAAGAATCTTACCCATTTACACTGGCTTCGCCTCCTCTGGATGTTTTTAAGTCAAATTAACGTAGCTACCGGACCATACTTGTTCCAAGTTCGGACTTAAACTGAAATATTTTAGAACTGCAGGCTTTTCATTGGTTTAGAGCTGAGATTTGTATTAAGATTTTAGCCAATCAGCAGACATTTGTATTAAGATTTTAGCCAATCAAAAGACTGAATTATTAAAATATTTGTATTGAAGTTTTCGTGAATAAAGTGATTACAGTTCCAAGATGGTCGAAGAAATTAAGACCTATTTCATTTTTCCATTATTGTAGTGTAAATGGATTTAAAACTGAAGTTAGAAGCCTTTTCCCTTATATGTTATACCTAATTTATTGTAGGCTCCAGGTTCCAATTGAGTCCAGTTCCATTATTGCAGTGTAAATGGATTTAAAACTGTGAAGTTAGAAGCCTTTTGCCTTAAATGTTATACTCAATTTATTGTAGGCTCCATTATTGCAGTGTAAAAGGGGTTTAAATGTCTAATGTCATATATAAACCGAGTGCCCTGTATATCATAGGTTCCAGGTTTACATTGAATACAGATTCATGTATTAAACTGATAGCTGAGGGTTTTATATATTACACCCAAGGGTTACATAGTAATACTGTTACAGTGCCTTATATATTACACCCAAGAGTTGGGTAGTAATACTGTTACAGAAACTGGTAATGATTTGACACTGCAAGTTAATTCTCTCAAGATGACTTCCAATTATTAACATGGTCGTAATATTTCTTTTTTCAAAGAGAAAATGCCTGTTTCTATTTAGGAAATGTACAGAGTAATATGCTAGTTTTTTTTAAATCAATAAGAATAACTGTTTTAATGTAATTGTAGATGTTTTAAAATTTAATTGTTTGAAATTTATTTTTAGGTTTATGTTTTATTATGTTTTAAGTGTGGGTTATTGTAAAGCTCCCTCCCACTCTCCACGTCCATCCTATCTCACGCAACATTAAATTAAATTATCAAATTAATTTGTTATTACCATATATCTTTTATTACCAAACAGAATAGAAAATTATATCAGATAAGAATTGGATGTAATATTTTTTTTATAAGAGAAAAAGACATTTTATTTAACCACAGGCAAAATGGTTAACCACTGATTGAGAAGGGGTTTATTCAGTCATTGTTTTTTAAGGCGAGCGATTGCTCTTAAGTGCCTGCAGCTCACCTGAATGTCGACCGAGGGGAGCTTTTTCCCCCTCTCCTTAAAATTGAATATCGCTCTCCTTTACAAAGTCATTGGGGGTTTATTATCATTTATGAATCCAGGAATGATCCACTTAACATGCAGTTATTGATCTTCAGAACCATTTCCTATACACACAACTAATCACCCTTCTTAATATCAGATCACTCTCCTTAATTTCTAAATCACTCGTCTTTTCGAAACTTGGAGTGCTTTTTTAGGGGAGCGATTTTTTCAATTTGTTGACTAAGAGGAGCTTTTTGCGGCTCTCCTCAAAAATACATTGTAAAATTATTGTAAAGCACCCCATTCATCCACCAGCATTTTCTGATAAAATGAATTAAATTTTATTATCATATCTATCAAATTGAAAATAAGATACAAATTGTTTTATAAAAAATTGCCAAGTGAACTGGAGTTGTTGAGAGAGAGAAAGCGAGAAATGGGGTTTAACGTCCACTCGACACAAACTAGGTCATTTCGGGACTAACATATGGTTTAATTTTATTTCAACAACTCGCTTGCACGTAGGGGTCTTTAGCAGTGGGAGGAAACTGGAGGACCCGGAGAAAACCCACGAGGTTGGATAGGCGACCCTACTCCTTGTCACGTACAACCAGGGATTCGAAACCACGCCAGTCAACTCAATGACAGACTTTATGATACAGCGCGCGCATGCTAACCATTCAGCCATCCAACCCCCCTGGAGTTGTTGAAGACTACCTGTTAGTTATAAACGATAACTTTTAGATGTGTAAGATTTCCACAAGAAGCTGTAAACAACGAGATGGTTTAATCTCTGGGTAGCGTTAGATATAAAATCTCTGGTCGTAAAGATCAGTGTATATTATTTCTACTAACTATATATACACTACGATTTGACACTTGTTTATAGAGGGCGCTAGTGTAGGGTTAGATAAGTAATAGCGTAAGAAAAGCACGGACAATCTAGACTCAACAATCACATGATGTTTTTGCTCCGGGGAGAAATATAGAGGAAAGAAAATAGTCAAGTTAGTCAACTAATTGGTATAAAAACTGTTGGTTCGGTTTCTATCGTTATTATAACTCTGACCCTCGGGGGTTATTTCATAGTAACATCTAGCACCACGGTAACAATCACAGCATTCTGTCGAAATCCCAGACAGTTATTTCATGAAATCTTGTTTCGCCATTCTAGTAACATCTAGCACCACGGTAACAATCCCAGACAGTTATACCATCACAGACATGAAATCTTATTTTACTATTGTAATAGCACCATAGAAATATTCGTTACAATTCATGTATTCCATCATCACTGACAGTTATTAGAATTAAATGAAATAAAATTGAGTTTAAAGTTTCGCTTTTCTACACTGACTGAGCTAATCGAAGACAGGTATACACCATGTAGTGTCCTATGACCATAACATTGTTCTTTTATTTTGATGTCCAATTAACTGAGAATCTGTAAAATACTGCCAATCATATACAAGAACCCTCAGTTGTTTTTCCCATCCGAATGACTAGACATTGTTGCTTGTCCTTCACCACTGACAAGTGGAAACCATGTCGGAAATTCCAAGGAACTTTCTTGAACCAACACATATAGGGTTCCCAAACAGTTTAAAATACATGCAAGGGTAAGGGTCGCACTCTTGTTTTGTGTTTTGTCATTTTTTCACAGGTTCACCTTTGACTACAGGTCTCAAAGTTCATGTACCTGCTAATATTGTTACTAGAATTTTTAGTATTACAAAATATTTCTGTCATATTTCAATTGAGAGAGAGAGAGAGAAATGGGGTTTAACGTTCACTCAACACTAGGTCATTTTGGGACTAACATATGGTTCAATTTTATTTCAATAATTCGCTTGCAGATAGGTGTCTTTAGCAGTGGGAAGAAACCTACAAGGTTGGACAGGCGACCCTACTCCTTGTCACGTACAACCAGGGGATCCGAAACCACACCATTTGACTCAATGACAGACCTTATGATACAGCGCGCACATGCAAACCATTCGGCCATCCAACCCCCTATACCAAATATAACTGCTTCTCAGATTTACTGTCTAAATATATTTTCTAACTAGAACTACGACAGTAAGTTGAAGTAAATGTTGAGATATAAACTGGGTTTTATATAAATGTAACGCCCGAGGACATATCAAGCTATTAGAGTTAACAACTGGAGGACAGGCACTGATAATAGGCTTGATAGAATCTTGTTAGTTTGGTGCCATGGGTTAGATAATATCATGGCACCATGGAATCGAAGGTAACTAGTGGTCTTGTAAAGGTTATACCTGTGGGCGGTGGGTCTATCTTGATAGAAATTAGACGGAGTTTTATAGAGAAGGTCATTAGAGATGTAAGATAATGAGAGTGGATTAACTGATATCGGGACTAGTTGGTTTGGTGGAATCTTATTAAACAGTCTGTGTAAGTACAAGATATATCTGTAAGTGGATGAAGTCAGATTGGAATTTAATGCTATTACGGAGGGGTTGGATGGCCGAATGGTTAGCACGTGCGCGCTGTATTATAAGGTCTGTCATTGAGTCAACTGGCGTGGTTTCGATTCCCCGGTTGTACGTGACAAGGATTAGGGTCGTCTGTCAAACCCCGTGGGTTTTTTTTCTGGGTCCTCCGGTTTACTCCCACTGCTAAAGACCCCATTTCTCCCTCTCTCTCTCTTTCTCTCTTTCTCTCATTCAAAAGGGGAATCAAAACCACGCCAGTTGACTCAATGACAGACCTTATGATACAACACGCATGCATTAAGCATTCGGGCATCCAACCCCAAGGTCAAAGTGAATAAATGTCTCTATCAATAACAAATCTTTAAAAATCTTCTAGTAATGAGGAACTTCTTTGAATTCACATCAAAATTTACTGTTTTATAAGGTCAAAGGTTACAGTATTACTGTAGCAATTGGTGAAGAGTTATTACAAATCTTTCAACTAATGAAAAGTAGATGAAACTATTTCCTTCAACGTATAAATCAATCTAAACCCATTTCACTTGTCTACGTAAAATTAACTTTTTTTACTGTAAAGTTGGCAAAATTCATTGGATAATTCACTTCTTAACAGATTTCCAAATATCTCTGTATTTTGTAGGGATTTTAAATTAACCTTTTTTTTTTTAACATGTCTGTGAGTTCCGTCTGTTTCTAACAGACCTTATTAGTTGATATAAAACGAAGAAGGATAAATGGTCCGCGTTTAGAAACACAACTATAAAAACATTACGATAATTGGAAAGAGTCCGAGTGATTCTTAAATCAATTAAGGGTTGTCTGGACCCAAGACAATATATCTTCTATTTTATATTACCATAGTTATTGAATAACTTTACAGACTATAACGGACACCAGATTAAATTTCATAACAAAGATAGCGGTCCGACTCTTATTTCCTCTTCACCATTTGTCTATGAATGATTGTGCTTTTACAGCCAAGTCTACAACACATCCCCATATTTTTTCTACTGCCATATCTTTTTTAAAAGGCTATAGCTCACGTATTCCCTTTCTACCATTTGTCTATAAATGATATTCTCACAACCAAGTCTACAACAAATCACCACTTTTTTTTACTGCCATATCTTTTTTAAAAGGCTATAGCTCATGTATTCCCTTTCTACCTTTTGTCTATGAACGACTGTGCTTTAACAGATATTCTCCCACTATTTTTTTTACTGCCATATCTTTTTTAAAAGGCTAGACGCATTAATAAGATTTATTAGCCCCGAGATATAAAGGAAGCAAATATCTAGCCGCTAACTGACATTACAGATTACCCTGACAAATATATTGTTTAATAGACAAAATACCATTTAACTTTACAATTCAGGGGCGTGTTTAGCAATTTGTGTCGGGGGGGGGGGGGGGGAGGGTCTGTGGTGGAGCCAGTGTCAAGTTTGGCGTGAGGTCTGGGGTGAAAAAATATGAAGCTCAGAAACAATATTTCTAATCATTAACAGGATTAGAGTGAAAGTGGAGTGAGGCCAAAACAATGGCAATGCCTCACAGTGTAGTTTCTTTGTTGTTATTTTGATAGAAAGAAGGAGAAATGATTATATGCTCTAGTCTCTAAATTGCAGAGAGCTACATGTATGGACAAATGAATGATGAGTGATGGACAATGAATGATGAATGATGGACAATGAATGATGGAAAAATGATGGACAATGAATGATGGACAAATGAATGATGGACAAATGAACGATGGACAATGAATGATGGACAAATGAATGATGGACAATGAATGATGGACAATGAATGATGGACAAATGAATGATGAAAGGTATATGATGATGTCACTCAATATGTTGCTAGCTTATAATAAAGATGTCACTAGTCAATGATGATGTGGATGATGATGATGATTATTGCTTATGATGATGAATTTTCTAGCTGATGATGGTGATGATTCTAGCTAAGGATGGAGATGTCACTAGTCAATGATGATGATATAGGTTATGATAGAGATGTTGCTAGTCAATGATGATTGGTGTTGATGTCACTAGCTTATGATCTACATGCTGCTATACTATACAATGATGATGATGATGATGATATATTAATATGTTGCTATCTTATGATGATGATTCTTATATTTATAATGGTATATGATGATGAAGAGGATAAATGCCACAAATGATCAAGATGTTGCTAGTCAATGGTTAAAGTAGCTAAGTCTCTAACTCAATATCATCAAAAATCTTCGACATTGAAAACACAAATTATTTGTCAATTCAAATCAACATTGGTCTTGTGATCTTACAGGGAAAAGATGGGCTTTTGATATCCAATATTCAAGACAAAATAAACATTTTACCATTGGTACACAAATCGTGTACCATAATGCATTTCAGCGTCATTTGGAACAAGGGACTCAAAGAACAGGGCTAGACATATTCCACAAGTCACGTCAAATGGTGACACTATATTCTTATCTGGAGAGCATGCGCAATAAATACCATCGGTGTATACTGGAAAAACCAGACGCTAAAGATTGCCATTCACATGAGACTTCTGGCATATTTCGCCAAACATAACTGATTAGAAATTACAGTAAAAACGGAAACGATTGAATGTAAATCAGTTTATATACATTCATATTACATTATTATATGCACTGCAACCCCTTTTTGTCAGTTTCTAGGTCCCAAATATTAGCGATTTAGCTCTTTTAATTTCTGGTGCACTATAAAATCAATTACATGATTATTACAATATTGTATATTCAGATTCTTTATTTAACTAGAAGGTTATTCACACGGAAAGGAACGTCTCACAAATCACCCAAACCTTTCTAAAACTATTTATTCAATCTTGGCAACTATATATTTTATACAAAACTAAGTCAGATGACATTTCACATATTCTTCAGTGAACTATTTTAAAAAGTTTACAGGTTTTTTTCTTGTAGCAAGTAAACAAGTGTAATTTTACTGACACGAGGCAACTACGATAAAAGCATCGTAAAACTTGAATATAATCTTTACCTACGCTTGAAACGAGACAAAAACAAAACACCCGGTAAAAACCCATGTAAATCAGATCTTTGCAGTATTTTTAACTAAACTATTTCTCTTTCCAGTCCTTCTAACTTACAAACCAGATCAAAATCAACCTGAACTTAAAATAGAGAATTTTTTTCTACTTACAAGTGTTGACTTGAAACCAAGCCTCTTTAGCCAATGACAGATCTTTTGAGCTAAAAAGCATGTGTTAGACCATTCAACCCCCTCATCGCCACTCACCCCTCTGCCCTTCCCCCCACCACAAAGAAATGAAATGAAATGAAATGGGCTTTAACGTCCTACTGTTTTGCTCCTAAACTGGGCTAATGAAGACGGGCATACGCAATACAGTGTGCTATTAGAGAAAAATTTGCCCGGGCAGCGGCACTATGGCCTACTCTTATATTGAATTCAAACTGCCAGGGATCTTTTACGTGCACGCCAATGTATATACAGGACCTCAGTTTTTCGTCCCATGCAAACAACTAGACAGCTGTCCTTGTCAGACTCTGCGTTCTGCACCACTGACAAGTGAAAACCACACCAGAAAATCCTGATGAACTGTCTCGGCCAATGTAGGGATCGAACACGCGATCGTGGCTCCCCACCCCCAAGGGAGAGGGTAGGTCTACAACGTAAGAAGTTATAAATTGATAACTCACAGAGAGCTGGAAAGAAAATATACCTTTATTTTCTCAATGAATGTACGACGTATTGATTGCAAATTGCTGCTTTATACACCTACATCGACAGAAGTTGGTTCAGCTTACCATGTTTTAGAAATCAGATCGGCAAATCTTTCGACCACCCGTTTCAAAAACTTGAACAATGCAGATAATTGCTGCACATACCCAGATAAAATTAGCTGAAAATATTTCCGAGTTTTTTGCTTGAAGCTTTTAAAAACTGTTGCCAAAATACCTATGGTATCATAGGTACAAAGTATTTACAGTTTGCGGTAATGTTTACACCTAAAGGTAATATTTACACCTGTCGTAAGTAAATGGTAAACTCAGGTAATCTCTAAAACAATGAACAGACCTTCGTCAAAACAGTTATTTAAACCCCTTGTATTGCTTTGAGGGAATAGTTACGTGGTTATGTGTTGTCATAACAACAAGAAACATACCCAGACAATTATATAATAATTACAGCTAAACATCTGTCAACTTCATCCTCATATAAAAGAGACTCTGATAGCCGAAAGTCAGAAATACCACTGTTAGGGCAAAATTATCCAACCTTCCGATGTACATCTGATGTTAAAAATATACATCAACATGTTAGTCTCAAAATAACAATAGTATTGTGTTGACAGGAATTAAAACCCTAAAGAGTATTTGTGTTTTGTACTGTATATTAATACCATTTCCCCAGCACCATTCTCCGCAAATTGCCTTTACATTATCTAGTTTTTAACTATTATAGTGAGAACTGCCAGCTCTTTATCTAATCTCCCATAATGTATCTTTAATATAAACAACTACATGTAAGAATGAAGAAAAAAACTCATATTTCAATCTTAAAAATGAAACAAAATGGGGTTTAACCTCCTACCGTACTGTTCTGCTCCGACCGGGCTAATATAGATGGATGGAGTTTTAAAAAACTTATTAATGACTGGAAAGATGAAAATGATCTTAGCAATATACAAATATATATACATATTAGAATGAAACAAACTTGTATTTCAGTCTTAAAACTTGGATTGGGCTTATAGAGAGAGAGAGAGAGAGAGAAAAAGCGGTTTAACGTCCACTCGACACAAACTAGATCATTTCGGGACTAACATATGGTTTTAATTTTATTTCAATAATTCGCATGCGCGTAGGGGTCTTTAGCAGTGGGAGGAAACCGGAGGACCCGGAGAAAACCCACGAGGTTGAACAGGTGACCCTACTCCTTGTCTGTTCGATCCCTGCATTGGCCGAGAAAGTTCATCCAGATTTTCCGGCGTGGTTCCCCCTTGTCAGTGATGCCAGACGGAGGGCCTGACAAGGACAGCTGTCTAGTCATTTGGATGAGACGCAAAACTGAGGTCCCGTGTATACAGTGGCGTGCACGTAAAAGATCCCTTGACAGTTGGAATTCGATATAAGAGTAGGCCGTAGTGCCGCTGTCCGGGCAAAATTTCCCTCATAGCACACTGTATGGCGTATGCCCGTCTTCATTAGCCCAGTTCGGAGCAAAACAGTAGGACATTAAACCCCATTTCATTTCATTTCCTACTCCTTGTCACGTACAACCAGGGATTCGAAACCAGGTATTGGGCTTATAGATCATGTCGAGAGATGGTGGGTTTAACCATGGTTAGACTCTTCTACCTTTTAAACCAACTTTCCATCAATTTAATGACAAATTTTACGAGTTAACTGAAAGACTTTGATGTGTTTTGACTCCCATATTCTATTATTATTTCTTATCGTATCGTTTGTTATGACTCCATTTCTGTATTTTTGCTGTAAGAGATATTGTTATTTTGGTGATGATTTTCATGGGAATGATATGTTTGTTTTGTCTCTGTAACTTTCACAAACTGCAACGGAAAAATCCTTAACTCGACTGAAGCATAGCAGAAAAGCTATTATAGATACTTAAAGGGCAGTCAGTCACCCGTAAAATTACCCCGCTATTTTGTTGTTATAATGATATTTACTCTTGTGTTATCTTCTTTAATACAGCAGGTCAAACAGGGCTTTCAATTCAAAATGTTTCCATTTGATATCATCTAATTCGTCTTAGCAAGATATCTGTTCCAAGAAATATGATAATTTTTAGCATTATTGTTGCAACTTTTTAAGTGTTTTTAGCATTATGCTAATTTTCAAATATATTTTCAAGTGTTTTTACACTTAAAAGCTATATAAACTTTTAACATTATCCCAATTTGGTAAAAAGCTATATAAACTTTTAGGATTATCCCAATTTGGTAAATGTATTTTATGAATTTAACTGTATTTATAGTGATTTTGATGTTAAATTCATTGAAATTCTAATTTTATGACACATAAATTAAGTGTCAGGTTTCAATCTCTGTCAGTCATTCCAGACTAGAACAAGTAAACTGGTACAGATCTTTACATTTATAAATAAAAACATTACATAATAACAACCGTCTGTCATAAACACCTGGAATTAACAACAAACACATCAAATAACCAGACAGAACCTTGATGAATACGAGAAAATGACCAACGACCTACTGTCTATGTCCACTAGTAACCTAGCCAACACGACAGGTCACTCGCACCAGATGGTCAACTCCAAACACACATCAACATATCTGTCAATTTTATCCTCAAATTCACATTACAGCTTGAAACCTGACCATCTTTCATAGAGTATATCAGGTGATTTGTATTCAATAAACCCTCCCTTTATCTTAATAAAACCTCCTTCTTATCACCTTCTGACCTGTTTAATGATTAGTGACCCTTTTTTCTCACCAGATGGTGCTCCAGTCAATACATGTTTAATCACCGCTTTTTATACTTTAATTACAATCCCTATTCATCGTTTCTATCGGGTGTTACAAACCCCTTTAAATTATTCTATAGAAAACCTACAGCCCTTAATACATATGTCTATTTTTATCGACAAACTGTGTCACGTTTCCCGTTTTTTTCTGTAAAAATCTATATCTATCCCTTTACAAACTGCTATATCCTGTTCAAATTATTAGGACACAATAGCGAGTGTGAAACCTGAAATATTCGTTCAATTGGGACAGCTTGGTCTACTTTTAGAACCTATTGTCATCCACACAAAAACTTAAAGTTACCCGACAAAAATTATGAAGTGATTTAGGAAGTAAACGAAGCCAATTTCAAAATCATCAAATTACCATTCATCTTTATAAATGTATTTTACGTTTTGAGAGAGAGAGAGAGAGAGAGAGAGAGAGAGAGAGAGAGAGAGGGTTTAACGTCCACTGGGCACAAACTAAGTCCTTTTGGGACTAACATATGGTTCAATTTTATTTCAATAATTCGCTTGCATGTATGGGTCTTTAGCAGTGGGGGGAAACTGGAGGACCCAGAGAAAACCCATGAGTATGGACAGGCGAACCTACTCGTCACGTTTGAAAAATGAACTTTGAAATGGCAGTGATATTTTGTCAAAAAAAGAAAATAATAGAACTTTCATATAACCATTTGTGGCAATGTCACTGACACAATCTATCATGAATAATTCCGCTGGGTTCTATACATAGACTTTCCATTACAACCCATCTGATTAAAACACAGATCCTATTCCGTTTCGTCACTGATAATTCAAAATTTCATTTTATTTGTCTTTACAACACTAGGAACGGGAAGAGTTTTTATATAAACGCGTTCCGGATGATGTGAGGGATTAGTCAATGTAACGATCTGTTACAACGAGCTTTTGGCATGTGGTGCACGGAACTGTGGGTAATCCACTAGAAACATCAATACTGATTGGTTAATCAAATGTTTGACGTCATAGGATCAAGAGCCGCTCATATGTCCCCTGACATGACCTCCCAGTACAAGTTGTCAGATCTTCATGTAGCATAGACCATCGAAAGTATAAAAAAAACGAAATCTAGACCTGTATTTTAATCAAATTTTCTTACATTTAGATGTAAGTTAATTTACATCCTTGTTCGTTCTCGCGATTTTAACGTAAAAACAGCAGAAATGTAGACGATATCCTGTGGTGAACTTTATTTCACATGGAATAATTGAAAATTGGTGATTTCTAAAGTTGTAACAAGTTTTGCTCCAGGGCTGTGAGAGAATTTCAATATATCTTTATTACGTCAGTGTGTTTTATTCCAAGCCATGCTCGTAACTGGTTTAAACACAACAACCTACCAATCACTGACAAGCGTTTATTGTTCAGTAACCAACAAGGAAATGATCTGAACATAAAAAACTCAACAAAATTATGGACGATTGAGAAAAACAGGAAGTAGTGGGCGCTTTTCTCTAGAAACCGTTGTCCTTGAACAGAAAAATAAAAGAGAATTCTGTAAAATCAGATACTATTGAAAGTATGAAATGAAATGAAATAGGGTTTAACCGTCCTACTGTTCTACTCCGATTGGTCTAATAAAGACAGACATACTCCCTACAGTGTGCTAGGAGGGAAATTTTGTCTGGACAGCGGCGCTACAGCCTACTCTTATAACTGCCAACATGAGAAAATATCATTACTATACATTCTGGAGTTGTTCTATTTCAAAGGATATTAAAACATTTTAATTTTAGTTCAAAGGTACATTTACACTGGGGGGTTGGATGGCCGAATTGTTAGCACGTGCGCACTGTATCATAATGGCTGTCATTGAGTGAACTGGCTTGGTTTCAATTCCCTGGTTGTACATGACAAGGGGTAGGGTCGCCTGTCCAACCTCGTGGGTTTTCTGGGTCCTCCGGTTTCCTCCCACTGCTAAAGATCCCTACGTGCAAGCAAATTATTGAAATAAAATTGAACCATGTGTTAGTCCCAAAATGACCTAGTCTATGTCGAGTGGACGTTAAACACTCACTCTCTCTCTCTCCGGGTCCTCTGGTTTCTTCCCACTGCTAAAGACCCCTACACTTAAGCGAATTATTGAGATAACATTAAACCACGTGTTAGTTCCAAAATGACCTAATTTGAACTCTCTCTCTCTCTCTTTCTCTAAAATCATTACAAAAATCTAATAATACCCTGTCACTTTTGATCTTTTTAGGGGTTGATAAAGGCACCTTTGCACTGTCAACTTTTTACTGGAATATAATAACTTAGAAGTATCTTAATAACCCAGCGGGGTCGTTCTTAACACTTGGGATTTTTAAAGCCCTATTTGTTACAGATCCTTTTTATTGTCTGACCTTAAAAAGAAGCCATTTGTTATACAGGCGTTTAATAGACTATCCTGTATACTAGAGACTAACAGCAGTCATCCATTACAATAACCCTATTAGTTAAACACAGGACCCTAGTCACACCCAGAGTCACATTGGCGACATGTTTGACAGGTGCTACAAGCAGACGGGGCAACACAAGATTGACGTCTTTTTTACGGGTTCTTGCTGATCTCGTATGATCCCTGATGGGGATGTCATGTTATTAACTCATATTGCCGCCATTGTCCCCTAAAGGCCTCCCATTATCAATAGAAACCTTACATCCCTTAGGACTGTCACTTGATCCCTAGGGGTGGAGCGGTTTAATGACTGGCGCCTGCCTATTAGCAGGGAGTCTGTCTACCCCTTCAAACCCTTTCTCTATAGCGTCTATATCTTGTATAATGATATGTATTGTTGTATCAATTGATTGCCGTGTAAAACCGAACTGAACTGTGGGAGTTATTAACATCCCTATTGTCTCCTATCACTAAGGAACACAAGAGCTTTTTAATGCATGACCGAACATCATTGTGTACATGTAGACATAAGACTGGACAATGTTTATAAAGATAACGTGAAAATTATTGAACTTGTTTGAACAATCCATCATTCATTCAACCCAAGTATAGTGGTTTAGACCCTGCGGATATTTCTAGTAGCTAGAGGTTATAGATGGTTTGTTTTATTAAAGTCAGCAGGGAAATCAACTTAAAGATACAGAAAAGACTTTCAACCTCCTTCTGTTTCTTGTTTCAGCTCATGTGGAAAATAAATAAATTTCTACCAATTTCATTTTAGTCATCGCTACATGTATGTTCCTTCATAATTAAATTTTATAGTAAAATCTTGGAACTATTATTGTAAACAGCCAACTCAATCATTGGACCCTTTTATAGATAGAATGTTAAAATATATGTTAAACATTTTGATTCTATTCTGACTCTAGATTCTATAATTTTGATACATTTTGACTACAGATTCTATTCTGACTCTAGATTCTAGGATTTTGATACATTTTGACTATAGATTCTATTCTGACCATAGATGTTTTGACAGATTTTGACTGTAGATTCTGAGATACATTTTAAGAGCAGATATATACTGAAATCCCTCCCAAACATTTTGAAACTAGTGGCTAGTGCCAACCCCCCCCCCCCCCCTCCACGCTTATACACTGGCAGAGAAATTTTTATCATTCTAGAACAAATGGTATCATTTCTCATTTGTATACAAATTTTTGCTGTGTTTTGGATAAAAATGAAATAGCAGTTCACCCAACCAGCATCTGTTTTCTATAGAGTAAAGAACATAACCAGAAAAATTAAAAATGTTGCTTTTTACCTGTTTCTTCAAATAATTTTACTTTGCATACCCGAGGTGAATTCTTAAGATATCTTAGTCATAGGAAATCATTCCTCAAATAAAATATTGTATTTAGAAATTCATAATATTTAAGAATCTTTCAATCTGGCGTCAATTTGACGATAACTACAAACGGCAAGACCGACATATGATATAATTTAAACACCGATATCTACAAATAATTAAGATAAAATCTAATTCGCTTTTCAATCTGACATAATAACAAATACCTACTTCGACCAGCACATAATGAAATTATTTCACGATAGCTGTTGATATCAAACTGAGCCGCATGAAACGAGGAAATTCTAAAATTCCTGATAGAAACTTGTGAAATGCTTGTATATGTGTGGGTTCTTGGATGACATCATACCATAGATAATACCAAGCTTGATTTATAACATGAGCTAAATCATGGGGAATGACCAAAGATAAGTTAATGGAATTCCCTTTCAGCCCTTAAGCCATAATCAGCTTCAATCTTCCAGAAGGCTAACAGTCATTGTCCTTACAATTGTTACAAAAATATGACCTAAATATTGTTGTTTAGATGATTTAAATGCCATCCTGACACAAATGTTTGTGCATAGAAACAACTTATTCTTCAGCAGATGACTGACATTCTAAAAGAATGACATGGTCCAAGGAATTTTAGATGGCCATAACTAACATAAGGATTGCTTGGGCCAATATGCTTTTTGATAAAACTGCTTTTAACCAAAGTCTGGAAGTCTATTTGACTTTATATTGTGGACTATTATCAATTTAATATTTATTGAGGACATAATCCTTATAAGAGAGAGAGAGAGAAATGGGGTTTAACGTCCACTCGACACAAACTAGGTCATTTCGGGACTAACATATGGTTTAATTTTATTTACATAATTCGCTTGCGCGTAGGGGTCTTTAGCAGTGGGAGGAAACCGGAGGACCCGGAGAAAACCCACGAGGTTGGACAGGCGACCCTGCTCCTTGCCACGTACAACCGGGGATTCGAAACCACGCCAGTCGACTCAATGACAGACTTTATGATTCAGCGCGCGCACGCTTACCATTCAGCCATCCAACCCCCCCCCCCTTTTATCAAACAAAAGAACCATTTATTCCTTATAAGACATATAGAGGTAGATTTCCCAAATTAAAAACACTTATATGGGTATACTACTTCTGAATTTATTAACATCCTACGTTTCGATACACATACATTTGCTTGATAACGATATCTGTATGTGTATCGAAACGTAGCATGTTAATAAATTCAGAAGTAGTATATCCATATAAGTGTTTTTAATTTAATGAGGACCAATCTCAAATAAAATATTGAAAGCTTCAAAACATGGATAGCATATTTAAATCTTGAATAAAAAACAGAATGCCTGCGATTATATATCCATAAAATTAAAAACTTTGAAATCCTTTGAGACGTAGATCGATCCAATAGAGTGTGGAGATCTTCATTTCATGATTGAGTTCAGTGAACCATAAAATTCAAACTTTGATTCAATTTAATTATCCCCAGTGGATTCCATGAGGAATGACATTATGGTGTAGGCTATATCCTGAGGAACAGTTCAGTGAACCGTAAAATTTAAACTTGAGGCAGTTATTTAATTTAAATTCCCACAGCAGGTCCTTGAAGGAATTACATATTAGGGGATAATCAAACACTCATCACCTGTCTCCTAATTAGCATATCAGGAAGTAAAGACAAGACACCAACAAACAAGGATGATGTAGCAAATAAAAGGACAAGTGAACACAGGCTTTCACCGCAGTGGTCCTAACCCCCTGATTGTAAACTAATAAATCTGTATCCCTAATTGTTTAAATATTTGTTTGTATTAGATACAGGAAGCCAGAGTATCCATTGGTCAGGAGTAGAACTATCCACTTGTTCATCACAGGGGTCTGTTACTTCCTACATGTAAACATCACAGGGGTCTACGCTGCCTGGATCTCTACTTTCAGTTTACAGATGCTCATTACGGACAATGATAATTTTAACAGACCATCTTTGTTGAATCATTTGGTTTCATTGATATTGACCATGTGTTTTTTTATCATACAATAATGAATTTAATTTAATCTGGTTTCACCTTCTACTTTTGCACATACTAAGCTTACGAAGAACGGCAAACACCATGCACTGTAACCCAGGTATCGTTTAATTTTGTGTATTTATGGTGATTTTAAACAGTTATTACAAATTTTTAAACAAAGATTGAATATTAAACGAATGTGAAAGAAATTAGTGCTAGATACACAAGATTAAATGATACCTGGGTTACAGTGATGCATATCGCACGTTTTTTTAATCATGCCTTAATGATTGAAATGAAATGGGTTTAATGTCCTACTACACCATGTAGTGTGCTATAAGGGAGAATTTTACCGGAACAGCGGGGTTTAATAAATTCTGTCAAGATTTCTCATTTGTGTATGCCAGCCAGGACATGGGCAAATCGGTTTTCCGTCCGAACTGAACATGCAATAACATGCCTTAAATTTTAATGTATTTTTCTTTCATAACACATAGGATTATCTTTTCAATATTTAAAGAAAAGTTTGTTTCCGTAATTTTCTTGTTGTTTGTTTCTCCACACGTTAAATTATTAATTCAGTCAATGAAGTTGATAGAAGTCAGTTTGGTCAACCATTGAAATCCTAGGTTGTTAAATCCAGGAATATCTTCAAGATAACTAAACATATGTATGGATATCTGAGCTATAGAAGTAACAGAAACTGGTGCTTGATTGTTACTGATGATGGAAACCTGGCAACTAAAGGGTGGGATTCTGTCCCTGGTTGTCGTGGAGACGGATGTGTGATGCCATCTTATCATTTTAAATCTATTATATAAATACAGAAGGCGAGAACGAGAGGTTGTTGTTGATTTTAAATCCTGATATTATCAAGATACGAGTGTGATTAGACACGATAATTAAGATTGACACCTACTTCTCTCCTCTCACCTGTCAATCATAAACTGTTTCTATGGTGATAAGCCTTGAATTCTACCTAAGGTTTAAAGAGATTAATAGTTGACACCTCTCAAACCACTTAGAGGGATAATACAGATTGCGAATCTGTTAAATTCAACATTCGATCAGATAGGCTTCTCTTATATCCACTTAAAAAGACAAGCCAAATAAGGAAAATAAATTGACATCTTGTCTTCATAAGTCCAGTAGAACATTAAACCCACATTACATTTCATTCATTATTGAATTCTAAAAAACAAACGATAAATATTAATAAAATAAAAGATTCAACAAAGATGATCTGTTAAAATTATCATTATCTCTAATGAGCATCTATAAATTTAAAGTAGACATACAAAAGCCGCCAACATATTTTTTTTTTGTAATATCAATTAAAAATTTACAGAATTTTGCGTTTATCTCTTTTTAGAGTTGACAATTACTGGTAAGAGAGAGAAATGGGGTTTAGCGTCCACTCGATATAAACCTGGTCATATCGGAACTAACATATGGTTTGATACTATTTCAATAATTTGCTTGCCATTTGCTTGCCCCCTCCCCCACCCAACCTCCTGATAAAAATCATAGAATTGAAAAGAAGATGGTTTTGAATTCTGAAAATATGTCATTTTCTTCAAAATTAAGTGATTGTGATTATTTTCTTAATTGGTTATTAAAGATGCTTGCTTTTAGTCGTGACAGAATCTTTAATTTTTCGTTGATGACAATCATTCAACAAAACTTGTCTGAATTATATTTGAAGAGTCCTGGGGAAGAACCCCAGTTGATGGCGGCATCTGGTAGCAAATTGTATAAGCTTTTTGTGGAACAATCAATTTCAGGTATAAAAACGATCGGAGTCACATCAAACCAAGGTCCTTCTGGAATGGCCTTCCGGACAAATACAAGTCCATCTTATTTATTTGACCTTAATTTGGCTGAAAAGTTGAAGTCAGTTGTACTGGTAATTATGATTCGTATTAAACATCATTTTGAAGTTGTAATTAAACCCACTCGTTGTTCTGTTCATGTTAAACATTCTCGTCCAAAAGTCTGTTTTGCGTTTTATGCGAAAAGACAAAAATGTGACTTAGATCGTTCTTCCCCTGGGCTCTTCATTTTTATTCTTGCCACCTCAACATTTGATTTGTATTGGAGTTAGAGTAGAGATCTTCAGCTGTTCCTTAAAAAAATACAACAGCAAACAGCCAAATTGTCTTGATCTAATATTAGTCAAACCAAAGACGAACAAAAGCTTGCATTTCGGATACAATACGAACACATCATGTATCGATACAGCTGGTGGATTTAAATAAATATTTCTGCAGCTAATTTACGCGAATTATTTCAACATTGCATATTTATTTAACGTTAAATATTCCAAGAAGGGAAGAATATCCTTTTGGACTAAGAATAACAGTAAATATTGATACAATGTGAAATTCACCATATTTCAATAGATAACCCCTGCTATAGAATAGGTGAAAGGGCCTTTAATTAGTCCCCTATTCTTATGATAATTATAGGGAAATCTACTAAAAGCTCTGAGCATATAATACACTGTCTGTACAGCTTTTTATACAATAGAGTCTCAATAAATAAAACCCCTGCGTTGTCGTTCAATCAACTCAATACTACAACAAAGTCAATTCAAACGGAAGTCCGAAAGAAGAGTTAAAAGGGTCATAGAATACATTAATAAATTTAATATTGTTTGACGACGGAGAATACCCAGGGATAATGAACGTCCAGACACATTTCTATGAGAATACAAAAGAACTGATATTAATGTTGCCAGTCTTGGATGAAGGTTGATATTTTTGAAACTTGTAGCAGAGACAAGTGGATTGTTTCGAATCAGTTAAACAAACATGGTCGTCTCTCGTGACCCTCTCTGCATTTTAAACGCATTCTTTAAGGGACACAAATTTCCGGAGGGGAATGTTTGTACTGAAAGACCCTGTCTATTGTTTTTATTTGGGGATTTTATGTTAAGTGTGTGAAAAAAAAACTCAACATTTTCTTTTGTTTTAGACCTTACTTGTTAAATTATATAAAACAAAGGTTGGGATAGGTCTCCCGTCAAAAGACAAAACCTAGTAACTCACTTTTTTCTTATTTTGAGAAAACAAAGGAAAACGTAATAAATGAATATTAAACCCCAGCTCATCCATTGATTTGACTATTGAGTTACTAGGTTTTGCTGTGGTATACTAGGCAAATGAATGAAGTTGCTAGGTTGTGTCATGGGTGTAACTGCTTACAAAATCAAAAGATTGGAATATCTAGTACAACAACAGGAAGCACATACCCTAATAACTACAAATTTGGTCCTAACTCAATTTTGATAAAAAAGTGAGTTACTAGGTTTTGACTTTTGACGGGATAGGTGATCATTAAAGAAACATGTAGCCTGCGAGTTGAGGTTTGAAAATACGCTTACTTTTGGTATCTTGGAAAAAAACATTAATATTCAGCATACACTGCACGTACAACTGCAGTTTGTGTATCAAATATTTGTATACATCGAAAATAAACCACATCAAAATACATGTATCAAAATGTTTTATATTCCAATACAGGAAATGAAATCAGGGTTTAACGTCCTACTTTTCTGCACCAACTGGGCTAATAAAGACGGGTAAACAGAAACGCAACATATCTAAGTCGCTGGATTTAAAAACCCCAACAAGACAAACAAAACCTATCATCATTTGTGAGAGTCATACATTAAAACACATGAGATTCATCCCTTTAAAAGAAAGTCATACATTAAAACACATGAGATTCATCCCTTTAAAAGAAAGTCATACATTAAAACACATGAGATTCATCCCTTTAAAAGAGAGTCATACATTAAAACACATGAGATTCATCCCTTTAAAAGAAAGTCATACATTAAAACACATGAGATTCATCCCTTTTAAAAGAGAGTCATACATTAAAACACATGAGATTCATCCCTTTTAAAAGAGAGTCATACATTAAAACACATCAGATTCATCCCTTTTAAAAGAGAGTCATACATTAAAACACATCAGATTCATCCCTTTAAAAGAAAGTCTGAAGGGGTTTTTTTTAAAGTCGATTGTATAAGGTGTTGTTTGGACTATAATTAGTTTTTATAGAAACATGTGAAAGTGATTTGAAGAGAATCAATGGTAGTAAATAACCGCGTAGAGTGGCATTGTCAGCCATGTACTTCCTGTTCCAATGTCACGATATTGATCTAATGGAACCAAATGAGTACTTGTGACAATTTAATCCAATCGGAATAGGCGTAATGACTCCATCTATGGACGAACAGAGTCTGAGTGCATTAAAAGATAAATGTTGTTTTTACATATCAACTGATCCCTAAATCCCTTTAAAACACACACACGGCTTAAACAGACGACGTGATCAATTATCTCCCTTACATGTTTAATTCTGACCTTCAAACACCGATCCATACAAGTCTTGCTTTAATCTATACACAAATAAAATCTGGTTTAACGTCGTAACATCCTGCTCCGACTTGCTAATGAAGACCGAAATGAAATGAAATTGGGTTTAACGTCCTAACGTCCTGCTCCGAACTGGACTAATGAAAATCTGCGGGTCGCCTGTCCAACCTCGTGGGTTTTCTCTGGATCCTCCCACTGCTAAAGAACCCCATGCGCAAGCGAATTATTGAAATAAAATTAAACCATATGTTAGTCCCGAAATGACCTAGTTTGTGTCGAATGGACGTAAAAACCTCGTGGGTTTTCTCTGGATCCTCCCACTGCTAAAGAACCCCATGCGCAAGCGAATTATTGAAATAAAATTAAACCATATGTTAGTCCCGAAATGACCTTGTTTGTGTCGAATGGACGTAAAAACCCTATCTCATGAACCATATGTTAGTCCCAAAATGACCTACTTTGTGTTGAGTGGACGTTATATTCCATTTCTCTCTCACTCATGTACATGTATACTAGTACATGAGGTATATATACTGAAGGTATACCAGTCACCGTGGCTACTGATTAAAGGTATACCAGTGTAAATATGTATATTAAATCTGTAAGTAATTTATAAGTATGATAGACCTAAACATCTTACATCAGTTTGTCTGCTAACTATTATATAGTCATCACACCTTTTCCATGTTTACTTAATTTTAAATTAGACACCCCCCAGCGGGAATATACCTTCAATATATAAACAATAACCCAGTAAATTAAGAAGAAATGTTTCAAATCCAGGTGTTAGATTTTTATATAATTAAATGTCAGCATGCAAGTGCGTGCATGTGCCGTCCATATCTCAGCATGCATGTGGGGAATATACGAGCGTATGGCAGCGCGTACGCGCGTGTTAGTAATATTACTGGATTAAAATTTCAACAAATAGATTCGTCTGTGAATAATTTTGTTTATTCCAATAAAAGATTTGAATTAATCTAATTGCTGATAGAGAAACCATCTTGTTGTTGTACAGGAGATTAATTTACACAAGTCCAAAATTATTTTGTTTCGGAGAGGCAAAACCATTTTTACATGCACCTAAGTTCAGTTCACACAACTTAACACCTAAGTTACGTTCACACAACTTAACACCTAAGTTACATTCACACAACTTAACACCTAAGTTACGTTCACAAATCAACACCTAAATTATGTTCACACAACTGTAAAACAATTAAGTCGTTTGAATATTAAAGTCCATGCTTTTAAGAATTTAGAAAGATCTCTGACTTGTGAAACTTTCTACTACTGATCATGATAAGAACTGTGTCTAGAATAGAACTAGCATGACATAAGATACCTCAATTTAAAAACATCAATAACTTAAGATACCTTGATAAGAACTATGGCTAGAAAAGAACCTGCTCTTACACTAAAATATGACAAGAATTATGACTAAGAATATTTCCCCCAAGTCAAGCTGTAACCAATAATCTCTTTTATCTTTCTAACACATCAAAGCTACTTATTTCAACACTTTAACCTCTAGATATGAAACTGATGAACGCCATTAAAGATTGTCCGTCAGTCTGGCACCATGGTTATTGGTAAAAGAACGGCTTTTGGATTATAATGTCATGTCCAGCCCCGGCTATAACCATCTGTCATAGAACAGCTCTCCAATCAATGAAGAACAGTTTTAGCAGGTAATGTGTAATTGTGCTAGGAGACTGGATAAAAGAAAACATACCCGTCGATTTAGAGCCATGGTTGAAGACAGGAATGAGTAATAAATTGAAGGGGATTGGGTACGTTGGTCTGTACTTGTTGATGGCACAAAACACATAAAAAAAACTTTACAAAAACACACTTGGGTCTTAAAAATAACAAAAACAGTGTAATAAAACTGGAGTGATTCCACCAAATTTACTTTTTTGTTTTACTATCTATGAAATGATAATCAGAACATTTGTAACTAGAAAGGCAAATGAAAAACGAAATGAAACGTGGTTTAACGTCCTACTGTTCTGCTCCGACTGGGCTAATGAGGACGGGCATAAGCCATACAGTGTGCTACGAGGGAAATTTTTTCCAGGGCAGCGGCACTATGGCCTACTCTTAAAATTCCAACTGCCAAGGGATCTTGTACGTACACACCAATGTATACACGGGAGCTTGGTTTTTCGTCACATCCGAATGTCTAGACAGCTGTGCTTGACAGGCCCTCCTTCCTGCACCATGGACAAAGAGAAACCACATCGGAAAATCTCGATGAACTTTCTCAGCCAATGCAGGGATTGAACACACTATCTCCAGGCTAGCGAGTCAACGTCTTACCCACTTAGCCACTAACTAAAAAGGTTTCTTTTTAATGTAGTATTTGAGCAACATGATTCTGCCGTGAATTTTCGGACATATTTGGAGACAATGAGTATTGCAGAGTAAAAATGCCTACATGTATTGCAAGTATTTCTTTAGACCTGAAATGTTATATAAATTGTTATTTAGACATTAATTAACTTACCAAGACAATAATCAACTCTCGATGCCATCAAATGGCTCTGATATTAAGTAGATTTAAATACGTTTTCTGGTGTGACTGAAATTTCAGCATATTCTCGTTTCATTAATAATGATGTCATTGTATTAATCATATTAAACATACATTATGCAAGAGATAAATCTGCCTATTGCAGGTCTTTCTTTAGGCCTGAAATGTTTTCTAAAGTATTTAATTAGACATTAATTAACTGATCCAAGCCTTAAACAACTCTCGATGACATCAGATTTCTCCGATATTAAATAGATTAGAATGGTTCAGCGATACTTTGATTTAATCAAATATGGAGGACCGAGACTTAGCTTCGATCAACCAGTACGGTGGTTGAAATTATTGCACACGTCTGTCAAACCTTCAAAGGCTAATATCTTCGCTTGCAATAGAGTAATTTGAATGAAATTTTCAAATTATTCATTTTACATCATCTTCTTTCGAACTATTACAGCAAGAATGGTTAGTTCTTTATCTAAATCTTACATAATGTATCTTTCACTAAGTTATTTTTTAACTGTCATCTTTTTATCTAATCTTACCTAATGTCCCTTTAAATAATGTTTTACATACGCATCCAGGGGCGGATCCAGGAATTTTTGCAGGAGGGGGTTTGCCAGGTTCCTGAGAAAATGTATTCCCCCCCCCCTCGGCTTGAAATTTTTTGAGAAATACATGGTCTCTATCGTCATTTTGGCGTATATACATACACATTGAGCTATTTAAACAGAGAAATCCAACATCCTGTTTGACATCAATTTTTATTATGAATTAATACGATGACATTGTGATTCAGTTTTATTGATGCAAAGCATTAATTGTGATATCACATATGTCTATATCATTATCTCACGCTTTGAGTGCCCATCCCGTCCCACCATCGAACGATAAAGGATAAAGCACAATTATGACACTTTTCTCATAAAAAAGGTTGTTTTACAAAAAAATTTATGTAGCTGAGCCCCCCCCCCTCTTGATCCACCCTGACATCTTAGTGATGATTAAATTTGATATTGTTCGAAAAAATTAATTATAAGAATCAGAGATATATGAATTTCAGGTGATTCACTGATCTTATTGAATTTCTGCAGATTGACTGACATCTGACATTTTTGTTGCCAAGATGGTTTATTTTCGTAGACTTTTTTAAAAATTAAAATCAGTTCTTCCAACCTTTTGTACTAGAGAGCGAGAATCTTATGTAAATCGCTTGACTCATTCAAATTGCGAATGCGAGATTTGGTGTAATGACACATATATGACATGTTTGTCGCCTAAAAGGTTTGTTTCTGTAGACTGTAAGCCACAATGGTATAAATAATATTAAGCCGTGTTATTTTAAAGTAGAGCTTGCCGATCGGTTAAAAAATATTTCTAATTAACGACACTGGACAAAGAGTGTCAGGAGGAAGAATTCTGCATAGAATCTATCAATAAATATTTTAAGTCCAGTTGCAAAATGGGGCTTTGGTGCGAGTTAAAGTCAGACTCTAGTCTGAGTCATGGTTCTCGAGTTCCCACCTGTGACAGGTACATGGATTATGTTTTTCTTGAAATCATGTCATTGATGCAGGACAGAGGGCCTGGCAAGGGACAATGTATCGTCGTTTGGAAGGGACGAAAAACCAAGGTCCCATTTACACATTGGTGTGCATGTAAAAGATCCCTTAGCAGATGGAATTCGATATAAGAGCAGGTGCCACTTTCCAGGCAAAATTTCCCTCATAGCATACTGTATGGCGAATGCTTGTCTTCATTAGCCCAGTCAGAGCAGAGGAGTATAACGTTAAACTAATACCATTGGAGAAAGTGTTAATGTCTCTTTAAATTGTATACCATTGGTGAAAGTGTTAATGTTTCTTTAAACTAATACCATTGGGGAAAGTGTTAATGTCTGTTTAAACTAATAGAATTACAATAATACCATTTACATGTACAGTAAAGAATCAATAAATATTTATATTATACAAGATGTTTTTGTTATAAAAATAATCAATTTTACATTTCTATTAAGTTACACAATAAATATCATTATTCGATCTGTCACAGAATTAAAGAGAATATAAATATTTACCTAGAATTATACATAAACAAATGGGAAATAATTTGTTCAAAAATATCTACTTTCATCATATTGAAGGGATTTTCTGTCATAGCTGAATATCCATAAAACCCCTAATATGTGAAAATACAAGTTCAATAATGAAGGGATTTTCTGTAGGAGTTGGATACCCTTAAAACCCCAACGTGTGCTGAAATGTTATCTAAATTATTAATTAGACATTAATAAACTATCAAGACCATAATCAACTCTTGATGTCATCGTTAGCCTGCTATGTTTATTGGATTAGGTTCAACTTCCATTCATGATTTAATCATGAAATGGATAATCGAGACTATGTTTTTTATCGTACCGACTTTAGTAATGATGATCGAGGCTAAGCCGAAAATTCAATCGCTGAAATCTCGGTTCAGAGTGGATCAATTTGACTGAAATTTTCAGCAAATTCCCTTTATTTTATCTATTATAGTGAGAACTGCCAGGTCTTTATCTAATCTCCCATAATGTATCTTTAATGAATTTTAATCGTATATTAGAACAGTATAGAATTTTATCTCTTGATATATATGGATGATTTGGCTTAGTGTGTGCAATATACAGTGTAGAAGAGAATCTAGCCCAGGCAGTGACATGTCCTTCTACTCTTCTTCAAATTTCACCTATATCTATAAACGTATCACAAAATCTTTTCACCTATACAGGTACGTACAGGTGCATCAGAAAATCTTTTCTGTACACCCAAATTCTGTACAAAGCATTTTAGTTTCTTCTCCCATTTGAATGAATAGGCAGACTGTTTTTTGTCTATCCCACAGCCATTTCCCCTGACAAGTGCGAACAGGGCTTGATTATTAAGACAGGAGAATTAACCTCCATTTTCTATTGACAAGTTTGAACAGGGCTTGACTACCTGATTTAAAAATAAACATGTGATTAAGAAAGGAGAACTAACCTGCATTTTCTACTGATAATAAAACTAGAAATACACATGTTGTAAAGATCAATTGATAAATATTAAAGATAATAGGCTCGGATTTATCAAATGGGCTATTGTTTTATAATACATGTAGGTCATACACAAAGATAAACATTTATTCATTTTCATTGTAGATCATTGAATATCTAGTTTCCTCATATCATTCATATTTTATGCAAATTTCGCCCTATTTTAATGAAGTCAATCAAGATTGTGCCTTTTTTGGAGAATATTTAATTTTTCATGGCTTAATTCACATTAAATTGTACACAAATTGATTTACTTTGGACAGAAGTAACCTTTTTTTTTTGTTATTTCCTTTCACATCTTTCTTCTAGTTATCATTTTCAAGCAACTTGTTCAGGATTTAAAAAAAAATAATTTGAAAATACATTTCAATTACTTTCTAACATGGCTATTTTTTTTATTTTTGGATACTTTTAACATTTCCATTACATTATTGAATAACGTAGATCATGACTTCGCTGGAGTCGATTCGTCCAGTATTTTATCACATGCCTGTGATTTAACTGTTTGTTTTTCTTCATGTTTATTTTTACGATATATATCTCTCGTTCATGACTTACGAGTCCATCTATCGTTTAATAGTGACCGACTTACATTGATTGATCAACAACGTTTTAACAAATAAAACAGTCATCCATCTTTATACCAGCATCGACGGAACAAACACTTTAAACTTAACGATACTTTAATAACCACGCATTCTGCAGTAAATAAAGAGTAATGACTTTTAACCGCTTGAATAAATTGACACGGCCGATAATTCTATGAGTCGTGATCTCGGCATGTATAATGACAACCCATCATTAAAGTTTTCTGCATCGTTATAGAACTTCGGATCACATTTCAAATGAACAAATGTTGACGCTGAAGACAAGATACGGTTTTATTATGGATTCAATTGTTGCTACAACACTAGTCGATTTTAGTGGGAGGTTTAATACGTTCATGTTAATTAAAATAGTTTAATTAAAGAATTTTAGATGAGGAGATCATATTTTAGATGATATGAAATCCTGAAATGAAAAGAGTATTGATGCTGAATGGGTATTGGACGTTAATTAGCATGTACATGTACATCTTCCCAAGCCAAGGAAATTAATGTTAATAATTATCATTCACTATACATGTATGTACATCTTCACAAGCCAGGTAAATTAATATTAATTACCGGTATCATTCACTATACATGTATGTACATCTTCACAAGCCAGTGATAGCTACATTTAGCATGCTAAATTTAAATCGTTTATAGTCTGATGTGTAATGAAATGCAAAATGAAATTTAATAAATTCTTGTAACCTGATAGTTTTTGTGAATATTTCAATCCAGTGATATAACCATGATAAAAACAGAATTGCATGTCTTACAGCTGCTGGTCATCATTTCCATTTTTTTAAAACAGTATCTAATTCTTTCACCACTTATAAGTCCTGTTAAAGTTACAATTTTATATTTTTAAGTTATATTTCTAAAATTTATTAAAATAAAGCCTTAAAATAGATGGTATCTATAAACAGTCCTACCTTGTTAAAGAATAATCCTATTAATCCTATAATTCACTATTGCCAGTCGAGAAATTGGCAAAAATATAATTTTCAACTTCAAATTCAAACGTTTGAAGATAGCTATTCCATGGGGTAAATAGGAAAACAAGGGAGGTAATTGTGTAATTATTTCCTGTGTGAATGATTTTATAATGATAATGATACCTATGATCGTATAATAGTGAGTTGACAACCTATTGAGCAAAAGACATAGAAATAATTATGTTTTGAATTTCTTAGAAAATATGAAATTCTCGCTTTAAATTATTCCTCAAATTGATTATTTAATGCCGACATCATCGTAAATATCAGCTGTTCATAATCCCTTGGCTTCGATTAAATTGGATTAAAATGAGGCCAATCAAAAGATTTCAGCGAAATTCACAGGTGGCTCTGGCTTGTTGTGATTATATCCATGTATCATCAGCTGGGGATCACGGTGGCTAAGTCGGTAAGATGCTGGCTTGCAAGCCTGGAGGTCGGGTGTTTGATCCCTACATTGGCCGAGAAAGTTCATTCAGATTTTCCGGCGTGGTTCCCCCTTGTCAGAGATGCTGGATGGTGGGACTGACAATTAAAGCTGTGTAGTCATTTGGATCGGATGAAAAAGAAATATTTTAATTCCATTTAATAACAGTAAATATGGTACAATGTCCGACTTTATCTATTTAAAACAAATACTTTTATGACTGCACCAGAATAAACCTGTATGTACACTTAAATACACCAGAATAAACCTGAGTACATGTGAATATAAAATCAGAAGTAAAATGTACTTTATGAACAAGTTAAATAATACAATAAAATAATTGTTAACTCCTCATCCATCACATGAACCGTAAAAATCTATCGAGGATAATAAGACAAAGACTTATAAACCATGGTATATAAATGCTTATCAATAAAAACGTTTATATATATACGAACATAGAAGTCTAAAGATCGATACGTTTTATTTATACTATTGCTGTGTCTTTTTGTTAAGACTTGGGAGGTCTCTATTTATAAAAACTTTCCAGTCTATATTTACAAAACTTTTCACAATTCTATGCCATTGAAACGGAAAACATTTCTATATATTTCAGAACCGTTCTGAAAAATCAATGGGCAAGAAAATTGAGAATTCATAATGAATATGACAAAGAGACAGGTCTGAACGAAAGATCAATCTTGGAATAAAATAGAATGAATGAGGTTTAAAGTCACTATCTCATTTTTCACCAGTTCATATACAATTCTATGGAATACAATTACTACTTTTAATTACCGAGTAACGTTTTGACTAGGCTTTTCTTGTCATTATCAAGCAAAGTCGAAACGTCGCTCAGTAATAAAAAGTAAAATTGTATTCCACAGAATTGTCACCTGTATATCTTTAGTTTAATTAATAAATGCCATTGGAATAATTTAGGGTTAAAATATCATTAAATAAACTCAGGGCCCTTATTCACGAAAACTTAAACTAAGATACAATCGAAATTTTAAGAAATACTGCAATTCGATTGGCTGACCATTAAAATCAATTTGCATATATCCAATGAAGTTGCAGTATTTCTTAAAATTTCGGTTGTAACTTAGTTTAAGTTTTCGTGAATAAGGGCCCCGATTGATAATTTAAAATTAAATAGACTCAGATTGATCATTTAACATTGAATTAAAATACCAAAAGCACATTATCAATGTTGGATAAGCTCCAAGCTTAGATTCACTCGTATTAATAATAGGTCCAGCAAAATATTTCACGAAAGTCAAAGCTGACATTGTCCGCAGAGAATGTCACATGTTGTAAAATTAATTTTGTTCATAAATTCATCATGCTCAGCCACAGACAGAAATTACGCCTTATCCAAGTAGCAGCTTATTTTCGTGATTACCTTAGTTGGTTCTCCTTTAAAAAAGAAATAAAACAGGCCATTAGTAGCCATTGTTTTATCTTATTTCATCCATTGATCAGCTGAAGGTCGTCTACGAACGTCTGTGTTCCGTCCAAATACATTGATTGAAAAACGATACTGCACTCAAATCCTTTCAGATACGCGGAAATTCAATCTTGTGATCATTAATCTATGAAACGACGACGATCAAGGTGCAAGATATTGACCCTATACATTTGTAAATCATTGCTGGTCTGTTGATCACAGACGTGCGTGCACACTTGATGATAAACATACATGATGCACATACATACAAACAGACACAGATCTACACACATGTCCGACAAATGTACTTAAATTTCCCCCACTATCGAAAACATCCTACAGGAATTGACAAAGTTAAAACAACATGTCCGCCGGACGGAACGTTAATTAATCTTTAAGGAGGTGATAATTCAATAGAAAGTTAATTTGATATAACCAGCTTGCTCAAAGGTGTAAAACTCCATCAGAATCGTCCTTCCTTTATTTCAAGTTTCATGAATAATTTAATCTCATGACAAGTGATCGGATCAGTATGTGAACATATCTAATTTCATTAAATCATCATGTATGTCCTAAATATGACACTTAAATCTGCTCATCGTCATTCAAATTTTTGCGACAATGTCTTATTTCGTTCTGTCTTAATCCACGGTAAAAATCGACTCAAACTGATAAATTAAAGATAATTTATGTAAGATTTAGATAAAGATCTAGCCATTCTTGCTATAATAGTAAGTGACAAGGAGTAGGGTCGCCTGTCCAACCTTGTGGGTTTTCTCCGAGTCCTCCGATTTCCTCACATTGCTAAAGACCCCTACGCACAAGCGAATTATTGAAATAATATTAAAAACCATATGTTAGTCCAAAAAAAAAAATTAGTTTGTTTCGAGTGGACGTTAAAGCCTAGTTCATTTTATTTTTCTGTTTTTACTTTTTTCATCATAACAGCTATGGGGAGGAAAAGTCTGATTTAAACTTAAAGTCCCCAACACTGTTTTTACATGTGGTATGAAGTGAAACCATCGAAGATAATCTTAAAACACAACGCCACACTCCTGTTGATTCAACTTCTATGACATCATCTAAAAATACTCTCCAAAAACAATGGCACGGCTTAAACACATAACACGGAGAGAAAAAGTTATTTTTTTATTTGTAAAACGAGAGAAGGTCTGTGGTTTATTTTACTGTTAGGTTTAAGTTGAGGTAAGGGGATACTGTGAAGGTCATGCAGGGATGCTAGGGGTCACAGTATACTGATATAAAGTTAGAGCATTAGTCAATAGTGTATAGTTTATAGAAGGGGGGTATCAGTCGGTAGAGTCAATGTGAAAACCATGAACTCAGTCAGACTCTCGGCGCCAGATAAAATATCTCCTGCTTACACTCCTGGTATGAAACATGTGTACACACGATCATCAAACTGTACCTCTTGTTGTCTTCACCATGTTTTAAGTAGAAAAATTCTTATTAATTTGTAAAAACCAACCATCTTAATTGATGGTCATCTACAATCTTATCAAATCTTACAAATACCCTACTTCTTGAAAACAATGGTTGAAAACATTTATTCTTGGATTCATTGGTTTTCAAAATAACATTTGTTCACATCAAAGCACGATAGGTGATGAGCATACTTTGAGATGTTAGTAGATTAAATATTTTATTCTAACCCTGGGGCTGACGTTATTTCATTCATTCACCCTTCCAGCTCCCTAACCCTACTTCAAGTCAAGACTTATACAAATTAAACACCCCATTTCCTAACAGCTTTCATTCAAAGGGCCGCAAAAATCCCTTTAACTCTCCATATTTTGTTTTCCTTCACCACAAATCAGCCATGGAGGAATTTTTTGTGTAAATTCTGAGTCATGCTGGTTTCTAAGTGGGGCAACTTTGAAGTGAGAAAATGTGAATTAAATTATGTGAAGAATTAGGAGAAAATTTCAAAACTTTTCATCTTTAATGAAAAACAAAATGAAGATCTGTATATAACTAATCTGAACATATCATGAAACATCGGTAGGTCCTTTAGTTTTAAATAAAGAAATTGTGGGACTCTTTGAAGTAAAATGAAAATTGAAAGGCAAGTGATTCTATGTACTAATGGGTGTTATTACCATACGAAATTAGTATTATACAAAAATTTGCTAATCCATTATAAACTCGTTAATGTTGGTTTTGAAATGCACATGCAATATGTTGTAAGACACCATTAACATGTGCATTAGTGTGAAACGCATCACAAATATGCTAGTCAGGTAACGTACATAAACACACACATGCACACACTTTATAATCCATTAATGTCTACATACGCAACAAAAACGAGCTTAAAATTTAAATCAAGCCTCGGAAATCAAGCAAACAAAGACTCGATACAAGGCTGTTGTTCTTGAGGTTTTTTTTGTGTGATTTGGTGCATCGATGTGTGTTGAGCACCTGAGAAGATCATCTCAAAGTTCGTTAGGTTTTTTTCTTTTAGCGTCAAAAGGTGTAATAACCAAACGGGTCACCTGTGTGAAAAAATCTGGTTATAAAATAAAAAACACCAAAACATTGAAGAATTAAAAGCAAGGTCTCGGAACTCTAAACGTACAGACAAGAAACGAAGCTGGTTTTTATGTTAGTTAGGTGCAGCTATGCGTGGAATAACACCTGAAAGACGTACATCAAATCTCGTTAGTTTCTTTTTATATATAAGGTGTAATAACAGGTCACCTGGGTAAAAAAATCTCAGGTATAAAATGAAAAGAGAGAAGTTGAACTGTGATAACAGAATGTTTTAATGAAGACATGAGGGAATCATCATCAAGTTTTATCAGCAGTAAATATAATACAGTATACACTGGATTAATCATATTTTATACATAGTGTGAAAATATCAATTTATATTTGTTAAATCCTATCCCAGTAGATTGTTTAATCCTATCCCAGTAGAGTATCATATATTTGCCCAATTCTATTCAAGATATTTGTTATCACTGGAAATCCTACCCCAGTGGAGTAGTTTACTATATATTTGCTCAATTCTATCCAAGATTTTTCTTATCACTGGAAATCCTATCCCAGTGGAGTAGCCTACCATATATTTGCTCAATCCTATCCTATTTCTTATCACTGGAAGTCGTAAAAGAAGTTGAAATGTTGGAAATGTCTCTACTGTCTTTTTAATTTTACTGAATTCAAATAAAGAGAATATCTATTAGTGATGCTGATTTTTCTTTTTAATTAATTGACCGTTAAATATTGAAGTAAATTTTACTGTGGTTTATTAAGTCTTAAAAATTTGAATAGTATCATCATTTGATGTGACCACTGGCAATTAAGTACTTATTCCCAGCTTGACGATTTGTGTAAATCTAAACCCTTAATTTGAACCTTTTTAACTCTCCCTAAAGGATTAAAAAACCCCTTAAAATATCTTATTTCATGTCCAATGTCTTAATAATTAGTTTTATTAGTTTACAACTAATTTGTCACACCTCACTTTAATTTAATTACCTTGATTTTGAAACTATTAAAGTTTAAAAGATTAGGAAACCCTTAAAATAAAGTATCGTACTTCATGTTCAACGCCCTTTTAATTAACCCTACTTTTATAGATATGGGTTTACCACCATACTTCACTTCCTTTAATTACAACTCAACACTTTCACCGATTTAATTGATACAACATTTTAACATCTATACACATTTCACACTTGATAGTACCTAAAGGGTTAATCTCTTATTACACTTCATTAACCCTTTGATGTCCATTGATTTGAACACTTTATAACAACAATGTACATTGGCCACATGTTTCCTATGTAAGTCTTGTACCTACATTTACATTCTTCTTAGCTACACCCATTTATATTTCGTACATTTTTATCCTGTAGAAATTTTCTGGTGTATCATCTCATCCCAAGGGACTGGATTTATATTATACTTAGGGAAACGGAATGGGGTTAAACATCCCATTTTTCTGCCTCCATGAGGGGGTAATGAAGATGGTTAGACTTTGGGCAATTCAGGTTCAGGGGTCCCTCAACATAGAAATCAGAATGTGAGCTAAAATGGATGATAATCCACACTGTTGAATAAATATATTGGGCATTTTTTTATAAAGGAAATCTGTGGAGGAGGTTCTGGAGAAATGGTGGATAGATACTTAGTAAATGTTTACTACTAGATGAGCCTGGAGCTGACATTGAACCGGTGTATAGTCAGAGTACGAAGATTGTAACCATGTTTTACAGTTTTATATTAAATCAAGATGTTGTGTTTATATTATAGAGTCCATCCTGACCAGTGTTATACTATACTGACCAGTATGATACTGACCACTACATTTTATCAGGTTTCAAGACATTCCAATATACTAACCACTCTTCATGTATAACATCTATTATTCATCTATCTTTATGGTACAAATATCATCCTGTCTTTATTAGCCAGGGGGTCACGGTGGCTAAGTGGGTAAGACGCTGGCTCGCTAGCCTGGAGGTCGGGTGGAGAGCCACTATCGCGTGTTCAATCCCTACATTGGCCGAGAAAGTTCATCCAGATTTTCCAGCGTGGTTTCCCCTTGTCAGTGATGCAGGACGGAGGGGGCTGACAAGGACAGCTGTCTAGTCGTTCGGATGGGATGAAAAACCGAGGTCCCGTGTACACAATGGCGTGCACGTAAAAGATCCCTTGGTATAAGAGTAGGCCGTAGTGCCGCTGCCCGGGCAAAATTTCCCTCATAGCACACTGTATGGCGTATGCCCGTCTTCATTAGCCCAGTTTAGGAGCAGAACAGTAGGACGATAAACCGCCCATTTCATTGCACTTCATTTCTTTATTAACCATCTTCGGTGCAGAAAGGTAGGATGTTACCCCCCCCCCCCCCCACGCCATTTCATTTTATAAAAATAGTCTACAAACATTCATTGTATTATTTCAATATAATAAAGTTAATACTATCAACATTCATTGTATTATTTCAATATAATAAAGTTAATACTATCAATGTTTAATAAAAGAAATTGTGTTTCATTATTTCTCCAACAATATGATTTTGTTAAAAGGTTTATGAAGTGTGAAGGTTTTTAAGTCCGTGATTATCATTGACGTATCTTTTTAATTTGATTGAATGCTAGACGGGAGGTTACTTACTGTGTGATGAGTTTTATTTTCTAAGGAGATTAGTTACATCTACCACGGATATTGGAGTTTTTTTTCTTAATTAAATGTTAAATAATGAATTAAAGTACATTCTAATGTTAATTCTGCCCAGAGAGAGAGAGAGAGAGAGAGAGAGAGATGGGGTTTAACCTCCACTCGACACAAACTAGGTCCTTTTGGGACTAACATATGGTTCAATTTTTTTTCAATAATTAGCTTGCGCGTAGGGGTCTTTAGCAGTGGGAGGAAACTGGAGAACCCGGACAAAAACTCACGACGTTGGACAGGCGATCCTACTCATTGTACAACTGGGGATTTGAAACCAATGATGCTAGTAGACTCAATGACAGACCTTATGATACAGTGTACACATGCTAACCATTCGGCCATCTAACCCAACTTACGCCCTGCAAGAATAGATATATTGTGCAATTTTAAATATAAATATTGTTAACGGCTCTTGCTTTTTCAGGATGTAATAAATTAAAATATCTTCTTTCACACCTTTTCAACATGTATTAAAACGAGAGAGAGAAATGGGGTTTATTGTTTAACAAATACAAGCCAGTTCATTTCAGAACTTACAAATGCTACACATTTATTTCAATAATTCACTTGTGTATAGGGGGGGCATTGTAGGGGGAGCATTATCAGCATGTATTAGACATTTTATACAAAAAAGTTTGTACAAACAAAGGCATGATCGGAATAAGCGACTTGCAAAATACAAAATATTATTCACACTTCTCCTATATTTCAACATGTTTTAAACATTTCATATGAAAAAAGCTTTTTTTAAAATCAACATCGGCAGAATTAAGAACATTATATTGTGTAAACAAATGCATGTCGGGACTAAGGTCTAACAAAAAACTGTTTACACTTCACCATATAAAGGTGTTTTTTATTTTTAATATCAATAAAATACAATGAATTTAAACATGTGAGATCTTGTATCAGACACCTTCATTTATATCTGCTGGTTTCTTACAAAGGAAAGGAGAATTATCTTGTCAGGGTATGAAATCATTAATCTAGAAGCGTGGCGGTTAATTCCTTTAACAACATGTACCTATTCAGACATGTAGAGCGGCATGTGGACCCATCGTACCCCCTGCTGTTTTACAGCTCACATAAATAGCCGTTATATAGATCAACCAGTGATAAGGGAGTCCAGTTTATCCAGGAATTTCGTTTGATGATTTATCAGCAGTTGTCTTAAATGAAGGGTGGTCAAGGGAGTAAAGATTCAGCATTTACAACCACTACTTGTAATTTAGTGTGGTTAGCCATTGATGAGTGTTTAGCAAGAGGACTGAGTGTGTTAGTATCACACAATTAAATCTAACAAATATTTACTGTATGACCTTATAGCGTGAAGTGCAACCAATACAAACACTTACATGTTGCTAGGAATCCAACCACAGAAAACAGCTCTGCAGGAAAATGTCTGACATCCTTCGGTTAAAATAAACAAGTTGACTTTATTTAAATTACAGGCTAAGAACATAGAACATATTATTTTAATATTCCAGTCCTTCACGTTTAAGGGGAGCTTTCGTTCCTGCTCCTCTCGACGCACGTCGGCTTTCCTTGAGATTAATAAACTACTTTCAGTTTTTGTTTACTTTTAAACTGCATATATTCAAGGTATTAGGAGCTTTTTATGGCTCCCTAATTTTATAAACATGAAGGACTGATATTCTTCATTTCAGGGGTACATATTCTTTCTCTTGAGTGATTATTTATCAAGGGAAGGTGCATGTTTTAATTCTGAAACCAGTTTAGAAGAAAATGTGCCAATTTGATAGGTACATTTCTCCATGGTTACCCCATAAAGATCAATGGGCTCTACCTACATGTACATGTATTTTTTGGGTATTTTTTCTTTTTGAACCTTTTTTTGAGATTCATATTTCTAAGAAATAGGGTATAGAAAGAAAATACACAAAAAACATTCATGTGTCAAGTCAACTCAGAAATGATCTTACAGAGAAATGTTACTGCTTCAAAAACAAAATCATCCAGTGGAAAAAAGGTACATTTTGGGAAAATATACATGTACTGTCTCTGGCACACAGTTTGGTTTCAGAATCATATGGAATGGGGTTAAATTTATTGTTGTTTCAAGGGTTCGTTTATATTCACGACAAGGTGTACATGTGATCCTTTTTTTTCATCCCATCCGAACAACTAGACCCAGATTATGAAACAAATGTGCAGTACATGTCTAATATTTCTACGAGTGCAGTGTGACGGGGAGGACAATTGGATAATCCTAATTCTAAAATCACACTCACCTTGCTTGACGAAAGAGAGAGAGAGAGAGAAATGGGGTTTAACGTCCACTCGACACAAACTAGGTCATTTTGGGACTAACATATGGTTTAATTTTATTTACATAATTCGCTTGCGCGTAGGGGTCTTTAGTAGTGGGAGGAAACCGGAGGACCCGGAGAAAACCCACGAGGTTTGACAGGCGACCCTACTCCTTGTCACGTACAACCGGGGATTCGAAACCCTGCCAGTCTTGACGAAAGACTGAATGACAGGTAGTATAATATTATATTATACCTGTGACATGTCATTAATCTATCAAATTTATGATATACCTGTGTTTTTATTATCCCATCCGAGTGACTAGACACTGTTAGTTAAAGAAGAAGACAGATTATAACGGTGACATATTGTTAATCAATCATATATTTATGTATGTATGCTTGTATATACCTATGTTTTTTTTTTATCCCATCTGAAAAACTAGAGACCATTAGTTAAAGAATCAAAGCAGACACTTTATGTTCACATTGCTAATCAATCATATTTATGATATATACCTATGTTTGTATTGTAAGCCCATCAATATAAATATGTCTACAATATACCTGTCAGCTACGATATACCTGTCAGCTACGATATACCTATACCTATTGTATACTACAGGTAGATATAAATACCTATAAACTATATATACTACCAGTTAATACACACCTTGTTTTCTTTATTTATACAGGTAAACAAATTGTTTACATATTGTTTACATATTGTTCACATATTTATTTATGTGTTGTGTTGTATACTTATTCTAGTTCTTCATTCTTTTTTAAATAAGAGAGAGAGATGGGGTTTAACGTCCACTCGACACAAAATAGGTCATTTCGGGACTAACACATGGTTCAATTTTATTTCAATAATTTGCTTGCGCGTAGGAGTCTTTAGCAGTGGGAGGAAACCGGAGGACCCGGAGAAAACCCAGGAGGTTGGACAGGCGACCCTACTCCTGGTCACGTACAACCGGGGAATCGAAACCCCGCCAATTGACTCAATGACAGACCGTATGATACAGCGCGCGTGCTAACCATTCGGCCATCCAACCCCCCATTTTTAACTAAGCCAATATAAGGTTAATAGCTAAATGTGTTGAAAATGTTTAAACTGTACAGTTTCTTCTAACAAAATCTTTAACTTTGTTTTATTTTTACTAGAAGTCTTTGTTATATTTGTGTTAAAACCTTTAAACTTTGAACACAGAAGTTTATTTATGTATTCTACCCTGTATCTTCTAGGGTTCCTGTAGGCTATATTCAGTAATATCCATAGTTCCTTATTAAAACTGTAAACAACCTGTGTTTGGTAAGGCTATTGTTTAGTAACTAACACTGTGTATTAGTTAACAATGTACAGTATTGGTATATTCCTTGAATGACATTTAGAAGTAGAGGTACAATATTCATAATAACACAACTTTATGGATTTACTACTTCTTAGTTTATTACATGCAACGTTTCAATACTCTTACAGGTATCTTTATCTTTACCATTGCTTGATAAAGATACCTGTAAGAGTATTGAAACGTTGCATGTAATAAACTAAGAAGTTGTAAATCCATAAAGTTGTGTTATTATGAATACAGTATTGGTGTTTACAGTATTGTGTATTGGTCTAATGTGTAATATTGGAGTATACACTATCATGTATTAGTCTAATGTACAGTATTGGTGTATACATGGTATTGTGTATTGCATGTATACTTATACCAATATACAGAATACAATGTGTACTAATACTACTGTAAATTCATGTATATTACAGCTTTGTACACTGCAGGCTCGTCTAATTGTGTATGCCAGCTAGTATCAAACAGAAATTTCATTTTCCAAATATAGAATTATGTAGTGATATTACCCAGTTTATATTATCAAGTAAAAAACCCTCTTTTTGAAATTCCATTTAACCATGCCATTTGACTCATTCTTAATTATGTTTCGATGCCCAGGTAACCTCCCATTTCATATTCATCCGAGCCTCCTAGTCTAGACAGGCTTCCCCTGAGGGGCAGGTGATAATCTGTTAGGTAAAGATGTCTTTTGAGGAGTTAAATTATCTCATTAAGTAAGGTGTTGATACAATGTTTTAGGTAAATGTAGTGGTCAAACATTCACCTGTATTGACCACAGGTAGGGGTGTTTAAAGGTGAAATGGTTTAAATTATTTAGTCACATATTAAAGGTACAAGGTGTGTTCAGGTAGCCATTCAGTCGTCAAGGTAGATTACGACTGGCGCCTGGCTAACTAGTCGAAAAACAATTAGATGTAGATATCAAGCCATCGTGTTGTACATCAAATTAAGTAGGCTTTCGTCAAGTTGGTATAAAACTACAACAAAGACATCTTGCAGAATATACACCGCAATGAAATTAACAGATATAGATATTTTGGTCAGAAAGTTCCGATAGAATTTGTGATCTTTCCTAAATAAATGTTCTTTTCAAAATTAACCTATTCAATCTTAAAATCCATATATTTTCTGTGATAATATCCAAATCATTACATATATAGATGTACATTTTCCAATTTATCAACAAGTCCGATAGAGGTACATATTTTAAATTAATTCTCCCATCAGCACAAAAAAGAATGCACACATTTCTATAAGTGTTTCTGTGTTTTGAAGAGAAAAAGGGGTGTTTCGAAATGCAATATTTCTTAGGTTGGCTAGTTGCAAGAAAATTAACTTTGAAAGCAGAGAAACTGTCATGAGTGAAGCCATAAATTTAAGTTAAACCAACCAAGATTATAGGAGGCAACACCAGCTAATTATTGCCAATAAAACAACTTGTATTCATGAGAATGGATTTCTTTCTACAGTTTTACAAATTACCTTGGAATACTGGCACGTTACCATCGAGTCGCTAGTCACTGTTAATTTTAGATCTCTATGGCTGTTGGCATTAATGTTTTAAAAAATATTGATTCAGCACTGGGTTCGCTATACATATGCAAAATTCAACTCAGTAACCCTTTTGTGTGTGTGTTAGTTGTATTTTACGTCCGCTTCCACCGAGGTGATATTGCAGACAAAGTAACCCTTTTCATGCTAATATCTTATTTTTTTATATCTTTGTTTAAAAAAAATATATCTATTCAGTAACCCTTATAACATACCATTTTCATAAGGGTACTTATTCATTATTTTTTCCATTATTAGTACGATTAATATGGTACCCTTTTGACTTCAAATCAACAGTTTTCATTAATGTATAGCATCACTGCATTGTTTAATTTCTTCTAGGAAACCAGTAAATAACATGTTTCAACAATTTCTTCTAAGAAACCAATAAATAACATGTTTCGCCATTTTTCAACAGTACTTATTTATTGGTATTTTTTATTTTTGGTACCCTCTGACTTCAAAAATCAAGTTTTCTTTATGGATTGTTTAATTTCGCCTAGAAACCGTGAATAACATGTTTTTGACTATTTATTGAAATCAATTAAAAGACAATTATCTACATCTATTTCATACTGTGAAGTAAATGATCAGAATTGACTTCCATTAATAACTTTTCTTTTGGTCAATTAACGCAACTATTCATCTTTATGGTGAGGACAAAACACACCTTGATTGTTATTGTCTATTATTTATGAACTTATTATCACTGGATGATTATTCTATCAATATTATCACTGGATGTTTATTCTATCAATACATGTATATAGATATGAACAATAGAATGCTCTCTGTATATCTATCTATTATGTATATCTCAATGACCACGCCCATTTTATCTTCTATCCTTCAGGGTATTGATTAATAAATAGCCACCTAAACTTGTTCCACTGTATTTTATATCTTTAATATGTATCTAACTACTATGATGTGTTACTGTATTTTTAGCCCTATGTTTTAATTACACAATTTCCTGGATTATGATTTTTCATTAGAACATCAAAATTCTTTACACTGTGTTTTCAATCTTCTTTACAAATCCAAAGATCCTTAACACCCAAAACAATCTATGTTAGTCTCGTAATGACCTAGTTTGTGTTGAGTGTACATTAAACCCCATTTCTCTCTCAAATCAATGAACAACAGCCCTGGATGAATTACCAATAGGCCATATTTTTATTATCTGGTAGTTATTGCATATACCATAGCTCAGCTGCCTCAGTGAGTTTATTGTGATATATAACCCGATAACAGCTAGCATCTACACCACCCTGTATCAATCATTTATGATCCTATTAAAAACTGATCAATCATGGGTTATATTTGATATTGCACACTTGCATCTATGAATAATATTGATAACTTGTTTAAATATTACCTCTCTTCAAAACATCCAGTCTGTTGCATTATGCAAAACTATCTGTGGTATATCTAATATACCATGCTTTCTATCATGCCATGCATCAAAATACTGAATATTGCATGTTTAAACCACAATTCTGTGCATTATTGTAAAACCCTGTCATATTTTTCATACTGTGGTGGTTTATCAAAGAAATCATATTGTAAAATTATCTGTGGTATATCTAATATACCACAATTTATATTTGCCTTTTCTCAAAATTACCTATCAGATTTTTCATGAAATCATATGCACCTGTATTTTGAGTAAAGAAGTTTGAAACCATGTTAAAGATATTATTAACAAATAATATAACGCTACAGAGGATTGAACATCCCCTCAAATCCAGCCATTACTTTGATTACACTTTTTTTGTCATCTTTTTCTTCTGGGCTACTATTTATTTGTTGTATGTGGTGTGGTTTTCCTGAATATACTAATTAAGTATAACCTGTATCTTTAAAAAAGGGATTTCTAAGAAATTGTGTTTAAAGTTTAATAATAATGTGTTAATGTATTAAAGAGTGAGGAAAAGGGGTTCAAAAACTCAGTTTGCTTGCAATTCACCAAATGCTGAATTCATTAGGCCAATTTTCTTTATTACCGACAGCGAGAGAAAAAAACCCCCAAAAAACGAATAGCGTATGTGAGAAAGTATGAAGTTTAATGTTTCATCCATTTCTATCTACAATGTAATATTTTGTGTTAAAGAGATTAGAGTCTTAGCAGCATGCCACAGATCCCTGTATTACAGCTAACGGTTTTAGAAGCTATTTAAGTCGACAGCTTTCAGCTCTAGGATAACACACAGCTGAATATCCAATACATCAGCCATAGCTAGTCAGTTACATTGTACATGTAAAAATATGGTGCATGCAATTCTCCAGATACAGTACTACTCATACACTGGCACACAGCCCTCCTAATCTTTTCTACTTCCAACAACATAATCAATTCTTTCCCATTATAGAATAGAATTTCGATATTGTTCCAAACTTCTTGTCAGGATCCATGTACTGGTGTATTAGAAAGCATTTTTAATTGGTTCTGTACCCTTAGTGTTTGTAGTTGTGTTTTTAAATTAATTCACTGCCTACTCTGCTTATGATTGTATTGTTGCTCTTATGTGAATAAGGGTAGACCTATTATTGTTTTGTTGCCCTGTGTATGTGAATGAGGGTAGACCTATTATTGTTTTGTTGCCCTGTGTACATGTATGTAAGGATAGGCCTATTATTTTATTGTTGCCCTGTGCATGTAAGGTTAGGCCTATTATTTATTGTTTTGTTGCCCTGTGTATGTAAGGGTAGATCTATGATTGTATGGTTGCCCTGTGCATGTAAGGATATGTCTATGAAGGTATTGTTGCCCTGTGTATGTAAGGATATGCCTATGATTGTATTGTAAGTTGCCCTGTGCATGTAAGGTTAGGCCTATTATTGTATTGTTGCCCTGTACAATTTGGGGGGGGGGGGGGTAGGCCTATTATAGTAAATAGCATATTAGGTACATAAGTGCATGGTTGGGAGTAAAATTGATCGAGTGTTTGCCTGTTAATTATTTATTTAATAACTCTGAATTATTAATCAATTAATCAGTTATCTCGTTAACAGAGCTGTCAATCAACCCTGATCTATTTTAGACAGGTGATTATAGAGATTAAAAGAACAAAATAATTTTCACTCAATTCATTCCTTTCATTCATCCAGCCATTTCATGGTGGTAATTTTTTTTTATCTTGTTTTAGATAATTTTCATTTGTCTTTTCATATTTCTAGTTCTTGATGGTTCATTCATTCATTTATTCATTCATTCATTCAAGGGGTTTCATTCCTTCTCAAATTCCACAATCTCTCCATTGTTATTTTTCTTTGGTCTATCCTATATAAATAAAGCTTGCCTATTTTGTTATTCATCCATTCATTCATCCATTCATTTCTTCATTTATCCATTCATTTCTTCATTTATCCATTCATTTCTTCATTTATCTATTCATTTCTTCATTTATCCATTCATTTCTTCATTCATTCATCTATCCATCCATTCATTAATCCATTCATTCATCCATTTATTTCTTCATTCATCCATTCATGTCTTCATTCATCCATTCATGTCTTCATTCATCCATTTATTTCTTCATTCATCCATCCATTTCATTATGTGGTCATTCATTCCTTCCCTCATTCCTTTATTCATCCATTCATTTCTTCATTCATCCATTCATTTCTTCATTCATCCATTCATTTCTTCATTAATCCATTCATTTCTTCTTTCATCCATTCATTTCTTCATTCATCCATTCATTTCTTCATTCATCCATTCATTTCTTCATTCATCTATCCAATCTTTCCATTCCTGTTACATCTATGCCAATGCTATATTAGGAAGGTTAGTGTGCTATTCATTCACCCATTCATTCATCCACTCCATCTCTCCTATGTATAAAATATAGGCTTACCTTCTGTGCTTTACACATCGCACTAAGAGACTGTACATCATGATTTATATGGCGACCATCCTGAGAACATACATAACAAACGGGTATTTTACATCCCACGCAAAACATACTCAATAATTCTTCTGAATGTTCTTTACATTTAGCTTCCTTTCTTTTCCTTTTTGATTGTAGAATATTTTTGCCTTGGGTCGGGTCCACTAGATTGTGTTTAGCCAGGGAACCCCGAGAAGGGTGACAATTATCGCGACATGTATCACAATAAAAGACCTCACATTGTTCGCACATTGCTGTCGCAATATCGGCCCCATTAACGCACAATTCGCATTTAATTTCCAGCTTTTTCGGTTGTTTGTTTTGAGTATATTTCTCCACTATTGCCTCCAGGACCTTATTTGTTGGTAGAGACAGGGCCCCGAAATCATCCAATAGTACAATCTTATTACACACGGGGCACCGCAATCCGTAGGGGCAGCTCTGAAGGGCCGAGGAGGTGAATATATTTGACACACTCGGTGTTCCCAGATAACTATTTGGTCGACTATTACACACGACTCCACTGTCCGCTTCACTGACCATACTTAATTTGTCAATTTCTGGATAATTATCCGCATCCTGGATAACGGGACCATTTGCTTGACCCTCGTCGGATACGGGATGAGGAACCAAACTCTGTGAGGGTTCCTGTCCCGCAACCGCGCATGCAGTACAAATAGAATGTGTACACGGAAGCAAAAGCGGTTTGCAGTACCATCTCCGACATACCGGGCATTTTAATTCCTCCTCCATAGCAGATCCTGAAGAATTCCGTTTTTCTGGAGTTTTCGCACCGTTCAAAGAAGCCGGTTCACTGAGCGAGCGACTAGGTAATCTCGCTGAGAGTGAGAATCTCGCGGTGTTAAAATTGGAGAGCAATGGCTTCATCGGCAAGTGTGTTTCGACTGCTCCGTCCTTCGATTCCATCTTTGCGATCAGTTAGGCCTGATTACAACAAAGTATCGGCATGTTCCACACAAATATACTCCAAGAACACGTTCACAAACAGGTAATGCACACGCTAATACACTAACCTCATGTCAACTCGACAAAAACTCGAGTGGCAAGCAAGTTCACATTATTTCTACATTGCAGCCGGTGTAGGATTTCCCGCGATTTGATTGGCTGAGCGATTGTCTCGTATTGTTGACAAACAGTGGCACGTTCTACCAGGGGGCGGAGCTTGTGGTTCTCCCTCGTCTAAAAGTGTCCAATTCCACTTGTCAGTCTAATTAAGATGTTATTAAAAACAAAGTTTAAACGTCACGTATAATACTTTAACCTTATCAATTGATATAAAATGGCTTCTGTTTTTGTCAGTTTGTAAACTTCTCTAGATATAAGTACATTCATAAATAAATATAAAGCTTGTCATCTAAAGTTTGTCATCAGCTGACTATCTGGGTTTTTTTTTCCTTTGTCTAAAAAGTAAATATTGGGTTTTTATAAACCAATATTTATTTACCTGTGTTAAAAACCACTTTTTGACGACACAAATGTTGACATGTGTCGGAAATTTTTTTTTATGAGAGGTAAATCTGCCATTTACTATCTTATTGCTTATAATGGCTTGATCTTTTTATTTAGATAATTTCAAACTTTTATGATTTGTTTAATCTGAAGTTTTAAGAGAGCTTGAAAAACATATTCTTATCTTATTTAATGAATAATATTGTTTGAAACAACTTAAGATATTTATTGCCTGGTGGACTGAGGTTTTTGTCAAAAAGGTTAGAAATGTGAGAGAGAGAGAGGAATGTGGTTTAACGTCCACTCGACACAAAACTAGGTCATTTCGGGGCTAACATGGTTCAATTTTATTTCAATAATTCGCTTAGGCATAGGGATCTTTAGCAGTGGGAGGGAACCAGAGGACCCGGAGAAAACCCACAATGTTGGACAGGCGATCCTACTCCTTGTCGTGTACAACCAGGGAATCGAAACCACGCCAGTTGACAAAATGACAGACCTTATGATACAGTGTGCATGCGCTAACCATTCAGCCATCTAAACCCCCGGCTAGAAATGTGCTAACTGGTCCTGCTGGGGTTAGATTTATATATGTTGGTAGCCGAAACCATGGACCTTATAATACATTATAAAGTCCATGCTGAAACATCCTACAGAGAGTAGCCAGCCTATTTAGGGTCGATGGGTCTACAGAGGTCTTGAGTATTTAAAACTAGGGATTATAGCAAATTATATCCTTCAAATTGGGATAAAATTAACACAGTAATTAATGGGAAATGAAATGAAATGAGGTTTAACGTCCTACTGTTCTGCTCCGACTGGGTTAATGAAGACGGGCATACACCATACAGTGTGCTATGAGGGAAATTTTGCCCGGGCAGCGGCACTATGGCCTACTCTTATATCAAATTCCAACTGTCAAGGGTTCTTTTACGTGAACACCAATGTGTACACGGAACCCTGGTTATACATATACCAAACGTACATAATATGATGATATGTGTTTTAATATTTCTGCATATTATATTACAATATAAAGTCCCTTTATATATAGCATATGCTACAGCCCAATGCTATCTCAATCAGCCCTGGGTTCTCCATAGCGACAAAAACCCCTAATCACTAAAATTTTTAGCAAATTCCCTTTACATTATCTAGTTTTAAACTATTATAGTGAGAACTCCCAGCTCTTTATCTAATCTCCCATAATGTATCTTTAAACCAAGTAGAATTGCATATAGTCCATAAAATGCACGATTGGTATTGTCGTCCCATCTTCATTAGCCCAGGTTAGGAGCAGAACACTGAGAACAGTAGGACGTTAAACCCCATTTCATTTTGGTATTGTCGACTTAACGTTATGATTTGTAAAGTTGGAACAGTGAAATGTGAAAATTGTACGCCCATATACCTTGAGGAAATTATTTTTTCCTGTTTACATCTCATTTCATCAAAGCTGCTTTTGTTTGAAATTTTGGCTTCATACAGGAAACTTAAGCACCCACATTAAAAATTTTAATAGTTTTATCCAACCCTTAGATTATTTATTAAATAAATATCGAGAAGTTAATGAAAGAAATGAAAAAATAAAATCTCGAGAAAGTAATGGAACCAGATAGAGATGTATTCATTTCTATTTTATTATTTATTTTCAATATAAATAAAACAAGATATTAGGATAAGACGGCCTGCGAGAGATTTTCGAAGACAAGTGAGTTTTTATAAGAAATACGATCGTGGATGTTTTAGCGAGATAAAGTTAAGAAAAGTACAATAATTGTGGGTAATTTTATTTATTTTGTCGTGTAGAAGTTATGCGATGTAATCAGATATTACGATGTAGTAATGTAAAGTTAGTTTTAATGGCCGGTATGAAGTATGACGATGAAAGATTTCATGTCTACGTGTATCTATATCCCCCCCCCACTCATTACATATCATATTTTAGGGTTTATCTTGTATCTGCAATGGAAAGTTATAACTCAAAAACAATCTTTTGTGGCAAAAGTTGTAAATTGACTTAGGGTGTAGATTAACATCCACTTTCACCAAACAGTGATCACTGAAAAAAATCCTTTTAATTTTATAATGGTGAAAGAGAGACAAAGAGAGAAATGGGGTTAAAAGACCACTCAACAAAAACTGGGTTATTTCGGGACTAACCTATGGTTCAATTTTATTTCAATAATTCGCTTGCGCGTAGGGGTCTTTAGCAGGGGGAGGAAACAAGAGGATTCGGAGAAAACCCATGAGGTTGGACAGGGGCCCCTACTCCTTGTCACGTACAACCAGGGAATCAAAACCACGCCAGTTGACTCAAAAGATAAAACCCTTATTTAATGATTACGGAATTCTAATATCACATTAACTCTGGGATAATCTTGCACAGGGGGAGGATCAATCTAGTGCACTTGGTCAGGTAAGCCACGGACCTGGCAAAGAAAAACGTTGATATGCAGGGATGAAAACCCAGGTCCCGTATCTGTCGTAGGTGCAATGTGCATGTTGGCAGCTTGTGTATCCCCAATGGTCTGATTCCGTTCTACTCGGCCATACCCTGGGTTCATCCATGGGGGAGACACATATTTAAATTATCTACCCTTGATCGCAGCTTGATTCTAGGAACCAATCAAAAAACAGATTAAAAACCAGTCTTAGCCCCATTGTTTATGTTCACAATAATATGGCGGGTTATTCACTCGATATGAGACGTTTACACAATAATATGGCGGGTTATTCACTCGATTATCAGACGTTTACACAATAATATGGCGGGTTATTCACTCGATTATCAGACGTTTACACAATAATATGGCGGGTTATTCACTCGATTATCAGACGTTTACAAGAAATTTAATATAAGAGAAGCGACGTGCACACAAAAAGATGTCCTAAAACAACTTTTGGATGGGGAAAATGTTTTATGTCAGTTTTTATGTATTTAACAAACTTTTTGATTGGTAGATAAAAATAGCACAATCATCAAGGGCAGATAATTTGAATATGTGTCTCCCTCATTGATGAACCCAGGGTTTTTTGAAGGGGAACAGAAGGAGACCACTAGGGATTTCGAGGATGGCATGTTGGTAGAATGTTACAGAATCCTATCAGTGAGTAGGTTGTAGTGTTGCTGCCTTGGTAGAATTAACCTCGTAGCACACTGTCTTGACATCTTCAATAATCTAGTTGGTACCGTAAAGTTAGTCGATAAAGCCATCTCATTTCATACCAAGTAATAGAATATACCCACAAATTGCACAGAGTTGATGTCTGAAGGGAATGGGGTTTAACGTCCTACTGTTCTGCTCTGACTGGGCTAATGAAGACGGGCATTCACTATACAGTGTGCTATGAGGGAAATTTTAGCCGGCCAGCTCTAATATCGAATTCCATCTGCCAAGGGATCTTTTACGTGTCCTCCACCCTGCACCACTGACAAGGAGAAACCACGCCGGAAAATCCTGATGAAGTTTCTCAGCCAACACCGGGAGCGAGCCCATGACCAATTCTAAATGAAAGTCAACTGGACTAGAGATATTATTTTAACATTTCAGTGCCACCAGTGGTAATTATGATATAGTTATTGTTGGTGGGGGTATTGTTGGTATGGCAACAGCTAGAGAATTAATAACCAGACATCCTAATTTAACCTTTGCTGTGGTGGAGAAAGAGGATACACTGGGTATGTACAACTTGTCAATAAGACCGGAAGAGTTATCTCCCATATTAAGAGAGAAACAGAGAGAGAGAGAGAGTGAGAGAGAGACATTACGATGAGCAGAAGTGCCACTGTGCGGGCAAAATTCTCCCTTTTTGCAATACACAGGTTACCAGATAATCTTAAATAATAATATTGTGTTAGACCTTATGTTGACATGGCGTTAAACTCAATTCTATTCTGTCTCAGAAAAACAGGTTTTTTTTCCTTGCAGCATTAAACTGAATAATTTTGCTGGAGTGATATTAAAACTCATTTCCATTCCATTGCATTCTGTCTGAGAGAAACCATTTTGTTTTTCGTTTTCAGCTTTCCACCAGAGTGGACGAAACAGTGGAGTAATACATGCGGGCATGTATTATACACCCGGATCGTTAAAAGCTAAATTATGTGTCGAGGGATTAAATTTGGCGTATGAATACTGTGATAAACATAATGTACCATATAATAAATGCGGAAAGGTGAGTTGGAACTATTTTTATACATCCACAAAGGAGCTATGGTGGCTCACATTCTGAACATCTGAGACACGCTACCTGCGGAGAAGTATCTCAGACACAGTCAATAGCCATGATATCCGTATCACGTGATCTACACATCACAGGTCATGACATTGACGTCAATGGGTCATGAGGTCAACATTGTAAACAATAGGTTTATCTTCAGCATTGTGTCCGTTGCACCCATAAAAACTATATAATTCGTACAGTCCCAACATGTTCTCTCTTCTTCCAATGATTTTTCACAAAAATAACATCAACAACTCATAGAATTGACGTTGTCTTCAATGACAGCGTCTGCAAGGGTTGTTCATAGAGGCCGCCATATTGCACTATTTTGTGCGTCGGTCGGGTCTATTTCAGATATACACAATCAATTCTGTTGATGTTTTTAGCGTTGAGATTGACTAATAGTTAATGTGTTTCAGTTCTAAAACAAATTTTATTATTTTAAACTTTAACGCAAATTTAGAAAATAGCCAAATTCTGGCTGGGATTACTGAGCAAAATGGCCATTCACTGTATACGTGCGAAAAAAAAGCTAGCCACCAATTAATTTTCGTACGTTAGTTACGTACGGGTGGCTCAGTGAGTGAGGTACTGCGTTACGATCAAGATGTCGTTTCGTCCTTGTCAGTGGTGGAAGGTTAAGGGCCTGGCAAGGAACTGTGTCTATTTATTAGGAGAGAGAGAGAGAAATGGGGTTTAACGTCCACTCGAAACAAACTAGGTCATTCCGGGACCAACACATGGTTTAATTTTATTTTAATGATTCGCTTGTGCATAGGGGTCTTTAGCAGTGGGAGGAGGAAACCGGAGGACCCGGAGAAAACCCACAAGGTTGGCTGGTGACCCTACTCCTTGTCACGTACAACCAGGGATTCGAATATTTATTAGGATGGTGTGAAAAAAAACGAGATCATGTCAGTGTACACTTTGGCCTGCACGAAGAGAAACTCTTGACAGTTGAAATTCAAAATAAAAGTCCTGTTTCCTACTGACTTGGTTGTGGGGAATTCCCATTTGGCTGACTGAGTAAAGGTGTATGGATTCAATGAATGAGGCCGCAGGTTTGATTCTCAACAGTGGCATCCCAGGGGCGGATCCAGCTACATAAATTTTTTTGTAAATCAGTACTTTTTATGAGAAAAGTTTCTTGGGCCGTGTGCTTTATCCTTTATCGTCAGATGTGGGACAGGATGGGCACTCAAAGCACGGAGATAATGATATAGACATTATGTGATATCTCAATTAATGCTTTGCATCCATGAAATTGAATGAAAAAGTCATTGTATTAATTCATAATAAAAATTGACATCAAACGAAGTGTTGAATTTCTCTGTTTAAAATTCTCAATGTGTATGTATATACGCCAAAATGACCATAGAGACCATGCGGGAAGGGGGGGGGATACATTGTCTCAGGAAACTGGCAAACCCCCTCCTGCAAAAATTCCTGTGTCCGGTGTTGTCTTGTGTTGTTTATATGTAATCCTACTGACTTGGTCATTGGGAATTCCCTTTGGTTCACTGAGTAGATCAATCTGATAAAACACAGATCCTATTTCATTTCGTTTTTATACTTCAAAATTTAGTTTTACTTGTCATTACTACACTAGGATCTGGAAGAGTTGTTATCATCGACGTGTTCTCAATGATGTGAGCTATTAGCCAATTAGCTATTACGGCGAGCCTTAGGTGTGTTTTGCATGAAACTGTGGGTAATCCAACCCTGATTGATTAATCAATGTCTGACGTCATAGGGTCAAAAGCCACTCGTATGACCTCTGATGCGACCTATCGTCACAACCCGTCAGATCTTCATGTAGTGTAGGCCATCGAAAGTATAAAAAAAACAAAACGAAAAATAGATCTGTATTTTAATCAGATTGTGAGTAGATGTATATGGTAAACATTTATTTATTTTTGTAGCTAATAGTGGCTGTAACTCCTGATGAAATTCCTAGATTAGATAAATTATATGAAAGAGGTTTAGAAAATGGTGTTAAAGATTTAAAAATGGTTGGACCTGATGAAATAAAAAATATTGAACCCAATTGTGTGGTAAGTTTTTTTGTTTTTTTTATTAAATTATTTAATTAGCCTACCATTCACACAAATACTTTTTTTTTTAGATGGTTTTATATCAGTGGGAGCCAACCCAATATGTTGAGCTGTCAGATGATCTAGAGAGCTGATTATAGACTTGTCAATAAATATCTAATTGATGGGGGGATCACGTGGCTAAGTGGGTAAGACGCTGGCTCGCTAGCCTGGAGGTCGGGTGTTTGATCCCTGCATTGGTCGAGAAAGTTCATCCAGATTTTCCGGCGTGGTTTCCCCCTGTCAGTGATGCAGGATGGAGGGCCTGACAAGGACAGCTGTCTAGTCCTTCAGATGAGATGAAAAACCGAGGTCCCGTGTATACATTGGAATGCACGTAAAAGATCCCTTGGCAGTTGGAATTCGATATAAGAGTAGGCGATAGTGCCGCTGCCCGGGCAAAATTTCCCTCATAGCACGCTGTATGGCGTATGCCCGTCTTCATTAGCCCAGCATAGGAGCAGAACAGTAGGACGTTAAACTCCATTTCATTTCATTTTCTAATTGATGGTATATATATATTTGAAGCCAGAAAAACACAAAAGGAAAATTTAGGTTTTGTATAATATCTCTTTAAAAGTTGTTTATGAAATTATCAATACTTTTTTTTTTTTTCAGGGATTAAAAGCCATACACTCCCCTCATACTGGTATAGTTGATTGGGGTGTTGTTACGAAACATTACGGTGAATCGTTTAAAAACCACGGAGGTCAAATCTACACTAATTTCGAGGCATCAAAGTTCGGCACTGTAAAAGAAAGTGGTGATAATACTAGTCTAGATTATCCAGTTACTATAACAGGAGGACAGCAGGTAATCAAAGGTTTAGATGTTAATCTTGTTGGGAGTCGCAGTGGCTCAGTGAGTAGAACATCAGCTCGCTAGACCTGGGGGTCCCGTGTTCGAACCTGTGTTGGCCGAGAAAGCTCATCAGGATTTTTTGGGGTGGTGCCACCTGGTCAGTGGTGCAGAACAGATGGCCTGGCATAACGTATAGATGTTCGGATTTGGCGAAAAACATGTACACATTGGTGTGCACGTAAAAGATCCCTTGGCAGTTGAAATTCAATATAAGAGTAGACTGTAGTTCCCCCATAGCTTCTCAAACTGTAAATAGAAAGATACAAATATTATTATCCTTTGTAAGGGGCCAAAAAATGTCATGGTTTAAACATTTGCAGTCATCTTTAAGGCCAAAGGATGGCTTTTGAGGGAGAAAGAGAAGAAGAGGGTTGAGAGCGATGGGGTTTAACGACCAATCGACACTAACAAGGTCATTTCGGGACTAACATATGGTTCAATTGTATTTCAATAATTTTCTTGCGCGTAGGGGTCTTTAGTAGTGGGAGGAAACAGGCTGAACCGGAGAAAACTCACGAGGTTGGACAGGCGACCCGACTCCTTGTCATGTACAAGCGGGGAATCAAAACATGCCACTTGGCTCAATGACAGACCTGATGCAACGAGCCTGTGTTAACCATTCGGCCACCTGTCCCCCCCTCCCCCGTATGGCGTTAACCATTCGGCCACCTGTCCCCCCCTCCCCTGTATGACATTAGAATTTTAAGTCTGTTGTTGTCCTTCTCATCTTTGATAATTAAATTAATTTGCTTACCTCAAAATTACTGTAAGAAATGTGTTGATATGACAAGAAAAACTTTTATTTTTCTTGAGAAAACCACCTCGACAATTGCTGTACCCGCCGGCATCTCTTTCTTGATCCAGTATTCACACAGATGTATCAGCCTGTCCAGCTTTAGTCAACCTGATAAGGGATTGTTGCCGTCCCTCTTCTCGTATCGTGTTATATGTTAATTTTTTTTTGTGTTTAGAGTCAGCAAGTCAACTGTAAATATGTTGTAACATGTGCAGGATTACAAGCAGACCGAATAGCAGAGAAATCAGGTTGTAATCCGGAGCCTAAAGTAGTTCCGTTCCGTGGAGAATATTTAATGTTGAAACCTGAGAAGAGTAATCTTGTTCGTGGCAATATCTATCCAGTAAGTACACATACATTGTTTTAAATTAGGACCAGTATGTTGTGTAATTAGAGATTTTGACTCCAGTGAAAGCTGAAATGTTTAATATATATAAATGATTAATCCGGGTAAATGATTTATCATGGTGTGGGTAAATGATTAATTTGGGTAAATGAATAATTTAGGTACAGGATAATCAACGTAGGTGAATGATTACAATGGTTAAATGATTAATTTAGGTATAGGCAAATGATATGATTATTATGGGTACCTGAGTAAATGATTATCATGAGTAAATGATTATCATGGGTAAATGGTTAATTTAGGTATGGGCAAATGATTATCATGGGTAAATGGTTTATGTGAGTAAATGATTATTTTAGGTATGAGAAAATGATTAATGCATGTATTAGTAAATGGTTAATTGAGGCATTGATAAATGATTAATGTGGGTAAATGATTAGTCTGGGTACAGCGAAACAGTGTGGGTATCTGATTCATCTGGTAAATGATTAATCCTGGAAATGATTAATTTTGGTAAATAATGAATCTAGGAATGGGAAACAAATGTGGGAAATGAAATGAAATGGGGTTTAACGTCCTACTGTTCTGCTCCTATACTGGGCTAATGAAAACAGGAATACGCCATACAGTGTGCTATGAGAGAAATTTTGCCCGGGCAGCGGCACTATCGCCTACTCTATCGAATTCCAACTGCCAAGGGGTCTTTTACGTGCATTCCAATGTATACACGGGACCTCGGTTTTTCGTCTCATCAGTCCTGCATCACTGACAAGGGGAAACCACGCCGGAAAATCGGGATGAACTTTCTCGGCCAATGCAGGGATCGAACACCCAACCTCCAGGCTAGCGAGCCAGCGTCTTACCCACTTGATCTCCCAACAAATGTGGGTAAATGATTTATCTTGTAAATGATTGAAAGCAGATAATGGAAATAATGAACTTATAATAGAACAGAAGCATAAAATATCTCCCTAACCCTAGTATCCTGTCCTTAGATTTATACTACTATCTTTAATCTTACAGAAATTTGACGTACATCCACATGAATTAATTATGTTGTTTTTTTTTCTCGGCAGGTCCCAGATCCAAGATTTCCATTTCTCGGTATTCATTTTACACCACGTATGGATGGAAGTGTGTGGTTAGGTCCTAATGCTGTTTTAGCGTTTAAAAGAGAAGGATATTCCTACACTGATTTTAGTATAAAAGATTTATATGATGCCTTGGCTTTTAGGTGAGTTACTCAGGTTTTAAAATATTTTACGTGAGTTACTCGGGTTTTAAAATATTTTAACAACAAATAATTTGATGCACATTCAGGTCACTAAATTGGCTGAAGTATCAAATAATTTTTACATTGACAAACATAACTTCTTTCTAAAAACGCCGTACCACAAATGAAGAGCCCCCGGGGAAGAACGATCTAAGTCACATTTTCAACGAACCCCAGTTAATGGCGGTATCGGGTAGCAAATTGTATAAGCTTTCCGTGGAACAATCAATTTCCGGTAAAAACAATCGGGGTCACATCAAACCAAGGCCCTTCTGAAATGGCCTGCTGGACAAATACAAGTCCATCGTATTTATTTGACCTTAAATTGGCTGAAAGACAAAAATGTAACTTAGATCTTTCTTCCCCTGGACTCTTCAAATATTCTAACAGAACACAGGAACTGTAAGGGAACACTTTCCCTCATGGAATCTAGCATGGTGTATATCTTCATTGGCTGTAATAAAGCCCATTGCATTGCATTTTACCAGAAAAAATATTTAAGTCATTAGAAATTTGAATTTAAACATCCCGATTTCAAATCCTGATCAAATTATCTTCCTCTAGTGTTGAAAACCAATTGTATGTTTTCTTTCAGGGGTTTAAGAAAATTAGCCTTTCGTCATTTATTTTATGGTATGGGTGAAATGTATAATGGTATATTTTATGGTGCTCAAGTTAAAAAACTACAGAAATACGTTCCTAGTTTAAACAGAGCGGATGTTATAAAGTGAGTCACATGTTCAACTCTTCAAGGTTTGGCTCATAACAATGACCTAGAGTCCTATGACTGTGACCTAGAGTCCCTTAACTATGACGTAGAGTCTCATAAATATGACCCAGAGTCCTATAAATATGACCCGGAGTCTATAAATATGACCTAGAGTCCTATAAATATGACCTGGAGTCCTAAAATATGACCTGGAGTCCTATAAATATGACATAAGAGTCCTATAACAATGACCTAGAGTCTCATAAATAAGACCTAGAGTTCTATAAATATGACTGAGTCCTATATATAAGACCAATTGTATTTGTAGAGTTTGTTAAATAAGACCTTTTGCCTTGATTTCAGTGTTTATTTTTTAATTTCAGGGGTCCAACAGGAGTACGAGCCCAGGCGTTAGATAGAGAGGGTAACTTGGTAGAAGATTTTGTGTTTGATAGCGGAGAGGGTGATATAGGAACTCGTATTTTACACATTCGTAACGCTCCATCTCCCGCGGCAACATCTTCATTATCAATAGCCAAAATGGTGGCTGATAAAGCTCAACAACAGTTTTCTTTATGATGATTGGACGAAATCAATAGGAAGACATTTTGTGGGATTTATCGGGAAGGTATTTCGGCCAGTCTCCGAACCTTATATCCATATAAACATCAGATTATTTTGTATACATAAATATCATGTAACGACTGGATGACAGGGTAATAATTGTATATCGTGTCATCATCTATAGGGTAAATGATTAAAAATAGAAGGTAAAATAAAGCTAAATGATGATGAGAATAAGATAGGATTTATTTTTATAAAATGCAATTGATGAATATAAACATATAAAATTTCAAGAATGAATGACAGTGTAATTTTTGTATATCATGTCATAATTTATAGAGCAAGTGATTTAGAAAAGATTGCATAATAAAGTTAAATGATGATAAGATAGAATCAGTTTTTAATAATATGCAATTACTGAAATGAAATGAAATGGGGGTTTAATGTCCTACTGTTCTGCTCCGACTGGGCTAATGAAGACGGGCATACGCCATACAGTGTGCTATGAGGGAAATTTTGTCCGGGCAGTGGCACCATGGCCTACTCTTTTAAGGGATCTTTTACGCACATGCCAATGAATACACAGAACCTATGTTTTTCGTCCCATCCGAACGACTAGACAGCTGTCTTTGTCAGGCCCTCTGTCCTGCACCACTGACAAGGGAATGCAATTAATGAATTATCCATAAACATTTGAAGCCCTCCAAAAATATTCTTGATTGAAATTATGATAAAAATAAGATTTAATTTATTTTAAGGTATTGACGTTGAATAAAAATAACAGGCTATTTTTTTTATGTTTATATCTCAACTCCAAATAGGGCAAATTGTGTTACAGGCAGCATCGGCTACAGGTGTTTCATAACAAATCTTATTTACATTACAGGCTACAGGTCAGTGATGGGATTTCAAAATTTTACTTGTCGGACATTTTACCGAAAATAAAGGGGCATAACTCTTATCGTTATTTAAGCAGACGAATTCGTACCACAATTAAAAGTCACATGTCAAAATATTCAAATCCCGTACGTAATAAAAATAGGTGAACCTCGCTATTTTTCATATTTAATTCCCGTACAGTATTAAATTCATACCACAATTAAAAACCACATGTCAACAAAATATTCAAATCCCGTACGTAATAAAAATTGGTGACCTCGCTATTTTTCACACTTAATTCCCGTACGGCATTCAAATTTATGTCAGTAAATGTCCTACAAAATTAAGCATTTTCGTGATATGTTGAATGAAAGCTTGCCGATCCTGCTTCGGCATCAAATTCACAACCATAATATTCCTTTAGAATTACGTGTCTTCGTTTATACGGCAGCAAATGAATGTAGAACTTTCGAAATAGTTAAATCACTTGTAAACAGGCACAGCTAACTTCAGCGAAAACCACTCTTTCATAGTCACGACAGAGTGACAGGCATTATAGGCAACACAGCAGAATGATTGACGCCTACAAATACGTTAGAATTTCTGCTCATATAGCTATTGGTAGCACCTCCCCTTTTTGTTATTTTGCTGGGTGCGTACTAGTCTCGGTCACCCAGAAACTAGTCTTCAACATATTCGTAGAATATTTTTCTGGATAATAGAGACTAATAGCCTACGTGACTCATCACACGGCTTCATAGTAAGCACTGCCTAATAATATGTTAAGCAATATTCGTGCCGCGCTCGAGATCAAGGGAAAGTGCCACTGTGGATGAGAATTTCTATATGGATTCTTAAAAGACAGGTACATGTATGTCATAACAAATTAGGTAAAACTAATATTACACAGGCTACAAGTGTGTCATAGCAAATCTTATTTACATTATAGGTAAAACTGATATGGACAAGTATAAAACTGATCAGGGAAAATACCACATTTAAAATTATATCTATATTTTACACAATCGTCTAAAACTGTTCCACTTGTATTGATTACCAACGAATGTAGATCATCTGTTTACTATAGAGAACCTTTCTTAGCCACCTTTTGCAAAGTAATTTATATTTTGAATGGTAATTTATATTTTGAATGGTAATTTATATTTTCGGTCTGGCTTTGATAAATATTCATAATGTTTGAGGTGGAAAGAAATAAACAGACATTTATTAGGGAAATCACCTGTGATAACAGGGTCTTGACCTATAGATGCCTTTCAGCTGGTATAGAAAAAAAATCAAAATGGATCAACCACTTGCAATATTTATATCAGGTGATATGTTAAACTCTTTGTGGTTATAAACATTTCAGATCATCGAAATGTAAGAAAATATGTTATGTACTAAGAAATGTCATTATGGATTGAACATTGAAGGCAATAGGGAATAAATGACTGGTCTTAAATCCAAAAGTTCTTCTGCAATATAACCTTATTTGGGGGGCCATGATGAGTTCTCTACCTTATAAGGAAACCTGCCATAATATATTAATAGTAGATATTGTACTATATATATGTTGATTTTTATATATTGTTATTGATTTATTGATTGTTATTGATTTACCTGATTAAAATTGATTATTACAAATATAATATTGTACTTGATTTAATTACGACATATTGATTCAAAGTGGAAATACAATGAAATGGTGTTTAATTTCTTACTGTTCGGCACTGACTAGGCTATAGAAGACCGGCCTACACCATGCAGTGGGATAATGAAGACAGGCCTACACCATGCACTGTGCTATGAGGGATATTTTGTCTGGACAGGGGCTGTATGGTTTACTGTTTACTTTGAATGGAAGCTGTCAATGGTTCTTTGTTTTACATGCGCACCAACTTTTTCATCCCATCCCATTGATTAGATACTGTTCCTTGTCTGGCGGGGATGTGGATGGTCGAATGGTTAGCACGTGCGCGCTGTATCATAAAGTCTGTCATTGAGTCGACTGGCGTGGTTTGAATCCCCGGTTGTACGTGGCAAGGAGTAGTGTCGCCTGTCCAACCTCGTGGGTTTTCTCCGGGTCCTCCGGTTTCCTCCCACTGCTAAAGACCCCTACGCGCAAGCGAATTATTGAAATAAAATTAAACCATATGTTAGTCCCGAAATGACCTAGTTTGTGTCGAGTGGACGTTAAACCCCATTTCTCTCTCTCTCTCTCAATTCCCTGGGTGTACGTGACAAGGTGAAGGGTCGTCTGTCCAACCTCGTGGGTTTTGTCCGGGTCCTCCGGTTTCCTCCCACTGCTAAAGACCCCTAGAGCTACTTGGGATAAATTGTCTTTTATTAGACCTAAAATACGAAAAATATCAAAGTTTAACCGCAACATTAATATAAGCGTGTGTTTCACCTAACTTTATATAATGATCCTCTACATAATGTAATAACTGGCGATCATTTCTACTTTCACTTTCAGCTATTTCACACTTTGATGTAACATGTTTATCCATGTGTTCTATTTTTGGATCGATGCACTGGCTATCATTTCTACTTTCATTTTTACTTTTGTCAAACCCTTCATCTATTGCACACATTGATGTAATAGCCACATGTTCTTCTTTGTGTTGTATTTTTGTTGCTAAGCAATGGCTATCATTTCTACTTTCATTTTCACTATAATTGTCGTCACAGACGTTTGATGTAATAGACACATGTTTTTCTCTACGTTGTATATCTGGTGCTAAAGATGTACTCGTATAAACAGATTCACTTTTAGAAGGAATAATTACCGGTACTTCACTATTATCAACCAAACTACCGTTTTCACTAGGAATTATAGATGACTTTTCTACAGATGTTTTCAATGAATTGTCGTCAGGCAAGCTTTCTGTAATTGGACGGTGATGTTTAGTCTCCAAAAAATTCCCCACGCAACTTTGAATTTCATTCTTACTAAATATTTCTGGAATATCTTTTTGTATTTTATCGTTATGAGTAGCCACTTGTTGAATGTTCGATATTATTTCGTTGCGGGGTTGTTTTAAATCTTGAATCCCTTTCTTACTAAATGTTTCTGGAATATCTTCTTGTATATTATCACAATGAGTAATGGTGGGTTGAATGTTCGGTACTATATCTTTGTGAGGTTGTTTTAATTTTTGTAAAACGTGAAATCGTAGACGCGAACTCGTCAATAGAACCATTTTACCGCCAACTTTTAAAACCCTGAAAAATTAAAAACTCATATATATTCAATCTGTTTCTGTCTAGTCAAGTGTTATGAATGAAACTATTGTCAATTTGGTTCCTCTGCTAACAAAATGGAATGAAGTGAATTGCCCTGTCAGCTCCTATACGCCATAATCTTGTTACGATCGTCAATTGACAGGGTATTCCCATACTACTTGTATACATTTTTTCTTGTCGGCTAGACTGCCGTCCTGCACCACTGACAAGGAGAGAGAAAGAAATGGGGTTTAACGTCCACTCCACACCAACTAGGTCATTTTGGGATTAACATATGGTTCAATTTTATTTCATTAATTCGCTTGGTGGACGCTGGGGCAAACTAGGTCATTTTGGGACTAACATACGATTCAATTTTATTTCATTAATTCGCTTGCACGTTGGGGTCTTTAGGAGTGGGAGGAAACAGGAGGACCCGAAGAAAACCCACTAGATAGGACAGGCGACTCTTCTCCTTGTCACGTATAAGCGGGGTATAAACCACAACACTTGCATGTGTTAAACATTTTTACTCACCTATAAATTTGCTGTAATAATTTTATATAAAATGTTCTAATTTCTTCGTCTGTTTTATGTTTTTGACCAAATGGAGCATCACACACGATTTTATCAACACTCTCATCTATTAATGGTAGATCTAGAAAAAAAAAACATTTTATCAGCTAATATAATACGACAATATTTCCTTAAACATACATTATGCAAGAGCTAAATCTGTCTATTGCAGGTCTTCCTTTAGGCCTGAAATGTTATATAGATTATTAATTAGACATTAATTAACTTATCCAGACCATAATTAACTCTCGATGGCATTGCTAGTCTGCGATGTTTATTGGATTAGGTTTCCGATTTGCTGTTCGACTTCCATTCATAATTTAATTATTAAATGGATAATCAAGACTAGCTTCTATATCCTACCGACTTTAGTAATGATGATCGAGGCTAGGCGGAAAATTCAATCGCTAAAATCTCAGTTCATAGTGAATCAATTTGACTGAAATTTTCAGCAAATTGCCTTTACAGTATCTAGTTTTTAACTATTATAGTGAGAACTGCCAGCTCTTTATCTAATCTCCCATAATGTATCTTTAAGATTCAAAGATGTTCAGGAAAAAACTGGACATATAATGCGAACTACAGTTTTTCATTAAAACTGCATAAAGGAAGACAGTTGTCTTTTTTTGACATGACTTTTCAATAAATTAGAATCCAAAAAGACATCAGGGTCCCATTCACAAAGTATATATATGTTACACCCAAACCCCATTTGGTTTCTGTTGGCTCCCATCAAGGATACCAGTTTAAACTTACGTAAAGTATCTGTATGTAAAAAGTTGATATCTACTCCAGCATGTTGTTGGTTTAATATAGAATATCGTAATTGTTGTTTGTCTTTATCACATCCTATATATACACCTCCCTATAAATATAATACAGCATTACATCCTATATAACACAGCATTACATCCTATATATACACCTTTCTATAAATATATAACACATTACATCCTATATACACCTCCCTATAAATACCATTACATATAATATCTAATACTTACAGGTTGTAATTTAACAGCTTCTATTAATATCGTAGATTTACCACACATTGGATCAACCACTACATCATTAAACTAAAACAAACAAATTAGTATATTATCAATATATCAATTTGAATTCTAATCAAGTTCTCGACACAAACTAGGTCATTTCGGGACTAACATATGGTTGCTTGTGCGTAGGGGTCTTTAGCAGTGGGAGGAAACCGCACAACCAGGAGAAAACCTACTGAAGTACAGAGTGGTAACATGTATTTAGACAATTAGCCATCTCATAATACATCAATACCACCATCCATGAATTGTATATATATGATAGAATTGGTTAAAAAGATTCTAAATATAAAATTAAAGCACATATAGGAAATGAGTTGATGTAACCGATCGAGTGCATCAACAGGTTTGTCAGACATTTTAATCGTTCTGATACCTTTCTAAATAGGTAAGATTCCCCAAGCAACAAAATTTGACATGACTTTATGAGAATAAGAGTAGTTTTATTCCAGGAAGTGTTTCGAGTGCAACCCAGTATCAAAATAGTATAGTATTAATAATATTTCCCTTGTGTGCGAGGGGTTACGGTGGCTAGGCGGGTAAGACGTTCCCCCTTGTCAGTGATGCACGACGGAGGGCCTGACAAGGACAGCTGTCTAGTCGTTCAGATGGGATGTAGGCCATAGTGCAAAATTTCCCTTATAGCACACTGTATGGCGTATGCCCGTCTTCATTATCCCAGTTCGGAGCAGAACGGGAAGTTAAACCCCATTTTATTTCATTTCTTGTGTGCGATATTATCCTTGATGGAAGGGGACATTAAACCCAAGCTAGTGTAAATAATACATCTATTTTATCACTTTACCTGTATATCGGCCAGGTGAGACATTATCCAAGCTACAGTAGATCGTAAACCATGGTGTAAAATATAACTTCTCTTCGATATCGGTATACTGAAAAAAAAAAAGATGAAATTGCTATTTACAATATTTATAACCATAGTAACCCAGCTCCCGCCTTCTTTACCCCAGTCTGTACAGGTGGATATTAAACCCCATTTCATCTAGAAATAACCAATAGGTCAGGACTCAGATTAATATTCATATTAACTGATCAATAAGGGCAGACAACCAGAGAGATTTGTAAATCAAAAATATTCCTCATCTATCTTATCTTTCAAATTACCATACCAAATTTTAAAAACCATCTGATGACATACATATCTATATATATTACCTTATAACAGGTACACCTGTTACAACAACTTCATCATTCATATGAACTGTTACCTGTAAAATATGGACTGTTATTTATATGGACTGTTATCTGTATAAATGTTTGAATATAAAATTTTTATAAAGCGTCATTTCCAAAAAGCCTTCTCAAAAACACTTAACAATAAACATGTAATTAATAATCTGTTAGAATATAACAAGTATTATTACCTCTAATAATGGTGATGTTAAATCTACTTTCCAACCAGTTATCTTTGTAATATGTTTCCCCAACTCAATATTTACTTCCTACATGTAAAAAATAAAAATATAACAAAACTTTACCAAACTATACAAAGAGGGTAGCAACCCTTTGGGATTAAATCTCATCATTATCCAATCCAATCCGCCTAAAACTTCAAATGTTTTCTAGTCCCAAAGGGCAAAATAAAGGGAACAGTTGCACAATCTCACTGGTCCGGTCACCTCTGTCTTGCGGTTGTGGTTTCGATATCTGGTGTGAGCGTATGTGGCTTGGAGATAGGGGCGCCTTCTCAACCTCATGGGTTTACTCTGTGTCCTCCCACAGAAACGACCCCTGCGAATGCGCTAAGATAACACATTTGGTGGAATCGAACGTTAAACACTAAGAACAACAACAACAATCTCACTTAAGCCTGCAGTGTTTCTGTAAGAATGAAACTAATCGCATCATGAAATATACCTGGGAAGGCTATCCAACACTAGACAGATTTACAATGAAATTTAACCAACTAAAATATATTTTAAAAACGATAAACAATATCTAACACTATATAAAGGGCACCTGTTTCATGGAACTTTAAATCCAACCCTTGACACAAACTTTAATAACAAATTTACCAATTCTTTGAACAGGTGGTTCAGTGAGTGAGGTTCTTTCTCAATAATCAGTATGACTAAACGCCAATCCTGAAATTAGCCGAGATAGTTTCTCAGGATCTTTTAGTCTGAGGGCCCACTTATATATTAGTTAGTTTGCACGTAAAAGATCCCTTGACAATTTGGCGGAAGACCACTACCAGGGCTAAATTTCCATGCAATGGCATTAGCTTAGTTGGTGCATAAAAGTTCAGAATATTTAATCAAGAACGTTGACTAACCTGAGATGTTATTAATCCACATATCTGACCAGAAAGTTTACAACAAATTCGAAAACTTATACTTCCGTCCTCATGTTGCCTGTCTTCATCCAACACAGACGGAGATGATGTCATATGTAATTTACATTTTTTAGGGGCTGGTTCAAGGGAATCTGTTCGTGTTTTCAATCCTCTGTGAAGCTTTGTAAATGTCTGTAAAGATTTTAGAAGTTTGTCTTTCTTCACTAATCTTCTCTTTAACGCATTCAAAAACTGGCCTTTACCTAAAAAAAATCATGAAATCTGGTTTTAGATTGATTTCATTTTTCAAAGCTCCGTTTACTTAAATCTATATCATTAGAGTCTCTCATCCTCACGAGAAATTTTTTTAGAAAATAACTAATTTCTTTCAACGCTTAATCCACACTAATATGTACCCACGGTGGATAAGTGGGTAAGACGCTGGCTCGCTCTCCTGGAAGTCGAATGTTCGATCCCTGCATTGGCCGAGAAAGTTCATCGGGATTTTCCAACGTTATTTCCCCTTGTCAGTGGTGCAGCACGGAGGGCATGACAAGTACAGCTGTCTAGTTGTTCAGATGGGACAAAATACTGAGGTCCCGTGTATACATTGGCGTGCTCATAAAGGATTCCTTGGCAGTTGGAAACTTTAGTTAAGAAAACAAAAGATCACCGATTGATAACCTCCTGGTTTGGATTCAGTGATACTGAAAAGAGGCTCACCTGACTTGTTTACAACGTCGGTAGAATGTTGGGAAAATTGATGTATCATATCTTTGTAAATATTTAACGGAATTTAACCATTTTTGAACTGATATTCATTTGAGAGACTCATCTTTCACAATATAGTCATAAGCAAAGGATTCATAAGCACTCAAGTGATTTTGATTTTTTGTTCGATCCAAATGACATGACACTCTTCCTTGCTCCTGCATTGGAACGTTCTCAAGTTACATCGGAATCGAACCCGGGATGAAGCCTGGACCACCTGGTTAGTAAGACAGCACCCTTTTCATCGAGCCACCGTGGCTCTAAATAGAATTTTAAACAGAATACAATCATATAACTACTAAAGCCCATTGGTAGGCCTACTACTACTAATACATCAGATCTCACTCACCTTTTCCGTACGGTAATCTACTGGTTTTAAAATTATTTATTTTGATGAAAATCCTTTCTATACTTTTTAAATTTAACAGATCATCAAGTTGTATGTCCTGTTCATTTCTAACATCAAAATATATTTTACCATCGGATGTTTTTAACTGTAATATAGAAATATATTTTACCATCAGATATTTTTAACTGTAATATAGAAATATATTTTACCATCAGATATTTTAAAAGGTTATATAGAAAGATAACATAAATAATATATTTTTTATAATCTGATGTTGATAAATAAAAAAAAGTCCTTCTGATTTGCAGTTTGATGGAAAACTGTGAACCATGATTTATTCTAATTTAGCCTATATAGGCCTATTACTTTGACTACAACCAACACAGCTTAGGCCTACTGTCCGACTAGTCTGAGCCATATATAAGGTCTAGTCGGAAACTGCAAATTACTTTGGAAAACAGTCTCTATGACATAATGCCTAGAGGGGTCTTGGCATGATAATGAATATAATAAAATAAGAAAAGGGTGTAAATACTGTAAGGTAAGTAAATTAAAGGGCAATATTGGTGTCAGTCATTATCACATATGTGATAGAACTAATTAAACACGTTCCAAATATAATTTTAACACAGAGATCATTGCTACGATAGCTGAGTAATACAGGTTTCCTGGTCTTTGAAGGAATTATTAGAGAGCAGAAATTTGGCCATGGATCTGTTATTACTCATCACATCAGTCAGTTATATAGAGGGATGACTCGTGTTTTCCTTTGCCGTTCGTCACTTCCGATTCAGGAAACCTGTATTACTCAGCTATCGTAGCAATGATCTCTGTGTTAAAATTATATTTGGAATGTGTTTAACCAGCTCTATCACATATTTTATAATGACAGGCACCAAGATTGTCCTTTAATATTTATTACGTCAACACAATTAAATTTTGTTCTCAATTCTTCTTCCACAAATTTCTCCGTCCCACGACCAGCCGTGCAGATAAATGACAAAGACATCTTTTTTCTTTTTAACATATATAAGCAAAACAGTTCAGGATAATATCATTACTACTTTGCAATTTCCTTAAGAAACTTTTCTGGTTATCTCTGATCTACTTTCGTTTACCAACCAATTCGATCTTCTACGTTGGAGAGCAAAATTAAATAACAAAATGGTTAAAGGGGAATAACTCTATTTAAGAATTCATTATTATATTTTAAACTCGATATGACGTGTTCGATAATATCTATTTGCAGAATTATATCAAATCAATCATAATTCAGTGAATGCATCATCGAATTTAATTATTTAAACTATGAGATAAACACATGAGTAGTGAGGAGCATTTTGCGAGAAACATAACAGCGCCACCTGGTACAAGACTTGCAGGAACTTAACACAGGAATCAGTTCCACATTTTGGCAGAATTTCTGAACTTGCGATTAACATTCTGAAAGGAGTATCCAAGACACGGTTTAGTGATGTTGTTCCATTTAGGAGAGTTCTTTAAGATATTAGAGAGTCACATAACACAGATATAGCTGTTTTATGGAGGATTTGGTGTCCACATGGGAATATTCATCACCAAAAAATCTGCTAAAATTCGGATTATGTCGGCAGACATTAACTTCAATGTTTACAATTACTATAACATAAGCTCTTAGGATCTTATTACCAATATCAGTTCGTTCTGACATAAATGCACTGGTTAACATCGACGTGCAATATTTCAGAATTTCTTCGTGATTTTATTCATAAAGCATCAATGAGAAAACAATATGATTTTAACGAAAGAAAATCCTCATCTCATGAACAATTACTACAACAATATCCTGAAACAAATTCACTCAGTGACGTGTGATGGCAAAGATATTAACGACTATGGCATATCTCTATCTTTATTTAATTTTTCTGGTGCAGTTCATTCCGAATATTACTCCGCAATGTGTTCATGACGAGCTACCGAAGCCAGCATTAATTACAAAAGACGTTAATTATGGTGACGTGAAATCAGCCAGAAGTAAACGTGTGCCGCAAAACTTTTATAAACCTTTACGGATTCATCCAATATTTGAATTAAGTTTTGAATTATCGAATGAAAACAAAACATCGGTGAAAGAAGCCATTAATAAAGCCAACGGAAAAATTAAAAAACTCTTGTCAGGTATGGTTAGACAAACTAAAACTTTTTTAATTGGAATAGTTCTTCAAGAAATCAAGGTTGTGGGTGGAGGTTTGAGGGGGTGGGGGGCCAAATGGTTTAATGCATGCTGTTTAGGAATACTGCTAATTAGATCATAAAGTCTGCCATTGAGTCAACTGGCGTAGTTTGCGATTCCTAGAGTGTATTTGTCAAGGACTAGTGTTGCCTGTCTAGCCCCAAGGGTTTTCGCAAAGTTTGTAATTGAGATAAAACTGAACCATATTTTTGTCTTGAAATTACCCAGTTTGTATTGTTTCAAGGCTGCATGTTTTTGCAGGAATGGAACGACTGATATTAGTTGTAGGCCCAGTAGCGGATTATCAGTGAGGCTGATGAGGCTGCAGCCTCAGGCCCAAAGATTTTGTAAAAAAAAAAATTTTAGACTTGTCTGATACGATTAAAAACGCATAGACAATGAATGTTAGGGGGGTTGGGTTTAGGCCCAACGGGAATCAACAAAGGCCCTGACCCGAAATTAATTAGGCCTACGCCATTTTAAATAGGCCCTATTTAAAAACTAAATAGGCCCTCCAGCAACTGCCGCCTCAGGCCTTGGTGGAGCTTAATCCGCCACTGTGTAGGCCTGCCCGCCACAATGTACGACACTAATGAAGTAGGCCATACCTGCTATTATGAACTTTAAGTCCGAAATGTATTATAAACACTGACAAGAGACGAATCTGTGACACCAAAAGGGATTGTGTATGACATAGCGTGCTAGGAACGAAATGGGTAAAAAATAACCATGCCAATCTTGACCACTGAAGTGAGGTTATCTCGGCCCGGTACACGGTTAAATTTTCGTACTTCCCCCTCCCCGTGGCTGAAAGTAACTTTACTTGGAAGAGTTCCATATTTAACATGCCAGGCACGGTATCGAGATTGGTTATTGGTTATTTTACCCAAAATAAAGGGGCATAACTCTTATCGTTATTTAAGCAGGTGGTGTTAGACCACAATTAAAAATCATGTGTCAACAAAATAATCAAATTCGTAAATGATGCAATTTCTTAATTTTTTATCACGGCCAGGAACAGTTCAGAATGCTTATCTCAACCACACGTAATCAAAGCTATTGCCTAAATTTGAGCAGGGGGTCATGGTGGCTGAGTGGGTAAGACCCTGGCTTGCTAGCCTGGAGATCCGGTGTTCCATCCCTGCATTGGCCGAGAAAGTTCATCCAGATTTTCCGGCATGATTCCCCCTTGTCAGTGATGCAGGATGGGGCGCCTGACAAGGACAGCTGTCTAGTTGTTCGGATGCGACAAAAAAAAAAAACGAGGTCCCATGTACACATTGGCTTGCACGTAAAAGATCCCTTGACAGTTGGAATTCGATATAAGAGTAGGCCGTAGTGCTGCTGTCCGGGCAAAATTTCCCTCATAGCACACTTATAGCCCAGTTCTGAGCAGAGCAGTAGGACGTTAAACTCCATTTCATTTTTTAAATTTGACTATTTGAGCCTACAGTGTCTGTGACAGGAGCTTTATTCAGTGGCGGATCCAGGGGGGTGACTCACCCCCTCTGAGAGATTTAAAACACGCAAAATCGGACAAGTTTTTGGGGTTTTCACTTTATTTCTTTGAGAACTATTGCCCAGAAGATACCTCAGATAGCACAAAATAGTTTTAACCCCTTTGGACACCCTATGCCCCCCCCCCTTCTAGTGCTCCCTCCTTTGGTCGATTGCGCTTCGCCCCTGACCTCTTTTAGTCACCCCCCCTGGAATAAACCCTGGGTCCGCCACTGTTATTCCCAGGCTACTTGAATTGATTTTTTTCGTTTTCATTTATACGATGTCAATTAAAACTAATAGAATATAATCAGCTTTTTGTCTCTTCATAAAATATTGACTAACTTTAATTAATTCAATGAACTCAAATAATGGTAGTCTCAAAATAAACAAACAGATAATGGAAGTAAATATTGATCCAGAAATCTCAAAATGCATCAAAAACAGTAAACAATTTATCATTTTCATTGAATCGAATATGTAAATGACATCCATTAAAAATATTAAAGGGGTAGGCGAAGATTTCACCGGGCATCAGGAATAATTGTGGTTTTGAGAATGTAGAAATTTAAAGTCCAAAATGTGACTAAATAGTCCATTTTATTTCCTTGGTCTGAAATTTTCAAATCAAATTACGGAGCTGTTCCAGTGAACTACAGATTTACTTAATTGTATGGGTGCAGTCTTTTAATTGTATGGGTGCAGTCTTTTAATTAAATAATGAATTTAGTTATAGTCTACCGTACATGTAAACTTATTTGACAAATTATTGAACTATAGGTTACAAATTTCTGGCATTTTAAACCTGATGTATTGAGGATATCAGAAAACACACAAATCTGTGCCAGCTAAATGACATCATTAGACGGGCTGTCGGTGCCTTACAAAGTCTGAATTGGTGCAAGATGCCTTAGTTCCAAACATGTGAGTGACCTGACTGGTGTGGTTTCGTTTTCTAGCATGTACGTGACAAGGAGTTGGGTCGTCTGTTCAACCTCTTGGGTTTTCTGATAAACATCCCTATGCGCAAGCAAATGTGAATAAAATTGAACCATATATTAGTCCTGAAAGGACCTAAGAAGTGTCGAGTGGATGGTAAACTCTCCCTTATTTTTCTATCTCTCTCTTTCATTCATCAGTTGTTCGCATAGAATGAAACCTAAGGCCTTGTGTGTGTATTAGTTGGCGTGCATGTTAAAGAACCCTTGACAGTTAGAATTCAATAAACAGCAGACAAATGCTGCTGCTCAGGCAAAATTTCCTTCATGGCATATGTCTGTCTATATTAGCCCAGTTGGTGCCAAAACATAGGAAGTTTAAATTTAAACACCCTTTCCTTTAATTTATGTTGAGATTATTAATTAAACAATAATATTTTTTTTCTTCAGTTTTACCTGTAAAAGGTAATTTGGTATTAAAGAGATCAGCTTGTTTATTGATGTGGAAAGAAGGACCAAATAAAAACAGGTAATTATCCCAGGCCTGACTTTTCGAAGGTGAAACAGATGCTAACTATGAGCTAATTCTGAGGCTGAAATATTTTACTGATAATCAGGCCTGGAAATAACGGTTTTAGATGCATCTGACAAAATGTCAGACACTAATGAAATAGTACCTGACATTTTCAACTTAGTGCTGGACATGTATTAATAATGTCAATAAAAAAGACAAATCAGTGCCGGACAAAATGACAGGTACCAGAGGTTTAGTGCCTGGGCCGAAATTTTAAGAAATACTACAACTTCATTGGATATATGCAAATTGATTTTACTGGTCAGCCAATCGAATTGCAGTATTTCTTAAAATTTTGATTGTATCTTAGTTTAAGTTTTCGTGAATAAGGGCCCTGATAAAGCCTGAATCTGTGCCTGACATTGTCTGTGACAGACAGGTGCCTTATTTCCAGGCTTGCTGATAACATGTATATTTGTATCAATTTCAATAATATCTACCCATGTTGATTATTTACAATTTAATTAAAGAAAACAGAATTAACATATTATCAGTAGATTATCCTCCAACTTGGAAACGGTTGCATTAAAACTGAAAGAGAGAGAGAGAAATGGAGTTTAACGTTCACTTGACATAAACTAGGTCATTTCGGGACTAACATATGGTTTAATTTTATTTCAATAATTCGCTTGCGCATAGGGGTCTTTAGCAGTGGGAGGAAACCGGTGGACCCGGAGAAAACCCACGAGATTGGACAGGCGCCCCTCCAACTTGGAATCGGTTGGATTAAAAGAGACTTTTCAAGAGATTTAAGCGAATATTATACTGGTTAGATGGTGCTTGCTAGTTTTGACCATATCCTGCATACCGAGGATTGATCAATTTTCAATTCCTCATATCTTTATAATGAAATAAAATAAAATGAAATTGGGTTTAACGTCCTACTGTTCTGCTCTGAACTGGGCTAATGAAGACGGGCATACACCATACAGTGTGCTAGGAGGGAAATTTTGCCCAGACAGCGGCACTATCGCCTACTCTTATATCGAATTCCAACTGCCAAGGGATCTTTTACATGCATTCCAATTTATACACGTGACCTCAGTTTTTTGTCTCATCCGAAGGACTAGACAGCTGTCCTTGTCAGGCCCTCCGTTCTGCACCACTGACAAGGGGATACCACGTCGGAAAATCCAGATGAACTTTCTCGGTCAATCATATCTTTATCAACAACGAATGGAATTGATCCATCTAGACAGACATTGCTTTTATAGATTCCACTTTCAAAATTTTGTAATTATCAAGGGTTTTTCTTAATCCCGGTTTCCTCCCACTGCTAAAGACTCCTACAAGCAAGCCAATTACTGAAATAAAATTGAACCATATGTTAGTCTCGAAATGATCATATATTTTATTGTTTACAGATGTTATAAGATGAAAAAAGGATATAGAGGAGAATATTGTTTGGAACATTTTAGAGTAAGTTTTATTTTATTGTCATGGTGATTGTTGTATGTTTGTATCACTTCTGTAAATGACATTTAGAAGTACAAGGTATGTATATATAATCTGTATATATTATGTATTATAGATACCTATGGTACATCTAGAGGGTTTTAATCTGTATATTGTATATTATAGATACCTATGGTACATCTAGAGTGTTTTAATCTGTATATTATAGATACCTATGGTACATCTAGAGGGTTTTAATCTGTATATTATAGATACCTATGGTACATCTAGAGGGTTTTAATCTGTATATTATAGATACCTATGGTACATCTAGAGGGTTTTAATCTGTATATTATATATTATAGATACCTATGGTACATCTAGAGTGTTTTAATATGTGTATATAGTATATTATATATACCTATGGTACATCTAGAGTGTTTTAATCTATATATTATATATTATAGATACCTATGGTACATCTAGAGGGTTTTAATCTATATATTATATATTATAGATACCTATGGTACATCTGGAGGGTTTTAATCTGTATATTATATATTATAGATACCTATGGTACATCTAGAGGGTTTTAATCTGTGTATATTGTATATTATAGATACCTATGGTACATCTAGAGTGTTTTAATCTGTATATTGTATATTATAGATACCTATGGTACATCTAGAGGGTTTTAATCTGTGTATATTGTATATTATAGATACCTATGGTACATCTAGAGGGTTTTAATCTGTATATTTTGTATATTATAGATACCTATGGTACATCTAGAGGGTTTTAATCTATATGATCGATCTAATATATCAGCTACCTATGAAGTTTATGAACAGGGTGTTGGTGTACAAGACGCTGATTTTATTCTTTATATCACATCACAAACCACGACTACTTGTCAACGTGGTGTAAGTATATACAAATGAAAAAATATTTTTCTCAGCTGCTTATTTTCATTTGCATCCTTTTGACAATATCAGATTTTCAGTGGTTTATCTTTTTACACTATCCGAATTTCCATGGTTTATCTTTTTACACCATCAGATTTTCCATGGTTTTATCCACGCTAATAATAGTAAGAGAGATTATTTAACATTTTTAAAATTAAAAAAACGAAATTCAAAATAATCTCCCGACTTTGATACAATTGGATTATAAAGAGGCCCATCAAAAGATTTTATCCAATATTTACAAGGGGGATACTCGATTGAACGTTCCGGAATTGAATTCTCTCAATCCCAAAAAAGTGACAATCGAGTAAAAAGGGTGATTTGTCGCTACAACTCATGCATCGACTGCAGAAGAAAAGATCTCAACCAACCATGACAGCTGAAATATATTCGTTGTGTTTAATTACGTCACGATTCCACTCACACCTCCTCTGTGGTCAGGAGGGGATCACGTGGCTAAGTGGGTAAGACGCTGGCTCGCTAGCCTGGAGGTCGGGTGTTCGATCCCTGCATTGGCCGAGAAAGTTTATCCCCATTTTCCGGCTTGGTTTTCCCTTGTCAGTGATGCAGGACGGAGGGCCTGACAAGGACAGCTGTCTAGTCGTTCTGATGGGACGAAAAACCGAGGTCCCGTGTACACATTGGCGTGCATGTAAAAGATCCCTTGGCAGTTGGAATTTGATATAAGAGTAAGCCGTAGCACCGCTGCCCGGGCAAAATTTCCCTCATAGCACACCGTATGGCGTATGCCCGTCTTCATTAGCCCAGGTTAAACATCATTTCATTTCATTTCATTTCTGTGGTCAGGACTGACAGAAGTGTGACATGACTGAATTCCGCATTACTCGATTGCATTTCTGTCAATTCGGGACATTCTGGACTGTGAATTGAGCATCCCCATGTTGTGGATGGTTGTTTATATCGTCTACTGTGAATTGAGCACCCCCATGTTGTGGATGTTTGTTTATATCGTCTTTAGAGAATGTGGTAAGATTCAAAATTGCTTGATAAAGACTAAAGAAGCCTAGCCGAAACGTCGCTCAGTAATAAGCAGTAATTGTAATCCATAGAATTGTCACCTGTATACTCAAACTTTTTTATTCACCATATCTTTATAAATTCTGAATGTAATTGAAGCATTCCATTGAGAGATTGAGCTTTCATCATATTTAAGATCTAAGTTGCCGAATAACATGAAAAAACAAAGATCATATTTCATTTTGTTTTTATAGTTCAAAATATCGATTTACTTGTCTTTACTACAATAGGATCTGGAAGAGTTGTTATATAACCTGCGTTCTAGTTACTGTGAAGGATTAGCCAATGAAGCGATCTGTTGCAGCGAGATCTTGGTGTGCGATGCACAGAACTGTGGGTGGAAACATCAACGTTGATTGGTTAATCAAATGTCTGACGTCATAGGGTCAAAAGCCATTCGTTTGACCCCTGAGATGACCTTCCACTACAACAGGTCAGATCTTCGTGTAGTGTAGGCCATCGAAAAAAATTATAAAAACGAAACGAAATATAGATCTGTGTTCTAATCAGATTGATTGCAGCGCAACGCTAATGCGACTCTAAATATTGTTGTTATAACTTATTACAGGATCGAGTGGTATATGGATACGCTGCTAATTGTCAAGTGGACCAAAATGGCCGACCAATAGCAGGAGTTGTTAATTTTTGTCCAGCTACGTTAAAACAATCAAAAGAATACACACAAGACCACCTGTACATAGTAAGATTTTTAATATTTTATCACATTTAATGAAATACACGATCGGATTATAAGAAATCGTTTTATTTTCTTTCTAAGGGGGATTTGATGGCCGAATGGTTAACATGTGCGCGTTGTATCATAAGGTCTGTCATTGAGTCAGCTGCCGTGGTTTCGATTGGCTGGTTGTACGTGACAAGGAGTAGGGTCGCCTGTCCAACCCTCCTTTCACTGCTAAAGACCCCTGCGCACAGGCAAATTTTTTAAATAAAATTGAACCACAGTCCCGAAATAACCTAGTTTGTGACAGAATCTCTCTCTCTCTCTCTCTCTCACTCTCTCTCATTTGTAGGAGGGTCTTACCATGTGATTTTTAGATCATAAGGTCCATCATTGAATTATAGATGTTATACACTGTAGTGCTATAAAATATAATATTTTTCTTTTTTTTCACAGACTGCTTTACATGAAATGTTCCATGCTTTAGGATTTTCAAAAACGATGTTTACAGAATTTAAAGATTGCTCGAAATCAGGTATTTAATGTTTTTAATGGTCTGTAGTGATAGAATACCTTTCACGATGACAAACTGCACCAAACTGCAGGCCCTGCCATTTAACATCATTTCATTTCATAATTATAAAAATTTATTAAATCTTGTAACTGCTTGTCAAATTTGACTATTTTACGATCAAATAATCTGATAGTTAGAAAGATTTTTGCTCCAAGAAATTGTTCACGGAATCCTCAGTGATATCGTTCTGTTCTACTCCACTAACCTCTGGCTCCATCCATGGAGGAGACACATATACTAATTAACCGCCCTTGATACTTCTCCTATTTTTATCGACCAATCGAGTGGGTTAAGAAAAGTAACTGGTATTTTATTGCAACTAAGATTATTGTGGTGAACATAAATAATGCCGCTAAGACTGGTATGTACCGTAAACTGTTTTTTTGATTGGTTCGTAGAATTAAGCTACAATCAAGGGCAGGTAATTTGAATTCGTTAAGACCCTGTGGATGGACCCAGTACAACGCAACGATACTACTGGGATAGAGAGAATGCAAGACCTAGTGCTACCTATCTTCTTGTTATTTTTAGGTGACGCTCTTCCAAAAAGGGGGGGTTGGATGGCCGAATTATTGAAATAAAATTCAACCATATGTTAGTCCGGAAATGACCTAGTTTGTGTCGAGTGGACGTTAAACCCCATTTCTCTCTCTCTCTCTTCCAAAAAGTCCAAGACTCCGCGAATTCAAGTACAATGGACACTAAACTTAACATGCTAGTTCATTGAATAATTGGGATGATGTCACATTACCAAGATGGCTGTGAGAGTGAGAGAGAAATGGGGTTTAACATCCACTCGACACAAACTAAGTCATTTCGGGACTAACACATGGTTCAATTTTATTTCAATAATTCGCTTGCGCGTAGGGGTCTTTAGCAGTGGGAGGAAACCGGAGGACCCAGAGAAAACCCACGAGGTTGGACAGGCGACCCTACTCCTTGTCACGCACAACCGGGGATTCGAAACCACGCCAGTTGACTCTGGCTCTATGATACAGCACGCACGTGCTAACCATTCGGCCATCCAACCCCCAAGATGGCTGTGATGTTGTCATGCTTGGTACATGTGCTTGTTGTTTTTTTACTTTTTTACTGTCAATTAAATTATTTGTTTTTATATATTTACAGCAGACGGTACAAACTGTCCAACCCGGTCTCAACCAGTTTTACGACCTGTCGATGGTGTTACTAGACTGACTACTCCATCTGTTAAACAAAAAACACAACAACACTTCGCTTGTATGACAGAGGCTATTTATGGTGGTCCCATGGATTCAAAAGTTAGTACGTCTTTTACCTCGTTATAGGATACGGTATTAACCCATGGTGCATAGCTTGGATCTTTTACCTCCTTAAACGTCTGAGATGGGATTAACCCATGGTGCATAGCTTGGGTCTTTTACCTCGTTAAATGGCCGAGATGGGATTAACCCATGGTGCATCGCTTGGGTCTTTTACCTCGTTAAGTGGCAGAGAGATAGCATACGGTATTAACCCATGGTGCATAGCTTGGGTCTTTTATCCCGTTAAATGGCCAAGAGATAGGATATGGGATTAACCCATAGTGCATAGCTTTTGAAATAAGCCTAGGTTTGGCTAATCAGTGCAGGACGGAGGGCCTGACAAGGACATCTGTCTAGTCACTCAGATGGAACAAAAAACTAAGGTCCCATGCGTACACATCGGCGTACCCTTGACAGTTGGAATTTGATATAAGAGTAGACTGTAGTGCCGCTGTCTGGGTAAAATTTCACTCATAGCTCACTTCATGATGTATGTCCATCTTCATTAGCCCAGTTTCTGTATGTTGTTCCGTGCCAGCTACTCCGTCCAGCACCACTGACAAGGGTGGAACAATGCAGGAAAAACATGATGAACGATCTCTGACAACACCAGGATCGAACGAACACAAGACCTCCCGTTCACCGAGTCAACTCGGCTTCCTACTTTGTTAGATATTCTTCTTATTGAAAATATTAGATTATTATTTACAGAATAAGATGTCAGTAATCACATCTCACTCATGTTCCTGAAACATCTGGACGTTGCTTGTTTACTTCACAATTCCCGAACTTATAGCTACGATATCTACAGACACTTGAGCAGTAGCGTCCAATCAGAGGTTGTGACATCGCGACCTCTACGAAAACCTTGACATTGAATGAACCTTGAACTTTGCAACTCAATTATCACAGGTAGACATTTTAGCTTGAAAGCGCGACAATCGAGGAATCTGATAGGCTCACAAGTTGGGCTTGTACCCAATCGAAATTAGTGCCGAAATATGCAGGGTATTACGCAAAGGCCTTGATAAGATGTAAGTAGTTTAAGCGAGATCTTGCCTTCTATTGAAGATAGATCTCATTGGGAATAAAGTTTTTATTATATTTTGTTTTACAGAATGACATCATCACATCTCACTGGGACTCCAGGATAATGCACGGTTCGTTGATGATGTCACAGAGTATACAGGTAATATCTTTTAGATTTTTAATGTCAAGGGTAGACCGACGTTTCGTTCACAGAAGAAGGGTGGTTGGATGGCCGATTGATTAGCACCTGTGTGCAGTATCATAAGGTCTGTCATTGAGTCAACTTGCGTGGTTTTGATTCCCCGGTTGTACGTGGCAAGGAGTAGTGTTGCCTGTCGTACCTCGTGGGTTTTCTCTGAGTCCTCCGGTTTCCTCGCACTGCAAATTATGGAAATAATATTTAACCTTATGTTTATCCCGAAATGACCCAGTTTGTGTTGAGCGGATGTTAAACGCCATTTCTCCCCCTCTCTAATTAATAGGTAACTGGTTAGCGTTAAAAACCTCTATGGCCACAGTGTCAAGAGGTTAAATATGTGTAAACTGGTGCTAATAAAAGGTAACTGATCAGAGTCAAAACCCTTTGTGACCAAAAATGTCAGTCGCTGCAAAATCGTATATATTCTCATAACCTGAGCACTGTTTCTCAGTTATAAGACTCAAAACGTAATGCATTAAGCTCTTGTTCAATTCTACTTGAGTCAAGAGGTTACGGTGGCTAAGTGGGTAAGACACTGGCTCGCTAGCCTGGAGGTCGGATGTTCGATCTCTGCATTGGTCGAGAAAGTTCATCCAGATTTTCCGGCATGGTTCTGCCTTGTCAGTGATGCAGGACGGAGGGCCTGACAAGGACAGCTGTCTAGTTATTCGGATGGGACGAAAAACCGAGGTCCCGTGTATACATTGACATGCATGTAAAAGATCCTTTGACAGTTGGAATTTGATATAAGAGTAGGCCGTAGTGCCGCTGTCCAGGCACAATTTCCCTCATAGCACACTGTATAGCGTATGACCGTCTTCATTAGCCCAGTTCGGAGCAGAACAGTAGGACGTTAAACCCCATTTCATTTCATTTCATTTCCTTGAATCAAATTCTTACCTTACTCTAGCTGTATATATATATATATTATAATTCTAGCCACACCTAACCTATATAGATGAGATAACTCTAGCTGTATTTGAAGATTCAGGATGGTATAAAGTAGATTATAGTCAAGCTGATCGTTTTCTCTGGGGGAAAGGTAAAATTAAATCTTTTTATTCTGTAGTTCTTCTATTGGTATCAATTTCTTCTGTTAAAAAGCGGGGCCGGGTGGGGGTGGGGGTGGGGGTGGGTCGATGGATGAAGCAGAATGTTAATAGTGAGAGCTTTAAATCATTGAGTCGAGCATGTTCCTGAAGCAACGACCACGGCTTTTATAACATCTAGATGTTGCTAGACTGGTCTGAAATTCCCGACCTTATAGCTATGTTATCTCCCATTACCGAAAACACACGAACAGTGGCGTCCAATCAGAGGTTGTGACAGACTCAAATCAAACATGGTGAACTCCACGGAAACCTTGACATTGAACAAGCCTTGAACTTTGCAACTAGATTATCACAGGTAGACAATTTAGCTGTAAAGCATGAGACTTGGTATCCGTGATGACCGAGGAATCTGATAGGCTCCCCAGCTGGTTGAGTACCCAATCGAAATTAGTACCAAAATATGGAGGGTATTACGTGAAAGCCTTGATAAGGCGTACAGAGTTACAGTGAGATCCTTCCTTCTATTGAAGATGTGAATCAAGTGGCATCTTTTTGTGCCCACACTTTGAGATTTATCTGGGTCATCCGGTTACCTCCTACTACTAATAGTACCTGTATACGGAAGCGAATTGTTGAAATAAAAGTCTACCATATGTTAGTCCCAAAATGACTTAGTCTGTGTTCAGTAGTTTTAAACCCCATTGTTCTCTCTATATCTCAGTAAGAACAATACATAGAAAGGAGATCTCTAATCTGCAAATTATGATATTTACTATTATTACAAGAGCTAAATCTGCCTATTGCAGGTCTTTATTTAGGCCTGAAATTATTATTTAAACATTTGTTAACATGACAGGCCTATAATCAACTCTCTAGACCATCGGATGGCTGAGATTTAAATGGATTTAAACTCCCACGAGATTTAAAGAATTAACGTTAAATGGATAATCCAGGCTAAGTCTTGGTTGTCTCAAGAACTGTTACTCCACTATTAAATGGATAATCAAGGCTAAGTCTTGATTGTCTCAAGAACTGTTACTCCACTATTAAATGGATAATCAAGGTTAAGTCTTGGTTGTCTCAAGAACTGTTACTCCACTATTAAATGGATAATCAAGGCTAAGTCTTGATTGTCTCAAGAACTGTTACTCCACTATTAAATGGATAATCAAGGTTAAGTCTTGGTTGTCTCAAGAACTGTTACTCCACTATTAAACGATCTACGCTACATCTTCAAACTGATAACTTCGCCCAAAATAAAGAAATGAAATGACAAGAAATGGGGTTTAACATCCTACTGTTCTGCTCCTATACTGGGCTAATGAAGGCGGGCATACGCCATACAGTGTGCTATGAGTGAAATTGTGCCGGGCAGCGGCCCTATGGCCTACTCTTATACCGAATTCCAACTGAAAAGGGATCTTTTACGTGCATGCCAATGTGTACATGGGACCTCGGTTTTTCGTCCCATCCGAACGACTACACAGCTGTCCTTGTCAGGCCCTCAGTCCTGACAAGGGGAAACCACGCTGGAAAATCTGGATGAACTTTCTCGGCCAATGCAGGGATCGAACACCCGACCTCCAGGCTAGCGAGCCAGCGTCTTACCGGCTTAGCCACCGTGATCCCCCCAGAGTAAATTTGAATGAAATTTTCAATATATACATATTTCGCAGTCTATTTTTGAACTATTATAGCAAGAATGACCAGCTCTTTATCTTAATCTAACATAATGTATGTTTATCTACGTTATTTACAGTTTTCAGTGATGTAGGACGGAGGGCCTGACAAGGACAGCTGTCTAGTCCTTCGGATAATACAAAAAACTGAGGTCCCGTGTATACATTGGAATGCACGTAAAAGATCCCTTGGCAGTTGGAATTCGATACAAGAGTAGGCAATAGTGCCGCTGCCCGGGCAAAATTTCCCTCATAGCACACTGTATGGCATATGCCCGTCTTCATTAGCCCAGTTTAGGAGCAGAACAGTAGGACGTTAACCCCATTTCATTTCATTTCATTTCATTTAAAGTTTGATTGATTTCTTCAGGACAAGGTTGTAAATTTGGTTTAAAAGAATACTGTGGTAGTCAAAGAGAATTCTTCTGTCAAGGAAGGTAAATAAATATATTATTTTATCCTTGATATTTAGCAAAAAAAACATTTATTCTTTGTCGTGTATCGCAGACAAATTTCATATGGATTATTATATATTTGTTACAAGTGTTTAAAAAATATATTTTTCTGGATACCATCAAGTACCTCTTGTCACTGGTGCACGATAGATCGGATGAAAAAACAAGGTCCTGTGTACGCATTGGATACCTTTGAGTAGCTCTTGTCAGTGGTCCACGATAAATAGGATGAAAAACCGAGATCCTATTTACGCATTGGATACCTTTGAGTAGCTCTTGACAATGTTGCACGATGGCTAGAATGAAAAACCGAGATCCTATGTACGAATTGGATACCTTCGAGTACCTCTTGTCACTCACTGGTCCACGATAGATAGGATGAAAAAAACGAGGTACGCATTGGTGTACATGTAAAATAACCCCTGACAGTAGGCCGTAGCGCCATTGTCGGAGCAAAACTTCCCTCATAGCACACTGTATGGCATATACCCATCTTTATTAGCCCAGTCGGAGCAGAACAGTAGGACGTTAAATCTCATTTTACTTTGATTCATTTCTATTGGCGAGTCTATCACTACAACTCAGGTAACTGAGGTAACTCAGGTATCCTGTTTTAGCAGGAGTTTCTGTATTTAATGTTTAGTTTCAAACTATTGTTGGAAAACTGTTCTTAGATATGATGATGAGTTAGTTGTATTTTACGTCCGCTTCCACCGAGGTGATAGTGTTGGGTTTATAACTGTTTAGTTTCTCAAAAGGTGTTGAGTAATTAATTAGTCAGGTATATATATATATATATATTTGAGTAATCCATATTCAGGTATATGTTTATTGGTATATTTTCAGTGGTAATGGATGTGATTATATGGGATTAGATAAAGGTGTTTGTAGGACAGATACTCATATTAAACCATGTAGAATATATACACCCTCATCACAGGTAAGTTGATTAATTACTTCAAGTAAAACACACCCTCATCACAGGTAACAACATTGTATACACCCTCATCACAGGTAACAACATTGTATACACCCTCATCACAGGTAAGTTGATTATATACACCCTCAACACTGGTAAGTTGATTATATACATCAAGTAAAACACAGGTAGCTACAGATAATATACACCCACATCACAGGTATGAGTGGAACCATTTCAAGAATTCTCCAGCCACGAAAAAATAAGGTGCACTCGTTAGGATTCACATAGAACAACTTAGTAGGAATTGCATAAATAGTTGGGTTCGAAAATCGTGAAAATTGGACTGAAATATCCTGAAAATTATTTAAGGCAGGACACTACCTAAGAATTTTACATTGATAACAGAAACTTGCCATTTAGTGTAATATTAGTATATGATGTCCAAAATCAGATTTGATAATTTGAGCGCAAAATGTTTATTTGTTGTCATGGAAATGGTGGCCATATTGGATTTTTTTATATATTCACGGTGGCTATGTTAGGAAATCAAAATCTTCAACAATTTTATTGAAACAAACTATTTGTGATTTGGAATAACATATATAGGCATCAAAGAGTGCAATAAGGCATAAATTTTACTATTTGAAAGTTAATAAAGAACATTATGCATCCCACATAAAACAAGTGGGTGTGGCCGAACACACCACTAAAAGGATTTTGTACAATAAAATGTCCAAATGTATAACAAACACTTTGAAAATCACCTTATTGCAAACAGTAGCTATAGCACTAATCGTATTCCAAAGATAAGACCATTATCTCTCATAGATTTTGAGAATTTGATTTTCTAAGACCTGAAATGGGTGAAAAATTGAGTACGGAAAAAAGCAAATTAAAAGTTAAAAATTTGATTTACCTATACAAATGACTAAATATTTAACACTATATAATATAAAGGCTGGACACGACTTGAAAAATCAACAAATTTTAACTATTTTGGGCAATTTTAGCTGATATCAAAATTTGACAGATCAATCTATACAGAGTGTTTTATAAGGTAGTGTCCTGCCTTAAGGAATTACATGTTTCAATAATTCACTGACCTAAATCTTTAAAGATACATTATGGGAGATTAGATAAAAAGTTGGCAGTTCTCACTATAATAAATAAAAACTAGATAACGTAAAGGCAATTTGCTAAAAATTTCATTCAAATATATCAACTATGAACTGAGAACTAAGCGAATGAAATTTCTGCCTAGCCTCGGTCATCATTACTAAAGTCAGTACGTTAAACAGCATAGTCTCGGTTATCCATTTAATCGTTTAATCGAGAAGGAAAGTTATACAGTAAATCGGATCACAATCCACTTAAGATCGCAGGCTAGCGATGCCATCTAGAGTTGATTATGGTCTGGATAAGTTAATTAATGTCTAATTAATAATTTAGATAACATTTCAGGCCTAAAGAAAGACCTGCAATAGACAGATTTACCTCTTGCATAATGTATGTTTAAGTCTTAAGAACTGTATTATTTTGAAAGTGGATAATTCTGTAAGCTTGATAATTTTTTCAGGACCAATGTTTTAAAAAGTTTGGTGTCAGATATTCAAATGATTATGGAGAAACATTTTCCGAATCAAGTAGATGTTTTGTTTCTAGTCTTTTTCCTAAGGTAAATAATTTGACATTAAACCCTAACCCTAACCCTAGCCTAAAGTCTCTGGTCAGTATTTAGGGAATCAGGGGTCATGATGGCTAGGTGGTTAAGACGCTGGCTTGCTAGCCTGGAGGTCGGGTGTTCGATCCCTGCATTGGTCGAGATAGTTCATCCTGATTTTCCAACGTGGTTTCCCCTTGTCAGTTTTGCAAAATGGAGGGCCTCCAGGCTAGCGAGTCAGCGTCCTACCCACTTAGCCACGTGATCCCCTATTTTATGAGGTAAACAATTTTAACATTACCTGATTATGATCTGAGGGTTTATGTTAGGTTCCCAATATCTCTCACGAGCAGACGTATATTGTCGTCGCCTCTGTCCGTCCGTCGACAATTTGTTTGTGGGCACTCTACAGGTCACAATTTTTATTTGATTTTGACAAAAGTTAAAATTTAGGTCTGTCTTCCATATATTGTACCATAACAGATTATGGCCCCTGATTGTACGAAAAATCACATTTTTAGCTTATGCACACTCTAGAGGTCACAATTTTCATCTGAATTTGATGAAACTTGAATTGCATGTTTATAACCCAAAGATCTTGGCTATCTATCTATATATATATTTGTGACTGTCGTTTGTCTGTCTGTCTGTCTGTTCGGGGTTGGCGGCTACACTAGGTCTGCCCCGAGTCTGAAATTTGGGGTATAGGGTTAGCTCGGACCGGGGAGTAACATAGGCCAGGTGGCGTTAGTCTACCACTTCCGGTTTCGGAGTTATGACCCCCGAGCGAAGCCGGGTATCCTGCTAGTATGTGATATTTGCGCATATTGGATCGTAACTTCTTGAATTATGGCCCCTGATTGTACGAAGAATTGGGTTTTTAGCTTGTGGTACCTTTAGAGGTCACAATTATTATCCGATTTAAAAAAGCATTTGAATATATCCCCGTTACATTGTAATGACGCTTGAGTTCAAATGGACGCCCCTCGTTCGCAAATAGTGTACAAATATGGTATATCAAGGTTGTGTACACTCTAGAGGTCCTAATTTTGATCCGATTTTCTTGAAACTTAATATACATTTTTATAACCCAAAGATCTTGGTTTCTTTCAAAATTTGCGCATATCGGATCATAACTTCCTGAATTATGGCCCTTGATTGTACGCAAAATCGCGTTTTTAGCTTGTGGTCACTCTAGAGGTAACAATTTTTATCCGATTTAAAAAAATGTTTGAATATATCACCGTTACACCCTAATGAGGTCCTAATTTTGATCCGATTTTGATGAAACTTGAAATACATTTTTATAACCCAAAGATCTTGGTTCCTTTCAAAATTTGTGCATATCGGATTGTAACTTCCTAAATTATGGCCCTTGATTGTACGAAAAATCGCGTTTTTAGCTTGTGGTCACTCTAGAGGTAAAAAAACGTTTGAATATATCACCATTACACCCTAATGATGGCTGTGTTTGAATTTTGTGAAAATCAGACCAAAACTGCCGGACAAAATAGTGTAAAAAATATGGTATATTAAGGTTGTGAACCCTCTAGAAGTCACAATTTTGATCCGATTTTGATGAAACTTGAAATATATCTTCATAACCCACAGGTCTTGGTTCCTGTCGATATTCGTGCATATCAGATCGTAACTGGCTGAATTATGGCACTTGATTGTACGAAAAATCACTTTTTGTTTAGCTTGTTCTCTATCTATCTCTTTCAAAATGTGGGCATATCCTGCCTGGCAGTCACTGGTTCTGATTTTCATCCAAGCAATTGGTATTGTTATTTTGTGTTCGTGATTAGATTTTAAATGATTCATTTGAGTACCGTACATAGCGTAGATACTGTCTGAAAATTGCAAGTAACAAAATGTGTTTTACATATTTTGGGAAAAGAACGCTAATGAAAAATCATTATTTCTGTCATGTTCAGAGGATGCTTTGATTCAAATTCCTTCATTAATGATGATCATTGACTGTCAGAGTGAAACATTTGTGTATTATCCTTACTCTGGAGTATTCCTCTTTAATTCACATGGTGTGTGTATTCAATGTCAGAGGTTTCAAACTTTGATTTTCACGCCATCATCTTGTCGCATTTTCAGATGTTAAAATTTTATGTGTTTTATATTCGTCGTTCGTACATGTGGTGTGGACATTCTATGTTGATTCCTGATACTGGCATCTTGTAACATTTCCAGGGGCCATACTATGTTTTCCGTTTGTATTCCGGTGTTTTCCGGTATATAGTATTGCCGCATTTCCAGATGATAAAAATGTTACATGTTTTTATTTTTTGTTTGTAGTATTTAAATACGAGTGAAATTCAATCCGTTGGTCGATGTTACGAACATAGATGTAAACGTGCTGGTCATGTTCAAATTAAATTGAGGAAATCTGATTGGATAGATTGTTTACCTGGAAGTACTATACAGGTGAGTAACTCCTTATATTATATATTTATATCTCTGTATAATCAATAAACAAATTATATTTATATCTCCATATAAACAAGGGGGGTTGGATGGCTGAATGGTTAACACGTGCACGCTGTACCATAAAGCCTGTCATTGAGTCAACTGGGGTGGTTTCGAATCCCCGGTTGTACGTGGCAAGGAGTAGAGTTGCCTGTCCAACCTCGTGGGTTTTCTCCGGGTCCTCCGGTTTCCTCCCACTGCTAAAGACCCCTATGCGCGAATTATTGGAATAAAACTAAACCATATGTTAGTCCCGAAATGACCTAGTTTGTGTTGAGTGGGCGTTAACACCCCCTCAGTGGGAGGAAACCGGAGGACCAGGAGAAAACCCACGAGGCTGGACAGGCCACCCTACTCCTTGTCACGTACAACCGGGGATTCGAAACCATGCCAGTTGACTCAATGACAGGCCTTATGATATAGCACGCACATGCTAACCATTCGGCCATCCAACCCCCCTGGTGAATTTGGTGCAGGGCTTTCATTTAAAATGTCAGAGTGTAGGCCGGATTGCCTTGTAAGGAACATCATCTAGTCATTTGGATGGGACAAAAAAATGGCAGTCACATAGAAGAATCCCTGATAATTGGAATTCAATTGCTGTCCAAGCTGACTGCATGACTTCATTAGCCCCGATGGGAGCAGAACAGTGGGAAGTTAAACCCCATTTCATTTTCACTGTGCCACTCTGTCAAGATTTGTAAACAGAACTGATCTAGTAAATTTTGAACGGATGTATAACTTTTCTCTCTCCTTGTATTAAAGGCAATTATATATCTTGTATATTATAAGATATTGTATAGGTTATATACGTGTAAATATTGTATATTATACTATATAAAGATATTGTATTATGTATATTATATGGTATAGGTTATATATATTGTACATCATTCTATATTATAAGAAATTGTATATTGTATATCATCATTCTATATTATAAGATATTGTATAATATACTATATATAAGAAATTGTATATCATCATTCTATATTATAAGATATTGTATAATATACTATATATAAGAAATTGTATATCATTCTATATTATAAGATATTGTATATTTTGTTATTGTATATTTGATATAGATTACAGGTTACAGTGGTAGTATAATATGTCCAACTAATCCTCATATCCTGTGTTCTCAAGATCAACTAGTAACATCAACAGCAGCTCATACACAATCTACTACACACCGAATCCGTGATCCAGGTAAATATATAATACACAATCTACCTCTGTCTACTACATACAGGTAGATATATAATACACAATCTACTACATACAGGTAAATATATAATACACTATCTACAATACACAGGTAAATATATAATACACTATCTACTACATACAGGTAAATATATAATACACAATCTACTACATATACACTATCTACAATACACAGGTAAATATATAATACACTATCTACTACATACAGGTAAATATATAATACACTATCTACTACATACAGGTAAATATATAATAAACAATCTACTATACACAGGTAAATATATACAGGTTACTATACACAGAATACATGATCCAGTATTTTTACTGGATTATCAAAATTATTGTTAAGCGCTAATTAATGTTATTATAGCTGACAAGTTAATTGACTTGTTAATCAACAAATAATATTGAACTCATTACCCAACAAGAAAATGAAGAGCAGTGCTTAGGGCCCTGTTCCTGGTCCCAAAAGGCAGGTGAGAAGTGGAGAGTGTTCTTATCATAGTTTAATCTTTTGCCAATATGTTTATTTATAAGGGAGGGGGAGGGGGCTGAATGGTTAACACATATTGCACATTAGATTACAAGATGTGTCATTGAGTCTAGTGGTTTCGATTCCCAGCTTGTTCGTGACAAACCTCACTGTCCTCTGGTTTCCTCCCACAGCTAAAGACACCTACGTGCAAGTGAATTATTGAAATAAATTGAACCATATGTTAGTCCCGAAATGACCTAGTGTGTGGCAAGTGGACATTAAACTCCATTTCTCTCCCTCTCTTTCTCTTATTCTTAATTAAAACCTTTTTTTCTGAAAAAAATTCTAAATAAATAGAATAACATACTTATACAGTATAGAATAATTCAATATTTGGTTATGGTTTTTGTGTTTTCAGACTTCGAAGCCATACCAATAAAAATCTTCTTTTCACAAGACAACCTGACACAACTTATGGATCCAACATTCCGTTCCCAGTTTGAAGCTTCCTTCATTCGTAAAGTTATATCTGTGATTCCCGTGTCAAGAGACAGAATCCAGAACTTTTCAGCTGACCCTGAAAATAACACTGTTACATTCTGGCTTCATCCACCCAATGTATTAAATAGTAAGTTTATAATCCCTTGCCTTTTAGAGAAAGCAGGGGACTGTTGAAATGGGTTGGTCTGTTTGTCAGTCGGTCGGTCGACCTGTCTGTCTGGCCATCACACTTTTTGGTAAACAATAACTCTGCTTTTAAATGAGGTAGAATGTTGAAACTTCTTATGGATGTTTACTAAGTGAAGTCTTGACTAAATTCGATAACGCTCATTTTTTTTTGTTGTTGATTCTTTGGAACATGATATATCTGATTCTGATCGAGTGTGAATGATGAGATGTGGTAATTACGATACCTCAATAACCTGTTGATGATGTGATAAAAAATTCAGATTGCTGCTGGCTTTACAATCTGATTGTCTTTACTACACTAGGATCTGGAAGAGTTGTTATATAACCCGTGTTCTGGTTGATGTGAGAGATTAGCCAATGAAATTGTCTGTTATGGCTTGTAGGACCTCAGATGCGACCTTCCACTACAATCGGTTAGATCTTCATGCAGTGGAGGTCATCGAAAGTATAAATAAACGAAACGAAATATAGAACTGTACTTTAATCAGGTTGATTCCTTTGTATAAAGAAACGTGCAGTTGATAAATGAGTATCATCTATTTATTGACTGTTGGATTGTCCTTTCATTTAATGCTTTATGTGTGTACCTTAATGGGCATGGGTGGGCGTACTGACATGGGTGGGCGTTAGAGACGTGGTGGATCAGTGAGTGAGATGTTGGCTTGCTAACTTGGAGGTCCCACGTTCGATCCCTGTGTAGAACGAATAAGTTCAGCAGTGTAGGACAGAGTGTCTAGCAAGGGGCAAGGTATGGTCATTTGAATGGGACAGAAAACTGAGGTCCTGTGTACAGTACATTTTGAAATCAAAATAAAAGTAGGCCGTAGTGGGCAAAATTTCACTCATAGCACACTGTATGGCGTATGCCTGTTTTCATTAGTTCAGTCGGCGTAGAACAGTAAGATGTTAAACTTCATTTGATTTTGTAGATGTGAGTTCTGAAGATATAGAATATCAACTCGAGATGGTTGTTCTCAACGGTAGATTCTGGGTTCATGTTGAAGCTGATGGAAAGAATTCCACTTTTTATGCAAATGGAATCTCAAATAGATCTGAAATTAGGTAAGACCCCCTTTTTTCTGGTTTGTTATGTGTTCCACATATAATTTTCAATTTAATCTGGCCGGTCTTTCGTTCTGTTAATTTGACATAAAATTAGATTTTCTATATTTTCAATATATGGTTAAATGGGTGTTCTATATTTTCAGTATATGGTTAAATTATGGTTCTGTATGTTCAGTATATGGTTAAATGGGTGTTCTATATTTTCATTATATGGTTAAATGGGTGTTTTATATTTTCATGTTATGGTTAAATGGGTGTTCTATATTTTCGTTATATGGTTAAATGGGTGTTTTATATTTTCATTTTATGGTTAATTGAGTGTTCTATATTTCCAATATTGCATTGACCGAGAAAGTTCATCCAGATTTTCTGGTGTGGTTTCCCCTTGTCAGTGATGTAGGATGGAGGGCCTAACAAGGACAGCTGTCTAGTCCTTTGGATGAGACGAAAAACCGAGATCTTGTGTATATATTAGTATGCACGTAAAAGATCCCCTGGCAGTTGGAATTCAATAAAAGAGTAGGCGATAGTACCGCTGCCCGGGCAAAATTTCCCTCATAGCACACTGTATGGAGTATGCCCGTCTTCATTAGCCCAGTATAGGAGCAGAACAGTAGGATGTTAAACCCCATTTCATATCATTTCATATTTCCAATATATGGTTAAATAGGTGTTCTATATTTTCAGTATATAGTTAATTGAGTGTTCTATATTTCGAATATATGGTTAAATAGGTGTTCTATATTTTCAGTATATGGTTAAATGAGTGTTCTATATTTTTAGTATATGGTTAAATGAGTGTTCTATATTTTCATTTTATGGTTAAATGAATGTTCTACATTTTCAGTGTATGGTTTAATAGGGTTCTATATTTTCATTATATGGTTAAATGGGTGTTCTATATTTTCCATTTATGATTAAATGAGTGTTCTATATTTTCAGTATATGGTTAAATGAGTGTTGTTTTTTTTTCAGTTTACATATGGTTAAATGGGTGTCCTATATTTTCAGTATATGATTAATTGAGTGTTCTATATTTTCAGAATATGGTTAAATGGGTGTTCTATATTTTCAGTATATGGTTAAATAGGTGTTCTATATTTTTAAATGAGTGTTCTATATTTTCAGTATATGGTTAAATGAGAAGAAAGTGTATAATCCCGGCCATGGTTTAAAGAGTGATATATTAATAGGAACAATAGTAGGATCTATAGTTTTTATCGCGCTGGCTATTTCTGTGTTTTTATTAATCAACAAGAAGACGACAGATATAATGATTAGTCCGGACATATCGTCAGTTTCCGCGTCCCCGGCCACGCCCAGACCAAGTCCTTACAGAAAAAATCGTGCTCTTGGAGCATCATCGATGCCGTCGATAGAAGAGAGCCAGGAGTTTATTCCTATGGAGATAGATGATAGCCAAGCTATAGAGGTCCTTGTTTGATTTAATCGGTGCTATGATTAAATGTTGGCTGAATATCAAATGTTTCGGAGATCTCTTTTGTTTTAAGGTGATCAGAAATGCATATTGTTTTTGTATCAAAGATATCTCCGATTTTCATTTCAATTCTTTTAAAAATTATACTTTTGTTTAGAAAGATACATATAAAGATAGGTTTAGTCTATGTTTTCATACAAACAATTTATTTAGAAATTTACAGAAAAGATATCTATAATACCTATTACTTTGATGAAAGTATTTTTGAAGTGTCATGAAAGTTTGTATCAGAAGTGAAAAAGAGAACCTAATATATACATGTAGTCATTTTTTATCTCTTCTCAAAGTTAGAAATTTTTGTGAAACTCGTCCCAGTTGATATTTATGGTTAATCTAAAATCCTTACTTTGGTAAAAGTATTTTTGTGGTTTGTAGAAGCTAATGAACATCTTGGTCATTTGCTATCCCTTCTGAAAAATTGTGATTTTGGGAAGTTTGTAATTTTTATGCAACTTGCGTGGTTTGAATGTGAATACAGACATCTGTGACATTGAGATCATACGTGGACATGTTTTAATGTTCTCATATGAAATATTGATATAGATGTGTAAATCGCTGACAAGAGTGGAATTTCTCACTGTGAGATGTTTCAAAATGGCCCAGATGTCTATGACAAGAGTGGAATTTATCACAGTGAGATGTTAATGGCCCAGATGTCTATGACAACAGTGGACTTTATCACTGTGAGATATTAATGGCCCAGATGTCTATGACAATAGGAGAATTTCTCACTGTGAGATATTAATGGCCCAGATGTCTATGACAACAGTGGACTTTATCACTGTGAGATGTTAATGGCCCAGATGTCTATGACAAGAGTGGTCTTTATCACTGTGAGATATTAATTGCCAAGATGTCTATGACAATAGGAGAATTTATCACAGTGAGATATTTTAAAATGGCCCAGATATCTATGACAACAGTGGAATTCCTCACTGTCAGATGTATATGGCCCAGATGTCTATGACAAGAGGTGAATTTATCACAGTGAGATATTTCAAAATGACCCAAATGTCTATGACAACAGGAGAATTTATCACAGTGAGATATTTCAAAATGGCCCAGATGTCTCTAACAAGAGTAGAATTTATCACTGTGAGATATTAATGGCCCAGATGTCTATGACAATAGGAGAATTTATCACAGTGAGATATTTCAAAATGACCCAGATGTCTATAACAAGAGTAGAATTTATCACTGTGAGATATTAATGGCCCAGATGTCTATGACAAGAGTTGAATTAATCACTGTCAGATGTATATGGCCCTGATTTCAATGACAACAGTGGAATTTCTCACTGTCAGATATATATGGCCCAGATGTCTATGACAACAGGAGAATTTATCACAGTGAGATATTTTAAAATGGCCCAGATGTCTATGACATCGGAATTTATCACTGTAAGATATTAATGGTTCAGATATCTATGAAAATAGTAGAATTTATCACAATGGAATTTCTCACTGTGAGATTAAAATGGCCCAGATGTCTATGACAAGAGTAGAATTTATCACTGTTAGATGTCTATGAAAATAGTAGAAAATATCACTGTGAGATATACTATATATCAGAAATAATAAACAGAGTGATTTGTATCATATTTGTATATTCCCTGTAAAATATATTAGATTAAAGTATATGTGATCTTTTTAACATATATGTATTTTCCTTTTCTTTTTATCATTTTAAGATCTCGGAGTATTGTTTGAAAGGGTTTTAAACTTTCATTTGTTTGTTGTTTATAAATATATTTATTCTCAATTTGAGAAATAATCTGTAAATAATATTAGTCTAGTTTAGAATTTTATTCAAGTTGAAATGAAATATTTGTACTAAAGCTGGGTTTAGACTGAGTGATTTATACGTGGGTTCCAAAACATGAAGTCAATATCCGTGATGTGATTTGAAATTATGATGTTATAATTATGATGTTATGATGTTCTAATTATGATGTTCTAATTATGATGTTCTAATTATGATTTTATGATGTGTAAAATTATTATGATGTTTTATTTATAATGTTATAATTATGATGTTTTATTTATAATGTTATAATTATGATGTTATAATTATGATAATGTTATGATGTTATGCTTATGATGTTATAATTATGATAATGTTATGATATTATGCTGATGATGTTATAATTATGATGTTATAATGTTATAATTATGATGTTATAAGTATGATGTTATAATTATGATAATGTTATGATGTTATAATTATGATGTTATAATTATGATGTTATAAGTATAATAATGTTATAATTTTGATGTTATAATTATGTTATATGCTGATAATGTTATGATTATGATATAATTATGATGTTATAATAATGATGCTATAGGTATGATAATGTTATAATTATGATGTTATAATTATGTTATATGCTGATAATGTTATGATTATGATATAATTATGATGTTATAGTAATGATGCTATAGGTATGATAATGTTATAATTATGATGTTATAATTATGTTATATGCTGATAATGTTATGATTTTGATGTTATAACAATGATGTTATGCTTATGATATTATGTTATAATTATGATTATATAAATTCCTGTAATTTGATTGGCTGTAGCATGAGACTAGAACAGGTTCGATTGAGCGGATGAGATGAAATTCGCTTAGTGATTGGACAGATGGAGTCTCTGGCCGGTCTGTCCATCAGACAGTCTCACGATACAAATTTCATAGTCTAAACCCTTATTTTTTATGCTTAAAACAAATTAAATATAGTTAAACTTATAGGTCTTCTGTTTATAAAACACTTAAAAGTATATTGAAATAATTGGATACAAATATCTGGCTAATATGGGGTAAATAAAATAACTTACAATATTGACAGACTGGCAAACTTTTAAAATGAAAGCCCTCATTGTAACCCTATAGGCTGGTTTGTTAGTTGGTTGTAACCCTATAGGCTGGTTAATCAGTCGGTTCTAACCCTATAGCCTGGTTGATCAGTTGGTTGTAACCCTATAGACTTGTTGATCAATCGGTTGTAACCCTATAGGCTGGTTGATCAGTCGGTTGTAACCTTATAGACTGGTTGATCAATCGGTTGTAACCCTATAGGCTGGTTGATCAGTCGGTTGTAACCCTATAGACTGGTTGATCAGTCGGTTGTTACCCTATAGACTGGTTGATCAATCGGTTGTAACCCAATAGGCTGGTTGATCAGTCCGTTGTAACCCTATAGACTGGTTGGTCATTTGTGGGATTTTGTATTTGTGTGATTCTAATTTTAAAACGACTAAGATTTAAAGATCATTCCATCGGAATACATGGAATTTTTCTGAATTGGCAAAGATGGAAATTTGTATTTTTATTCGCATTTGGCTAGTAATGCTGTTCATGTACAGTGAGTAGTTTTAGCAGGGAGGTGTATATACTTCCAGGTTAAAGGTCATATCATAATATTCATATCACAACAAGTACAAAGCACGTTTGAAAAATATCTTAAAGATACCAGTAGATTATTTTTATAAAATCATCCTATGTATTTAGGGTTGTCATGGTGACTCAGTGTGTTAGTTACCATCCATTTCCATGGATTTAGGGTTGTCATGGTGAATCAGTGTGTTAGTTACCATCCGTTTCCATGGATTTAAGGTTGTCATGGTGAATCAGTGTGTTAGTTGTCATCCGTTTCCATGGATTTAGGGTTGTCATGGTGACTCAGTCTGTTAGTTACCATCCGTTTCCATGGATTTAGGGTTGTCATGGTGACTCAGTCTGTTAGTTGCCATCCGTTTCCATGGATTTAGGGTTGTCATGGTGACTCAGTGTGTTAGTTACCATCCGTTTCCATGGATTTAGGGTTGTTATGTTTTAATCACTGGCTCACTAACCAGAAGGTACTGGATTCTGTCCCAGACAAAAGATCTCCATTAGCAACCAGCATCTTCATTAGCCCGGTTGGTGAAGGACATTATTAAACATTAAAACCCATTTCATTTCTAATTCATAAATATCCTATTTTAAGAGTCATAAACGCAGGTAGATAGGTATTGTCATCAGTTTTCACATAAAGATAATACCAGATTTTTGTGGCACTTGTCTGTCATAGTTTGTGAAATATTATATCTGATTAAAACACAGATCCTATTTCGTTTCTTTTTTTATAGTTCAAAATTTCCTCGTTTTAATTGTCTTCACTACAGCCAGGATCTGGAAGAGTTGTTATATATCCCGATCTCTTGTTGATGAGGGATTAGCCAATGCAATGGTCTATTGCATCGAGTTCTTGGCGTGCTGTGCACAGAACTGTGGGAATCTCAATAGAAACATCAACGCTGATTGGTTTATCAAAAGTCTGATGTCATAGGGTCAAAAGCTGCTCGTATGACCTCTGATGCGACCTCCCACTACAACTGGTCGGATCTTCATGTAGTAGAGGCCATGAAAGTTATATAGATGTGTATTTTAATCAAATTAAAATAGAATTCAACATGTGTGTACCTGTCGATAACCATGATGATATGGTATGATTTAACTCCATCAGTAACAATAAGGCATTAATTTTTTGTTCTATGTATTTATATATCTATATCCTCGCTATATGAAAATCAAATCAGTTTAGATATGCAATAAGCACGGGTAATATGTTTATAAATTTTAGTCAACTTTATAAATATCTGATTTGTTCTACGACCTCCCACCTAAATTATACAAAGAAAAATAACTAATTCTTATCGTGAATGTAACTAACATATTCGTCTCTTTTAAGTTCTGTTGTAATTTTTAACTGCATTATGATTACTTCACAGTTGATGACCCCTTGAACAGTATCCTTAGGTCCGGTCACTGCAACCTTACCCACCAGAGTTGAGTTTAGATTTTTGTTTTTCTGGTATCCATGCTGTAATATGTATTGTTATGTTTTGTAGTTTTAAAATATTATTGCACATAAAATAATATGGAGATGTTATAGTCTATTTATAAAAACACGTTGAATCTTTCTAATGTCAGAAGTGCTTTATTAGATTAGAGCTCATTTATATTATAAACCTTGTTCAATAAGTGATTGTTCTCATATTCATAGTTTATTTATAACAATATTCATAGTTTATTTATAATAACATGTTGACTTTTTCTATATGTCAATAGTGCTTTTATATTAGTTTCTAGCTCACTTGTATCAAAAAGCCTGTTCCATCTAGAAACTGTTATAGCTTTGTTGGATCAGAAACAGGCCCTGAGTTGACATGCCATAAAGCCCCATTTCATTGAATTGGCTACGCTGTTGAACAGTCTTGAGCCATGCTTTATGTTGATGAACGTTCGTGACTGCACTTGTGACCAGAAGAATTGCCCAACCCAGCATTTACGTTTTTCAGAGGGTTTTAGAATTTTTCAGAGGGATTGAGAGGACACCTGTCCTGCAATATTTTTGCACCTTTTGCCAAATGATATTAAATGTTTTAGTGTTTATCTAGTATTTATTTATTAATTTATTTATTTATTAGATATTTCAGATTATTATTATTATATGTATATTTATGCAAGTTATTTTTATCTCCGACTTATTGTGATTGATATCATCGTCAATTTGTCAAACAATTGTTTTACATTGGTCAGTTGGAACTCCGATGTTCGTCTTGGATAGGTTGGTTGGTGCGTTGGTTGGGAATGAAATAGATAGAGTTCTAGTCAGGAACAGTGTCTGGCAGTTCGGATGGGACGAAAAACTGTATGCATTGGTCGGAAATGATATAGATAGAGTTTTCGCCAGGAACAGTGTCTGGTCGTTTGGATGGGATGAAAAATTGAGGTCCTGTGTGCGTTGGTGTGCACTTAAGGGACCCTTGACAGATGGAAATCGATGAAGACTGGACGAAATCACAGCTGTGAGGTTGACTCAATGATATACAATAAGATTTGAAAGCACATGACATTAGGCTATCTGTCACCCATGCTACGTTATTTAAGGGGGTGGGGGTTGAATGGTTAGCGTGTGCGTTGCATCATAAGGTCTGTGATTGAGTCAAGTGTCAGAGTTCTGATTCCCAGCTTGTACCGTACAAGGAGTAGGGTCGGTCGCCTGTCCAACGTCGTGGGTTTTCTCAGAATCCTTCGGTTTCCTCCCACTGCTAAAGACACCGAGGCACAAGCGAATTGTTGAAATAAAATTGAACTATGTGTTAGTCCCGAACTGACTAGGTTTGTGTCAAGTACATCTCAACGCCGCAGCGGCACTATGGCCAACTCTTATATCTTTTACGTGCATGCCAATTATTACACGGGACCTCGGTTTTTCGTACCATCCGAAGGACTGTGCAGTTGTCCTTTGTTTCAGTAATCAACTGTTTGATTAATTGATATAATGTTACAAGTCCATGTGATTGTAGTTTGTTATGTTATAAACCATGTTTGTTTGTTTACATGTTTATACCTGGAATATTTTACCGTATAAAATTTAACCTTTTTTTGTAGAAATTGGTGCTAGTCATTATTAATAAATCCTTTAGATTTCACTCTTACTACACCTGTGTTTTTATACCTATCACTCTTACTGCACCTGTGGTTTTACATCTATAATTCAGGTGGGATTCGAAAAAAGAGCAGGCCATAGCGCCACTGTTCGCCAAAATTCCTTCATAAAATACTGGAAGACCTCTCGGAGGATAAATCCTTTAGATTTCACTCTTACTACACCTGTGTTTTTACATCTATCACTCTTACTACACCTGTGTTTTACACCTATCACTCTTACTATACACCTGTGGTTTTATATATATAATTATATTTTTATAATAACTAACTTGACCATTTAGATGGAGAGAGGGGGATCACGTGGCTAAGTGGGTAAGACGCTGGCTCGCTATCCTGGAGGTCGGGTGTTCGATCCCTGCATTGGCCGAGAAAGTTCATCCATATTTTCCGGTGTGTTTCCCCCTTTTCAGTGATGCAGAACGGAGGGCCTGACAAGGACAGCTGTCTAGTCCTTTGGATGAGATGAAATGTGTATACATTGGAATGCACGTAAAAGATCCTTTGACAGTTGGAATTCGCTATAAGAGTAGGCGATAGTGCAGCTACCCGGGCAAAATTTCCCTCATTGCACACTGTATGGTGTATGCCCGTCTTCATTAGCCCAGTTTGGAGCAGAACGTAAAAGATCCCTTGACAGTTGGAATTCAATATAAGAATAGGCCGTAGTGCCGCTGCCCGGGCAAAATTTCCCTCGTAGCACACTGTATGGCGTATGCCCGTCTTCATTAGCCCAGCATAGGAGCAGAACAGTAGGACGTTAAACCCCATTTCATATCATTTTATTGAGATAGAGAGGGCGAGCGTTTCTTGCAACTAGAATATTCCTAGCTTGAATTGGGGGGTTGGATGGCCGAATGGTTAGTGTGTGCGCGCTGCAGCATAAGGTCAGTAATTGAGTCAACTGGCTGGGTTTCGATTCCTCGGTTGTACGTGACAAGGAGTAGGGTCGCCTGTCCAACCTCGTGGGTTTTCTCCGGGTCCTCCGGTTTCCTCCCACTGCTAAAGACCCCTACGCTTAAGCGAATTACTGAGATAAAATTAAACCATGTGTTAGTCCCGAAATGACCTAGTTTGTGTCGACCTAGTTTGTGTTGAGTGGACGTTAAGCCCTATTTCTGTCTTTCTCTCCTGGTTTGAATCGTGCGGTGGGTGAGAAGACTTTTGGAATAGCACCTGTAGGAGCTGACATGTCCAGTTAGGCTTAGATGTTCGGATGACACAAAAACGAGGTTCACACGTTGGGGTGCAGAAGTACGGGGGGGGGGGGGACCGGGAGAAGGGCACCCGAAGTAAACCCACAAGGTTGAGAAGGCGTCCCTATCTGCAAGCCACATAAGCTCACACCATGGAAACTACGACTGACCGCAAGTCAGAGGTGAATGACCAGCTACTGGCTAACACGCCCAACTGATCCTTGATTGACAGGTCAGGGAAATATTTTGTGGAATTAAGAACCCAATCTCTGTTGAATGATCGTTATGGTAAACACTATCTTGAAGCAAGAGTACAACTTTATCGAACTTTATAGAGATTCAGCTTTATTCAATTAATAGATATACAAACTAAATAATAGATACACATAAACAAACATTCTCCACACGACAACTCTGTTTGGGAGATTGATATACAAACCATTCAGATACATTTAACTATGACAACATGATTATTGCTATGATATGTGGTGCAGACCCCCCCCCCCCCCTCGTGAAAATATTTGTCGGCTTTTAAAACAATAGTTATACATTGTCCGTCACTTTTTACAGCACCCCCTGAGAATACTCCCAGCCCGCCTTTGTTGCTCTGAGCTAGTTACGGCCCAGATGTGGTGTGTCACCAATAACGAAGTGAAAAGAAAAGGGGTTTACCTCCTACTGTTCTACCCTAACTGGGGGGTTGGATGGCCGAATGGTTTGCACGTGCGTGCTGTATCATAAAGCCTGTCTTTGAGTCAACTGTCGTGGTTTCGAATCTCCAGTTGTACGTGACAAGGAGTAGGGTCGCCTGTCCAACCTCGTGGGTTTTCTCCGGGCTCCGGTTTCCTCCCACTGCTACAGACCCCTACACGCAAGCGAAGTATTGAAATAAAATTAAACCATATGTTAGTCCCGAAATGAACCTAGTTTGTGTCGAGTGGACGTTAAACCCCATCTCTCTCTCTATCCTAACTGGGATAATGAGGAACGACCCTCTCTTATATCGAATTATGGCAAGGGTTCTTTTACCTAAATCGAGACCTCGGTTTTTCGTCTTATCTGAACGACTACACCAAAAAATATTTCTTGAAACACACGGAATCAACTAATTTTGATTATTAATGTTTTCTATTAAATAAAGTTGACATGTCAAAGGCTAGAGAATACATGATATTACTTTTGGTGTAGCACTTTGGCCCTTGAGACAATTTTGGGTCTTTATAAAATTGTCTCTTCATTTTTGTCTATAAAGTCAAATCAGACGTACTAAATGAACGTGGATATGGTTATTCGTAAAAAACAGTGATATTTTGGTCAAATTATAATCATTGTCAAAATAGTCATCAAATTCTGGCTGTTTATTGACCTATGGTTGTTAGACCAAATAAGGTAATATCTATCTCTGTTAGTGGTGGGAAATAAACAAGTTTATTACGTATTTTCAATGGAAAAATACCAAGGATCTGCCGAAATGAGATACGTATAAATTGAAGGGTTGAAGTGAGTTCTAACTAGACTCTCACCAGATCATCCCAAGAAGCCAATATATATTTGAGAACGAGGAACCTGCAAAGTTATTTCCAGTTTACCAATAAAGCTGTGAAACTATTATTACTGTAGTATTATTTACGATCACAAGGAAACACAACAATTAAAGAAGTCCGTAGTACTACATTGGTCGCTGAGAAATAATCATTGGCGTGCTACAAAATATACAACACGACAGAAAGGCGGTGATTCACTCTGATGGCTAAATCATCCCAATAAAATGAAATGGGGTTTAACGTTCTACTGTTCTGCTCCGGCTGGGCTAATGGAGACGGGCATACGCCATATATACAGTGTGCTGTAAGGGAAATCTTTCCCGGACAGCGGCACTGCGACCTATTGAATTCCAACTGTCAGTGGTTCGTTTACATGCACGCCAATGTATACACTAGACAATGGTTTTTCGTCCCACCCTAGATCACCACCGTTGCGTAACTCAAAAGTAGTAATGAATTGAATTAAAGCGGAAGCCACGGCGCTTCAGTGAGTAAGGTGATGACCGAGTTCTTTGGGATTTTCCTGAGTGGTTTCGTCTTGTCAGTTGTCACTGTCAGTGGTGCAGAGGTGGAGTGTCTGGCAACCATTAAGGAATAAAGCGCGGGATTTAATCCCGGTATTGGTCTAGAATGTTCTCCGGGTTTTCCCATGTCAGTGACGGAAAACGGAGGGCCTGGCAAGCAAAAACACTGAGGTCCCATGTACACATTGACAGATGGAATTCGGTTGCTGCCCGGGCAAAAATCCCCACATAGCACACTGTATGATGAATGTCCGTCTTCATTAAGTAGGACGTTAAACCCAATTTCATTCAATTCATTAATCTACCCCACCCCCATCCCCACCCCACCACCATCAACACCCCACCCCACCCCACGCAACCAGATCCAAATTAAAATGAGAAACTTTGTGACATGTATTATAAATAAACACAATGTGATTTATCATGGCGGAGGAGGAAGATTAGGGTAGACCAGCGGTATTACGATGGTTTCTCATAGCATGTGCATGCCAGTCTAACTGTGTAATCAATTTCTTGGCCCCAGATTCCATGTGGCTATTCTGTGGGATTCCGTTTTCATCGAAAGCTTTCTGAGCTTCTGGTATTCCAAATATATTTGATACACTGAGGCAACCAAGTTCGCCTAGAAAAGCTCGTAATTGCATAGCAACCCTCATTCCACCATAGATACCTGTAAGAAAAATACATTGTTTACATGTAGATACTTCTTTTTAGGGAGGTTTACCATGGAAGTTAACGATGTGGATAGGAGAAGGTTATAACCAAATCATATAACTTCATATTTTGTTGGCCCATGAATCTAACAGCGATTTGTTGTACTCCGACTTCAGGGGTTGGATGGCCGATTGGTTAACGCGTGTGCGTTGTATCATAAGGTCTGTCATTGTGTTACCTAGTGTGGTTTCGATTCCCCGGTTGTACGTGACAAGGAGTAGGGGCGCTTGTCCAGCCTCGTGTGTTTTCTCCGGGTCCCCCGGATTCCTCCCACTACTAAAGACTCCTACGCGCAAGCGAATTATAGAAATAAAATTGAACCATATGTTTGTCCTGAAATGACCTAATCTGTGTCGAGTGGACATTAAACCCCATTTCTCTCTCTTCTACACGAGTACACAATTCTTACTCCTTCTCGCTCCAACACACATACTTTGTGCACGCATGTTTTTATCTCTCCGATACCTTATTCCATAGAAGCTATGATGATATAAAGGTATAACTACACCTTTATTATAACAATACCAACAATGGTGATTATTATCGGCAGGGTGGAAGTTGTACCTTGGCCTTTTCCCATCATATATTTACCAGAAGCATTGTAGACATTTCACAAGGATAATTTGCATATAATTATGACGTAGAATATGTAACATAAATGTTGCGCTATATGAAGAATATGTCACCGAGAGGCTAGACATATACCTGTGACGTAGAAATGAAATGAAATGCAACGATTGGGCTAATGAAGACGGGCACACACCATACTTAGATAACAAACCTCATCTCTCAACCCTCCGTGTTTAGAGATAAAAGAGATGGTCCTATATAGTTCCACGTAGCAAAGCCGAACACGAATCGCATCCCGATTCAGTAAGCAAAACTGAAAATATTTTTCATCAAAACGACGATTGATTATTGTTATTTATAATATTTCTGCCACACCCAACTGCAATTAAACATATATAATCCTACCTGAAGCGGGTATAAATCGTCGTTTTAAAATCGAGGCGTTAAGCCGTTACTAAGAACGCCATTTTTAAACGGTAGATGTATGACGGTGTATGTCGGATAAAAACAACGCTTCATTAATTTAAACGTGAATATTTAGCCTCTGTAAGTTTAATTGGTCATAATAGTATAAAATTTTCTTATTTTTATAATGTGACGTGCATTAATAAAGAAATTGAGTTTGCACTTGGAACTAAAGGCATCCAATCTTAGCTAAAAGCACACCAGTATGCCATGAGGGATATTTTGCTCTGACAGCGGCGCTACGACCTAATCTTATTTGGAATTCCAACTGCCTTGGGGTTTTTTTACGTGCACGCCAATGTGTACACGGGACCTCGGTATTTCCTCCCATCCGAACAACTGTACATTTTCTCTTGCCAGTCCCTGGGTTTTGCAATCACTGACAAGGGAGAACGACGCGGGACCATCCGATGAACGTTTTGCCCAAACGGAGACCAAACACGGGTCAGATGCCCGTTATATATATTATGAGGTATAATTTGAACCCACCTGCAGAATAACAGACTATACCACTCGGTTTATAACTATAGGCGCTGGCACCAAAATAATCCATCATATTGGATAGGGCGGGAGGTATACTATGGTTGTATTCAGCTGAAATTATTTATCAAATAAAAAGATCTTAAATAATATAAAACAATGTGCTACAGACTTACATTAGCCCGGGCCAACATCGTCTGCCATACTGAACACGGCTATACAAGGGGCAATGTACTCTGTTGTTTATATATTCTGCTGCAAAAATTATCTAAAATGAATATAGCGAGACTATCAAAAACCTATAAAGAATCTACTGATGGGTACGAGACTATCTCTAACCTATAGCGAACTGATGGGTACGAGGTTACTATACTATTCAAAAAAAGTAGGGGATATTTGATTTTTAAGTGTTATTAAAGTCACCTAATGAAACTGACGAAGAAACAAATGACAAAATGAAATGAAGTTCACATTCATCGATTTATTCCAAATGATCGTTAGACTAAGTAAGGCACAGACTGACCATTATAAGGGTAAAATGATACCCGGGGTCAAACAGCAAAGTTACCACAGCATCACAACCAAGTCAGTAACGGGTAAATTCTCCTCTGTTTGCCAAACAAGCATTGATCCGACGTGGCATACTCCTAATGTCATTTTGGTCCAGATTGTCCCATTCCTGTTGCAACGCAGCAGCAAGTTCTTGGACATTGGCAGGACGTTGTTGACGTTGACGTAACCTCTGTCCAAGCATGTCCCAGACATGCTCGATGGGGGAGAGGTCGGGACTCAGTGCTGGCCAAGGTAATGTGGTGATGTTCTGTTGTTGGAGGTAACCTGTAACGATCCTGGCCCTGTGACATCTTGCGTTGTCATCCTGGAAGATGAAACGGCGGCCATGACGTCGTGCGAACGGCACAACATGGACTGCCAAGATGTTTTCCCAGTAGTACTGGCCTGTAACACGCCCTGCAACAACATGTAAAGCCGTTCTTCCAGCAACAGTGATGCCTCCCCACACCATAACAGAACCACCCCCAAATCGATCATGTCTGATGACGTTAACGTCTTGGAAGCGCTCGTTTCGACGACGCCACACCCTCCTACGTCTGTCCAAAAAATCAACAGTGAACCTTGACTCATCTGAAAACATCACATTGCTCCAGCGTCGATTATCCCAGTGTTGACGATCCCTACACCAACGACGTCTTGCCTGAATGTGATGATCTCTCAAACAAGGGATCACGCGAGGACGTCGGGCGCGAAGGTGACCCCTATGCAGTCGATTCCGAATCGTCTGGCCACTCACTCTCACACCAGTGTCTGTTTGAAGACGAGCGCTGATCTGATTTGCTGTGATGACACGATTTCTCAAGGCCAAGGTACGGATAAATCGATCCTGGGCTTGAGTTGTCGCCCTTGGTCGACCTGAGCGTGGTCTGTCCTGTACAGATTGTGTATCACGGTATCTGGACCATAGCCTGCTTATGACAGACTGAGAAACATTCATCGTCCGCGCCACAACCTCCTGTGTTGTGCCGATCTGTAGCATGCCAAGGGCACGTAACCTTTCATTTTGGGTAAGCCGACGCATATCAAAATTTGTTTTCTGGTCACTAAAACAATTAAACTGATGTTTCCACCCTGGAATTCAATGCCACAATGACTGTAACATTCAAAGTCAGAGTCGTGCAAATCTTGGGTTGGACCCCCATGATGATCCCAAGCATCACCTGCATTCCATGCGGTAGCTATTGGTGCGTTTGGGCGTCACATGTAACTGGAAATGTTTCTTCTGTTAGGTTCTATAGTGACTTTTTTCGTAGTCATTTGCATATTTTAGTATTATGCCCCCAAAATCAAATATCCCCTACTTTTTTTGAATAGTATATTAACCGACAGCGAATCTACTGGTGGATACGAGATTACCCCCAACCTATAGCGAATCTACTGATGGGTACGGGATTACCAACCTGAAACGATGACGAAAGCATCGGCATCTTTGACTTGTTTTTCCGCCGTCAACATCCATTCAGGTAAAACACTTCGATCTTTGTAGTAAAATAGAGGATTTTCTATCAACGGAAATTTCATCTCCTTTGGATCTGAAAAATGAAACATGTATCAGATCCGGTTCCAAAGATGTGTGATTTGGATTTGTCGCTAAAATATCAAATTTCTCACGGTTTAGACGCTAATATGTATTCAGATTGATTGTTTAACATTAAATTTAAAAACAAAATTAGAATATCAACGCAAGATAATCTACCGACTTTGATTCAATGGGATTTAAAACAGGCCGGCCGGTCAGTAATGTTTGTCTACAACAAAATGGCGACGGGCTTATTACATAGGTGGGGGGTGGGGTGGATTGCCGAATGGTTAGAACGCGCGCGCTGTATCATGAGGCCCTTCATTGAGTCAACTGGCGTGGTTTCGAATCCCCGGTTGTACGTGACAAGGAGTAAGGTCGCCTGTCCAACCTCGTGGGTTTTCTCCGGGTCCTCCGGTTTCCTACCACTGCTAAAGACCCCTACGCGCAAGCAAATTATTGAAATAAAATTAAAACCATATGTTAGTCCAGAAATGACCTAATTTGTGTCGAGTGGACGTTAAACCCCATCTCTCTCTCTCTCTCTCTCTCTCTCTCTCTCTATTACATAGGTTGATGAAATTTTAATTCATCATATCTTTGTAAATACTGAACAGAATTGAACCGTTGTTGGGCTGATTTTTCTTTTAAATATTCGTCTTTCATAATATTGTAGTATGAAAGCAGAAGCCACGGTGGCTTAGTGAGTAAGACTTTGACAAGCTATCCCGTGTTCGATTTCAGTGTTGGCCGAGATCGTTCATCGGGATAATCTGGCGTGGTTTCCCCTTGTCAGTGGTGTAGGACGGAGGGCCTGACAAGGGATAACGTATAGTCGTTCGGATGGGACAAAAAGCCGAGGCCCCCTATACACATTGACAGGTGGGATTCGAAATAAGAGCACGCCATAGCGCCACTGTTTGCCAAACCTCCTTCATAAAATACTGGAAGGCCTCTCGGACGTTGTACTCCATATCAGTTTGAGAATAATACGGACTCGAGTTGTCAATTAAGGCGTTTCATCAGTTTAAAGGACGGTATCATGGTGTCCAACGAGTCTTCACCGTCAGACAGTATATCCTGAAACCATTGGATATTTTAATACGTTTGTCTACACCGAACAAACTGTTACATCGTGGTTACCAAATAACATAACTTATACCCCCGTCAGACCGGGGTAGCGTTCTTACTGTGCTGGTACGGCGACGGAAAATGATCTCAGAGCGCGTCAAGAGCGCCATAAGCCAAATATCGTACTGCAGTCTCCATGGACGCCAATGATCGTCGAGTCACGGCGTTTGTTTTGAGCATGTTCAAAACAAACGCCAAGATTCTGCGATCTGGCCTGCAAAGCTGTGATAACTCGACCTTTTTGAAGTTTGTAATTTTTTGGGAAATTTTCTCGCGTTGTGTTCACGCTTGCCAGCGACCGTGTGCATTTTCTGGTCGCCGTACGGTCGCAGCAGCGCAGTAAGGACACCATCCCAGAGGCATTACATAACGTTGTCTGAACTTACCAAATAGTACTACATCATGGTTGGTTTGTTCGAGTTGTTTCTTCATAAATCTAGCAACCCGTAACCCTAACCTTCCTTCACGGACTGAACCCAGGAACATAACAATTTTTAACGGACCAGTCGCCATGGTGAATTGTCTCTTTATGCTTTCTTACCGTGGTTGCTGATTTCTCCGGTTGCTGAAATAAATAGAACTGTATCTTAGCTTATACCAATTAGAATTCTTATTTCGTGGTAACATCTACAAAAACTGAAATGAAATGAAATGTGATTGAATTTCCCACTTTTCTGCTCCGACTGGGATAATGAAGATGGGGCATACGCCATATAAACAGTGTGCTATGCGGGAAACTTTGTTCCAACAGCGGCGCTACAGCCTACTCTTATTTCGAATTCCAACTGTCAAGGGTTCTTTAACGTGCACGACAATGTGTACACGGGAGGTCGGTTTGGCGTCCCATCCGAACGACTAGACACTGTCCTTGCCTCTTTCCATTTCTTAAGAATCTCCGGAATTTAAAGTATATTATCATAGAGACATTGTGTCTCTATATGTAAGGCATTGACCCACTAATCAGGACATCATGGGGTCGATAATAACGCATTGCCAGCAGTTTAAGACTGAGTCTCTAGTCCTTCAGATGGTATGGAAAGATGAGGTCCCATGTACGAGTTGGTGTGTCCGTAAAGACCCTACTAGGTTTCCATACTATCACGAAATCGTGGTTTTAATCGTGGAGTAATCGTGGTGATCCTATCAGGTCTTATCATATACTCCCGTCAGACTGGGGTGGCGTCCTTACTGCCACGCTATGGCGACGGAAAATGGTAGCAGAGCGCGTCAAGATCGCCATAAGCGCGGTAAACGTTGGTGGAAACGCCAGATATCGTGCTGTGGTCTCCATGGTCGTGAATGATCACCTTGTCACCGCGCTTGTTTTAAGCATGTTCAAAACAAACGTCAAGGCTGTGCGATCAAACCTTGCAAGTTGTAATGCCCCAGTCAGACCGGGGTGGCGTCCTTACTGCCCTGCAGCGACCGTACGGCGACCGGAAAATGCACAAGGTCGCCGGCAAACGTGAACACAACGTACGAAAATGTCCCAAAATATTACAAACTTGAAAAAAAAATTTGCGTTTTCACATCTTTCCAGGGCAGATCGCAGAACCTTGGCGTTTGTTTTAAACATGTTCAAAACAAACACCGTGACTCGGCGATCATTTGCGATCATCGAGACCACAGCGCGATATCTGGCGTTTCCACCACGCTTTTACCACGCTTATGGCGATCTTGACACGCTCTGGGGCCATTTTCCGTCGCCGTAGCAGCGCAGTAAAGGCGCCAACCCGGTCTGATGGGGTACAGAACGAGACTTTTATCAAGTTTGTAAATTTTTTGGGACAATTTCTCGTGTTTACGTTTGCCGGCGACCTTGTGCATTTTCTAGTCGCTGTACGGTCGCAGCAGCGCAGAAAGGACGCCACCGGGTCTGACGGGGGAATTAGTCTTAGCAATCGTGTGGATCGTACCGAAACGTATCTGAACGTATCTGCGCATATCAGATCGTGGACTGAGTAGGAACAATTCTATCGCAACGCATCGCACGACAGTGGTAACCAAGCATAAACTATTGGCATTGTGCGAAGACTGGGCGGGATTGCCACTGCCCGGGCACAAACCCCCTCCCCAACACACTGCATGGAGTATGTCCGTCTTCATTAGCCCAGTTATAGCAGAAAACTGTTAAATCCCATTTCGGCCGAGAAAGTTCATCCTGATTTTCCGACGTGGTTCCCCTTGTCAGTGGTGCGGAAAGGAGGCCCTGGCAAGGACAGCTGTCTAGTCCTTCGGATGAGACGAAAAACCGAAGTTCCGTGTATACATTAGAATGCACGTAAAAGATCATTTGGAGGTTGGAATTCGATATAAGAGTAGGCGATAGTGCCGCTGCCCGGGCAAAATTTTCCTCATAGCACACTGTATGGCGTATGCCCGTCTTCGTTAGCCCAGTATAGGAGCAGAACAGTAGGACGTTAAACTCCATTTTATTTCATTACATTTTAAATCCCATTTCATGTTATTGTTCACGTATAGTTAGTTTCATATTACCCTGGCTTCCCATTCGCAATACTACAGCCGTCGATCGTAAAGGCTAAAATCCACTCTTCACCAAAATCTGTCCAAATCCACCGTTATCGATAATCCAGTAACTACACTAGTACACTAAGATAATTACCGTCCTAAATTTAACATAGGCAGTTAACAATGCATTTAACAGTAAACTGGTACCATTCGCAATCCTACAGTCATTGACTGTGAAAGTTAAAATTCACCCTGGATATTATCAATAGTCTAATAAACTATACCAAGAATACAACCGTCCTAGATTTTAACACCGGCAGTTAGCAGTGCATGTAACTGTAAACTATACAGTTTAAGTGTTGTCATCAGGCCAAGTAAAACTTTAATCAACTACTGCGCATGTAACGGTTAACAACCATTGATTTTTCGAGTGTTGATATTAGGCCAACTTGTCTGCCATATCACTTCGGTGGAAGCGGACGTTAAATAAAGCTATTTCACACACAAATTAGGCCAACTAATAAAACAATTGTTAATCGTACTCTGTTTTCAATGGTCATGTACGTCGGTTTTTAATCTTTTAATAAATGAATATAACTACATTGTTTTAGGTTTAATGTTATATTACTGTCTGTATATCCCAATGGTTAATAAGAAAACATTCATCAAGGCAGGAAGGGGGCGGGGGAGGGGAGGGGGCAAGGGACATTGTCTAGTCGTTGGGATGGGACGAATAACCGAGGTCCCGGGTACACGTTGCCGTGGACGTAAAACACACCCTATTACTGGCAACTGTGACAACAGAGGGTATCCGCAACACGGACTGTGACAACAGAGGGTATCCGCAACAGGGACTGTGACAACAAGGGCTATCCGCAACACGTATTGCAAAATTACGCCGCGGTTTGACAGGTAGCGAATTATTTTAAATTCCCAGGAGATTGTGACTTTTAACCTCTTAAACCTCATTTGGCGGTGGGACGATTTACCCAATACCACCGAATACCACTCCAATATCACCACATACTACCCAATACTACAACATAATGGTGCCAAATGAGCATATTACTTGATTTGTTTCAAAAATAGTGAGATATATCGTGGGAAATGTACTTCAAATGGGATTACCGATGTCATGGCCGTTCCATTTGCCTCCCAATATCACCCAAATCAAGTATATAATAACCCAATACTACCAAATACATATCAAATACTACTTAATACATATCAAATACTACCTAATACTTATCAAAGGGTGTGCCGAGCGCGTTAAGTTAAACACTATTCCATACATTGTTAAAGCAGTAGCTAGGCAACGTTAACCAAATTTGTTTTTTACGCGGCCTTATATTTATAAACCATTGATTGTTGATACTGATTGTGAAGTCGTGTTCCGGTCAGTGATTCAACATTTAAATTACAACTTCGTAGCGCGGAACACTGTGCGGGCAGATTGTCCCTTACAGCACACTGTATGGCGTATGCCCGTCTTCATTAGCCTAGTCGGAGCAGAACAGTAGGATGTTAAACCCCATTTCATTTGGTTTTCTGTTCGCTTATAATGCACTATATATTACATGCGTACAATGCTCAATGGGATTGATGAGTACATTATTACTACAATATTTCATCGATGAACATTAACCGAGAACATAGGCCTACATTGGCCTGATAATATACACGTAAAATGAAATGAAATGGTGTTTAACATCCTACTGTTCTGCTCCGACTGGGCTAATGAAGTCAGGCATACCCCATGCAGTGTGCTATGAGGGAAATTTTGCCCGGACAGCGGCACTATCGCCAACTCTTATATCGAATTCCAACTGCCAAGGGATCTTTTACGTGCATTCCAATGTATACACGGGACCTTCGTCTCATCCGAGGGACTAGACAGCTGTCATTGTCAGGCCCTCCGTTCTGCACCAAAGACAGGGGAAACCACGTCGGAAAATCGGGAAGAAAAATAGCACGTTAAACCCCATTTCATTCATTCATTCATTCGATTTGTCTTAATTACTACAGATTCCCCTTTACGTCTCCGGTGATATAAAATATACTAACTTACATTAATATCGTTTCTACTACAGTTCACCAACAAGGAAAGTCATTCACCTTGTAACCAGTAGAGGAAGTCGACTTACTCGGAAGCAGTCGTAACCACGATTTATAGTTATCAAATTTTCTCGTAACCAGTTCACCCTCAATCAAATCGAGATTTACTTAAACCAGCGAGTTACAAACAGCGTAGTGACCTCCGAGTTATATTTAGATTTTATGCATGCTTATATAAAAAAAAAATAAAACCTCTTAAGCGAATCGGGCTTCATGCATTGATTATAAGGCGATTTCTCAAAGTTATTACAGCGTACCGCAGTAACGATAGTCCGGACTCATAAAATACATACCTCGATCAGCCAACAGACACCGTAGTACGCTGTTAGTCTATATAACTCGCGGTCTAACAAGTCGCCTTTAGGGTTCCACAGTGTACTGATAGCTGAATATGTAAAGCTATTAGTGCGTACACTATTTGTATAGAGTTCGTGCACTGTATATATAGTAGAGGTGTTATTATAGAAACTATACGAGGTATATTACATATCAGTGAAAACATGTTTGATTAACTTACCTATTATAACGGCAATGGTTCACTGATCAACAACAGCTCGTGTGGATACATACATACTTATCTCCCCTTATTCAAACATTCACATGACTCATCAAAATTAAAAGGCCAATCTGATATACGATGATGTTCCATTGGCCACGTTCGTAATGAGGGTTAACTAATATTCGCATACTCAACTTACGCTGTTTGTCCAAAACTAGCTCCGCTTGAGAACAGGCATTAAAGGTGCTATCCCGATTTGAACAGAGTCCCAAAAATAAAAGTCTGAGTAGGTATGAAATTTAAGCGCCAAAATATAGAGGAATATGGTATATTTACCTTGTCTCAAAAATTTAGTTCAAAATATTGGGTCGTTTGGACGTGAACGTCAAAACTGCTTATCCGGACACGCAACCCTTTTAAGATTTCGGGTCAAGTTTTTCGTTGGGTGACCTGATAAACGAATCCCGTTCCTTTAGAGGTCTATAATTGAATGACCCATGTGTTGTACTTGATAATGAAAGGTAAATTTCACCTACATATTATTTTTATAAAATAAAAGTCTGGTTTTATCTGGACACCGCATAATACAGCTTGTGACACCGGTCTCCATTTCCAGATGAAGACTGACAGGTTTAAGCTGTTTGAAAACGTATTACGTATATTGAGTTAGATGCTCGGTCCTAAGGTAGAGGATTGTAACACAAAATTAAGCAGTTTTTAATTTCCAAAATATTATCGGGATTGGCCCTTTAAGCTAGTTGACCGACATTTTAAATCCCGAATAGAAGATTGTAATCGATAACACTTAAGTGTATTTGGAGAATGCTACTTCCATTTAATATAATTGAATTGGTTTATTTAATCTTTGAGTTTATAACAGATGTGAACTGGGGCCTGTTTCACGAAAGTTTAACTAATATAAAATCCACATTTTAGTAATTTGATTGAATAATATTAGATTGATTTTAGTGTTTATATAGCCAATCAAAATTGAAGTATCTACTAAAATTTTGATTTTATCTCTAGTTAAGATTTCGAGAAATAGGGCCCTGGAGTAAACTCGCATTCAAAAACCGTGAACTAATTGTTGGATGTGGTGGCCATTAAGGACAGAGTAGTGTAGATATATAGTTCTATGTGTACAGAATGCCATATTCGGAGCCATTCTAAAGCTACGCCCCTGGTATTTTGTTTGAAGTTTTATTACATAGTCTTATCATGGACATGTACCTTATAATACATATAAGGTCCATGTTCTTACTTCCAAGAAAATGTAATCTTGGTTGCATCACTACCGCGGAATAATATCGGTACCAGAGTAGCCAGCTAAATATAGTTTTGTGTATATGATTGATAACGACTTGTGAAATCTTGGTACGGCAATATTGCTATACATATAGGTACAATATTGTAATTGCTTAAGACAATTGCCTTCATGCAGATGGGAGGTCATTCTCGATTTCCCCGGTGATATCGTTCCGTTCTACTCAACTAATCTCTAGGTCGACCCACGGGGTTTTTACGAATTCAGATTATTCTGCCCTTGATCGTAACTTGATTCTACGAACCAATCAAACAAACAACAGTTTATACAGCACTTTTGGAGTCCTTATTCAAAATTTCGCGGCACACTAAGGAAGATCTCGCGGCACACTGGTTGAGAATAACTGCCCTAGACGGTAGCTTTGACTCTTGCCAGCTTGTAAGAGTGTCTGAACAGTCTTTAGGGTTGAGTTCTAGGCTTGTGGATCTCAGACTATAGTATTCTGGACACACCGAATTATCAACTCTAAATATACTGTTTTGTATATTACGGTCCCACTCGGGTTCACATTTGTTATACACAAAAAGGACTAATTTTACATCTTTTCAATTGTTTTAAAAAAAAGCAGGATATATTCAATCCTCTCAAAATTCTTGCAAAATACTTAGTGTTGTCGACTGTTCTCAGACGGCTTAAGATGGGACTATAGATTACAACTTATATATGTAATATCATATCATATGATAACGATACACATGTTTTTTGGTACCATGATACAGGATCTAGGTATTTGTGGTGGCTCACTATGAGTTGGCCGAGGTAATTCATTCAATTATGCCCCCTCCCTCTGGGATGATAATCCGAGATACAGTGTACTTGCTGGCTGAGGTAATTCTTTCAATCATGCTTCCCCCCCACCCTCCCTGAGATGACAATCCCAGAGATGACAATCCCAGATCCAAATGTAATTGTTGGTGTGCACGTCAGACAGCTGGAATTCCATGAAGAGTGCCATCGTCTGGATAAGAAACTTTCTCATCATAGCAAACTGCATGCATTGCTGCTGTGAAAGACTGTAGTCCTCAGTATTGAAACCACATATCTTTGCATGCCGTTCGCCCATTTTCATTAGCGGGAGAGAATAATAGTGTTTTTAACGTCCAAACACAAACTAGGTCATTTCGGAACTAACATATGGTTCAATTCTATTTCAATAATTCGCTTGCGTGTAGAGGTCTTTGGGAGTGGGAGGAAATCAGAGGACCCAGAGAAATCTCATGAGGTTGGCAGGCGACCCTGCTGTGTGTCATTTTCAAGCGGGAAATCGAAACCACGGCACTTGACTCAATGACAGACCTTGTGATTTCAAGCACACGCATACCCCACCCCACCCGTCCCCTGGTCTTGATTAGCCTGGTTAGTTGAAAACAAGATTGGCCTCGTTTGATTTATTAGATCACTGTAACGCTACTATAGATCGCACAAGCAGCATCAGCACAGAAAAACTTTGTATTTAAGTGAAACATAAAATGTACAGGAAGCGACTAGCTGAATCATCAGCCGACTACACATGACACTTCCACCAAGGCGTGCCTATAGACACAGGGGGCTGAGTAAAAACAAACTCAGGCTCAAACGTTAGACACAGGGAGCTGTGTAAAACAAAACTCAGACTCAAAAGTTAGGTAACAGTCTCCGGTCTTAGTTTAATACTTAGGCTTGCGATTTTACACGACATAGGCCCCAAAATGGTGACGTTAACAGCAATGTATAAAGCTAGCAGCAGATATCAGACGAAACACCACAAAGAGTATACTATGTACACACCATGTTAGTTTAGTTTTACAATGGTTGTTATGTTGGCTGGTCATGGTTGTAGAACACAATCAAGGACAACAAGTATATATTCTTGATTGAATTTACTACAGACGTATTTGGTGTTTGGGATTTGGGTTAAGTCCCTCCTCCGACTTTGGTTTTAGCTGTCGAAATGTGTTGGGTTATGGTGCCAGATGATGATACTGCTGCTTTGAAGATATTTATGCACCCGCATTTCATTCAATGTCAAGTTTTTAAGCATTTGGGTGCCCTCAACCCCTTAATTTTAGAAATCGTACACATGTCACTGGTATTTATTGTTTATAGGCTGATAAGCAGATCTGAAAATAAAATCATATACAATTAACTAGACACAGATAAAAACATTTAACGAAATGAAATGAAATGGAGTTTAACGTCCTACTGTTCTGCTATGAACTGGGCGAATGAAGACGGGCATACGCCATACAGTGTGCTATGAGGGAAATTATGCCCGGACAGCGGCACTACGGCCTACTCTTATATCGAATTCCAACTGCCAAGTGATCTTTTACGTGCACGCCAATGTGTACACAGGAAACCGGTTTATCGTCCCATCAGAACGACTAGACAGCTGTCCTTGTCAGTCGTCAGTCCCTCCGTCCTGCATCACTGACAAGGGGCGACCACGCCGTAAAATCCAGATGAACTTTCTCGGCCAATGCAGGGATCGAACACCCGACCTCCAGGCTAGCAAAGCAACAAAAGCATTTATCACGTTAATAGTTGCTTGAAAAAAACACAGAGTACAAGGTATGTGGTCGAGAAGCCCGGGGTCCAAGGTATGTGGTCGAGAAGCCCGGGGTCCAAGGTATGTGGTCGAGAAGCCCGGGGTCCAAGGTATGTGGTCGAGAAGCCCGGGGTCCAAGGTATGTGGTCGAGAAGCCCGGGGTCCAAGGTATGTGGTCGAGAAGCCCGGGGTCCAAGGTATGTGGTCGAGAAGCCCGGGGTCCAAGGTATGTGGTCGAGAAGCCCGGGGTCCAAGGTATGTGCCAGAAAAGCCAACGGGGTATTAAGCTGTGCTCGAAAAGCTCAGGGTTCAAGCTATGTGCTCGAAAAGCCATGTGTTTGAAATGAAATGAAATGAAATGGGGTTTAACGTCCTACTCTTCTGCACCTAACCTGGGCTAATTGAAGACGGGCATACGCCATACAGTGTGCTATGAGGGAAATTTTGCCCGGGCAGCGGCGCTACGGCCTACTCTTATATCGAATTCCAACTGCCAAGGGATCTTTTACGTGCACGCCAATGTGTACACGGGACCTCGGTTTTTCGTCCCATCCGAACGACTAGGCAGCTGTCCTTGTCAGGCCCTCCGTTCTGCATCACTGACAAGGGGAAATCACGCCGGAAAATCGAGATGAACTTTCTCGGCCAATGCAGGGATCGAACACCCGACCTCCAGGCTAGCGAGCCAGCGCCTTACCCACTTAACATTGGGTTCAAGCAATGTGTTCGAAAAGCCATGTGTTCAAGCTATGTGCTTGAAAAACAAGAGTTCAAGGCATGGGCCGGAAATGCCCAAGTTTGAAGCTATGTGCTCAAAAAGGAATGAATGCAGATAAACAATATGATTTTATTTTTTTTTATGTGGGAACTTTTCTGCGGTAAGATGATCAATTTTGTCGGGAGAATCGGACACGTTTCTGCCTTCTCCTGTTCGAATCCCATTTACAAGGGTATCTTTGTGTTGTGCATGGGGAGCCGCGGTGGCTCAGTGTGTAAAACTCTAGTGTGCCAACCTGGAGGTCCGGTCCCGATGTTAACCGAGAGTGTTCCTGGAGATTGTCCAGCTGTGCAGGACGTAAAACTCCATTCTCTATCAACAACCCCACCGAGATTAGCTAACATATTAACAAGCCAACAGGGAAACCAGGAAGTCTTAAAGTGAACCCGGGGAAAACCCACAAGTTTGAACAGGCGACCCTACTCCTTGTCATGTACAAGTGGGACTCGGATCAACCCGATTCAATAGAAAAAGACAGCCACACCCACACAACAGCTTTGTCTCGAAGAAAAGATAGTCATAGACAGCACCCAGGCTTATCCGAAAGACTCGTCTTCCCAGTCGGTGTAGAACAGTAGACAGTGAGACGTTAGACCACATTTCATCTCATTATATCCGTGTAACATACACCCGACACAAACTAGGTCATTTCGGGACTCACATATGGTTCAATTGTATTCAGTAATTCGCTTGCGGATAGGGATCTTTAACATTTGAAGCAAACCGGAAAAATCCACGAGGCTAGATAGGCGATCCGACTCCTTGTCACGTTCAAGCGGGGAATCGAAACCACGCCACTTGACCCCATGATTTCACGCATTAAACCACTAGACCCCCCGACCCCAATTTTTTTTTAAAGATGGATTCCCGCGTACAAACTGGGTGATTTAATGACTAAAAATATATTCAAACAAATTAATTTGTCATAACTTTGCTTCAAATCCTTCTCAAATATTGTAATTGCGAAGGAATGTCCTGCTATAAAAATTCGATCAAACCAGGTCATGTTTACGTCACGTGACTTACCTCTCTTTGAAGTCAGAGGAGAATTCATTGCATACATAAGACGATGTTGTCTTTAATCGCTTACTATTTATTACGAATATCGAATCCTAATTAAATTCTCGGATTATCCACTACCCGCGTCTTTTTCCGTCATTTTTATCTCAGCAAGTGTTGTACGTCTAACTCTTCATTAAGTTTATCAACTTGTACATCAAGCGCTCAATGTTCGCGCGTGACCTTTGACATCACGCGTGCAGAAATTCCTAATCGTCGGGCTGTTGATCAGGGGAACCTTATATATTTGTCCTGTATACGCTTCATGAGTGTTTTTCGGGGAATTCAGTATTTTTCTAGTAAGATTGGATATCTCTACTTTCCATATATACCAAAATTACCATACTTTTATTGGAAATAACCACCCGATAAATAATTTTCTGGGAACCCATCTTTAAACGAAACAATATAGTATAAATATATTAAAGGCTGTTAAACCTGTCAAATTCTCTTAGAGTAATAGTAACAGCTGGAACACAGAGAATACTGGCAATAATCTCCAAACCAAATGACCAGCCTTTTATAGTTGTAATGGAATGTTTAACATCTGATGTAGGGCATAGAGCTGCTGCATACAAGATGGCACTGGATAACGATAACAGCCCTACAAAATATACATTAACATAATGATAATACATATACAAAATATACATTCACATAAAGATAATAACCCTACAAAATATACAGTCACATAATGACAATATACAAACAAAATATACATATATACATTTACATAATTATAATACAGATATACATTTACATAATGATAATCAAACTATACATTCACAACATGATAATACGTACATATATACATTAAGATAATGATAATCAAACTATACATTCACATAATGATAACACCAAAATACATTTAAATAATGATAATATGTCCCGGGAACTGAAAGCTACTGGGGAGTGCCTGTAGCGGTCCTGTGTACAATAGACAATAGGATTAATCCTATTAATCCTATAATTCACTATTGCCAGTTGAGAAATTGACAAAAAATCGTTTTTAACTTCAAGTTTAAACGATTGAAGATAGCTATTCCATGGGGGAAATAGGAAAACAATGGAGGTAACTGTGTTATTATTTCCTGTGTCAATGATTTTTAAGTGTGGGAAATAATGCCTATGATCGTATAATAGTGAGTTGATAACCTATTGAGCAAAAGACATGGAAATAAATATGTTTTGACTTTGGGTTTAGAAAATATGAAATTCTCGCTTTAAGCGGTTTCTTTAACTAAGATATGAAGGTTGTGTATTACCTATATATCTTACCTGATAATATGGTGATATGAAGGTTGTGTATTACCTATATATCTTACCTGATAATATGGTGATATGAAGGTTGTGTATTACCTACATATCTTACCTGATAATATGGTGATATGAAGGTTGTGTATTACCTATATATCTTACCTGATAATATGGTCGTTACAATAATCATCACCCGGATACAATAACTCCATATATCTAAACACGAACAGAGAATGGCTAGCCGTAACAGTAACACCACGCCCATCACTATTAGCGCACTCACGGCTAATAACTGAACATGTATCATAAATACTGAAAATAGATATTGTGTAACATATAGTTTAGGTTTTATATTTGGAATTCAAAAGTAGACTAATATTAGAACTTCTATTAAAGAAATCAGACTGCTTTGATTTTAGTCAATTTAAACGAAATTAAAATCTACTACGATATGTTAGTTTGTGTCGAATGGGCGTTAAAAGCCGCCCCCGCCTCTCTCTCTCTCTCACCCCTCTCTCTCTCTCTCTCTCTCTCTCTCTCTTTCTCACACACACACATACACAACAAATAAAATAAAAATCTTGAAATTTTTCCCCAAACTGCAGTTTGAGTTTGACGGACACTCTGAATCAGAATTGTGGAATTTTCTAAAACTCTGAATTCCGGTTGGTAATTGCATCACCCCACGGAGATCACGTGGATAAGTGGGTAAGACGCTGGCTCGCTAGCATGGAGGTCGGGTGTTCGATCTCTGCATTGGCCGAGAAAGTTTTACCAGATTTTCCGGCGTGGTTCCCCCTTGTCAGTGATGCAGGACGGAGGGCCTGCCAAGGACAGCTGTCTAGTCGTTCGGATGGGACGAAAAACCGAGGTCCCGTGTACACATTGGCGTGCACGTAAAAGATCCCTTGATAGTTGGAATTCGATATAAAAGTAGGCCGTAGTGCCTCTGTCCAGGCAAATTTTCCCTCATAGCACACTGTATGGCGTATGCCCGTCATCATTAGCCCAGTTCGGAGCAGAACAGTAGGACGTTAAACCCCATTTCATTTCATTTCATTTCATTTTGCATCACCCCACACAATAGTTAGTAAAAAATCCCGGCACTCATTTTTGCGGAATGAAATTATATTCGCATTTTTCTGTTTATACCCCTTTATATTGCTTCTTTAGCTAGTACCCGTCAAATTTCTCTGTTCTTTGATAAGATTTATTATCACCCAATAATACACATTTTACAGTAGATAACGCTTGTATGATAAATTTTATAATCTGCTGCGATATCGCTTTACATGAATTTGATTAGTCAATTAAAACGATACTACTTTTTTTATTTTCAAAGAAATATTCATTCTTTTATTAAAAGTAACCCTATTTTTTTTTTTTTATTAAAAAGGAACTATTTTATTTAACCGACATTGATGGAAACACTGGGTCAATATAAAGGACTTTGCAATGGTTGAATTGCTGTCAAAATATGATGTATCACTACGCCGGTAATGTAATCAGATTCAGTAAAAGTGAAATCTATAACAAAGAATTATATTTATTTATTTGTGCATGTAAGAAAGGATTGGGTGATAAATAAAATCTCCTACTCTTCTACTCGTTTATTTACTTTATCAAACGAGTGTTGATATTTTTTTGATATCAAAAAAGACTAGTAGGAGATTCTCTATTTAACTACTGTGTAATGAATTAAAAAACATAACTTGTGATTTAGATGAAATTACTGCTTGGTTTGACGATGAGAGATACTGGCCTAATGTGATGTACGGAGATATTTATAATTATCTTATTTCATCAAAAACAGTCGATGGACAAGAAACGAAAGACTTTACAAAAGTTTACAAAGCTGCATGTTCCTGAAGCAACGACTGCGAGTTTCACAACATCTGGCCGTTGCTTGTTTACTTCACAATTCCCGAATTTATAGCTATGTTATCTACAGACGAGATCAAGCCTTCTACTGAAGATGGCTATTCCCATAACCAAAGTTGCAGCTTTGTCATCTTCAATAGAAGGCTTGATCTCGCTTTAACTCCGTACATCTTATCAAGGTCTTCACGTAATACCCTGCATATTGCGGCACTAATTTCGATTGGGCACAAGCCCAACTTGTGAGCCTATCAGATTCCTCGATCGTCGCGAATACCAAGTCTCGCGCTTTAAAGCTAAAATGTCTACCTGTGATAACCGAGTTGCACAGTTCAAGGTTCATTCAATGTCAAGGTTTCCGTGGAGGTCGCGATGTCACTACCTCTGATTGAAGGCTATTGCCCACGTGTCTGTAGATAACATAGCTATAAATTCGGGAATTGTGAAGTAAACAAGCAACGGCCAGATGTTGTGAAACTCGCAGTCGTTGCATCAGGAACATGGGGAATATCATGACGTCATGCAGTGAACTATGACGTATATTATATACTCACCATCTTGTGTTTTGTGTTGATCTATGTGAATATATTTACACGTGAAGCAACTAATGTTGTCTTTATTATAATATATATCACACGTCTCCCATAAACCACTATAATTGGTTAAAACCTGACCCTCATGAGTATGGATCCAGTGAGGCGTCCATACAGCTAATAGCTGAAAGACGAAGGCTATTACAGTAGTAACACAGGCCATTTCTCTTGAATAAGGTATCTTCAACATCTTTCATTCAATTTCTGTCTTCCGTCCTTTTATAAATCTGTTAAATATTCCATAAAAAGGTTTTTTTTAGAAAAATAATCGTGCATGACAAGAAGCATGAGACGGGATTGTAAGAAACGCTTAGTACCGATGTACGTTTTTTTTTGTGGCGCGTTATGATTTAGTCGGATCAGGTGGGTCAACTTCCGACATCAGATAATCCAGCCCAAGGGGAACGTGTGATATAGGTTCATCGGCTCCATTGGGACTCATTTTGATTTATAAACTGTTAAATCAAAATCTCGCGGAATTAGTTTTACAACGAATGTTATACATAATGATACTAGTTGTCTGAAAAAAAACCCAATTGAATAGTTTCATGGCTGGACTCCAGTCTGCAGGCCGCGTCACAAAGCCTGCCCAAATTTTCCCCGCTAACATTTACCAATATGACATATATATCCTGTGAACTACTATATACAAAGCATTCGCCGGTTTTATCTGCATCCAAGTGCCGGCGAAATTCATAAAAACTCATAAAAAATTTGCAAACTTTTAATCTCGTCGTCAGATACGTGTTTTCCCGTCACAGATTAACGTCGTTTTTCCTAGACTGGGATTCTCGGAAATCCACGCGGCCTGCAGGCTGGAGTCCAACACTGAAACTATTCAATTGTTTATCAGATAACTAGTATCGTTATGTACAACAATCGTTGTGAAAATAAATCGGAGAGATTTCGATTTGACAGTTTTTACGTATTTTTGAAACAGGTTTCAAAGTGCGTTGGTTCTGTTATGCAAGATCATTTTCGACGTTCCAAAGTAAAAGTTTGGTGCTAAGACCCCCTAAAGATAAATTTTAAATGTTCCTATTATTAAATAGAACAGGTTTCGCTTTAGTTTTTATATTTTACGTTGACATTTTATTGCTTTAAATCTTCCTAGTGCAAAATCGGAAAATTCACCTTTTGACCTCCAGGGTCACTAAGACTAAAGGTGAATTTCGCAAGTTTACATTTTTATTGAAAGTTTGATTACTTTCGATTTTCAGCTTCTTTTCATAATTCAAGAATGGCTGCCCATTTACTTTCAGTGCAAATGAACTCATTTGACCTTTGATCCCGAATATCTCGAAAACTCCCCAACGGCGGACTGATTACCACTCGGCATCGTATTCCACACAAAATTTTACTCAAGAAAAGTTGGGTCTGGTTTGTGTGCCCATTTGATGGACCCCCCCCCCCCCCAAACCCCCGCGCTGAGCCTCCAGTCTAACGGGACTGGCATTTATTTTTGGGTGAGAAAGGGCGCACGGGAGAGGTGGTACGGGCTCATTGTCGATGTGGGCGTAAAGATATTATTTTCACCCCTTTTGATTTTATCAATGTCAGTATTTTGAGACATTGGTTTCCCCTTGTCAGTGATGCATGACGGAGGGCCTGAAAAGGACAGCTGTCTAGTCATTCGGATGAGACGAAAAACCGAGGTCCCGTGTACACATTGGCGTGCACGTAAAAGATCCCTTGGCAGTTGGAATTCGATATGAGAGTAGGCCGTAGTGCCGCTGTCCGGGCAAAATTTCCCTCATAGCACACTGTATGGCGTTTGCCCGTCTTCATTAGCCCAGTTCGGAGCAAAACAGTAGGACGTTAAACCCCATTTCATTTCATTTCATTTCTTTTCATTTTGAGACATATGGTTGCCTGTACATCTTTTCCCGGCCCTGGACACGTGACTGCCTATACATATCTGGCCAAAGCCCAGCTTAGCCATGGGCTTGAGGGGGCCAGGGCTCCGTGCTTCATGGAATAAAGAGAAAAAAAAAATCAAATTCCAGATGAAAATTTCACGGTAATCGATCTAGCGGCGCAGGGGTGGAGAATGAGCTATCCCTCTGTGAAGTTCCATTCGGTGATCGGATATGTGGTATCTAGGAAATGACACAAATGGGCCGTAACACATATAATAATGTAATAGGTATATAAACTGATTTACATTCAATCATTTCTGTTTTAAGAATATGAAGTCACCGTTTGAGATGACTTGTGGAATATGTCTAGCCGCGTTCTACGAGTCCCTTGTTACAAATGGCGCTGAAACGGAATGAAATGGGGTTTAACGCCCTACTGGTCTGCTCCTAAACTGGGCTAATGAACACGGGCATATACAATTTGCGATGAGGGAAATTTTGCCCGGACAGCGGCACAATGGCCTACTCATATCGAATTCCAACTGCCAAAAGGTCTTTTACGTGTACGCTAATGTATGCACGGGACCTCGATTTTTCGTACCATGCGAACGACTAGACAGCTACCCTGCACCACTGACAAGGGTAAACCACGTCGAAAAGTCCCGATGAACTTTCTCGCCCAATGCTGGGATCGAACACGCAACCTTAAATATTGGATATTCGAAGCCCATCTTTTCACGGTGGATGATATTTAGTTAGAGACTTAGCTACTTTAACCATCGATAGAATACAAGTGTTTACTGTATGATTTAGATAAAGAGCAAGCCATTCTGTCTATAATAGTTCAAAAATACATAAAAATAATTAATATATTGAAAAATTTCCATCAAATTCGCTATAAGAATAGGACGTATCGCCGCTGTCCGGGCAAAATTTCCATCATAGCACACTGTATGGCGTAGGTTTATCTTCATTAGCCCAGTCGGAGCAGAGTAGTAGGTGGGTGGGTGTGTTGGTGCTTGACAGGGGTGAGGGGGTTGGGTGGGGTGTGTTGGTGCTTGACAGGGGTGAGGGATGGGGTGGGTGGGTGGGTGTGTTGGTGCTTGACAGGGGTGAGGGGGTGGGGAGGGATGTTGGTGCTTGACAGGGGTGACGGTTGGGGGGGGGGGGTTGGTATGTTGGTGCTTGACAGGGGTGAGGTGAGTGAAAAACTTTAAACAACATTTAAAGGAAAACCAAATGAAAATCCAGTTACATATAGAGGTTCATTGAGATATGACAAGCAGGGTACCAGAGGCCACAAAACCTAAAATATCATTTAAAAGAAAAACAAATGAAAATCCAGTTACATACCCTGTTCTCTCTGTTAAACGACTGTATGTCTTGATCAACCACAAGGGGAAGTTGGTGAAATATTATTAACAGCGGATATTATATCAAGATGTAGCAATCTTCTTCCTCCTTTAACTATAGTCGGTATATTGAATAAACTTATGACAGGATTCTAAACGATTGTCCCCTATGTTTGATTTTAAACTCAAATAAGGAAATTATTAGTCACGTGTTCAACTGAAACCAGATAATAACTTCATAAATATCTTAAAGAATGGAGAGAAATATTGCGTGGGAAAAACAACCACGAAAATAATAAAAAGAAACCCAACGAACTAACTCGAGAAAATGAGTCATTGATATCCTTATATATAGGTTGCCAATCATTCATATCCTTAAATATAGCAGGGGCGGATCCAGGATTTTCAGAAACGGTGGGCGGACTGACGAGCAACCAACCAAGTCACCAACCGGCTCGTTTTGGAGTAAATTACGACGGGGATCACTACTATTTTTATGTATTTTTGTTCTCCTTTCCCGCGAGAATATATGGGGCAAAGAAATAGCCCAGTTCGGAACAGAACAGTAGGACGTTACATCCCATTTCTTTTTCATTTCATTTTATTCCACTCAGTGTGAAATCCTAACCAAATATAATTGTGAATTTCCTATTATAAACTATAATTTCCGCTATCTAGTAACAATATTAGTCATAAATCACTGGGTTTTATACAAATATTTCCTCCTTATTAAAATATTATTACACGAGACCAATACACAGGGATTAAATTATCATTCAACTTGTGGATTTAATTTTAACTATTTCAGATTTAGATTGACTCAACTGCTGGGATTAAATTACCATTCAACTTGTGGATTTAATTTTAACTATTTCAGATTTAGATTGACTCAACTGCTTTGCTTTAATTTATAGAAGAAAAAAAGCTTTAATAACCAAAACGTCGATTTAAATGAATTTGATGTGCTGATTTACTTTGTAAAGTGGGTATTTGTCTATATTTAAAGTAGCCAAGTCTCTAATTATAAACACGAATTGTGATATCCAATATTTAAGACAGAATAAAAATTTTACCATTGGTACACAAGTCGTGTACCAGCTTGAGTTTGAGCGCCATTTGTAATAAGGTACTCGAAGAACGAGGCTAGACATCTTCCAAAAGTCATGTCAAACGATGACGACATATTCTTATCTGGCGAGCATGGCTTATTTCCTGGACATTTGACATTAGGAGTAAAAACAGAAATGACTGAATGTAAATCAGTTTATATACGTTTACATTACATTGTTATATGCGTTGCGACCCATTTGTGTCAATTTCTATGTCACAAATACTAGCGATTTAGCGCCTTTAAAATTAAAGTTCCACAGTTAATTATGAATTTAAACCCTATTTATGGATACCAATTACTATGGTGTATCAACTGCAACGTTTTAATAAGATTTTAAATTTATTAAAGCACAAATTTATTTAGTTAGTTGTGTTATATGCTTGATACTAAGTGGGTAAGACGCTGGCTCGCTAGCCTGGAGGTCGGGTGTTCGATCCCTGCATGGACCGAGAAAGTTCATTCAGATTTTCCAGCGTGGTTCCCCCTTGTTAGTGATACAGGGCGGAGGGCCTGACAAAACAGCTGTCTAGTCGTTCGGATGGCACGAAAAAACGAGGCCCCGTGTACACATTGGCGTTCACGTAAAAGATCCCTTAACAGTTGGAATTCGATATAAGAGTAGGCCGCAGTGCCGCTGTCTGGGCAAAATTTCCCTCCTAGCACACTGTATGGCGTATGCACGTCTTCATTAGCCGAGTTCGGAGCAAAACAGTAGGACGTTAAACCCCATTTCATTTAATTTATATGCTTGATAACGACCTGTGACAACTTGTTGAAACGTCGCAGTGTTATAAACTATATTAATTGGTATCCATAAATAGGGTTTAAATTGATCATGTTCCAATTACCATTTAAAGAAATATAATATATTGAATTGAAAATTTGTCAACATTCGACATTCATTAAAGCCGATAATAGAATATGGTCACTAGTCTATGATTTTTGCTGAGCTATTTTGATGACACTCTTTTTGTTCAAATGAATCCAAGTCATTGATATTTTGACATTAAGTCGAGGAGGATTTGATATTTTCTGATAGATGCAAATATCACACAGAGACTTCAATCAAAGCAGTGGGCCACGGTGGATCAGTGGGTATGACGTTAGCGCATGAAAAGGGCAGCTGCATAGTCATTCGGATGGGACGAAAAACCCAGGCCCCGTGTATACATTGGCATGCACGTAAACGATCCGTTGGCAGTTGGAAGTCGATTTAAGAGTAGACCATTTCCCCTCATACTACACTCAGAGGAACATCCGACATACAGATTCTACTTGCGAACCCACGACGTTTCACATGACAGTTCAGTTTTAACTATACCTAAATGGAATGAAATGTGGTGTTGCCTGGGCAGCAGTACCACGACCTACTCATACATCGAATTACAGCTGCCAAGGGATCTTTTACATGCACGCCAATGTGTACACAGGACCTTGGGATTTCGCCTCACCCGAACGACTATAGGCTGTCCTGCACCACTGACAATGGCGAACCACGCCGAAAAATCCCGATGAAAATTATCAGCCAACATTAGGATCCAACTCAGCGAATCATCTTACTCATTGAATCAACTGTACCACGACCCTGGTTACGCCCCTGGGAATCAGACCAAATAGCGTCAGCTATGGACGCGAATCCAATTAAAGTACATCGTCGAATGGTTTTTAATAAAAGTGTTAACTGGTCAGCCGGGCGGTCACTGTGCTAGTGGTCACGTAAATTAATCATTTAATTAATTAGTTGTTTATAACCTCGGGTGACAAGATGACACTATATGACACTAACCTGCGCCACTGTCAGCCAGTGACAATGTTGGTCACCTGTACACACTAGTTATGACGTCAGTATACTAAAGACGTCAGATGTAGGGCAATATGGTGAATAATTCCCTGGAGCTAATGAACTTGTTTTGATTGAAAACTGTTCTAGAAAATTGAAATTGTACTTAAAGTAACTCTCCTCGGTGACTTATCATGACTTGAGGATTGTGAACATTGAGCAAACTCGCCCCATCCCACGCCAACCTCCATTAAATCTAACAGTAAGTATTATCCAGAATCATTGAAATTACGAACCCGAATTATTAGTCAAATCGAATCATTATTGATGGTATTTAGACCTAACCGTAGTACGGGTATACTTGTTTTAATAAGTAGATATTAATATCCATATAAATGTTTTTTTATTTATTAGTTAGTCTAGAGAAGAGTTAATTAACTGACAAGTGAATAAAAAAACTAAATGATTAATTAATACTTAATATATACATATTCCTTACATAACGATATATCTATAATCTGGGCCACGGTTGTTCAGGCAATATGGCGTTGTCCCACTAAACATGAAGTTCCAGGTTCGATCCCTGTGTTGTCCAGGAATATTTCTTGGATTTACCCTTGTCAGTTGTCAGTGGTGCTGGACGGGCGGTCCGGCTTGGAACACCGTCTATTCTTTCCCATGGTAGGAAAATCCGATGTCTAACGAACACGTTTGCGTGCAAGAAATGGACCCTTCATAGTTGGAATTCGACAGAGAGTAGGCAGTAGTGCCGCTGCACGGGTACAGATTCCACCTATCCTGAAATGACCTAATTTGTGTCGAGTGGACGTTAAATCCCATTTCACCTCTCTCTCTCTCCCCCCCCCCCTCAGGTAAATTTTTCCATAATACATGGCACGTGCACGTCCTCATTAGTCCGGTTACAGTTTCACCCACACTGTTTTAAAAATAGGTGTAATTAAAAATAGGTGTAATTAAAAATAGGTGTAATTAAAAACAATAAGCAGTGTTAATTAAAGATACATTATGGGAGATTCGGTAACGAGTTGGCAGTTCTCACTATAATAGTTAAAAACTAGATAATGTAAAGGCAATTTGGTGAAAATTTCATTCAAATTGATCCACGATGAACCGAGAACTAAGCGACTGAAATTCCCATAAGCCTCGGTCATCATTACTAAAGTCAGTACGATAAACAGCATAGTCTCGATTATCCATTTAATCGTTTAATAGAGAAGGAAAGTTATGCAGTAAATCGGCTTACAATCCACTAAAGATCGCAGGCTAGCGCTGCCATCTAGAATTGATTATGGTCTGGATAGGTTAATTAATGTCTAATTAATTTAGATAACATTTCAGGCCTAAAGAAAGACCTGAAATAGGCAGATTTAGCTCTTGCATAATGCATGTTTAAGTATAAACCTTACATCACAGCTAGTGTACACTACCTTATCATTTCTAACAGTGTATACTGCATGCCGTGAGTAGGTCGCCATTAGCACGGCAAGTACATACTGCATGCCGAGAGCTGGGCCCTGTTTCACAAAAACTTAAATCTCCTTAAAATTGTCTTAAACTAAAAGTCCATCCTAACTTAAGATAGATGCGTTTCACAAAACGATTTTAAGCATTTTAGATAAAATCCACTAAAATAATATTGTAAGCTAAAATTGTATCTTAACTTAAAATAGTGGCGTTTCACAAGACTATTTTAGGGACAATTTTAACTAAAATCAATTTTAACTTAAAATCACGACATTAACAAACATTGATTAGAGCTACGTTGTGAGATCTATAGCGACATATAGATATATTTGGAATAATGATAATATTGCCAATGGCCCGGGTTATATAATATAAACATAATATCATTTACAAAAATAATTTTCATTCAACTTCTTTTCATTGCATGGGAAATATCGCTGCGGCCCACCCGTTTATTTTATTGTAAGGCAATATAAGCAATTAGATGACGCCCCAAGAGAGTGAGAGAGTCATTTCGGGATTAACACATGGTTCAATTTCATTTGAATAATTCGCTTGCGTGTAGGGGTCTTTAGTAGTGGGAGGAAACCGGAGGACCCGGAGAAAACCCACGAGGTTGGACGGGCGACCCTTATCCATCACGCACAACAGGGGAATCGAAACCCCATCAGTCCTATAATCTAGATACGCCATATGCAAAGTATTTATGGTTTTGGGGGTTATGCATCTTCAATAGAAGGTTTGATTTCGCCTTAACTACGTACATGATGTTGTAAAACTCGCGGTCGTTGCTTCAGGAACATGGGGGTTATGATGATTTGTATAGGAGTGTGGCACATTAGCATTTTCAAATTATTATTGAAAGGGTCCATGGGACTGACATTTCAAATCTAGGCATCGGAACATTGGTTATTTCGTGTATTAATTAAAAAGTTATTAAATACTTTTAAACATCGACAATACTTTATTAATCGTTTGAGTTAGAAATATCACATATTTGTGACAATTTCTCAATAGTTTCTGTTATCCAAAATACCATAAAACTACGAAATTCAAGCGATTTAGTTTATCGATACGCATTATTTCTATCGAAGCCTGCGAGTAAATCAAATGCCAAGGTCACGAAAGTTACATGCAAGTTCAAGGCCAACCAACTGATACATTTCAAAACTAATAACACGCAATAAACTTATTTATTTCGTCTCTCTACGACTGTCTGACCACGTGCAGACATTGTTACAACGTATGAAACCCTCCTCATTGGTATTGTAACGGTTAGTTCAACCTGGCAACAGTTTTCTGTTCCGAAGCGTGTATGCTTACACCCTAAGTGCCCTCACCGGAATTGTGCACTGCGCGAGCGCAAGCAATTTTAACTAAAATCAATTAAAATTGCATTTTAAGTTACAATCGATCTCCGTGAAACGCATAAAATTTAAAACTTCAGTTTGATTTTAGTTAAAATCTATTTTAGTGATTTTAGTTTAAATTTTTGTGAAACAGGGCCCAGGTCATCATTAGCAGGTTAGTACAGCAACGTAACAAGATAAAAAATCCCATTTCATTTGATTTATGTTCGATCTCTGCATTGGCCGAGAAAATTCATCCAGATTTTCCGACGTGGTTCCCCCTTTTCAGTGGTGCAGGATGGAGGGTCTGACAGGGACAGCTGTCTAGTCGTTCGGATGGGACGAAAAACCGAGGTTCCATATATACATTGGCAAAATGTCCCTCCTAGCACACTGTATGGTATATGCCCGTCTTCATTAGCCTAGTAGGAGAAGAACAGTAGGACGTTAAACCCCAGTTCATTTACCAGATTATCATAAATTATTTATTTTTTTTAAAGCAATGGGATTTGTTTTGTTCATTTCATTTGGTATTAAACCTGGTTTAAAAACCGTAATTTATGACAATCTGGTAAACGGATGAATTCAGGTAATAGTCGTCAAGATCACCTACCTACAATCCCCGCGGGTGATTACAAGATGTTTTCGTGAAATCAATAAATCATTTATAAAAAATGCGATCAATCTATGATTTATGATGTAGTCTACGTAATTGATATCTGGACAGGTGAGTATATAAGCACGCGCCAAATATCTCAGGTAGCAATTAGTAATTAGTACATCACTTTAACAGGTAAGACAACTTTAATTTATATAATATTTGTAAAGGATATTACATTTAGCTTACAGTACGGTATATAATACCGCATTATGATATATTTGTAACAAAATTATTATTTTATATAATACTTGTAAATGACATTACTTATAATATTGTATACAAGATACACTGTATTTGGATATAATACCGCATTATGATATATTTGTAACAAAATTATTATTTAATATAATATTTCTAAAGGACATTACTTATAATATTGTATACAAGATACACTGTATTTGTATATAATACCGCATTATGATATATTTGTAACAAAATTATTATTTAATATAATATTTCTAAAGGACATTACTTATAATATTGTATATAAGATACATGTATACTGTATTTGGATATAATACCGCATTATAATATATTTGTAACAAAAATAATATTTTATATAATATTTGTAAAGGAGTTTAACTATGACTTATAATATCGTATACACGTCATTGTATACAATATAATATTTCTAAAGAATATTTCTTATAGCCTATAATATCACCTTATAATATATTTTTTACACAAAAATTATTTTATATAATATTTCTAAAGAAAATTTGTTATAGTCTATAATACCGCCTTATAATATATTTTTTACACAAAAATTATTTTATATAATATTTCTAAAGAATATTTCTTATAGCCCATAATACCGCGTTACACAAAAATTATTTTATATAATATTTCTAAAGGAAATTATTTATAACCTATACCGCATTATAGTATATTTTTCACAGAACAATTATTTTATATAATTGTGACAATATTGGTTCTTAAATCGGGTTCTTTGATGACAACACTGGTATATACATCTAATAATAGTTTTATTCTGCTTCTTACAATATTAGGTACAAACATCATAATGTAAACGACCGTAGAACTAACTAAAATGGAGGGAGTCGAATGTCTTAGCTTAGCTTAGCATGAGTGTGCTAACTCCAGAAGCTGTCGTCTCGTACCGTCTCGTGCTAAGGCGCCCATGGCCTTCGCTCAGTCCTGGCCGGACCTAACTCCTAGCCCTGCCTGGACCTCAATAGTATCCATTAGGTACCTTCATCTAGGCGCCCGCCTAGCACGGCCTCCTGGACCTGACTCAAGATTCGTTTCTGTTCTGAGTTTATAAACGTATTCGAGACAAAGGAGCTCATTAGACACCTGTCTAATGTATCAAGCATCATATGAAGGTTTAACATTCAATATAGTTTATCAGACAAAGAAAGTTAGATAAGACATGCCAACAACAAGTTATAGTTACGCAATGACATAAGGAATACTACCAAGATCTCCAGCCGGGTATTGATAGCGACAGGTTTATGTTACAATCACTAACACGTATTTTAATATGGCAGGACGCCTCTATGACATAAGTCATTATGTTATATACCTCTCTTTGTTTGAATAAAGTTATGAATTATATGAAATAACTTTTAAAGACTATTACAAAATTAGATACCTATGGAGTCGATAATTACTACTCTTATTAAGATATAAACAACAATAATAATAATGAAAAAATATATAAAAACAAACAACACTCGTAAAATGTCGTATACAAAAATGTCTATAAACAAAAAGAAAAGGTAAATGAAACACACACGAATTTAAAAGTTATATATACATGTAAAATGTCATAATATCCAAAAATGTCTTTAAACAAAATGAAAAGGTCAATGAAAAACACACGAACTTAAAAGTTATATACACACAATCGGTCACACACGCGAGTCAATGAAAAAAACAAACAAACGAGATCCTGGAATCACAAACACAGACTACTCTTATTATTCACATAAATGGTGGAATCGCGAACACAAACTACTCTAATTATCTTCTTAGACCGATTATTTGGTGGAATCGCGAACACAAACTACTGTAATTATCTTCTTAGACCGCTACTGCACTGTCGTAGCCAACTGTAGGGGTGGGGTACATATGATGCCCTTCCTCGTTCCAGTAATGTTGAGGGGTCAGAATATTCCCTGCTCCGTTTAGTTCAGCTCTTCTTATTGACCGGTAGTCTTTTCATTTTCCATACCGTCTGGCAAAACGGCGTGTTATGACATGTGCATATGAAGAGTATTAACTGCCACCCGTGCCGAAGTTTTATCATCTGCTTATCGTATATATCATGGAGTGAACTTAATTAATAGTTAATCAAATTAGCAAGTGGAACAGATTTGACTTTAGATATCGATCTAACGATATTTACAGTATTATTTACATGGATACAATTGAAATTAGGGAGTCATATTGTTTTATCTCAAGAATAATGAATGATCTGAACACATTTAACCAATCTTAAATAAGATATTTTTGAAAGAACTAACGGTTTATCTCTATAATTTTTAAACACAACACAAAATAAGACGATACGTTCGCTCTTAAATCCGAGCACAACCCTCCTGGGGTTAAACCACTTAACATAAACTTCTCCCGTTACATATCGGGGCATTTCCCAATAAAACTTTGGGGTATTACAAATAAAACTCTCTACCGTAAATATCGGGTCTCCCGTAAACCTCGGGGCATAAATATATATAGACAAAATAACAACAAAAAAAATTATAAGAGATAAAACCGTTAATACCGTGTGATTAAAGAGCTATATCTCTCAATTAGGATACGCTTAACTCTATTCCAGATAATTAAACAATCATAAAACATTTCACTTCGCAGTTATTAGCCTGATAATACTTAGCTACTACTAAATTTAAAAGCCAAAATATGTGTTCAAAACAACCAATGATAATTCATAATCTTTTAAAAACAACATGACGCATTTTAAAACAAATAATATATATACAATTTTGTTTTAGTCATTTTCCTACAAATAGTTAAGGACTGTTCCACTACTAGCTTGAACGGCAATATATTAAATCTAGTAACTACACCATGATATTTAATAAAGCGTGATGATAAACTGCTGATTTCCCAGTTAAATTATAATACATTATAGCACAATGTCATTATTAACCGGCCATGGTAGGATTAGAAAAAGACTTACCCGTGTAGACTAATATCTGTGGCCTGTGATCTTCTAGTGGTATACGACTTTGCACGTTATCCTGGTCACGGCACCAATTAATATGTGACAATATTGGTTCTTAAATCGGGTTCTTGGATGACAACACTGGTATATACATCTAATAATAGTTTTATTCTGCTTCTTACAATATTAGGTACAAACATCATAATGTAAACGACCGTAGAACTAACTAAAATGGAGGGAGTCGAATGTCTTAGCTTAGCTTAGCATGAGTGTGCTAACTCCAGAAGCTGTCGTCTCGTACCGTCTCGTGCTAAGGCGCCCATGGCCTTCGCTCAGTCCTGGCCGGACCTAACTCCTAGCTAACACGTATTTTAATATGGCAGGACGCCTCTATGACATATGTCATTATGTTATATAATATATCTAAAAGATATTTCTTATAACGTATAATATCGCATTATAATATATTTTTTTTAAAGAACAATTATTTCATATAACATATCTAAAAGATATTTCTTAAAACCGATAATAATACATACAGGCCCGTAGGCGGGGGGGGGGGGGCAGGGGGAGGCAATCCCCCGTAAAAAATGTTTTGCCCCCCGAAAAAATAGTTGCCGACCATAGCTCTCAAATACCTACTGTAGACTGCACCCCCCCCCCCCCGCTAGCAAGCTGGCTACGGGCCTGAATACATACAACATTTATATTAAGATTTTTTAAAAGACAAAGTTGCCTATAGCTTATTCCAGTTTCCTCCCACTGCTAAAAGACCCCTACGCCCAAGCGAATTATTGAAATAAAATTAAAAACCATATGTTAGTCCCGAAATGACCTAGTTTGTGTCGAGTGGACGTTAAACCCCATTTACCTCTCTACCTATATCTTATCACACTGTATACTATACCACTTACATTGGTAAAACAAACACGGAAAATCCGGAATAATCGTCTGTTAATAGTCTATACTCACATTTATTATACATGAATTCTCAATCGGATTAAAATACAGATCTATATTTCGTTTCGTTTTTTATACTTTGAATGGCCTACACTACATAAGATCTGAACAGTTATTTTAGTGGAACGCGTCAGAGGTCACAGGAGAGGCTTTTGACTCAATGACATCAGATATTCGATTAACCAATGAGCATTGATATTTCTAGTGAATTACCCACAGTTCCGTGCAGCTCACGCCAAAAGCACGTCGTAACAGACCGTTTCATTCACTAATCCCTTCCAGATCCTAGTGTAGTAAAGACAAGTAAAACGAAATTTTGAACTATAAAAAACGAAACGAAATAGGATCTTTGTTTTAATCAGATTGATAAATTCTCAAAACACCGCAAAAATTATGGAAATTATAGCAAATTTATGGATGGAAAATTGTCCTTACTTTGTTATATTTCTCTCAAAATATCCGAAATAATTCTTTTTCGTTTTATTTGATTAAAATTTTCTAAATTTATATTTTTGTTTTATATTTTATTTTAGATAAAGACGCAAAATGAAAGGAAGAAGTACTCAACAGGAACTTCTAATCGCTGTTGTTTTTATCACCATAGTAACGGTATACCACACAGAATGTTCTAGTGACAGTGGTGTTCGATTCCGTTCGTCAGGATGGGAACAACATCAAGCGGCACAAGCAGCTTTTCAACCGTGGCAAAACATGCAAACACAGCCCCGAGTATATCAAGCGACATCCGGTCAGCTTACCGATAACTCAAACAGCAATTCAGATAGTAATTCAAACAGTGGGTACGTGATGCCGCAGCCAGTTGGACACACGGATGAGTTTTATCAACAGAATGCGCAACCACCGCAACCGCCACAACCACCGCAGCCGCCCAATCCGTTTTACCAAAATAATGACCAGCAACAACCAGATACAGTCATCCGTGGAGATCCTAATCCATTTTACCAACAGAATATTCCACCACAACAACCACCTGTTGGCGCTACAGATCCGTTCTACCAACAGAATGTTCCTGCACAACCTAATCCATTTTACCAACAGAATATTCCACCACAACAACCACCTGTTGGCGCTACAGATCCGTTCTACCAACATTATGTTCCGGCACAACCGAATACGGTTATCGCTGCTGATCCTGATCCGTTCTACCAAAATAACATCCAGCCTCAACAAATACAACCTGTAGGAGCTTCAGGTCCATTTTATGAAAACAATGTCCAACCGCAACCAATTCCTCAGCCTTCTTATGGTCCAGATACACAACTAGACCCCCAGACCGTGTTTCCACTCGGTGATACTCCAATAAACACGGTTTATGGACCCAACACTGTTCCTCAGGGAGATCCGGACTTATTTTACGAAAACAACGTCAATCCAAACGGCCAACCCAAACCAGTCACCCATACCGTTATAGATCCGGATGTATCAAATCCCGTACATAGTTACCAACCGGACAACCAACCGTCACCGGTTCTCGTTGGACCCGGCGAACCGAATCCATTTTTTGAAATAAACCGACCAATTGTCCCGGATACTGTTTACAACCCAATCAACTCACCTATTAACCCGAATTACGCCGAGGGTGTTGAACCAGACCCCGTTTACACTTCCGTTACTGACGTAGCCGAGCCCACTGTCATCGAAAATATCCCTATCGAGACAAAACAACCGAAACCGACTTACGTTCGAGTCCACGCCAGTATCCACGTGCAAGATCCGCCTGCAGAAACCGGAGACAAAACACCGGAAATACCAAAAACCATTGTGGAAGACATCTTGTATAATGATCAACCAATTAGAGAAAAAGAGCCACCGGTTTTAATTGATGAAGAAATTCCGACTAAAATCAAGGTAGATAGAATATATGATGACGGACCAATTAGAAAACCGGTTTTAATTGATGAAGAAATTCCGACAACAATCACGGAAGATAAAGACAATGACAAACCTATTAGAGTCCCCGATTTAATTGATGAAGAAATTCCGACTACAATCATAGAGAATAGAATATACAATGACGATCCGATCAGAGACGAGCCAGGTAAGAATCCAATTTCCATTTACCATATAATACAGAGAGAAAGAGAGAGAATAACGCCTACTCGACAGGACCCATTTCTGAACTAACATCTGACACAATTTAATTTCAATAATATGCTTCCAGGTAGGGGTCTTTAGCGATGAGAGGAATCCAGAATAAGCGGACCCTACTTTTTGTCAAGCTTGGGAACGAAGCCACGACATGGATCTTTTTATCTAAAGCAATAAACTACTCGACCACCGCCCCGCTCCGCCCCGCAGTCCAGTCCCTACCGCCCCGAGCACCCCACTCGACCACCGCCCTGCCATGCCCCGCAGTCCAGCCCCCCCCACCGTCCCAAGCACTCCGTCATCAAGATTTTTAAGGCTACTCTCAACCTGTGTCACACCCATCTTTGTCATTCTCGTATCCAGGAAATGAAATGAAATGAAATGGGGTTTAACGTCCTACTGTTCTGCTCCGAACTGGGCTAATGATGACGGGCATACGCCATACAGTGTGCTACGAGGGAAATTTTGCCCGGACAGCGGCACTACGGCCTACTCTTATATCGAATTCCAACTGCCAAGGGATCTTTTACGTGCACGCCAATGTGTACACGGGACCTCGGTTTTTCGTACCATCCGAACGACTAGACAGCTGTCCTTGTGAGGCCCTCAGTCCTGCATCACTGACAAGGGGGGACCACGCCGGAAAATCTGGATGAACTTTCTCGGCGCCCTCAGTCCCGCATCACTGACAAGGGGGGGACCACGCCGGAAAATCTGGATGAACTTTCTCGGCCCTCGTATCCAGGAGTTTACCTTTTTACACAGTGGTATAAATGTCCGAGGTACCGTGCACCTAAACAACCCGATGACAGTTGGAATTCGAAATAAGTTAGACCATAGAGCCGCTCTTCATTATCGCAGTCGTTGTAGAAAAGTAGGACGTTAAACCCCATTTTATTTGATTTTTTCATTAGCTAGGTTGATGCAAGAAAATGGGTCGTTAAACCCCATTTTATTTCACTTGTGTCTAAAGATGTTGGAGAAGGGTGTGGTCTCAATTTATCTTTGATTATTAATTTTTTTTTCTTCAGATAAATGGGAGATGACTCCATGTTATAGTGGAGCTATCGTTTGTTCACGTTCGTGTTCAACCAATACTTTTATTGGTGACAGGAAGTACTGCTGTCCCGGATGTATTGGTTACAAGATAGAAGTAAAAGGCAACACTTGCTCCTGCTTGAGAAAAGTTACCGATTCCCCGGAACCGGAACCTTTTGACAACCTCCATCCCGATATTATCACACCAACGGACAAATCAGAACCAAATCGTGGTGACGTTGCGTACACAACACGTGGAAATACCGATTTATTCGCCGAGTTTTTCGGAAGAAGCTCAAATGATTTATCTGAACCGCCTCTGGTCGGACACGCAGCACCCCTGGTGGGCCAAGATACAAGCAACTCCGTTCCAGAGGAACCCAACACCATCACGAATAACAAAATATATAGAAATCCAAAACTCGACCAAGAAATTTTATCAAGTGTTTTCGGAACACAATCCTTTCACAACGGACAGACGGACACGCAAAACAATCCAAACCCAGCCGATCAAGCCGAAATAGACAATTTCATCCAAGATGTGTTCAGTAATGGTAACCCATTTGACATCAAGTCCTAGGTGCTGCAACAGTTGTAACCACGTGACTGTTCTCGGTACAAAATAACCATCGTCCAGTCTAGGTTTTTCATCCACCCGATTTGCAGACAACGGACAATCCAAACCCAGTATTTTAGACCTATGGTAAAGGTTACCGCTGCATGGGCCGAATTATTTACCCACAAGGTAATTGGTTCATGATATTCTTTGTCAAATAGTTGTTGATTTGATGCAAAAATGTATTTGCCGTCGAATTTCATACTGACAGATGCATTATGCAAGAATTCGAGAGCTAACCGTTCTTGTTAAAACAGCTCAGAAATAGATAATGAAAAATGAATATATTGAAGTTATGAGTGTTTAAAGGCTCAATACCACTCTTGTTGTAACAGAATAATATGTCCCAATCTTTATTCTGGTCAACAAATTGTACTACTTTACAGTATTCCAATTAATTGATGATACAAATTTCATCTTAACACACCTAATTTAAAAAATTGGAAAAATTCAACTAAATGATTTGAAAAGCCTAACGTAAATCTTTTCAAATGTGACTTGGATTTAAAAATATTTTCGAACCCTCTGAACAAGTAAAATAAGATGTAATGGATAATTTACACAACAGGTAGGACACTTAAACATCTAATACTTAGAATAAGGCTAATATTTATTTACTGGAGCTGTCAAGCCAGCAAGAGTGTTATTGCCCCTTTAACAGTTCGAAAGGTAGTCTCGATAGCCAAGCACAATTGGTTCGATAATAAATAATGTATCGAGTATCCACTTTGACCTAAGATTATTAAATGGCGCGGCTGCTCTAATCCATTTAATACCACGGCCATCTGATGGTCTAGAGAAAAGGCCTGCAATATGTACATTTAGCTCTTGCATAACGCATCCTTAATGCATGGCAATAACACACACTGGTCGGATGTTTTACCTGAAATTACAATTTATATTTGGTCAGAAACATGAGTAGTCTATTTAAAGTTAAATATGCATAACATCAATTTATATTTGGTCAGTTTAAAAACCCGTGTAGTCTATTTAAAGTTAAATAACATCAACATATGTAGACCCAGTGACAATAACGTATTAAATAGGCATTAACACTTTTCTTATCTTTAACCTCTTCTTTCACCTCGAGTTGACGTAATTAAACTACGCAGTTACATCCAAATGTTCAAATTAATTTAAATTATACAAACTTTCAGGCCAATCTGAAAGTCGTCTAAGATTATTCTGAATATTATTTTTAATATATTTTTTTTTTACATTTATGTTCTTGGTAAGAGTGGCAATATCTCTTTAAACCGTAAAATTATACTTTGTGTTGAGAATAATAGAATGACTATATTATGTAGAATCACACAGTAGTATATAAATATGTATCCAAAAATAGTAGCACTATCGTAAAACGCCCAAAAGATAATTGGTACGCCGCGACAAGCTGGTTTTACTACTGATCTAATAACATGTTAACGTCTGTTTTGGCTCATCGTCCGAGGCCATTAGAAATGTTATTCTATATGTACATCATTTTAGACCTGCATGTACTTAGCTTTAATACATTACTCTATCTCGCCCCTTCTATCACCCGGCTTAAACAACATTAATTTACCCTGGTTCTATATTATCTCCCAGCTCAACACAACATCATTTACCGTAGTAAAAACACTGTACATCCACCTCGACCAGTCCTCTTCTATTATGGTTAAATTGGGACTTTGATATCCGTTCACACCACAATCTTTCCCACATCCATTAATGCACCCTAAAAGCGACACTTTTTCAGATGTATCCGCTCGCCCCATCTTTATCCGCCTCACTCTCCCCATCTTTCCCGCCAGTATTCCGAAGCATAATATATGTACTCTATATAGAACGCTTCAAACAAATTCCTGGCAGTGGCCCTTTCTGTTTTCTTTACCAAAACATGATACCATTTCTCATGTATTTGAGAAATGTACTTAGCTAATTGTGTAGTTTTTTTTAATATGGCCCATATCATTCTTTTTGTATATGGCCTTTATCATTATTTTTGTATATGACCCTTATCAATATTTTTGTATATGACCGCTATCATTTCTGTATATGGCCGCTATCATTTTTTTATATAGCCGCTATCATTTTTTGTATATGTCCGCTATCATTTTTTATATGTTCGCTATTATTTTCGTATATGGCCGCTATCATTTTCGTATATGACCGCTATCATTTTTGTATAATGTCCGCTATCATTTTTGTATATGACCGCTATCATTTTTGTATACTTTTGTATAAGCTAAATTCATTCACCTGTTCTATTTAAACTGTTTATTATTTTCAATATTTTATATTTTCATAAATAAAGTGTATAATGTATAAACTATGTTGATTCTTTTGTTGTTATTGATATGTTACATATCTTATGTACCCAACCTGTTCAAAATACCCTTATATACACTTCAGCACAAACTACTCTCCAATTGCCTTATTTTAAATGTTACAGTTCACCGAGATTTTCTGACGTGGTTCCTCCGTTTTAGTTGTGCTAGACAGAGGGGTTGGCAAGGGGCAACGTATAGGCGTTCGGGTGGGACCAGACACCGCGGTCCTATATACATATTGACGTACACATAATAGAACCCTTGACAGATGGAATTCGATAAAATAGTAAGCTCTTAGAGACTTCCACACAGAATTAACCATATTCCTCATGGAAATACATCTGGAATTTGGCCTTTAAGAACATAGTTATTCAAAATTGTTAAAACATTTAGTAACGGTATACGGCAGTACAGTATGCTCGGGTTTGAGATAATTAAAACTCCTTATCAACGGCATAACCGTGACAACGGTTTAATCAAGTTTAAGAACTTACAATTACATCACATCGAAATACATTTCAAAACACCGGCCTCACTGTCGTCTGCTCACTTCCGCCCGTGAAGCAAGTGACGTAACCAAGCCAACAAACAATATGCACTGCTCCTTACAGCGCACGGTGCCATTTACTAATACGAATTACAAAAACCCATACACCCAGCCCCATGAATGAGTCCTAAAAAGTAACGAATTCATCAATTTAGTGTCCATCACTTTAACCTGAAACATAAACACAAGCAACATATAAAACTAGATATGTGTTCGTAAATGTTCAATGAATACATCTTAATGTCCTTCTAGTAAACAGGGGGATCACGTGGCTAAGTGGGTAAGACGCCAGCTCGCTAGCCTGGAGGTCGGGTGTTCGATCCCTGCATTGGCCGAGAAAGTTCATCCAGATTTTCCGGCGTGGTTCTCCCTTGTCAGTGATGCAGGACGGAGGGGCTGACAAGGACAGCTGTCTAGTCGTTCGGATGGGACGAAAAACCGAGGTCCCGTGTACACATTGGCGTGCACGTAAAAGATCCCTTGGCAGTTGGAATTCGATATAAGAGTAGGCCGTAGTGCCGCTGTCCGGGCAAAATTTCCCTCATAGCACACTGTATGGCGTATGCCCGTCTTCATTAGCCCAGGTTAGGAGCAGAACAGTAGGACGTTAAACCCCATTTCATTTCATTTCATTTCTAGTAAACACAACTTATTAATTGGTCTTGAATATTCACCATTACTTGTTTTAACAATTACAGAACGCACAAGTCCGTCATGACCAGGCTCTACTTTAATAACTCGCGCAAGAGGCCACATACCCCTAGCAATATTATTGTCCGCAATCAAACACAAATCACCAACTTTAAAATTGACAGTCTCTTTTAACCATTTCTGCCTTTCCTGCAGTAGGGGGATATACTTTCTAGACCATCTCTTCCAAAAGAGATTTGATAGATACTGGGCTTGTCTCCACTTCCGCTTTGAAACTGAATCGTCTTTGCTAAAAACACCCGGAGGTAGGTTGTCGTTGGGGCGCAACAACAACAGATGATTTGGACTAAGCGGCTCCAAATCATCAGGGTCATCACTACACTGGTCAAGTGGTCTGCTATTCAAAATGGACTCTGCTTCAGCTATTACAGTCAGGAATGTTTCATCGTTCACTAGTTGCTCCTTAAGAGTTTGACGTAATACGTTGCGAGTAGAGCGAATAAGCCGCTCCCACACGCCTCCGTGATGACTCGCTGCAGCGGGGTTGAACTTCCATTCAATCTGATTTTGAAGAAGAAATTGATCGATAGTCTGTTGATTCCATTCAGCTATACTCTGACGAAGCTCCTTATTACTTCCTATGAAGTTCGTTCCTCGATCACTTCTAATTTCAAGTGGCTTGCCTCGTCTACTGATAAATCGTCTGAATCCTTCGATAAATGAGGATGACTCCAAGGAATGCAGAACCTCAAAATGTACTGCTCTTATCTGTAAACAGGTAAAGATGCATACACAGCGCTTCACGGTGCTACGACCTTGTTTAACGTAAAAAGGACCAAATAGATCAGTGCCGATTCTAGAAAACGGTGGCTCTTCTGACTTAATTCTACACAAAGTTAAGTCAGCCATCAACTGAACTCCTCTCTTTGCATAAGCTCTTTTACACATCATACAATCTGCAAGAACCTTTTTAACCGCAGATTTTCCCTTCACAATCCAGAATCTTTGACGAATAATTGACAATATATGATTACGACCTGAATGTCCATATGTCTGGTGCATCTCATGAATTATCAGATCGGTCACTGGATGTTTATTGGGAAGTATTACTTGACGACGTTGATGATATGATAGTTCAGATTTTTCAAGTCTGCCTCCTACACAGAGCAAACCTCCTTCATCTATGATAGGTTTCAGTTTGTATAGTGAGCTCCTTTGACTCACGTTCCTTTACCTTGACAACTTCTTATTTCATCTGGGAAGCTTTCACTTTGGACTACTTCTATTATCTTTTGTTCAGCTCCTCTCATATCGGTGACCATCAAGTTATCCTTTCTAACAGAAAACAGGTTGTTGTTCTCACTTATCTGACTCAAATATTCAATATATCTACGTAGCCAAGCCACACTGGTTTTCAACTTTCTCCAAGAGGAATACCGTTTGAACAAAATGTTTATTAAAGTATCTTGTTCAGTTAAATTTACCATTACAGACTTCGGCTTTCTCAATTCAGGATCATCAGTTGAAACTGTCTTCACTATCTCTGGTTGTTTTGGTCATTCACTGTCTGACAACCAAAGGAAGGACGGGCCCTTGAACCAGCGATGTTCACAGCACAATGAAGAAACAGGTATACCACGTGACGCATCATCGCTTGGATTAAGTTTGGTATCAACATAAAAGCATTGTTCCGGATTTGAACCATCATGTATTTCAGAAACCTTGTTTGAGACGTACACTTGGAATCTTCTCGATTCGTTTTGTATGTACTTAAGCACAGTCGTTGAGTCTGTCCAGTAGAAAACATGTTGGATTACTAACTCGAGCTCTTCCAGTAGAACTTGATTTATTCTTACCGCCATAACTGCTGAGTTGAGTTCTAATCTTGGTATTGATTGTGCCTTCATCGCTGTTACACGAGATTTACCAAGGACAAGACAACAATAGAATTCGTCGTAGATAAGACGCTGTACCCATTCCATACTGACTCGCATCTGAGAAATGATGCATTTGGACAGACACAATTCTACCAAATTCCGGTGGGTAGTAACAGCGAGGTATCCTCATATCTTGTAAGTATGACAGGGTTGACAACCATTTTCTCCACTCCTTTTCTAATGCCTCTGGAATCTTTTCATCCCATCCCAGTTTAAGTCTACAGAGTTCTTGAAGAATTCTCTTAGGTTGTAGGGTTATAACGGCTAAATGTCCTAGCGGATCATAGATCGATGCTATTATTGATAGTATACCTCTACGCGTATACATCTTATCTTGAATTTCATGCTTAAAGTCAAATGTGTCTAATTCTGTATTCCACAGGACTCCAAGGGCTCTCTCCATGGGCATTTCTTCAAGACCCAAATTTACAGCATTCTTGGCACGGTCATTTTCAGGCACCGATTCCAAGACTTTACGACTATTACTTAAGAACTTTGTAAGTCTAAAACCACCCTTCTGGAGTAACTCACAAAATGATTTGATCATGTGTATTGCAGTTTTCTCATCTTTAACAGATTTTAACAGATCATCAACATAGAAGTTTCTGGAAATACTTTGGATAACATCTGCATCAAAATTTTCTTGATTATCAGTTGCTGTCTGTTGCAGGGCGAAATTACAACATGACGGCGACCAAACTCCACCAAACAGATGAACTTCATATGAAACTCGACAAATTCTTGACTGGGATCATCTCCTGGAATCCACAAGAATCTCAGGGCATCATAGTCCTTGGGGCTGACATGAACCTGGTTGAACATGCCTTGAATATCTCCAGTAAACGCAATAATGTCCTGTCGGAAACGAAGTAGTACTCCCAACAGACTACTTAGCCACCGAGACCCCCCACCCCATCCTTCAATGTCCCATAGAAACGAACTCGTCGGGGAACAACCATTTCATCAAGATCGGATACAAAATTATGAACACGACCGAGGCTATGGGCTTTAACAGATTTTCAATTTGGTTTAGAGGTAAGAATCATTACAATATTGTGAAAGATAAATATCTGAAAGGGATATCAGTCCAAAAATGGTTCAATCCGTTTCGTAGTTACAAGGATATCTGGAATTGAAACTTCATCGATCTATGCTGAGCGGGCGTAAAAACACGCCGCCAACTTTTATCGGTACCTTAGCGATGGAAACTTATGGGCCTAGTTTAAATCCGATTGGCTCCAAGCTGGGAAATTATCCAGCTTTGGTATTGTGTCTTTTATTTGAATACATATGTAGTATGTATTTGGTCGTGAGGAATTTCATATTTCAGCGAAAATGCAAATGTCGCCTGGGGACTTGTACAAGCTGACTTCCGTTTATTCTTTCCTAAAAACATATAATATAGACATTGTCACAAGTATTGAACAAACAGGTCAGAATAATTTGTCTTGATGAAAGATACATTATGGGAGATTAGATAAAGAGTTGACTGTTCTGGCTATAGTAGATACAGACTAGATAATAGAAGATGTTGAAATTTTCACGCGAATTGCTCCACTATGAACCGAGATATTATCTTTAGAATTTTAAGCCTAGACTTGATCATCATTACTAAAGTCGGTACGATAAAAAATATAGTCTCCATTATCCATTTTTGGATTTAATCATCAATGAGCGTTGAACAGCAGATTGGATTCCAATCTAGTGTAAACCCGACACATAACATGACATCGAGAGTTGATTATGGTCTGGATAGATAAGTTAATTTCGGGCCTAAAGAAAGAACTGCAATAGGCAGATTTATCTCTTGAATAATGTATGTTTAGTCAACTGTTTCCCATCTAAGTGTTCAATATTCCTTCATTTAGAAATTCTTACAGTTTAAGCTTCGGTATTACAATCTTTAAATAATGTCCATTGCAGTGGCGTCGCCAGCGGCCGGTGGTTGGAGGAGCAAAGCATGGGCAAAGTCCAAGGTTAAGGGTTAGGTGACCTCCCGTGGAAATTTTTGAAACACAGGCTGTTCCAAGTGCAGCCTGGCAGTATTGCAGGCACTGATCGTTGTCAAACGAACGGACTTGCGAACCTCGACGACACCTACTCACTAGCGCCAAAGTAGGGAGTCCTTACGGAGGGTAAGGGGGGGGGGGGGGGACATCCCCAGAAAATGTTGAAAAATAGGCTGTGGGAAATGCTGCCTAACAGTATTCAGTTAGGCACCGATCATCGAGATAAATAGAGCTGAACCAGATAACGTCCGTCGAATGATGACTAGTTTATCCGGCCAGAGAACAAAGTGTCAAACGAACGGACTTGCAAACCTCAACGAAGTCCCCTCATGAGTGCCAAAGTAGCGAGTCCTTACGGGGGGTATTGGGGATCTACCCAAGAAAACTTTGAAAAATAGACTGCCGGAGATGCTGTCTCACAATATTCAGGCACCGATTGTCGAGATAAATAGAGCTGATCAGATAACGTCCGTCACATGATCACTAGTTTATCCCACCCCAAAGAGGAAAGTGTCAAATGAACGAAGTGAGTGAATCAAAGTGAATGAATATTTTCGCCACGACATTTTAAGAAATAGATGGCCGGAAATGCAGCCTGGCAGTATTTCAGACTGTTCGTCGTCGAGATAAATAGAGCCGTCACCAAATCAACAGCTTATCAACATGCAAGTTGAATTGACTGAGCGGGGATGTGGGATTTAATCACAGTAAAGGGTATTGATTACCGAAACGTAGTACAAATACTTTTTTTTTATTTTCTAAAATTATTGGGGGGGGGGGGGGCAAACAGAGGGCAGACCAGATTTATGGGGGCGCAAATGCCCCCCCCCCCCCTTGGCGCCGCCACTGGTCCATTGTCTATCTTATTAGGACGTCACTTACTGTAAACAAACGTTATTTTGGTAGCCGACTAATTTGAGAATTAGAGTTTTCAGACATTTGATTTAAGACATGTAGAATAAGTTTATTGATACTTTAAACTGAATTTAAAATGTTTTTTTAGGAATTCGATGTCCCTATCAAGTCGTATTGCTGTGAGGTGATTGGTCTCTTTGTTCATTATACATATTTTGACGAGGCAGAATCCTTTAATGTCGATGCAGCTTTCTTGGAGGCTATGGGATTATTGAGTGACTATAAATATCTGCAAATAGTTTTGCCATTCTACTATGAAATTAATCGATGGTAAGTAGAGTCAAATTCTTTTTTTGATTGCTGTACATGTCTTGATAATTAGTTCCTTGTCGGGGATATACGAAGGTCTGTCTGTCGGCCTATCCGCCCCTTCTTGCTTCTGTCCGTTTGAAATGGTGTTATAACGTCCTAGCTTTCTGCCCATGAAGACGGACATACTCTATAATGTACAGAAAGCGAGGTTCACGTCAACTCTTCGTATAACAACTGTCAAAGGGTTTGTTTTGCGTGCACGCAAATATGTACGCGACGATGTTCCTTGTCCTGAACCATTGACAACTGAACTTTTTCGGCCAACACCTGGATTGAATCCGGAAACATCCTAGTTACTGAGCCAGTCATTTCCACCGTGGCCACCGTAACATGTATTGAAATTGACATCATTCCTTCCATGTACCGCTTGCGCCATTAAATAAATCCATGTTAACACTTTGACCCACATTTACCATCCGATCTCTTTAAAGATTATATCTAAGGAGTATAATTAAAACTAGAGTTATTGCCCTTGGACCCTTTGTTATAAACGGATTTTTATTATTTACTTATTATTTAATTATTGTTATGATTATTGAGGCAAAGAGTCTTTTCCAATTCCACAGACTACCAAATTTATAAAATTATTGCCTTTCATTACCTTGCAATAAACGGTGATTCTTGTGACACATGTCAGCATTCACAGACAAAAACCGTAAGATGGAATCAGGCTTGGGAAATCTGGTAGAATCTTTACCACTAATTGCAGGGGGACCGCACCACACGTAACAAACCATATATATACAAATATTCCGCAAATATCAGCTGTAGGTTTATAATCATCACCTTGTCAAATATCGGCTGTAGGTTTACAATCATAACCTTGTCAGCACATTGAAGCTTATAACTATTCAATGCTGAAAAAAGAGGTAAAGGGGGAGGCTTAAGGTTCAAACATTTTAATAATTTGAAAATATGTACAAAGGGTTCAAGCTTGGACTGAATACCGGAAAGGATCAATGTAACTGATGCGATAATCAGTAAAACGAATCCTGACACTGCCCCTTCCCCTCCGATCATATCCCACTTGTTTGTGAGTCTGTACTAATTATCGCAGATCATTTTTACCTAGAACGCACATGACTCTATTGTAACCTTATCTTTAACTGTTTCAGGAAGCAGCACTTTCCGGACAAACCTTATATCCTTGACCCCGTCAATCCCTTTTCGGATACCACCGATAGATCGCTGGATCAGTACGGCAAAGATAAAATTGAAAAATGCGCAGAACAGATGTATAACAAACGCACATCAGGAACACAATGGCTACAGACAAAGAATGAACTACTCCTAGAAGAAGGAGGATTGGCTGCGAACAGGAGAAAAAGTTCGTCTGGTTGCAGTATAAAACCTTTACTACTGATAATTGGGATAATAGTTTCTGTTGTTGTTGTTGTTACTGTTTACTATGTGTTCTACCGACAATGGTAGTAGATTCTGTTGTTTTTATTGTTTTAATTTTAAAGTTAGTGCAATGGGATGACATCAATCACGGCTGTGAAAGTGATTACATCAATTAAAGCTATTTAACACACACACGCAAACAGTGACCCTGAAAACGATGACACGGTTGTCTATGATATGAAAAGGGAATGTATTAAAAATGTTGTAATCTAACCTATCATTGTTATTATACATAGGTATATAGTTATACTATTGTTATTATACATAGGTATACAGTTATGTTATTGTTAAGATACATAGGTATATGGTTGTGCTATGGTTATTAGTCGTGTTCACTGATGTCCAAATATTATTACTACATTGAATCTTTTAATAGTGATGTACAAAAGCAACTATAATATGGCTATTCTTTTGGACGTCAACACACATTTATACTACAACTGTTACACATCTATAAATTATAAATATATTATTTACAAAGCAATATGTATTCGTAAGCACCGTGGTGTTTGTAAACACTGTGTTATTCGTAAGCACCGTGGTGTTCGTAATCACTGTGTTATTTGCAAACACTGTGTTATTTGCAAACACTGTGTTATTCATAAACATTGTGTTATTCGTAAAAAATATGATATTTGTAGAAACTGTGATATTCGTAAAAAAGTGATATTCGTAAACCTGTGTTATTCGTAAGAAATGTGGTATTCGTAAACACTGTGATATTCCTAAAAACTGTTATATTCGCAAACACTGTTATATTCGTAAAAATTGTGGTATTGTTGCGAATAAAGGCAACCTCCTAAGAGATAGTTAGTTGGATAGAATAAAAAGTTGCCCTAACCCTTACGCCCCCCCCCCCCTCTCGAACCCTAGCTATTCATATGTTTCTAAATGATAATCTCTCCTTGTATAATAATGTATCCATTGCTCCATGTTGTATATATATATATATATCGTCATTGTACTCTGCTTGTCATTCTTTGCGCTATAAAGACCAGAGATCCCTCGACGAAACTTTTAAGTATCTTGTTTTCCATATAATTGTGTCATGTGTTATTCTCATTCATTTCAATCAGTTACTAAATGCCGCTTAAACAATTTATATGGTTATAACACGAAACAAGTACCATATTTACCATTCAAATATAGGAGAGTATTTTATCATACATGTTTTTACCCTTTAACAATGTTGGGCAGCATATTTAACTAGTTTATAGATGATTTCATTCAACTGTTCATTTTCCTCAATAAAGACATGTCTTATCGGAAAGTCGTCAGTGGAAATGGATTGGATGTTGGATCCCGAAATACATTTCAAAAGATCTCTCAAAATATCTGTATCTTGTACATTCCTTGTACTATCTACTAAAGGCGGGTTTAGATGGAGTGGTTATTACACTATAAACCTCGTTCGGCATTTCTGTCCAAACGAGGCAAAAATGTATTAAAATTTTTGCCTCGTTTTCGTCACGTTGTAACGAGGTAAAAAAAACTCGTTTTGGAACTCCAGACAAAACGAGGTTTTTTTAAACTGTCCTGTTTTGGAACGAGGTATTTTGTTCAGAACGAGGCTGGGTAAAATTGCCTCATTTACTAAGCGTGTTTTTTTTATCCAAGATAATTATTAGCGGTATTTGCTATCAACAAATTGAGCCATAAAAATAATGTTCGGACCATTATGTGACCAATTGCCGATCTACAAATTAGATTATTTATTTGGGACATGATATTTTCAAGAGCTATGGTTTACTATACTGGGGTTCTATCGTGTATAATAAACGCTACCCAAGCGAAAAAAACATAATGTCACGTGACAATATTAAATATGGCGGATAAAAGCGTTCCTTGAGTACATGCTGTTTGCTTTCAATATGAAATATCACGGCGGTCCTTCTTTTGCATATGTTAGATTAGATAAACGCGATATCAGTTAGGTGGACGCGTACGTCAAGTAAAACTATTTCACACACACAGCTTTCTTAATTAATTAATGGCCCCAATCAAGTATCACAACACCACAGTTCTTACTTAACACCTATATAGGTCAACGTTATCAAGGATTCTATTCAACCAACCATGACAAAAAATGACATTATTTATTACCCATTTTTACTGTATATTCTTGATACTAGTGCACGAATATTCTATTTAATAATGATTAGAAATATCAAAGTTATAATTTATGAACTATTTAAATGTTCAAATAACATCCTAAGTAATATTATATCGTCAAGTTTAAATCACAACCTTCATTCGGTGATTATAAATTTATGGAACTTATAACCTTAGCTGAATCCACAAGACAGAATACTGTGATGATTGTTGATTTACATTTCGGCGCCAACTGGTTGCCCTTCGATGCATACAATCAAAGGTCATTTTAATTCAGAGACTGATGTCCGATTTGTTCTTTGCTTATTAATCGTTTGGTTTCTTTCGATTAAATATAACGTACGCCTCCACCTAACTGATATGCCGACACGAAATTTGTGTTTATATAATCTAACAAAAGAAGAACCATCACACATAACAAAAAATCCATTATTATTGTTCAAGAAAGCATAACATTTCATATTTCCAATACGCCAGTTTATTTTCTATATTTACTGTAGAAAAATAACCTTACTATAGCATTGAGACCACCATTGAATAGATCACAGAATTCACACACAATACAAAACCGTCGTTTTTGTTGTACTTGATCATACTGGAATATACTGTCATGTGTAAATATGGTAAATTCTAGCCAACTATATTCCAATCTAACTGTACCGTTTCGGTCTAACAACAGGTCTAAAGATGAGACTGAATCCAGTGAACCCGTTGATTTTTTACCAGTGTAATAATAAAACATACAGTGGAATAAGACATCGTCATTCTCAGACCATGGCGGACCACCACTTTTTTACGAAGGTAGTAGAACAAATAATCCATTATAAACTGGGGTGTTCTTACAAAAATCTTTATTAAACCAAACGATTAATAAGCAAAGAACCAATCGGATCATTCTCTGAATTATTGCCCTTCTTAAAGATCAACTATTTGCATATCATTATCAAATTAATACTCCTAAACATCTTGGGTAAAATTTATTGTCATGGTTGATTGATTAGATTCCTTTATAGGTACTTAAAAGTAACCACTGCGGTGTTGCGATATCTGATTGGGGCCATTATTAATTAAGAACGCTGTGTGTGTGAAATAGTTTTACTTGACGTACGCTACGACCTAACTGATATCGCAGACAAGAAATTAGTGTTTATTTAATCGAACACTATAGCATTGAGGGGGGGGGGGCTGAATGGTTAGCACGTGCGTGCTGTACCATAAAGTCTGTCATTGAGTCAACTGGCGTTGTTTCGATTCCCCGGTTGTACGTGACAAGGAGTAGGGTCGCCTGTCCAACCTCGTGGGTTTTCTCCGGGTCCTCCGGTTTCCTCCAAATGCTAAAGACCCCCACGCGCAAGCGAATTATTGAAATAAAATTAAACCATATGTTAGTCCCGAAATGACCTAGTTTGTGTCGAGTGGACGTTAAACTCCAGTTCTCTCTCTATATAACATTGACTATGTTTCCTTTGAAACCCGATAACATTGCACAAAATGGCATTATTGGAGCAAGGCTATATCTACGTGCAGCGATGAATTTGTCGACTCATACCAATTGTCAATTAAATGGAAAATAAAGCACACCTCATACATTAAACTTTAATTAAAACGTTTAATTATGAAGACATATGGACATCAATAATGCGATAATAATTTATGGTATGGCTTGTATTCTTGTCTTGTCTGTTTCTTTCTTTGAACATTTTATAACATTATCATGTTATAGTTTGGACTGGTTTCATTTTCGTATTAAATAAAAGCAAAATCTTAATTTTCACAAATTCCTAAAGCATGTATCAAACAATATAGTCATTGCTATAATCAGGGTTTTTTTCTACTGTAAATATAGAACATAAACTGGCGTATTGGAAAGATGAAATGTTATGCTTTTTTGAATAATAATAATGGATTATTTGTTGTGTTTGGTGGTTCTTCTTTTGCATAATATCAAGAATGTACAGTCAAAATGGGTAACAAATAATGTAATATTTTGTCATGGTTAATTGATTAGCATCCTGGATATCGTTGACCTATATAGGTGTTAGTAACAACTGCCGTGTTGTGATACCTGATTGGGGAAATAAATTAATCAAGAACGCCGTGTGTGTGAAATAGTTTTACTTGAACACTTACTTTGAACACTTACTTTATTCAATTCTTTAAGTCATGCGACTTATCAGATACAATGAAATAAAAATACAATAAATAAATAATATATATACAAATATATACAGTTATCGTTTATATTGTTATTGAGAAAGACCTAAAATATACATTTCGTTTGTGGTCGGAAAGTGAAGGATATAATTAAAAATTGAACGTTATTAAAAACTGTGTAATGACTACACAGACAGCTTATAAACCTAAACAAATTATATATTATAATTATATTTTGAAAGAGAACAGATGTATTCATTACGTTTTTTATCGGTAAGAGAAAGATATAAACCAAGATTATTCAGTTCTTTGATATTTTGTACCGATAATAACTGAAAAAATTTAAAGATATTTGGGTTAACAAAATAGTAAGATTTTATATATTTTTTCCTATAATCATATAAATATGGACATATAATAACATGATGGTATTCATCTTCTATTTCTTTCAAGTTACGTAATCTACAAATTCTCTTTGCACGCTCTATTTTCTCAAAGCGACCAGTTTCGATGTACAAATCATTACCATTTCATCTAAACACGACTTTAATAATTTATTTTTAGCACATAATAATTTTAAAAAAATTTTTAAAATGTGTATTTTTCTTTGGATATACAATGGATATCGACCCAGTTCATAATAAACCATACTATTGTTAGTGGACTGTTTAACACCCAATAACCGTTTACAACAGTTTAAATGTACTTTTTCTATGCCATAAGCTTTATGAAAGCCCCAAATTTCAGATCCGTATGTCAAAATACTATTTACATAAATACATAAACTACGCGCCCACCTAACTGATATTGCAGACAAGAAATTAGTGTTTATCTAATCTAACATATTTTTTATATTTACCTTAGAAAAATAACTTGACTATAGCATTGACTATGTTTCTTTTGAAACCCCATAACATTGCACAAAAAATCAAACAAAGTTATATAAACGCACAGCGATGAATTTGTCGGATCATATCAATTGTCAATATACATGTATATCATGTATAATAAGATTACAAAAAGAATATAAAAACAAAATGAAATTTGTGAAAGGACCAATTAACTAAAATATACAATAATAATACAATGAATTATTACAAGAATGATTAAAGGGAAATAACTATAATGAATGTACATTTTTATTAAATTTTATTTGCGTCATGTCGAAATTCAGCATCCTATAATCCCAGCTAACCTCCAGGTTAGCGAGCCAATATCTTACCCACTGAGCCACCGCGGCGCCCCTAACTAAAGAGCATTAAGCGTGTCACTATAGAAAAACTAACTGTACCTGATTGTATACATCTATTGAGCCGTATTTAAAAATACCGCGTCTTTTAAGTCATTTCCGTTCGGTTTCTACAAGTTCTATTAATAACACGGGATCAATTTCATACCCTACTTTATATAAACACCAGCTGATTACTATACTACTCTTTTATGTAGAAAATGATGAAAATGAAATGAAATGGGGTTTAACGACCTATTGTCTACTTGTCTACACGGGACCGGGTTTTTTTTGTCTCAACCGAAGGACTAGACAGCTCTCCAGCGCCCCTGACAAAGGGAAACCAAGCCGGAACTTTCTCGTCCAACACCGGGAGCGAACCCGCGAACCCAGGCGCACTGATTCACAGCGGCTTCCCATCGAAGATGTTTATAAATAAACAACATTTAGATGCTGTAATGAAAATTGGAAAACACAACTGGGCTATAAATAATAGTATAAAAAGGGAATTTCCCTTTTCTATTTAGCCAATCATAACATTACACGAGCGTCCCATTCAATAGATTTACACTGGTGGGTTTACCTGACAAGATATTACACCTTGCAATGTTTGACTGAATATAGAAACTGAAGAGAATAGAATTCTTGGAATAGAGAGAATACAGACACCGTAAGTTTTTCTTTGGAATAGTCGATATACTGTCAGTTATATAGCTTGTGTCTGTCTATAGATGTTTCAGTGAGAGCTGGGCTGTCTAGTATATTTCTATAAATGTGTCAATGTAATGTCAGTAAATTATACGGTAAGGTCTTTCTTCTCTGTATATATAATATACTTGTAAAATAAGTAAGAAATCACAATGAAGAGGAATGGGATTTAACGTCCTACTGCTCTGCATCGACTGGGATGATGAAGACAGGCATACGCCATACAGTGTGCTATGCAATTCCAATGGTCAAGGGTTCTTTTACGTTCACGCCAATGTGTACACAGAACTTCGAATTTTCATCCCGGGAGAGTCCTGATGAACTTCCTCGGTCGTCCCCCGGTTAGCGGGCCAACGAGGCACCACTCAGCCACCGCGGCTGCGCAGATAACGACTCGTCTTCAGCTGCAAACTGCTGAGCGATTGACTGGGCATCGTTACTATAATAAGACAAATCTGTGTCACATAGGATTACGAAAGCCATCTAATATCTCGGTAAAAGATGACTGACTTCAACACGTGAGGTACATCACGCGACGTCAATCATTGGCTCAAAGGCGTTTGGGTTGTCTACATAAGATGTTACTGAATCGGACAGAATGGTGCCTTTTACTCATTTTAATACCCATTTACACTAAACAGGAAATATATTTTACCTACAAATACTTCAAACGTCTTTATTAATTTATTTTTCTAATACATAAAAAATTGTTTTAGAATGTAATTTGTCGGAGGAAAAAAGTTAATATATTTGGCTCATTAAGTCGCATAGATGTCATCCTTATCAGTGATTGTCATGGTCTAGCGAATATTCACTGCTGATCAGTGTGTAATAAGACACCACACCATCGATCAAAATAACAAAAGACTAAAGACGGTAAATACTGACTGTTATTGTTATTTTTGCAGTTTACGAGTAAGAATTATGTTTATTTATTATTATTTCCAACGCTTCAGTTCTGTAATTTCAAGATGCATTATATAACAGCTACATCTGCATGTTGCAGGTCGTTTTCCTGGCTTTAAATGTTATTATTTAGACATTTATTCACATGACAAGCCTATAATATTATCAACTCTCGAGAACATTTAATTATTAACGACAAAATGAAAAATCACCCTTAGTAAACGATCTACAGTGATAACTCCGATCAGTATAAAGTAATTTGAATGAAATTTTCAAAATAACCTCTTTTCATTATCTGTTTGTGAACTACGATAGCAAGTACGGTCAGCTCTATAGTAGTTAGCCTACCTACATCTGTTTGTGAACTACGATAGCAAGTACGGTCAGCTCTATAGTAGTTAGCCTACCTACATTGAATCTCTTCTGTTGGAGGTTGGTTGGGGTGGTGGTTTGCAGGGAGGGGGTGGGTGGGGCTTCGGAGAATTTGATGTGCACTGTCAACATAATCATCTTGTCATCATACACGTGAAGCAGTCAAGAGCCAAGATGTTCGCGACTACTTTGTTTTTTTGATATTTACTGATACTATCATATTTCATAATTTGTTAGCGCAGTACATTGTCATTTCTATTTATATTAAACATGTATTATATCATAGAAGTCTATTGTCTTATGTTCTCTCGTAATCATTTCTTTAAATACTCTACCTTAATTGTTCATACCATTCTAACCAGGGTAATTGTTTTTAGATTAGGGTAAAAGATCATTCCTACCTGTTAAAATGATTTATATAATAAGTAAATAATTATTATCATCTAATGATTGATGTTTTCTTATATATATAGTGTAACCAATATAAACATATTGGATTTGTATTTTTCATTACCTGGGTCACTATACAATTTTTTATTAGAGTAAGGATGCATGTTTCATTCAACCTTGGTATCATTTTTATATTGTCGATTCGATTGTTACTTTCATCAATCGTGTGTATTTGCATTATTATCTACAGATTTGTTGGTTACAGTTTAAAGGGGCGTGTTAATATTCGTTTTATTATATATATATATATTTCATTATTTAAATGGTATTTGTTAAAGTGGCGGCCATCTCGGTTTTTTAGTAAAGTTTTCAAATATGTTAAAGTTAATCTGGTTTTTACTAATTACATTCTACAAATACATTGTATAAAATCAATAGTATTAACAATATTTAAAGCCTTTCGCTTTAATAATACATTTATTGCCGATACATATTCTTCCCTACATTTCAAATACAATACCCCTTATTTTATTACAGTGAGCGGATGGGGTACTTTCTCCCGTTCCAGTCTCTGGCTACTTTCATTACCCCGCCCCCCTTAGGTTTGAACCTAAATATACATATTCTTTCCTACATTTCAAATACAATACCCCATATTTTATTACAGTGAGCGGATAGGACTTCCCCTCGTTCCAGTCTCTGGCTACTTTCATTACCCCCCCCCCCCCCGTAAGGTTTGAACCTAAATATACATATTCTACATTTCAAATACAATACCCCATATTTTATTACAGTGAGCGGATAGGGTACTTCACCTCGTTCCAGTCTCTGGCTACTTTCATTAAAAACCACCCCTTCTTGGTTAAGAACCTATTACTATTAGTAAGGTTAATTAGTTTATATCTGTATATTTCATACTGAATAACAGGAGTTAGTTCCCCTTTAACATATTCATATTATATATTAAGTATATATATATAAGTATATGTAAATAGTATTTAGAGGTTTATATTATTTTAATGTTTATATATAATCTAACAAAAGAAGAACCATCACACATAACAAAAAATCCATTATTATTGTTCAAGAAAGCATAACATTTCATATTTCCAATACGCCAGTTTATTTTCTATATTTACTGTAGAAAAATAACCTTACTATAGCATTGAGACCACCATTGAATAGATCACAGAATTCACACACAATACAAAACCGTCGTTTTTGTTGTACTTGATCATACTGGAATATACTGTCATGTGTAAATATGGTAAATTCTAGCCAACTATATTCCAATCTAACTGTACCGTTTCGGTCTAACAACAGGTCTAAAGATGAGACTGAATCCAGTGAACCCGTTGATTTTTTACCAGTGTAATAATAAAACATACAGTGGAATAAGACATCGTCATTCTCAGACCATGGCGGACCACCACTTTTTTACGAAGGTAGTAGAACAAATAATCCATTATAAACTGGGGTGTTCTTACAAAAATCTTTATTAAACCAAACGATTAATAAGCAAAGAACCAATCGGATCATTCTCTGAATTATTGCCCTTCTTAAAGATCAACTATTTGCATATCATTATCAAATTAATACTCCTAAACATCTTGGGTAAAATTTATTGTCATGGTTGATTGATTAGATTCCTTTATAGGTACTTAAAAGTAACCACTGCGGTGTTGCGATATCTGATTGGGGCCATTATTAATTAAGAACGCTGTGTGTGTGAAATAGTTTTACTTGACGTACGCTACGACCTAACTGATATCGCAGACAAGAAATTAGTGTTTATTTAATCGAACACTATAGCATTGAGGGGGGGGGGGCTGAATGGTTAGCACGTGCGTGCTGTACCATAAAGTCTGTCATTGAGTCAACTGGCGTTGTTTCGATTCCCCGGTTGTACGTGACAAGGAGTAGGGTCGCCTGTCCAACCTCGTGGGTTTTCTCCGGGTCCTCCGGTTTCCTCCAACTGCTAAAGACCCCCACGCGCAAGCGAATTATTGAAATAAAATTAAACCATATGTTAGTCCCGAAATGACCTAGTTTGTGTCGAGTGGACGTTAAACTCCAGTTCTCTCTCTATATAACATTGACTATGTTTCCTTTGAAACCCGATAACATTGCACAAAATGGCATTATTGGAGCAAGGCTATATCTACGTGCAGCGATGAATTTGTCGACTCATACCAATTGTCAATTAAATGGAAAATAAAGCACACCTCATACATTAAACTTTAATTAAAACGTTTAATTATGAAGACATATGGACATCAATAATGCGATAATAATTTATGGTATGGCTTGTATTCTTGTCTTGTCTGTTTCTTTCTTTGAACATTTTATAACATTATCATGTTATAGTTTGGACTGGTTTCATTTTCGTATTAAATAAAAGCAAAATCTTAATTTTCACAAATTCCTAAAGCATGTATCAAACAATATAGTCATTGCTATAATCAGGGTTTTTTTCTACTGTAAATATAGAACATAAACTGGCGTATTGGAAAGATGAAATGTTATGCTTTTTTGAATAATAATAATGGATTATTTGTTGTGTTTGGTGGTTCTTCTTTTGCATAATATCAAGAATGTACAGTCAAAATGGGTAACAAATAATGTAATATTTTGTCATGGTTAATTGATTAGCATCCTGGATATCGTTGACCTATATAGGTGTTAGTAACAACTGCCGTGTTGTGATACCTGATTGGGGAAATAAATTAATCAAGAACGCCGTGTGTGTGAAATAGTTTTACTTGAACACTTACTTTGAACACTTACTTTATTCAATTCTTTAAGTCATGCGACTTATCAGATACAATGAAATAAAAATACAATAAATAAATAATATATATACAAATATATACAGTTATCGTTTATATTGTTATTGAGAAAGACCTAAAATATACATTTCGTTTGTGGTCGGAAAGTGAAGGATATAATTAAAAATTGAACGTTATTAAAAACTGTGTAATGACTACACAGACAGCTTATAAACCTAAACAAATTATATATTATAATTATATTTTGAAAGAGAACAGATGTATTCATTACGTTTTTTATCGGTAAGAGAAAGATATAAACCAAGATTATTCAGTTCTTTGATATTTTGTACCGATAATAACTGAAAAAATTTAAAGATATTTGGGTTAACAAAATAGTAAGATTTTATATATTTTTTCCTATAATCATATAAATATGGACATATAATAACATGATGGTATTCATCTTCTATTTCTTTCAAGTTACGTAATCTACAAATTCTCTTTGCACGCTCTATTTTCTCAAAGCGACCAGTTTCGATGTACAAATCATTACCATTTCATCTAAACACGACTTTAATAATTTATTTTTAGCACATAATAATTTTAAAAAATTTTTTAAAATGTGTATTTTTCTTTGGATATACAATGGATATCGACCCAGTTCATAATAAACCATACTATTGTTAGTGGACTGTTTAACACCCAATAACCGTTTACAACAGTTTAAATGTACTTTTTCTATGTCATAAGCTTTATGAAAGCCCCAAATTTCAGATCCGTATGTCAAAATACTATTTACATAAATACATAAACTACGCGCCCACCTAACTGATATTGCAGACAAGAAATTAGTGTTTATCTAATCTAACATATTTTTTATATTTACCTTAGAAAAATAACTTGACTATAGCATTGACTATGTTTCTTTTGAAACCCCATAACATTGCACAAAAAATCAAACAAAGTTATATAAACGCACAGCGATGAATTTGTCGGATCATATCAATTGTCAATATACATGTATATCATGTATAATAAGATTACAAAAAGAATATAAAAACAAAATGAAATTTGTGAAAGGACCAATTAACTGAAATATACAATAATAATACAATGAATTATTACAAGAATGATTAAAGGGAAATAACTATAATGAATGTACATTTTTATTAAATTTTATTTGCGTCATGTCGAAATTCAGCATCCTATAATCCCAGCTAACCTCCAGGTTAGCGAGCCAATATCTTACCCACTGAGCCACCGCGGCGCCCCTAACTAAAGAGCATTAAGCGTGTCACTATAGAAAAACTAACTGTACCTGATTGTATACATCTATTGAGCCGTATTTAAAAATACCGCGTCTTTTAAGTCATTTCCGTTCGGTTTCTACAAGTTCTATTAATAACACGGGATCAATTTCATACCCTACTTTATATAAACACCAGCTGATTACTATACTACTCTTTTATGTAGAAAATGATGAAAATGAAATGAAATGGGGTTTAACGACCTATTGTCTACTTGTCTACACGGGACCGGGTTTTTTTTGTCTCAACCGAAGGACTAGACAGCTCTCCAGCGCCCCTGACAAAGGGAAACCAAGCCGGAACTTTCTCGTCCAACACCGGGAGCGAACCCGCGAACCCAGGCGCACTGATTCACAGCGGCTTCCCATCGAAGATGTTTATAAATAAACAACATTTAGATGCTGTAATGAAATTGGAAAACACAACTGGGCTATAAATAATAGTATAAAAAGGGAATTTCCCTTTTCTATTTAGCCAATCATAACATTACACGAGCGTCCCATTCAATAGATTTACACTGGTGGGTTTACCTGACAAGATATTACACCTTGCAATGTTTGACTGAATATAGAAACTGAAGAGAATAGAATTCTTGGAATAGAGAGAATACAGACACCGTAAGTTTTTCTTTGGAATAGTCGATATACTGTCAGTTATATAGCTTGTGTCTGTCTATAGATGTTTCAGTGAGAGCTGGGCTGTCTAGTATATTTCTATAAATGTGTCAATGTAATGTCAGTAAATTATACGGTAAGGTCTTTCTTCTCTGTATATATAATATACTTGTAAAATAAGTAAGAAATCACAATGAAGAGGAATGGGATTTAACGTCCTACTGCTCTGCATCGACTGGGATGATGAAGACAGGCATACGCCATACAGTGTGCTATGCAATTCCAATGGTCAAGGGTTCTTTTACGTTCACGCCAATGTGTACACAGAACTTCGAATTTTCATCCCGGGAGAGTCCTGATGAACTTCCTCGGTCGTCCCCCGGTTAGCGGGCCAACGAGGCACCACTCAGCCACCGCGGCTGCGCAGATAACGACTCGTCTTCAGCTGCAAACTGCTGAGCGATTGACTGGGCATCGTTACTATAATAAGACAAATCTGTGTCACATAGGATTACGAAAGCCATCTAATATCTCGGTAAAAGATGACTGACTTCAACACGTGAGGTACATCACGCGACGTCAATCATTGGCTCAAAGGCGTTTGGGTTGTCTACATAAGATGTTACTGAATCGGACAGAATGGTGCCTTTTACTCATTTTAATACCCATTTACACTAAACAGGAAATATATTTTACCTACAAATACTTCAAACGTCTTTATTAATTTATTTTTCTAATACATAAAAAATTGTTTTAGAATGTAATTTGTCGGAGGAAAAAAGTTAATATATTTGGCTCATTAAGTCGCATAGATGTCATCCTTATCAGTGATTGTCATGGTCTAGCGAATATTCACTGCTGATCAGTGTGTAATAAGACACCACACCATCGATCAAAATAACAAAAGACTAAAGACGGTAAATACTGACTGTTATTGTTATTTTTGCAGTTTACGAGTAAGAATTATGTTTATTTATTATTATTTCCAACGCTTCAGTTCTGTAATTTCAAGATGCATTATATAACAGCTACATCTGCATGTTGCAGGTCGTTTTCCTGGCTTTAAATGTTATTATTTAGACATTTATTCACATGACAAGCCTATAATATTATCAACTCTCGAGAACATTTAATTATTAACGACAAAATGAAAAATCACCCTTAGTAAACGATCTACAGTGATAACTCCGATCAGTATAAAGTAATTTGAATGAAATTTTCAAAATAACCTCTTTTCATTATCTGTTTGTGAACTACGATAGCAAGTACGGTCAGCTCTATAGTAGTTAGCCTACCTACATCTGTTTGTGAACTACGATAGCAAGTACGGTCAGCTCTATAGTAGTTAGCCTACCTACATTGAATCTCTTCTGTTGGAGGTTGGTTGGGGTGGTGGTTTGCAGGGAGGGGGTGGGTGGGGCTTCGGAGAATTTGATGTGCACTGTCAACATAATCATCTTGTCATCATACACGTGAAGCAGTCAAGAGCCAAGATGTTCGCGACTACTTTGTTTTTTTGATATTTACTGATACTATCATATTTCATAATTTGTTAGCGCAGTACATTGTCATTTCTATTTATATTAAACATGTATTATATCATAGAAGTCTATTGTCTTATGTTCTCTCGTAATCATTTCTTTAAATACTCTACCTTAATTGTTCATACCATTCTAACCAGGGTAATTGTTTTTAGATTAGGGTAAAAGATCATTCCTACCTGTTAAAATGATTTATATAATAAGTAAATAATTATTATCATCTAATGATTGATGTTTTCTTATATATATAGTGTAACCAATATAAACATATTGGATTTGTATTTTTCATTACCTGGGTCACTATACAATTTTTTATTAGAGTAAGGATGCATGTTTCATTCAACCTTGGTATCATTTTTATATTGTCGATTCGATTGTTACTTTCATCAATCGTGTGTATTTGCATTATTATCTACAGATTTGTTGGTTACAGTTTAAAGGGGCGTGTTAATATTCGTTTTATTATATATATATATATTTCATTATTTAAATGGTATTTGTTAAAGTGGCGGCCATCTCGGTTTTTTAGTAAAGTTTTCAAATATGTTAAAGTTAATCTGGTTTTTACTAATTACATTCTACAAATACATTGTATAAAATCAATAGTATTAACAATATTTAAAGCCTTTCGCTTTAATAATACATTTATTGCCGATACATATTCTTCCCTACATTTCAAATACAATACCCCTTATTTTATTACAGTGAGCGGATGGGGTACTTTCTCCCGTTCCAGTCTCTGGCTACTTTCATTACCCCGCCCCCCTTAGGTTTGAACCTAAATATACATATTCTTTCCTACATTTCAAATACAATACCCCATATTTTATTACAGTGAGCGGATAGGACTTCCCCTCGTTCCAGTCTCTGGCTACTTTCATTACCCCCCCCCCCCCCGTAAGGTTTGAACCTAAATATACATATTCTACATTTCAAATACAATACCCCATATTTTATTACAGTGAGCGGATAGGGTACTTCACCTCGTTCCAGTCTCTGGCTACTTTCATTAAAAACCACCCCTTCTTGGTTAAGAACCTATTACTATTAGTAAGGTTAATTAGTTTATATCTGTATATTTCATACTGAATAACAGGAGTTAGTTCCCCTTTAACATATTCATATTATATATTAAGTATATATATATAAGTATATGTAAATAGTATTTAGAGGTTTATATTATTTTAATGAATATGAACGCATTGATTTTATGTTTGATTGTGTTATTTATATTTCAGGGTTTTTACTGTATAGTAATAAATAAACCACTGATATACTGAACCATTGTGTGGTTAATTTATTCATAAACACTGATTGCGCTTCACCCGTAAAAGGACAGTTAACAGAAAAAAACGTATTGAAGCTGTAAATACCACGAGTCATTTTTGATATTAACACAAGTCGATAAAGTAAAACAAAAACGAGGCCCCGCCAAGTTGTTTTTTACTTTATCGACGAGTGTTGATATTTTTTGATATCAAAAAAGACGAGGAGGGAATTTTATTTATCACACAATCTTTTCTTACATTCACAAATAAATAAATATAATTCTTTGCTATAGACTTCACTTTTACTGAACCTGATTACATTACGGCGTAGTGATACATCATTTTTTGACAGCAATTCAACCATTGCAAAGTGCTTTATATTGACCAAGTGTTTCCACCAAGGTCAATTATATAAAAATAGTTCCTTTTTAATAAGAAAGAAGTTACTTTTAATAAAAAAATGAACTGTTCTTTGGAAATACAAAAACGTAGTTCCATTTTAACTACGGTGAAACTTATCTTAATTTTAGCAAAACACCGTTAATGACCACTTTTTAGCCAATGACCACTTTTTATACACCCTCCGAAGTTCCGTTTTACATGTGGCTCGTGATCAGTAAGGAATTGATCAATGGTGGCAGAGATACCAAGCTCCCCATACTCCAAGAGTGGTTATCCCATCAAGGAAACTTTACACACGAAGGATAGTTTCCCGTTGTTGTTTCAGATTTAGTGGCTAAATGGGACGTCATCGCCCACATTTTCTCAACATTTAGACAATATATATAACTACCTTCACCATATAACATGCTGGCTAGTTGAACTTCAAACGATTTCTTCATGTGCTCTTTTTAGAAATGAAATTTTCTCGTTTTTGTTTCAGATTTACTTCTAAAATGGGACGTAAACGCCTACATTTTCCCCAACATGTGGATGATATAGATGACTACCTGTATGATATAACAGACTGGCCAGATAAACTCCAAGAAACGTTATCACTTGTTATAGACCAGTTAGTTAGATTACTTCATCAGTTACCAGATTACAGTATCAAAGAAATTATAAAGGTATGATTCAACTTTATTCTTAGTACAGTGGAAGCGACCAAAATACGGCACAATTAAATGTTACTTTCATTTTCCTGTGGTTCTAAATCAAGGTTCATTTCGTAAATACACTGTAACCTGAAACACACCACAGCTTTGGATCATAAGGCCTGTATGTCACGACATGTATAACACCTGCAAGATACCACTCTTGCGAAACCCTACACCAGTTACGTTTTCAAATGCATTAAGTAAAACAAATAACATCAATAATATAATTAAGTTTAATTCCGAAAAATAAAACCTTAAATAAATCGACAATCAATGTAACTTTAGTGAAATGAAATAAAATATGGTTTTATGGCATGTCATCTTCTCTCGGGTATTGCGCCAAACACATGGTGACGTCTACGAGACAAATGGAATAATATCACGTCAATAAAAACATGTATCACAGTCAACATGATTAAAATTACACATCATCAAATTTAATGAACATTTAAAATATAAAACATGAAAAAACAAAAACATGTATGTATACAAATTAAAATTTTCGACAAAAATTTGTCTCTTTTAAAAAGTGTAACGTTTTACAATATAGCTCCGGTTGAGCAAATAATTGACGCAGAGACTTGAAGAGGTAAAAAAATTTAATCTAATATCTTTGAGATGTTTACACTCTTTAAGAATGTGCTTAACCGTCAAAGGAAAATGATAGTATTCATATTCTGGCTGAGACTCTGGCTTTAAGATGGAAATGTCGAGTTTAAAAAGAATGTCCAGTGCGAAAACTACTTATAACTTCTTACGGTGAATTAAAAGATCAATTACAAAACATGTTAATCGCACACAAGATTAGGTTCAACAAGAACGCTACTAAATATAGGCCTATAGTACCTTTTCTGATTTAATAAGTTATTCATAAAACATTCTAACACGCACACAGTTCTCCAAACAGCAACGATAAGATTTTCACCGGCCTGTAGTATGGAAGACCAAACAGCTCTTTATTCAGTGTCCTCAATTCTATGTTCTGAACTCATAGTCCTTGATTCTTATTTCTTCATTTGTTGTCGTATCCCGATATGTGTACACAGTAAAATTAACATTTGTATCTTAAATTTAATATTTGTTTTACCAATCCTGACATTTGTGTTATCAAAATTGTAAATTGTATTGTTTTAATATATAAAATAGTTTCATATAAAGATAGAATTTAATTTAGAAAATCACACAATTAGCCTACATTTAGAGTCATACCACGAAAACAAATATCGAACAACACATTTCTAAATACAAATCTCCAAATACAAATCTTGCAAAACATTTCTCCAAAAACATTTCTCCGAAAATATATCTCCAAAAACATTTCTCCGAAAATATATCTCCAAAAACATTTCTCGAAATTCCTTGAAATGAAACATTATGACGACATGAGTGGAAAGCAACCTGGCGTACAATATGTCTCATACACTAATGAGGAATCGAGCAAGAATAAATACAAAAAGAAAAATCGCTCGATGACCGACAAAATACATTTGAACCATAAATTTTCCACTACAATATCAATTAATCTTACCTAGATGTTAAAATTATCTCCCTGATCAACCCAATAGAGACCGATAATGATGTCGCATCCACACTTGCTTTTATATATGGAAAATATTTTTCTTTTGACAACTATTACAATAAATTTAGGCTATCCAAATGAGTAAAGAACGATATGATCTATTTTTGTTGTAACATGCATAGATTTAACACTCTAAATTATGATTGAGTCGGGTGGCGTGGTTTCGATTTCCTGCGTGTACAAGTAGTAGGGTCGGCAGTCCAACTTTGTGGGTTTTCTCTGGGTCCTCTGGTTTTCCAGCGAATTATTGAAATGAAATTGAATCATATTTTAGCATGTGTCAAGTTGACGTTAAACTCTCTCTCTCTCTCTCTCTCTCTCTCTCTCTCTCTCTCTCTCAATTTCAGGGTGGATCGCTGGGTAAAGGAACGGCGATGAAGAAGGGATCTGACATTGATCTTATTGTGTTTTTCAACGAATACAATAATATTGAAGAATTAATCGCTGACAAACATCAAATTATAGATGACATCTTTAACTATTTTGATGACCTGTACATACACCAATTTCAATACATGTCTTTTGTTCGGAAAAACAACTACCTTATTCAATATGAAATAAGGCTTTTTAATTCAAACAGATCTTTCCACCTAGATATTTTACCCGCTATGCCAGTTTTAGATGGTAAGTTAGTTTTAAATCGGGTAGTAAAATCTGCTGTGTCTAGTTTTATACTTTTCAAAGTATTTAGTGTCAAAGATATCCCTGATCAGGTGCACCCCACCCCCACTGTCTGGCAATGGTCATTCTTGATTCCCGTGGTGGAACTGAACAACTTCTAAGCAGTTTTAGATGGTACGGTCTTCAGCTAATCTAGCCTAGCTAGACTGACTCCCAGCCCCCGGGCCCCTGCTCTAATTTGCCACATGTGGTAAGTCAATTCGGTGACTATTTGCCACATGTGGTAAGTAAATTATATTCGGGGGTTATTTGCCACATGTGGAAGTCAATAGTAAATTCGGGGGCTATTTTTCACATGGGGTAAGGAAATTTAGAGGCTATTTGCCATAATGTGGCAATTAAAGTATGGGGGGGGGGGCGCTAATTGATGATAAAAGCTTCAGTGCTGCTGCACTAACCAATAAACATTAGAGAATCTCAAACTTTCACAATCTTTAAGTCACAACTAAAACACTCATTTGATTAAACTATATTATCCAGATTATAGAAATAGTTTGTTCATGTGCGTTTTTATTGACGAGAGACGCCTTAAATGTTGCGCTTACAGAATACGATAACATTAATAATATTTTGGGATAGACAGGATTTCGTCTACTTCCGGTTAGCGGTTTCTGAGATATTGGGTTTACCAAATATTCTATGTGGCACGGCTGCCGACCGCAAGGTAGAACTTGTATTAAGCAAGCACCCAAGGGAAATTTAAAAATGCTTGCTTAATGGAGGTGCTCTTTGACTAGAGGTATCCAATATTGCCCCAACCCCTACCACAAAAAAGATATAGATTATTCATTAGTATAACAATAACAATACATGTACTTTTTTTTATCTAGTTGTGAATTCAAAGTAGTCGCGTATACATGTTTGTTTAGTAATACTGGATCTCTGACCCCCCAATATTTCTTTTACTTTCATCATACTGAATCATAGCGTCTAAAAGCGTTTCAAAATGCCGTGAATTTGAGTATTTCCCACCACTACTATTTTAGCGATTACGCGACCACATAATAAAATCTCGATGCTTTTTGTGCTGACATAAATTAATTACGCTTGGGTGCATCGGGGGCGAACATCAATACTTGCATCGATAAATTTGACCGTCGCTGAATCTTGCGCCGAACGAAAATTCTTTACTCAAATCTCGAACATAACTTCTGTAAACTTGTCATTTTGTACCAACCTTCGATACTACTGTCTACCATTGTGATGCATTCGATAATATTTATCCATTTTTGTGAAGAAAATCGATGAATTACTTTTATTTTATCAAAAAAAGCACATGAACAAAAAAACATCGCTGATTTCATCACCGATTTACAGGGGTCTAAGTCTGTATGTAATATTATAGGGGGCGCTAAAACGTCTGTTCAACAACAAAGTGGCAATGGAAAAGAGATACTAGATGATCGTGACAAAACTCGGTACTTTCATTTTATTCAATCAGTATCAAATAATGTGTCGTTCCGCGTGAAAACAATGACCAGGTTAGTCGTTTAATAAAACAAAAGATTAATAAACAGATTATCCCGGGTTGATTGTTATTTTTACATTTCTTTTTACCTGATCAGTGGGGATCCAGTTAATTAACTACTACTCACAGGACGACAAGATGGTATCATTCAACAATGGCCGTTGAATGGGCTATGTTTTGTTGAGTGACCGTTGAAACAGTAGAATTTTTAGTGGGGGGGGGGGAATTAATCGTGATGCCCGTTGCACGCGTTGAACAGGTGCGTGTTTAGTAGAGGTTAAATTACTTAAACATCGCTCGGGGGTATTTGTTGGTGCTCGTTGAAGCAAGTGTTCGCTGATTAGGAGTGCACGCCCGAGCAAGTTCTATTATAATTTGATATCTCCGAAACTATTGACTGGAAGCGGTCGAAATTATGTCCACTCTGCGATATTAATAATGTTATCAGGATTTGTAAATTTTCTTGAAATCGTTTGATTATTGAGGTATGCAGCCGTGCAAAATGAAATGTTTGTAAGCCCGATATATCGGAAAAGGCTAATTGGAAGTAGTCGAAATTTTAGCTACTTTTATCATGCACATCGGTTGATAATTGCGGCCTATAACCGTGCCAAATGAAAAATGTGGTAACCTGATATTATCCGACTTGTGTTGACGTTTATATTTCTGGAATGTTATATTTCAGACCACTATTCAACCAATGACCTGTTATCTTTATATGTGTAGTAACCAGATATTTTCGGATTTATATTAAAGGTGATAATTTTGGAATGTTATTTTTCAGACCACTATTCACCCAATGACCTTTTATCTGTATACAAGGAAATGGAATTCAAACAAGAGTATATAAGAAGTCATTATTCGGCTTGCTTTGCAAAAATTCAGCGAAAGATGATGCAGAACAAACCAAACAATGTACACGACCTAATTTATTTGCTCAAAAGCTGGAAAAATGTAAGTAGTTAGGCAAAATGCTTGGGTCGCCATAGGTCGTATCTGTTCTTGCTCCCGAGTTCATAGACGACATTTTGGAATGTAAACTTCGATTTCACTGAATTGTATTTTGTTGACTTGATTAGGGGTAGCAATCTGCCTATTTACTCCCGATGTGGTAGTTTTATGTGATATTAAGCCATCACCCGTCCGCCCGTCTGTCCGTCCGCCAACAATTAGCTTGTGAACGCGATAGATGCTACAGTTTTTGACGCATTCTTATTAAATGTGGTGTGTAGCATCGCGGTCATGAGCAAACGAACCCTGTCGATTTTCAACGGTCCGCGGTTTTCATTCCGGAGCTATGTCACATTTCCGAAACATTTTTGAACGCGATTGAGGCTTAGTGTTAAATGAATTCATATTTAATATGGCGGAAGCATAATTGTGACCATGAGACAACTAACCCTATCGATCGCCCGTGTTGTGCTACTTTCCGTTCCAGAGTAACCCCCTTTGCCGAAAGCCTTGTAGTCCGGTGGCTAAAGGGACGGTGTCGGAATCCCCACTTGAGCTGTGAATTTATGAGACAAGGTTTTTCTAGATCATTTGTGTACGTAGATTCCGAATCTGGGTGGTGATCAGGTATTTGAGGGGCAGATGTTTTAACTCCATACAAAGATTGGGTGTGATTTGTTTTTAAAACTAAAATAATAACAAGATTGATACTTTAAACTGAACTTAAATTGTTTTTTTTAGAGATTCCATGTCCCTATCAAGTCATATTGCTGTGAGGTGATTGGTATGTTTGTACATTATAAATGGTTTGACGAGGAAGAATGTTTTGATGTCAGTGAAGCTTTCGTGGAGGCCATGAGATTTTTGAGTCGCTATAAAACTCTTTATGTCGCTCTTCCATTTTACTATAAAATTAAACGATGGTAAGTGAAATGAAATTCTGGTAATTATAGCTATGTGCTTATTAGTTCCTTGCCGGGGATACCCGAAGGTCTGTCTTTCGAGTCGTCCGTCCGTTCATACTTCTATCTGTTTAAATGGTGTTTAACGTCCTACCGTTCTGCACCAACTGGGCTAATGAAGACAGACATACGCTATATACAGAAAGCGACGTTCGCGCCTACTGTTCGAATTACAACTTCCAAGGGTTCTTTTACGTGCACGCCAACATGTACATGACGATATTTCTTGTCAGACCTTCCACCCTTCTCGGTTGAACAATGAACTGAAATTTCGCCAACACATGGCTTAAATCCGGAAATCTCCTGGTTAGTGAGCCAGCGATTTCCACTGTAGCCCCCGTAACATGAATTGAAATTGACCTCAGTAGGACGTTAAACCCCATTTCATTTCATTTAATTGAAATTGACCTCATTCCTGTTATGTACAGCTTGCATCATTAAATAAATTCATGTTAACACTTTGACCTGCAATTACTATACGAGCGTGTAAAAGATTATATACATTGTTGGTTTTCGAGACGAAGTAGTATAATTAAAGCTAGAGTTATTGCCCTTGAACCCTTTGTTATGAACGGTTTGTTATCTTTTTTAAATGAAAAGTATTCCTTTTTTATTGAGCGAAAGAATCTTTTCCAATTTCGACAGAATTCCAATAATTATGAAATAATTATTCATAATCCTTTAGTGACATTTAGCGATTGGGGACATAAGAGAACTATCACAGTGCTTGTATATAATAAACCAGTGATTATTTTCCCATATAACTGTGTTAATTCTGAAATAATTGTTGCCTTTGATTACGTTGCGGTAAACGGTGAATGGTCTAGTGCAAGGGATATCGGGCCAAAATTCACAGACAGAAACCGCAAGTTGGAATCTGGCTTGGGAAATCTGGTAGAATCTTTACTACTAAATGAAGGAGGACCACACGCACGTAAAGAAAACCCATAAGATACGCAAGGGGAATAATTCTCAAACATCGACTTATGTTCAAAATTTCAGCACACTAACGACATCAGTTTATAACTATTCAGTGCTGAAAGATGGGGTAAATATGTAAGGTGTATTAAATACAGAGGGCTCAACCAAGCACTAATATCAGAAAGGATCAATAACATGATCGGGGACACAGTCCCATCTGACCCTTTCCATTTGATCGTGAATCCTGTGCCGCTTATCACTAATCATTTTTACACAGAAATCAAACTGAATCTGTTGTAACTCTATCTTTAACTGTTTCAGGAAGCGACATTTTCCAGATAAACCTTACATTCTGGATCCTGTCAACCCCTTTTCGGATACAACCGATAGAACACTGGATGAAGATAAAATGGATAAAATAGAGAAATGCGCAACAACGACGTTTATCAAATTCAAATCAGAAAATGAATATCAACACGTCTCCATGGAACAAGAAGACAAAGCAACAACCCAATTAATTCCAACGCCACAGTGGCCCCGGGCGATTAAATGTGGACCACATACAAATGGATATCTACCCGTCTCTATGGAACTAGAAGACAAAGCGACAACCCAATTCATTCCAACGACACAGTGGCCTCAGGCGATTACAAATGAACCACAGACAAAGTATGAACATCTCCTAGAAGAAGGCGGGTTTGCGGCGAACAGAAGAAAAAGTCCCACAAGCGGCTGTAAATGTTGTTTAGTAATAGCATTATTAGTTATTGTGTTTATTGTTCTTATTGTGCTTGTAGGTATTTTAGTGTACACATTGAAAAAGCAATGACAATACCTGTTGATATGATATTGATGACAAGACCTGTGGATATGACAGTGAACCGTTGATGTGTCAGTGGTGGCACAAACCGTTGAAGTGGCAGTGACGACACCAATCCCTGTTGTGAAAATAGTGACACCAATCCCTGTTGTGAAAGAGAAGACATCAAATTGTGGATATGAACTTGGTAGTGTAAAGGGGATCACAATAATGACGCTGAAAAGAGACGACATGAATCTCTGTAAAATGAAAAGAGAATTTATCAAAAATGTGTGATTTGTTTTGTTTTTTTACATGTTGTAATCTCACCTGTCATTGTTATTATACATAGGTATATTGTTATGTTATTGTTATTGTGCATATGTATATGGTTATGTTATTGTTATTATAAATAGGTGTATGATTATGTTATTGTTATTATATATAAGTATGTAGTTATGTTATTGTTATTATATATAAGTATGTAGTTATGTTATTGTTATTATATATAAGTATGTAGTTATGTTATTGTTATTATACATAAATATATAGTTATGTCATTATTATTATACATAGCTATATAGTTATGTTATTGTTATTATGCATAGGTACATATTTATGTCATTGTAATTATGCATAGGTATGTTATTGTTATTATACATAGGCAGTTTTTTTATTGTTATTGTACATAGGTATATAATTATTTCATTGTTATTATACATAGGTATAGAGTTATGTTATTGTGAATTGATTTGTTTTTACATATTGTAATCTAACCTATCATTATTATTATACGTAGGTATATCATTATGTTGTTATTATTGTACATGTACAGTGATGTCTAAATATTATTTTTATTATTATTCAAGGACATTGATGTCCAACGTTATTGTCACTATACTGTGTCCAGTCCAAAAATAACCAATTTATCGGAAACCCAGTTAAAGCTAGGCTTTTCTTCAGCCTCTCAAAGTCTTGGTGCAGTCTTTGTGAAATTCGTAAACATTGTGGTTACGAATAAAGGCTACCCCGTAAGAGATATTTGAAACGAATAAAAGGTAGCCATCACCCTCACCTCCTAACCCTAATGGTAAATACAACTGTTCATATGTCAGAACACTATCAAAATTCAGAATGTAGCAGTATGGTTTAACGTCCTACTGTTCTGCTCCCAACTGGGCTAATGAGGAAAATTTTGCCTGGGCAGCGGCCCTACGGCCTACTCTTATATCGAATTCCAACTGCCAGGGGATATTTTACGTGCACGCAATGTGATCACTGGACCTCAGTTGTCTGTCCCATCCGAACGACTAGATAGCTGTGCTTGCTAGGCCCTCCGTCCTGCACGACTGACAAGGGGAAACTACGCCGGGAAATGCAGGGATCGAACACCCGACCTCCGATCTAGCGAGCCAGCGTCTTACCTACTTAGCCACCGTGACTCCCCCGTCCCCAAAATAAATCAAAGAACTAGTCATTGAAATTAAAGCAGACGAAACAATCGTTCCGTGCTTCAACAACTAGTATGTAATTATTGAGTGTGCGCAATACTTCAAACAGTTGGGACACAGGAGATATTTATATATAAACAACAAAACAATAAAATATATTACATAATATACACTCTATTTATGAAAATATATAAAATTTTATTTATGAAAATATATAATATTTTATTTATGAAAATATATAATATTTTATTTATGAAAATATACAATATTTTATTTATGAAAATATACAATATTTCATTTATGTAAATATTTTATTTATGAAAACATAAATTAATATAAAATATCTTATATAATATACATTTATCTATGAACATATAAATATAGAATGTAATATATACTTTAAAATATTGAAAATAATCAAAAGATCAAACAGGGGAATGAAGTTTAACCGATATATGGAATGATTGGGGGTCATTTACAAAAATAATGAATGGGGCCAAAATGTCTTTTGGTGCCGTGTAATCCATTCACTTAATTCGATATTTGTTGTCTATTTTTTGTAACATCTATGTATTTTTCTCTTGTCCACAGGTTTGTCTTGTCGGGTTTGTTTCTCCCGCACTTACTCTCGGAGGATATTTCTTCTGTTGTTGGTAAAATATAAAATATGATGGTTAAAAATTAGAGAATCGTTGTAGAAATTATATTCTAAAGAACTGTGTCATGATTTATTTTGATTTTGTATTATATGAAATTAATTACAGTCATGTGCTCGCTGTGGGTAATAATCTGCCTTTATTAACACATACAAAAGGTAACCACGTGATATTTTTACAATACAACTTCTATTAATACATATTATAGGGTAGTTCACTAGATATTCATAACATCATATTCATTTAACTAGCTAGGGGCAAGTTACTTGTAAGCAGTGAGTTATTTCCGTCATATTGAATGTGTACAAATTAAGTGATGTACGGATTATATTTACTGATTACTTGGATAACTTATAATAAATAGTTATAGTCTACAGTTTGTGCCTTAGAATAATTTGTAAACGAGAAGGGGACGGAGTGGGGTCGTATCTTTCTGTCTACGAACTGAAATGTGAATACGTCTGATCGGAATTGAAATAAGGCTTGTAAAACATACGATTTACAATCGATCATAACTGGTAGTAAAGAAACACAGCCTTACAGTTTACAGTCTGTAGTAAATAATATAAATACACACCACAGGGTTTACAGTTTGGACTACGTGATATATAGTGGTTATGATAATTATGAAACTATTACAGTGTGGTTATCTCCCCTTAATAAGGATGTAAAGTAGTTTCTAACTGGTATATAAACACAACCTTAGAACATGGTGTACAGTCTGTACTAAATGATATATAGGATTACCAAAAGGTACTACAAGAGACCATTATGGACTAAGACTAGTAATTATTTCCCCTTATTTCATGATGGACGAATGTAGTGCGAGTTATAAATAGACAATTTTTCCCTTAATTTTTTTCTCCCCTCTTCCTGCATTTTTGGGTTGACTTTTTGGTCTAGAATTGGAGAAAAGGGATCAAATTTGCAATTTCATAGCAGTTTTGGGTAATACTGATGATATTACAGCGGAAGGATAGGGGGTGTAAAGTGTCTTTCTGCAGAGCAATCATTGTGTCGGAAGTGAGATTTTCACCCCTGTCAACTTCAAATCCGTGTAGCAAAAAATCTAAACGGTCAACCCCCTACAAAATTATGATGAGGAGATTGCCAAATGTTGTCCCCATTGTGCCTATAAAGATTGGAACCAACGGAATGTTGAGCAAAAAGCTACAGCCTGTGATGTTACAGTCATTTAACATTGAAGTCAATGGGCAAATAATTGCTAGTCTGAGTCCTGATCAATCAAAATATTAAAATACGGTTATCTCCCCTTAATTATAATGAAATGCATAATAGTTGTATAAATTTAACAAATATATTATTTCATAAAATACTCACACATCAGTAAAATAATCACATAAACAATAACAGAATAACAATGGTCACAATAATAATAATTGTTCGTCGGTGTCTGTTTAAAAGTCTCCTGACAACACACACAAGTGATATATACTCAATGCCTGAATTGTCTAATTCTACAATATATTCACAGCGTCTAATATAAACTTCAAGGAGAAGAACAGATAATTCACGTATTTGTGATGGATTAATCACCATCTGGAAATATAAGTGTATCCTAAGTTTAGTCAGTATGTTCACCCCAACTGATCGATTTCATTTACCAATGACGGTAACAGTTTCATCCTGTTCCCAATTATCAATCATTCCACCAAATCACAGAAGTCGTCCTCACAAACCAAGTGAAAAGACCCACAATATGTCCTATGGCTAATAATAGAACGCCATGTAGCCACTGCAAAACACCATTAAAAACGAATTCACCGAATTTCGCACGAATCAAGTAACCAAATTTCAGTGTATGTAATAGGATGGGTTTGGATTGATTTGTACTAGGGTTTCAAGTTGCCAAAACCAGAAGATCCAAATTCGTATTCAGGATGCTAGACTTCTCTGACAAGAGACAAATAAAAAAAACTGAAAGGAAAAATCAAACTCAAATGAAAATATGCATGATTCAATTTCCAATATAAGATAAACGCTAAAATTTACAGTCGAATCATGGAATCAACACCCCCCCCCCCCCCTTGAGTTGTTAAGTTGCTTCATCTATAGAAACATGTTACTAACTTATAAACAAATCTGGGCGGCTTGATGGATGAATGGTTAGCACGTGCCGCTGTATCATAAAGACTGTTATCGAGTCAACTGGCGTGGTTTCGATTCCCCGGTTGTACGTGACAAGGAGTAGGGTCGCCTGTCCAACCTCGTGGGTTTTCTCCGGGTCCTCCGCATTCCCCCCACTGCTAAAGATCCCTACACACAAGCGAATTATGGAAATAAAATTGAACCATAGGTTAGTCCCGAAATGACCTAGTTTGTGTCGAGTGGACGTTAAACCCCATCCCTCTCTCTCTCCTCTCTCTCTAAACAGATCTACCATTACGTAAAGTGGTTAAACATTATTCCCTTAAACACTTTTAATTACTATATTGCTTAGTCGATTATCCCTAGACCAGTACATACCAAATTTCAATTAGGCTATTTCAGGTGAAAATATACTCTACAATAACAGCACAATACATACCAAAGATACACTACAAAATCGAGTTGTCTCCCGTTCTCTTGCAAGAAAAAAAAATACATATCAAGATCAATGAATATGACATGGCGAAATTAAATGTTCATTTCGCTGGAGGGGGAGGGCAGAAAGTGGATAGCTTACAATGCTCAGTGATGTTGTGGCAAGGTGTAGCTAGCTCAAATTATACTATGTGTATACATACATGATGCCCAGAAAGTAATACAAGTGTTTTCCTTGAGGTTTTTCTCTGGGTTAGGTTCTGCCTATTGAACCATCCTATCGATGTATAACTAAACATAGACAATTATAAACCACGGCCTTACTATGTAAATCTATATATATATTTGAGACTGTCGTTTGTATGTCTGTCTGTCTGTCTGTCTGTTCGGGGTTGGCGGCTACACTAGGTCTGCCTGAGTCTGAAATTTGGGGTATATGGGTAACACGGATCGGGGAGTAACATAGGCCAGGTGGCGTTAGTCTACCACTTCCGGTTTCGGAGTTATGACCCCCGAGCGACGCCGGTCTGTTCGGGGTTGGCGGCTACACTAGGTCTGCCCCGAGTCTGAAATTTGGGGTATAGGGGTAAATCGGACCGGGGAGTATTATAGGCCAGGTGGCGTTAGTCTACCACTTCCGGTTTCAAATTTCAGACTCGGGGCAGACCTAGTGTAGCCACCAACCCCGAACAGAGCGGCTTCGCTCGGGGGTCATAACTCCAAAACCGTAAGTGGTAGACTAACGCCACCTGGCCTATGTTACTCCCCGGTCCGAGCAACCCCTATACCCCAAATTTCAGACTCAGGGCAGATGTAGCCGCCAACCCCGAACAGACCGGCTTCGCTCGGGGGTCATAACTCCGAAACCGGAAGTGGTAGACTAACGCCACCTGGCCTATGTTACTCCCCGGTCCGAGCTACCCCTATACCCCAAATTTCAGACTCGGGGCAGACCTAGTGTAGCCGCCAACCCCGAACAGACCGGCTTCGCTCGGGGGTCATATCTCCAAAACCCAAAGTGGTAGACTAACGCCACCTGGCCTATGTTACTCCCCGGTCCGAGCTACCCTTATACCGCAAATTTCAGACTCGGGGCAGACCTAGTGTAGCCGCCAACCCCGAACAGACCGACTTCGCTCGGGAGTCATATCTCCGAAACCGGAAGTGGTAGACTAACGCCACCTGGCCTATGTTACTCCCCGGTCCAAGCTACCCCTATACCCCAAATTTCAGACACGGGGCAGACCTAGTGTAGCCGCCAACCCCGAACAGACCGGCTTCGCTCGGGGGTCATAACGCCGAAACCGGAAGAGGTAGACTAACGCCACCTGGCCTATGTTACTCCCCGGTCCGAGCTACCCATAGACCCCAAATTTCAGACTCGGGGAAGACCTAGTGTAGCCGCCACCTTCGCTCGGGGATCATAACTCCGAAACCGGAAGTGGTAGACTAACGCCACCTGGCCTATGTTACTCCCCGGTCCGAGCTACCTCTAAACCCCAAATTTCAGACTCGGGGCAGACCCCGTGTAGCCGCCAACCCCGAACAGACAGACAGACAGACAGACAGACAAACGACAGTCACAAATATATATATAGTTGTTTAACGTCTGCAGTCGCCTGCTGTAACAACCATCACAACTCCTTTTGTCGAGTCGCTATCTACTTCCGTTCGCCTGAGAAATAACATTTTTCACATTGTTGTTTATGCTGGCACAATGCCAGAAAGTTATAATATAATAGTTAATGCGTCATGGTAATACAACATTGAGAAATAACATTTCTCACAATCGTTGTTTAATTCTTAACATACATGAATTAATTGACAGTTACGGTTATACAACATATCCGTCAAGTTAAAAAACTACAAGACATCGGATTTAGAAGTGAAATGAAATGAAATGGGTTTAACGTCCTACCGTTCTGCTCCGACTGGGCTAATGAAGACGGGCATACGTCATACAGTATGCTATAAGGGAAATTTTGCCCACGCAGCGACACTATGGCCTACTCTTATATAGAATTCCAACTGCCAAGTAACCTTTTACGTGCATGCCAATGTGTACACGGGACCTCGGATTTTCGTCCCATCCGAACGACTAGACAGCTTTCCTTGTCATCACTGACAAGTGGGAACCACGCCGGAAAATCTGGATGGGCAGGTAGACAGGACTCCCTTATACATACCCCACAGATAGATGCAGCTCGCCGCCGGTCATGGAACCAGTCAAAGCTGCTGGTCATCGCCTGATTATGGCTGCTACCAATTTTCTCGGATTTCGGTTTCGATTTTTAAACGTTCGGGGTTTGCAATCATTTATGGTCCCATTTATACTTTTATCCTAGCATTAGCACGTGATATGTCTCCTAAAACAGCTGAGTATTTGTTTATCAATAAAATAGCCTGCCCTGAGCCAAGAAGTTTGGCCATATCTAAATTGTTCTTGGTCTTCTTAGCGAACAGAATCGAATGGACCGTGTTAGGTATTTACTAGACATCATTGTCCAACCCCGCGGCTCTTCTCCCGAAGTGACCTCATTTCTCTCTCGCTATGTGAAGTAAACGCCACCCGACCAATCGCAGTTGTATTCCCACGGTATATGTCACGGTTATAGCTACCACCATTCATATCCTATGATAATAGCCTATATTTAGCTCAATGTGAATGAACGGGACGACGGAAATAAACGAGAACAGGTTTCAGTGTTTCAATATAGTGTAATGTAATAGGCTAACGCACCGAATAAATGACTTGTAATGCCGTGAATTGTAATGTATTCCTCAACATTTACATCGGAGAAACGTGTAATCTTCTAAGTGATAGATTACACAACCATCGATGGGATTGTAACATTGTAAATGGGCCCTTATTTGTAAATAGACACATATTTAAATGTACACCCAACACACCTACCAATAAAATTCTACATTTTCTCATTTTTTAAAACAATTTATTTAGTCAATGTGGAAAGATAAAGTGTACGAGGACCCAAACGTATTTCACAAATGGTTTAATAACATTTTGAAAGTACTTTTCGCTCGTCTTGGAGCTATTTATAAATAATGCCCTTCTATAAAGAACACGGAAACAATTCTACAATTTATACATATTTACATAGTAAAGCTTTGGTTTTAATTTTCTATATTTTAGTCACGAGGAAATCACCGTAAGGTATTGTGCATGTCCAGTGATTTGTGAACATCATACGGGTTATATTTAGATATATTTTTGTTGTCATAAAATATTAAAATAATTTATGTACAATATTAAAATAATTTATGTACAATTTATGTACAATATTAAAATAATTTATGTGCAATATTAAAATAATTGCCATTTAACATACATCTTTATCTTTTAATCGCTCTTAAATGAATCAAGAGTTATATTTTAGTATGACGCTATTTCTAGTAGCACCGAGCGGATAATATTCTATCGAGACCCCTGACCTCCATAATGTAATAGACACTTTTATATTTACTTGTGACTCAATTGTTCACCCATAGAGCAGTCTGATCATAGTGCTCTTGGTGTTCCGACCTGTGTGTGTGTGTGTATGTGAAATAGCTTTATTTAACGTCCGCTTCCACCGAGGTGTTATAGCAGACAATTTACGACTTCTATTCATGTTATTATGTTTTTTTATTAAGAAAATGCACTCAGTCAAACAATACTTGACTGTTAAAGGAACAATCTTCATGGACATTTTTTTAATAGGGTTAGTTAAGAAATACTTAAGTCTGACTTCTAATTATCAATTAGATTGTAATGATTTATATGTGAGAGTACGTTGAAAACAGATTTAATAACATTGGGAGATGAGAGGATATAACATCTGTATTTAGACTCACCAATACGTATTCCCCCAGATAATTGTCTAGCATAATCTTCTTCAATAATGGTATCCACAAATATATTAATAATACTCATCAAATCTATCCACACAACACAATCTTTTCTGTAATTTTTTCTGATATTCTCCATTATTAGAACATTGGGTTGTTGCTTATCTGGGCTATCAGATCACGTATAATGATTGACAATAATCAAAAATGCTTCTTTACAATACAATTTCATATAAATCCAATGGAAAGGTAACGTAAACTTAGTGCATAGTTTGTTTTCATTTTGAAATTGTTTTGACCTGGGCTAACTCAAAGCAGTTTCTCAAAATGATTATAATATTAATAGTGCAACTTGAAATGAATGTGTCCAATGAAACAAAATGTTCAAAAGAAGTCTGAATACAAAATTATTTGTGGATAATATCGATCTAATACATTATGCAGATTAATAGAAACTTACTTAATTATACCACCATTCGAGCGAGGATGTAATAATTAATGTATCTAAAAGAATTATCAAAATAAAGAACTAATAAGGAAATGGTATGATGATAGAAAATATACAAGAAACCAGTCCCACTCTTACAAATACTCGGTTGGACAGAAATACCAACTCATCAATAATCACATCACATATTCCCTATTCATGACAACCTTATATTAGAGTGGGATATTAATAACCACGGTATAATTATGTTCGCTATCAGATAGGACTACCCAAGTTACCTGGTGGCTAAAAGTATGTATAAACACAAATTCCTTACAGCCTCTTATCTTAGGTGTTGATTTCATTAAAGAGAACAAATAACCGTAAATTTGGCAAATGAGGATGAATAAAGTATCGGTAAAGATGTTTGGCGGAGATGAAATTAAAGTATCCAGCATTTATATAGGCCTTGTTAGGGGAGGTAATGCTATTACATTTTAGAACCACGTGGTGAACCACAAAGATATGATAAGATTGCTAACGACGTTTGTGTATAAGCATATTATAAACAGGAGATGCCCCGCCAGTTATGGTGCCCTTTTAAAGATGAAAGTAGAATATTCAAAACAAATCAATGCGTTCGCCTGTTGTAATGGTTAAAAAGTCAAACGTTGATTTTAGATTCGCAGTTTATTACAGGCAGTTGAACAACGTAACGAAAAGTACCCATTTCTCCAATTATTTGTTTTAGAGATGTCATTGATTCTATTGCTGAAGCACACGCTCTTCTCTTATCAGTTTTTGATTGTGCAAGTGTGTTCTGACAGATAGGACGGTTTATTGCCATGGACAGTATGTTTAAATGTCGGTGCCAGCCCTTTGGACTTAATAACGCTACCTCAATTTTCAAATGGTAATGGGGGGGGGGGTGGATGGCTGAATGATTATCATGCGCCCGCTGTATCATAAAGTTTGTCATTGAGTCGACTGGCGTGGTTTCGAATCCCCGGTTGTACGTGACAAGGAGTAGGGTCGCCTGTCCATCCTCGTGGGTTTTCTCCGGGTCCTCCGGTTTCCTCCCACTGCTAAAGACCCCTACGCGCAAGCGAATTATTGAAATAAAATTAAACCATATGTTAGTCCCGAAATGACCTAGTTTGTGTCGAGTGGACGTTAAACCCCATCTCTCTCTCTCTCTCAAATGGTAATGCCAGAGATTTTACCCGACATGTAATTTACCTCGTTTGTATCGGCCGAAAAACCGAGGTCTCTGGTACACATTGGCGTTCACGTAAAAGAACCCTTGATATTTGTAATTAGCCCAGTCGATGCAAATAAAAGGAAATTAATCTTCATTTTTAAAAAATTCATTTAATTGTCCCATTTATCTAATAAATGGTAAATTGAGCAAATAATTATTCGGATATTGCGGTACTGTTTTCTCTGTGTAGACTTTTGCGGTCTGGTATGTTACACTGTAATTTGTATTTTTGTATTTAAACCTTATTTCTCATTCTCAATCTCTCTCAACTCTGTAGCATTTATATAGGCGTACACGTAACAGATCCCTTGACAGTTGGAATTTGATATAAAAATAGACCGTAGTGTCGCTGTCCGGACGACATTATCCCAGAAGTACACTGTTTTGGGTACGTGAAGTCCGGATGAAAAATGGGACGTTAAACCCCATTCCATGCCATATTCATTGACTGTGTCAGGTATTAGTATACTTTTTTTTGCACTGAAAAGGCAGACAACTCGTTTTTGTAACTTTGGTATGACATGTGTTATACTATGGCGATTATGTGACGTTGGTATGTACTATACTACTTGTATTGGGAACGGGTTGGGGTATATTGCTGGTCAGGACATTGCCTCATCATAAATGTGCCTGGTGGGTAGGCAGGACCCCGCATAAAAACAGAAGCAGAGGCGTGCTAAGTGTGTAGGTAGGGCTCCATCTTAAAGGACAATATTGGTGCCAGTCATTATTACATATGTGATAGAACTGGTTAAACACGTTCCAAATATTATTTTATCACAGAGATCATTGCTACGATAGATGAGTAATCAATGTTTCAACAATCAGAAGTGACAAACGCAAAAGGAAAACACGAGTTAGCCCTCTATATAACTGACTGAAGTGGCGGGTGATAACAGATAAATTGGCGAATTTCTGCTCACTAATAATTCCTTCGAAGACCAAAGGTAGAAGGCGGAGATGAAACTAAAGTATCTAAATTTTGTATAGGTCTTGTTAGGGCGGTTAATGCTATTACATTTGCACCACGTGGTGAAACACAAATATATGCTAAGATATCTAAACTCTACGTGGATTTTGAACGATGTCTGCTTATATGCATCATATAAACAGGCCCGTCTTCAATTAGCCCAGTTCTTAGGACGTTAAACCCCATATCATTTCATATAAACAGGAGATGATCCAGCAGTTAGGGTACAATTTTAAATATGGAAGTAGAATAATCAAAACGTATCAATGCCATATTAGACGCTGATTTAAGAAAATCGAATGCGAATTAGCAATCGCCTGTTGTAATGGTTAAAAAGTCAAACGGTCATTTAAGATTCCCAGTTGATTACCGACAGTTGAACAACAATATGAAAAGTATCCATTTCCCAGTTATCCTTTTTGGAGATGTCATTGATTCTATTGGTGAAGCACAAGCTCTTCTCCTATCAGTTTTTGGTTCTGACAGATAGGGCGGTTCATTACCATGGACCGCATGTTTGAATGTCAGCGTCAGTCCTTTGGACTTAATAACGCTCCTATAGTTTTCAAATGGTAATGCCGGATATTTTACCCGACATGTATTGGGAGTATGTCCTTGTCAATATAGACAATATTATCATATTTTCCTCGTTTGGATTGGCCGAAAAACAGAGGACCCTGGTACACATTGGCGTTCACGTAAAATAACCCTTGATAGTTGTAATTAGCCCAGTAGGACATTAATCTTCATTTTTAAAAACTTCATTTCACTCGCATTTATCTAATGTTGGAGTACTATTTTCTCTGTGTAAACTTTGTATTTTTCTATACTTCAAGCCGGAGACTCGCTAATCTGGGGGTCTCGGGTTCGTCCCCGTTATTACTCGAAATATTTCCTGGGGATATTCCCGCGTGGTTCCCGTTTGTGCACGTAAGAAAACACTTTGCAGTTGGAATTATTACTTTAATAATAATAATAATATGTACATTTATATGGCGCTAGTACATCTTGATATACATATAATACAATTGTATCTAGGTACATCACTGAGCACTGTAAAATAACCCCCGTCCTGGCCAGCGAACTGAGCATTTAATTTTGCCATTTCATATTCATTGACCATATCATGTATTATTTTCTACTTCAGGAAAAGGGAAACAACTCGATTTTGTAACTTTGGTATGTCATGCGCTATACTACCTGTATTGCAGGGGAAAATATCCTGGATGTACTGGTTATAAGATGTTACCTGGAATTGTAATTTATATTTAAACATTTATGTACAGAGGTGTGCTGGGTGGCTCCCTCATAAATACACTACAGATACAGAGGCATGATTGGTGAGTAGGCAGGGCTCCTTCATAAATTCACTAAAAATGCAAAGGCACACTGGGTGGGTGGGTAGGCACGGCTCCATCATAAATACACTAACAACAAATACCGATATGGTTGATAATGGTCGAATCCGGTGAGGTTTCTAGCCCGAGTATAGGGAAGTGTTGCTATGTGCTGTCATTCTGTAAAAGTGATCTAGAAAATAGTTAGATCAAATAAGCAAGGAAATGCCAGTCAGTCTCATCATAATCCCATTGTCCAAATAACAATAACGTGGTCTCTTTTTATGTTGCCCTTACCTTACCTTATTGCAACCAGATTCAGCGATACTAAACAACAACCACGCTACAAGCAAATCAAATCCCACAAGATAAACCTTCTGACAAGACAAACTACATAGAAATAGCAAGAAATAAACAAGAAATATCAAATCAATCGAATGGATCTGGGGGCCTGTTGTAAACGTCTACTGATATGTACAGTCCCGGGTACAAGTACAAGTTTCACTCAGATATTTAAAACGATAACTCAAGAAAAATAGGATTTACAATAAAGACTTATTAGAAACAATGCGGTCGCTTTGACAGTGTCCGTCTCCTGAATAGCGATAGTCTACCAGTTGACGTCATGAGTAAGATCGTCAATATAGGGTTTATAAAACAATAAGTTCAGTAGTTCTCACATACCACTCGCAGTGTTTCGTTTGCTTACACCTAATCCCACTTAACACTGCTGTAATGGAAGCAAATTTATGTTCCAAATTATGAACGTTAAATCCCATTTCATTTCATTTCAATTACACACGTATATAAATATATACCTAAATACATTATCCAAAAATGTTAGCACAGCCGCAAAACTGCATTATTTTGTTTCGCGGTAAAGATAAAGGTGCGCCGACACAAACTGATTACAACACCGGTTAAATAACATTCAAATTTTAATATTTTTTACAATTTTAGCTCACCTGAAAGTTCTTCAGAAATAATGCCCTTGTATAGAGATGGACACTATACTACAATCAATACATATTTACATATTAACACTGTGGTGTTAATTGGCTATAGTTACAATTGTCTTTGGCTACATAATATATAGGTAACTAACAGAAAAATCCGCTGTAAATCACACTTCATTTCAATTATACACGTGTATATACGTTGTATATCTAGATGTAGCTTTAAGTTATCTCCAAGGCCCAGCTTAGGCATGGGCCTGAGGGGCACATACCTAGGGTCCCGCGGTTTAGGGGGCCCCGTGGATCATGGCAAAAAGAGAACAAATTCAAATCCCAGATGAAAGTTTCACGGTAATCGATCTAGCTATCCCCGAGACTGAGCTATCCCTCAACCTTCTCTGTGAAGTTCAACTCGATGACCGGTCTAGGCTTCTAGCGGCGATTTCACTTGTTATAACAGACCCCCACCATTATATGTCATTCCCGCGCATTGTATACCATTCGGAACTGACATTATGTAAATTTTCTTGTAATTCAAACCGTATAATTGTTTGCTACGCATGAGTGCCACTCAAAAGGCTATGAAATAATATTTTCGTCGCGTTAGGGGCCCCAGGGCCCCGCTGCAGTTAAGGTGGGCTTTGGTTACGCCTTCTATCATCGAGCAGCTTCCACTCGACACAAACTAGGTCATTTCGAGACTAACATATAGTTTTAATTTTATTTCAAAGTACAACCGGGGATTCGAAACCACGCAAATTGACTCAATGACAGGCTTAATGATACAGCGCGCACGTGCTTGAACATTCGCCCCCCCCCCCCACGGAAGTAGAGAGGAAATGGTCGGATGAAACGTAGGTCGTTCAGTTTTAGTGGCGAATCACGAATCCCGAATCCCGAATAACGTGCTGGCTCGTTATTCGTTATTCGTTATTGGCGAATCACGAATAACGAGCCAGCACGTTATTCGGGATTCGGCAATACAACAGGTGAGTTCAGGAGAGGACTGCCCCGTGCACGTCAACAAACCAGCCAACACCCTATTCGCTCGACAAACGGTCGTCTCCTTGTTAGTCGGTCACCCAAAGTTCACTTACCTCTACGGTCGGGGGTAAAGAGGAAATGGTCGGATGCAACGTAGGTCGTTCTGTTTTAGTGGCGAATCACGAATCCCGAATAACGTGCTGGCTCGTTATTCGTTATTCGTTATTGGCGAATCCCGAATAACGAGCCAGCACGGGATTCGGGATTCGGGATTCAGCAATACAACAGGTGATTGCTGGAGATGACTGCCCCGTGCACGCCAACAAACCAGCCAACACCCTATTCGCTCAACAAACGGTTGTCTCCTTGTTAGTCGGTCACTCAACGTTCACTTACCCCTAGAGAGAGAGAGAGAGAGAAAAATGAGGTTTAACGTCGACTCGACACAAACTAGAACATTTCGAGACTAACATATACTATTACTTTTATTTCAATAATTCACTTGCTCGTAGGGTCTTTAGCAGTGGGTGGAAACCGGAGGAGGTGGGACAGGTGATCCTACTCCTTGCCACGTACAACCGGGGATTAGAAACCACGCAAGTTGACTCAATGACAGGCTTAATGATACAGCGCGCACGTGCTTGAACATTCGCCCCCCCCCACCACCCCGGAGAGGAAATGGTCGGATGCAACGTAGGTCGTTCAGTTTTAGTGGCGAATCCCGAATCCCGAATAACGTGATGGCTCGTTATTCGGGATTCGCGATCACGAATACCGAGCCAGCACGTTATTCGGGATTCAGCAATACAACATTTGAGTTCAGGAGAGGACTGCCCCGTGCATGTCAACAAACCAGCCAACACACTAGTCACTCGACAAACGGTCGTCTCCTTGTTAGTCGGTCACCCAACGTTCACTTACCCCTACTGTCGGCGGTAGAGAGGAAATGGTCGGATGCAACGTAGGTCGTTCTATTTTAGTGGCGAATCCCAAATAACGTGCTGGCTCGTTATTCGTTATTGGCGAATCCCGAATCCCGAATAACGTGCCAAATTCACGTTGACAAGTGCTGTGCACCTGTACGCTGTAAAAAGTCTTGTTTTCGGAGCTGTGTAGTGCTAGAAATTAATCTATTAGATGATCATCATTTTATTTGAACATTATTAAATTTACCAACAATTCAGACCCCGACCCGACCCCGGCCCAGACCCCACCAAATACAGACCTTCCCAATCACAAAACAACACAACTGCAGCACATAAACGCTAAAATCACATCCACTTACAGTGCTACTAATTAATGTTGATCTTCATTTTAAGGCATAGCCCCGTCTATTCACACATACACAGGGAGATAGTGTGCTTCCTGCTATGGGCTTCTATGATTACAATTGTTCTCCCTGGGTACACGCCCCTATCCAACTACATTGATAGGGTACTACAGATTGGGTAACCAAATCGCAACTTGGAGCTGAACAGATTCATTTATATATCGGTCCCGTGTTTAAGTCAGTATATTATATTATATATCATTGATCACGTGTTTAAGACAGTGCGGTATATTATATATCATTGATCACGTGTTTAAGACAGTGTAGTATATTTTATATCATTGATCACGTGTTTAAGTCAGTGTATTATATTATGTATCATTGATCACGTGTTTAAGTCAGTGTGGTATATTATATATCATTGATCACGTGTTTAAGACAGTGTAGTATATTATATATCATTGATCACGTGTTTAAGACAGTGTAGTATATTATATATCATTGATCACGTGTTTAAGACAGTGTATTATATTATATATCATTGATCACGTGTTTAAGTCAGTGTGGTATATTTTATATCATTGATCACGTGTTTAAGTCAGTGTATTATATTATATATCATTGATCACGTGTTTAAGACAGTGTAGTATATTATATATCATTGATCACGTGTTTAAGACAGTGTGGTATATTTTATATCATTGATCACGTGTGTAAGGTAGTTTAGTATATTTTATATCATTGATCACGTGTTTAAGGGAGTTAAGTGGCCGAATGGTTCACGCGTGCGCGTTGGACCACAAGGTCTGTCATTGAGTCAAGTGTCGTGGTTTCAATTCTCTGGTTGTACTGACAAGGAGTAGAGTCGTAGGTTTTCTCCGGTTCCTACCGTTCCCTCCACTGCTAAAGACCCCTACGCACAAGCGAATTATCTAATTGAAATTGAATATGTCAGTCCCAAAATGATTTAGATTGTTACGAGTGGACGTTAAGCCCCATTTCGCTATCTCTTATCCAGTGTTTAAGGTAGTGTAATATATTTTGACGTTGACAAGTTTGATTTACAAACCATATGAATAAAATGTATAAATCCTGGCTCACTCCTGTATAAGCTCCGCCCCATGGACAAGCGCCTGCTTTCAGTTGAATAAAATGTGCATTTCGTGGTTGATGTAAATCACGTTTTATATAATTTGATTGACAACAACCAGAACAAAACAAACAGGAAATAAAATAAACAAGTCGAATTGTGTTAAAGTTTTATTCAGATAAGCATTTTACTTTATGATATCAAAGTGTAAAAATCCAACATGTAATATACAATAAGTGCACATAATTGTAATAGTATTAAAATATAAGCATATTGATTAATTGCAAGAACAAAAACCAGCAAAAATTTAACAAAAGCATGGGAATGGGATATTTTCATAACCAATTTCTATTTTATACCCACCAGTAGTAAAGTCTTCAATTAGGACATAAATTCTACTTTACATGTATATAAGATATCTATAAAGCGTATATAATTTTACAGTTGTATAAAATATTTATTTGAAATACAGAAACATGTATTTTCAAAATAAACCTGTTTATTTTTCCTTCTTTTTTCACCATTGTTGATTTTCTTATAACCTCCCTGGTTTCTGGGTAATGGCATGCTCAGGTTAATTTCAAGGACCTGAAAACCAAACAGAAGTAATATTTAATATAAAAACTAGGAACAAATACGAAACAATAATTTTCGGTACTGTTCGAGTTTTGATTCGCCTATCCCAACATAGTCTCGGACACCAGGAACATCCTAGTCTTCGACGTATGAAGGAACTGGATCAGTTGTCCACGTTTGACGAAATTCTACTGGATAATCAACCACATAACAACCCAGACACCAGGTTAAACATGGTCAGTGGAAATAAATGTCATATTTCACGCATTATTAGAATCGTGACAATTCGTAAGGAAAGGTAGATAACTCTACTAACAATATTCACTGATTGAATTGTTGATAGTTTTGATATCACAGGTGGAGCAATATCTGACAATGTTTCTGTCACAAGCTAGTACTGACTGTGAAAGTTTTGATATACACATTTATTGGAAGTAACTATCAAGCGTTGAAATCATCGGAAACTATCTGTTAATTTTCATATCATTCTACTTCTTAATCAACAAAACATGATCTGCTGCTATGCTATAATCACTATTTACAATTAATCGTGTTGATCGTAGAAAACCTTTGAATTGTCCAAAAATGTTCTTCGATCAACTCGATTGCAACGACTGACCACGATTTCAGTCGCGATATTGAATCAGTAATAGACCTACCTGCGAATATTTGTAGTTCACAGATGTGCAAATATTGACGTTGTACTGACACAAAAACATATCTAGCCGATAGTGATAGTACAGGTGGTTGATTACACCTCTCTATGGTGTATACATATTGTCCTTTTTGTGCCTGGTCTTGATAACATGGTGTAGCTGATGTAAAACCTGCTTCATCACAGTGACCAGTAAAACTCAATCTAATCTCAAATCCTTTCATTTCGTCAGTACCTGGAAACAATATAAATTGTATGTAACTAGAAACTGTCAGGTTAGAAACAACTCTGTGTGATAAATCTGGAAATAATCAGAAACTATACTCGCCACTTTTACTATTTGCACAAATCCACTCTATTCATAATATATATACAGTTTTAAAGTGCTTATATTATTAACAAATCTTATTTGTCATATTGCAGGGGTTTGATCTGATAGAAAGTTTCCAAATATTCCCCGTCGAATTTAAACTATGGGTTTGTGACCCAAAACAGAATTCAGGAAGATAAAGGTGTTATAGCGTAATATCCTTTTTATAAGAAACATGCTGTTCTATGGAATACCATTTGCAACACACTGTGTTTTATCAATTTCTCAAACAATAATTTTAAAACTACATTGATTCAACTAGGTATATTGCAAACTATTTTTTTCTGAAAAACTTAGTAAATATATATATCCTCGGATATCTTTCTGCTTTCGGAGCCATGGTGGCTAATTGAGCAGGTTTCCCCTTGTCAGTGGTGCAGGACGGAGGGCCTGACAAGGACAGATGTCTGGTCGTTCGGATGTTACGAAAACTCGGGGCTCCGTGTACACATTGGCGTGCACATAAAAGATTGTCTGTTTTATCTTTATACAGAACTAGCTCTACACAACACCAGTTTCTGGTTTTATATTGTATTTACTATGATCTGTTGTATTTACTATGATCTGTTGTATTTACTATTTTAAATGTAACAGTTCCGTTTAGTTATAGTCTTACGTACAACAGCTTGCCATGTTGAATATCTTCATATTACTGATATCAAAAGTCTGTTTTAGATCGACACACAACCATTCGCTTGCTCCTCTGTTAGTGTGTGTACAACTTCCCCCAGACCAATCCTGATTCGTATTACCATCCACAGCTCTAGATGAAACGCCACCACCATGCGTTGAACTTTGCCTTGTTGGTTTATTCAGAGCCACATTCAAGGAGCCTGAAAAATATGAAAACATTCATGGTATTCAATGGAAATATAGACCACCAAATGTTTATTGGTGAATTATATATCTTCGGTATGTGTAGATGCAGAATCCGGATGATGTCACCCTGGCACCCTTAAGGAAATTAAAAATATTCAAGATGGCCGCCTTAAGGCATTTTCTGGTAATAGAGTAGGGTAAAATATATGGCAGATTCTCTCGGACCTCGGTTTGAAGATGGTTTCCAAAAGAATTCGACCCACCGAAACCACTACGCTTGGGTATTCCCCCTAAAGTGGCGGCTTATTGTTTACATCATGTCTTTTGTTAGACAGTTGACAATTAACAGATATTTGTCAGCTTGAATGTTGTTGTGGGTAGAGTGTTTACTAGTAGTATTATTGTTGTAAACATGTAACTATACACTGTAAAAAAACAGCTTGTAGCTATTATAATAGCTTGTAGCTATTAATAACATGTAACTATATATACTGTAACACAATAGGTGGCGGTGGTGGCTGGAAAAGAGTTATTAATAACATTTAACTATACACAGTAACCAAATGGCTGGGGAAGAGTTATTAATAACCGAAAATATATCCGGTACTACTATAACCAAGTTCAGGGACCTTAGTCAATCATTGTTGATTAGCGACCAATTGGAATCCCCGCCCAAACCCTTCCTACCCAGTATGATTTACAATAATTAGGAATTAGGAAACACGACTTACATGGACTATTGAAGCATTTCGGATTGTTAAAACCAACTGGACAGCCATTATGACATACGCCATCTTCTATTCTACAGCCTCCTGTATTACAGTAGGCACATGTCTGTAGACACAAACCATTAGATCCCCAATATCCATCTTTACAACCAGTTAAACAAACACCATCCAATTGTCGACATGTACCATTACAGGTAGGACATGATTCTTCACACATATCACTATAGTAAGCATCTTTACATCCGGTACATTTCCCTGTTCTGGCATTACATTTACCATTCTTACATCTGGTGCTGCATGCAAATTCACACCTGCTACCATAAAGATCTCCCTGACAACCATTAGAACATGATCCTATCATTTTCCCACAGACGTTGTTTGTACAATTCGCTGGACATCTAATGTTACAATTGATACCGTAAAAACCACCAGGACAATTTTCTAAAGTAAATATCAAATTCAGAACATATATACTCTCTCAGTAAAGGAAGAAAAATAATATACTGTTTAAGTAAATATCAAATTCAGAACATATATACTCTCACAGTAAAGGAAGAAGAATAATATATATTGTTTAAGTAAATATAAAATTCAGAACATATATACTCTCACGGTAAAGGAAAAAGAATAATATATTCTTTAAAGTAAATGTAAAATTCAGAACATATATACTCTAACAGTAAAGGAAGAAGAATAATATATTATTTACGTAAATATAAAATTCAAAACATCTCTGGCAGAAAAGGAAGAATAATATATTGTTAAGTAGATGTGTTTTAAAGGGCGTTTGGAAGATGGTAAAAGAGAAGAAAGTAACAAAATAGGTGATGGTGGTAGCTGGGGAAGGATTATTAATAACATGTAACTATACAATGTAACAAAAAGGTTGATCGTGGTAGCTGGGAAGGATTATTAATAACATGTAACTATGATATGGACAAGATGGCCGACTGAGGTGGACACGCAGATAGCCAGAGAGATTTTTTGTTATTTTATGATTGAAAGTAATGTGATAAACCTTCAATAATCCCTGTGTTGGTGGATATATAGACTATGGTCGATATTTGACACGATTTTACACCGAATGTGATATGGATTATTAATTATTGAACAATTAATACTAGTTTTGTGATTCTAGGCGCGATTTCTACTCACGCGAACAAACTCAGGTGAAAACCAGTTTGTAGAAGCCAGTGTGTAAACCTTTGGTGAGATTTAAACTTCAAGTGTAAATAGAACTTCCAGTGTAGAATTTCAGGATAAAATTATTTTGTGTGAACCTAAATTAATTTCGAAGTGGACTAAAAAATGGGCGGAAAAGAAAATAAGAGGAAAAAACAGAAAAGGTAGGATGAAGAAAGTACATCAAATAGCATAAATGAGTTTTTAGACAGCATGATGAGGGGTGAGGATTCTTTAAAATGTTTGGTTACAGAGCTGTTAAAACGCGAGACAATAATTAATAAAATTAGTGAAACTATAATGCTAATAATCTCATGTCTACTTCAGGGTGAGGTATCAAAGCACTTTAACAGTCAAATTAAGTCCCCAGAAAATTGGATTGATGACTTAGAACAATATTCGAGAAGATCACAGGTATTAAAGAAAATCCCCATGAAAATACAGACGATATTGTATTAAAATTAATAAACAGTTACATCTTATTAGAAGAAAATAGTCAGACATTATCAAAGGAACAAATAGGACGGACTCACAGGGTAGGACCCAAAGGCACTGGTAACACACGTGATATTATAGTACGTTTTATAAGTTATAGAGATCGCGCATCAGTATATGGCAACAAACGTAATCTCAAATCCTACAACCTAACCAATAATTCAAAAGTATATGTGAATGAAGCTCTGACAAAAACACGATCACTACCCTATAAAAGAACAAGGGGATTATTCAAGTTGAACAAAATTAAAAATTGCTGGACATATGATGGCCGAATTTATGTTAAGCCACTTACAGGTGACAGAAGTCTAGTCATCAACTCGGAAGAAGATTTGAGTCAGTTTATTCAGTCTGATGAACATCACTTTATTCAGTCTGATGAACATCAATTAATACATAAAACACAGACCGAACATACCAGACCAAATGCTACACTACGAAATGCTACCGGTAATCTCTGGTCGTTAATTAACACCACACCCCGTCAACAATCACTATTCGATGTCGGAATATTGACTTCTACACCCCAAAACACAAACAACCCCATCACAGCATCTAACATCAGTTATGAAATTGACACTGATCCAGAAGTTTGATTTGTGTGAACAATATTAAATACGTTGCTGATCCTAAGCAGATCAAGCACAACAAGAGTTGTGAATAAAGCACTATGACCATATATTAGTTGTTTTTGTTTTATATTAAAAAATGTTGCAGTCATTATGAAATTTTATGTGAGATTATTGCGTATTTATATTTTGATATTTCCGCTTTTTATTGCTCACATAGACCGTCTCTTTTTAGAATATAGATATATAGTTTGTTTTATTTTATGTCCGAATTTTATCATTACATTTTATTTTTGTCGTTCTGCTTAGGACATAACGGAACTTTATTGCGACGACCCCGGTATTTAATTAATAGTCAACTCATACACCTCGCGCACTCACATTCTTGATTAGCCCAGGCAGTATAGAACGTTAAACCCCATTTCATTTAATTTCTCACATTCCTGTCCCGATTATACCAAATCAAGCGAACACTGTGAGGAGTATGTATTCCCGAAAACACAAGCTCATCTAGCAATAAGCACGTGCTCGTTACGCATAGCATCGGTAATGGTAAGTTCTCACGTGACTGACCCATTCCACACACAGCAAGGTGTGTCAGGCAATTAGTACAGTAACAACATCATACTGTACTTGTATTATAGATTGTATATACCGTTTCTATGTTCAACTATTTCTTTTATTTACTTCATTGTGTTATTAAAATGTATTATGATATTAGATTATTTAGACATTGTATGCTTATTGATAATTTTTATATAACTGTTTTCATATGTGATGTTTATAATGATGGTTCTCCAGATAGTAGTATGGTATTACTAAAGACTAAACACAAAATATATATACACTCTGTTGTTAACTATATCTTTAAACTCATAAGGCTTTGTAATTTATATATTATATACATACTTACTCTGTGGTGATATTGAACAGAATCCGGGTCCTAATCAAAAACATAATTATTTATCTATTGTGCATCTGAATGTAAGGAGTATCAGGGGTAAAATTGACTTGATCTCTTCAGAGTTAGATAGTTATGATATTCTCTTAATATCTGAAACTTGGTTAAAACCAGATATCCCTGATAGTTTAGTCTCCTTTCCATAATTACCAAGCACCAATAAGGAAAGAAAGCACAACCAACAAGGGTGGTGGTGTACCAGTTTATGTTAGAAATACTTTGAAATATAAGAGACGCTGTGACTTGGAAGTTGACAATAAAGAGTGTATTTGAATAGAAATTCACACTAAAAACAATATTTTTTTAATAGGTACATTTTATAGATCTCCCAGTAGTTCTTCTCATATAAATTCTATTAGTTTGGCTTTATTAGATGATTATTTTATTACTTGATTTAATTTTAACTAATTGCCCGAATTTTGTTAAGACAAACGGTTGTTTGGATAATTTTTGTAGCGATCACTGCCTTGTGTACTGTCAACTTTCATTTTATTCCCAGCCTGAACACAGCTGTAACCGACTAATATGGGACTATGTAAAAAAAATGAACATAGAATGACTGAGACATGGTGTAACAAATACCGACTGAACCGTAATCATTGCACGCGACACTATTGACGAAAAACATGCTTCAGATATACAAACAAGTTGATTAATATTGCAAAAAATAAAATCCCTATTATAATGTGACTATTAAACCTCGAAATAAACCCTGGATGAATAATGAAATTAGAAAAATGAAATTTAAAAAAGCCAAAAATTCGGAATCAACAGAGCATTGGAATCCATTTCGGAAAATTAGGTAATGATTACATTTGTTTAATAAGAAATTGTAAACGTAACTATTACGAAAAAATAGATAAAAACATAAACAACGATTTAAATTTTGGCTCTAAATCCTAGTGGAAACTGGTCAACATGTTTGTAAAAGAAAATGGGTCATCACATCACACTATCCCACCACTCAACACTAACAACAACAACACAGCATTTAGACCACGTGATAAAGCAGAGACGTTGAAGACATTTTTTTGTAAACCAGACTGAATTGAACGATACTAATCACCCTCTGCTTTGTCCTAGTCACAAAGAGAACTTAATTAATGAACTAACATTACACCCACAGGAAGTTAAAGATATGGTTAGTTGTATTGATGTATCAAAGTCTTCTGGTCCCGATAATATTAGTGGTAAATTACTTAAGTCAGTTGCTGAAGAAATTTCTATCCCACTATGTTCTCTTTTTAATCTTTCACTCGATACTCGATCTTTTTCCCAAACTTGAAAACATGCAAACGTTTTGGCTCTTAACAAAAAAGGCAGTAAATCAGATTATTCTAACTTTCGACCGGTCTCATTGTTTAGTTTAGTTTCTAAAATTTTCGAACAATGTATACACAAGCATATTTTTAACTTCCTGCTCGACAACTCACTACTAACAAAGTTCCAAAGTGGTTTCATGAAAGGAGATTCCACTATAAACCAACTTACAGACATAAACCATTTCTTTTCAAAAGCGATAGATGACGGTCACTATGTGAGAATTGTGTTCTGCGACATCAGCAAGGCTTTCGACAGGGTATGGCATGCCCGTCTCTGTCGAAAGCTGGACGCTGTTGGTATTAGAGGGGGCATATTGGAGTGGCTTCAACTCTAATTAACTGATAGAACACAGTGTGTTGTCGTCGAAAATGCCTTCTCTACTACCTCAGTTGTCACGGCTGGTGTTCCGCAGGGCTCGGTCCTTTACTTTTTCTGATCTACATAAATAATATTGTCGAAAAATTACAGTTAAATATAAAATTATTCGCGGATGATACATCCTTATAAATGTTCATTAAAGATCCTACAGAACGTGTCCAAATTTTAAATTCAGATATTGAGAGAATATACACATGGGCTAAAACATGGCTAGTTTCCTTTAATCCTGACAAAACTGAAACATTAACAATATCAATCACATCTAAGCACGATTTGATTCCTCTTTGCATGAACACGGTTAAAATAAATGAAATATCTCATCACAAACATTTGGGGCTTATTTTACAAAACAATCTTAAATGGAAAATACATATAGAAAATCTTTGTAATAAATTGTCAAAATTTATCAACTGCTTAAGATCATTCAAGCATCGACTAGGAAGGAAATCACTCAAAACAATATGTGGCGCTGTGAAGGGAACTAGCAATGATTTGCTATATAAAGAAGTCGGTATTTTGCATCTAAAACAACGTCGCGAAAGACATAAGTTGATATTTTTATATAAAATAATAAACCACTTAACCCCATAATACCTTTATGACAATCTAAACAAAAAACAAAGTAATTACTCATTAAGAAATGACAAAAACCAACCATACTATTTTAGTAAAATTAATATATTTTACAATTCTTTCTTTCCTTCAACTACACGACTTTGGAGAGAGAGAGAAATGGGTTTTAACGTCCACTCGACACAAACTAGGTCATTTCGGGACTAACATATGGTTTAATTTTATTTCAATAATTCGCTTCCGCGTAAGGGTCTTTAGCAGTGGGGGGGGGGAACCGGAGGACCTGGAGAAAACCCACGAGGTTGGACAGGCGACCCTACTCCTTGTCACGTACAACCGGGGATTCGAAACCACGCCAGTCGACTCAATGACAGACTTTATGATACAGCGCGCGCACGCTAACCATTCAGTCACCCCCCCCCCACCCACACACGACTTTGGAACAATGTAGATCTCTCTATACGTAATTCAGATACGTTATTCATTTTTAATCAAAAACTCTCAAAGCATGATCACCTGGTACCTTCTTATTACAATAATGGAGAAGGAAAAGTTCAAATTAACCATTCAAGACTTCGTTTATCAAACAGTGATCTAAATGGACATGCATTTATAAGATACATAACTGACTCTCCAACCTACCGATATGGACACAATCTTGAAGATACTTATCACTTTCTGCTGATATGTCACTTATATTGAGATACACGAAATACAACCATAAAAACATTACCAACAGAATACATCAACAGAAAATTTCAATTGTATGGCTCTACGGATATTTCACTTGAACAAAATAAATTAATATTTTCTGAGGTGCAAAACTTTTTAGAATTAAGTAATAGATTTTAAGTACTGTACTAGATTATGTTTACATATTTATACACTTTCAGGCCTTAAACCAAAATTAGTTATAATGTTTATCAAATAACCTTTTTAATTGAAAAAATATTAAAGTATACTTTCAGAATTTTATTAATTAATAACATAATATGAATAGTTTCGACTATATACCTGTATTTAAGTAAACAAATTGTAATTATATTGTTTTGTTGAAGGGAGAGGGGTGATATGGGCCGAGTCTGTTCCCCAATCCTATTCTTATTGAATAAAATATAATTTTTAAAAAATGTAACTATACAATGTAACAAAATAGGTGATGGTTGTGACTGGGGAATGGTTATTAATAACATGTAAGTATACAATGTAACACAATAGGTGGTGGTGGTGGCTGGGGAAGGGTTATTAATAACATGTAACTATACACAGTTATAAAACAGGTGGTGGGGTAGTGGTGGCTGAATAGGGGTTATGAATAACCGAAAATATATCCGGTACTACTATAACCAAGTTCAGAGGCCTTGGTCAATCATTGATGATTAGCGACCATTTGGAATCCCCGCCCCAATCCTTCCTACCCAGCCTGATTTACAATGATTAGGAAACACGACTTACTTGGACTATTGAAGCATTTCGGATTGTTGAAACCAACTGGACAGCCATTATGACATACGCCATCTTCTATTCTACAGCCTCCTGTATTACAGTAGGAACATTTCTGTAGACACAAACCATTAGATCCCCAATATCCATCTTTACAACCAGTCAAACAAACACCATCCAATTGTCGACATGTACCATTACAGGTAGAACATGATTCTTCACACATGTCACTATAGTAACGATCTTTACATCCGGTACATTTCCCCGTTCTGGCATTACATTTACCATTCTTACAGCTGGTGTTGCATGTAGACTCACAGACTTCGCCATAGTAACCATCTTTACAGCCGGTACATTTCCCTGTTTTCCTTTCGCACTTATCATCCTGACAATTGGTGTTGCATGTAGACTCACAGACGTCACCATAGAAACCATCTTTACATCCGGTACATTTCCCTGTTTTTCTATCACACTTATTATCCTGACAATTGGTGTTGCATGTAGACTCACAGAATTCACCATAGTAACCATCTTTACATCCGGTACATTTCCCTGTTTTCCACTCGCACTTATCATCCTGACAATTGATGTTGCATGTAGACTCACAGAATTCACCATAAAAACCATCTCTACATCCGGTACATTTCCCTGTTCTTGCATTACATTTACCATTCTTACATCTGGTGCTACATGAAAATTCACACCTGCTACCATAAAGATCTCCCTGACAGCCATTAGAACATGATCCTAACATTTTCTCACAGATGTTGTTTGTACAGTTCGCTGGACATCTAATGTTACAATTGGTACCGTAAAATCCATCAGGACAATTTTCTAGAGTAAATATAAAGTTTAAAACATGTATACTCTCTCAGTAAAGGACGAGTAATATATAAAGGATTATATCACTAATTATATCAAAATTATTATTATAATTAGTAATACAATAAAGGTGCTTTTAAAGGGAATACCAAGTAAATATAACGTTTAAGTAAATATAAAATTCAAAACATCTCTAGCAGTAAGGAAGAATAATATATTGTTAAGTCTTTGTAGATATGTTTTAAAGGGCGTTTGGAAGATGGTAAAAGAGCAGACAGTAACAAAATAGGTGATGGTGGTAGCTGGGGAAGGATTATTAATAACATGTAACTATACAATGTAACAAAATAGGTGATGGTGGTAGCTGGGGAAGGATTATTAATAACATGTAACTATGATATGGACAAGATGGCCGACTGAGGTGGACACACAGATAGCCAGAGAGAGTTTTTGTTATTTTATGATTGAAATTAATGTGATAAACCTTCAATAATCCCTGTGTTGGTGGATATATAAACTATTCTCGATATTTGACACGATTTTACACCGAATGTGATATGGATTATTAATTATTGAACAATTAATACAAGTTTTGTGATTCTAGGCGCGACTTCTACTCACGCGAACAAACTCAGGTGAAAACCAGTTTGTAGAAGCCAGTGTGTAAACCTTTGGTGAGATTTAAACTTCAAGTGTAAATAGAACTTCCAGTGTAGAATTTCAGGATAAAATTATTTTGTGTGAACCTAAATTAATTTCGAATTGGACTAGAAAATGGGCGGAAAAGAAAATAAGAGGAAAAAACAGAAAAGGCAGGATGAAGAAAGTACATCAAATAGCATAAATGAGTTTTTAGACAGCATGACACCACGAAATGCTACCGCTAATCTCGGGTCGTTAATTCACACCGCACCCCGTCAATATTCACTATTCGATGTAGGAATATTGACTTCTACACCCCAAAACACAAACAACCCCACAGCATCTAACATCAGTTATGAAATTGATCCTGATCCAGAAGTTTGATTTGTGTGAAAAATATCAAATAAGTTGCTGATCCTAAGCACATCAAGCACAACAAGAGGTCATCAAATCATTGTAACTAATGCACTATGACCATATATTAGTTGTTTTTGTTTTATATTAAAAAATGTTGCAGTCATTATGACATTTTATGTGAGATTATTGCGTATTTATATTTTGATATTTCCGCTTTTTACTGCTCACATAGATCGTCTCTTTTTAGAATATAGATATATAGTTTGTTTTATTTTATGTCAGAATTTTATCATTAAATTTTATTTTTGTCGATCTGCTTAGGACATAACGGAACTTTATTGCGACGACCCCCGTATTTAATTAATAGTCAACTCATACACCTCGCGCACTCACATTCCTGATTAGCCCTGGCAGTATAGAACGTTAAACCCCATTTCATTTAATTTCATTTCTCACATTCCTGACCAGATTATACCAAATCAAGCGAACACTGTGAGGAGTATGTATTCCCGAAAACACAAGCTCATCTTGCAATAAGCACGTGCTCGTTACACATAGCATCGGTAACGGTAAGTTCTCACGTGACTGACCCATTCCACACACAGCAAGGTGTGTCAGGCAATTAGTACAGTAACAACATCATACTGTACTTGTATTATAGATTGTATATACCGTTTCTATGTTCAACTATATTTCTTTTATTTACTTCATTGCGTTATTAAAATGTATTATGATATTAGATTATTTAGACATTGTATGCTTATTGATTATTTTTTATAACTGTTTTCATATGTGATGTTTATAATGATGGTTCTCCAGATAGTAGTATGGTATTACTAAAGACTAAACACAAAATATATATACACTCTGTTGTTAACTATATCTTTAAACTCACAAGGCTTTGTAATTTATATATTATATACATACTCGTTATACTATTACTCTGTGGTGATATTGAACAGAATCCGGGTCCTAATCAAAAAAATAATTATTTATCTATTGTGCATCTGAATGTAAGGAGTATCAGGGGTAAAATTGACTTGATCTCTTCAGAGTTACATAGTTCTGATATTCTCTTGGTTAAAACCAGATATCCCTGATAGTTTAGTCTCCTTTCCATCTTACCAAGCACCAATAAGGAAAGAAAGCACAACCAACAAGGGTGGTGGTGTACCAGTTTATGTTAGAAATACTTTGAAATATAAGAGACGCTGTGACTTGGAAGTTGACAATACAGAGTGTATTTGGATAGAAATTCACACTAAAAACAATACATTTTTATTAGGTACATTTTATAGGTCTCCCAGTAGTTCTTCTCGTGTAAATTATTCTATTTTAAATTCTATTAGTTTGGCTTTATTAGATGATATAACGAAATGCTTTATCATGGGAGATATTAATATCGATTTTTTCCAGGTAAAAGATCCTTTAATGCTTGATTTAATTTTAACTAATTGCCCAGAATTTTGTTAAGACAATCGGTTGTTTGGATAATTATTGTAGCGATCACTGCCCTGTGTACTGTCAACTTTCATTTCATTCCCAACCTAAACACAGGTATAACCGACTCATATAGGACTATGCAAAAAAATGAATATAGAAGCACTGAGATATTGTCGTCGGAAATGCATCCTTTGGTACCTCAGTTGTCACGACTGGTGTTCCGTAGGGCTCGGTTCTCGATCCTTTACTTTTTCTGATCTACATAAATGATATTGTCGAAAAATTACAGTTAAATATAAAATTATTCGCGGATGATACATCCTTATGTTCATTAAAGATGCTACAGAACGTGCCCAAATTTTAAATTCAGATATTGAGAGAATTTACACATGGGCTAAAACATGGCTAGTTTCCTTTAATCCTGATAAAACTGAAACATTAACAATATCAACCACATCCAAGCAAGACTCCGTTCCTCTTTGCATGAACACGGTTAAAATAAATGAAGTGTCTCATCACAAACATTTGGGGCTTATTTTACAAAACAATCTTAAATGGAAAATACATATAGAAAATCTTTGTAATAAATTGTCAAAATTTATCAACTGCTTAAAATAACTCAAGTATCGACTAGGAAGGAAATCACTCAAAACAATATATACTTCATATATTTTAGCTAACCAGTTAGAACAAGTACAATTAGATGCTTTACGCACAATATATTTTACCACACTTCGACTATGCTGACATTATTTGGGATGGGTTCACGGATTACTTAGCTAACCAGTTAGAACAACTACAGTTAGATGTTTTATATGTGGCGCTGTGAAGGGAACTAGCAATGGTTTGCAATATAAAGAAGCGGGTATTTTGCATCTAAAACAACGTCGCGAAAGACATAAGTTGATATTTTTATATAAAATAATAAACCACTTAACCCATGATTACCTTTATGACAATCTAAACAAAAAACAAAGTAATTACTCATTAAGAAATGACAAAAACCTACCATACTACTTTTGTAAAATTAATCTATTTTATAATTCTTTCTTTCCTTCAACTACACGACTTTGGGACAATCTAGATCTTTCTATACGTTATTCAGATACGTTATTCACTTTTAAACTAAAACTCTCAAAGTACGATCACTTGGTACCTTCTTATTACAATATTGGAAAAAGAAAAGTTCAAATTATCCATTCAAGACTTCGTTTATCAATCAGTGATCTAAATGGACATGCATTTATAAGACACATAACTGACTCTCCAACCTACCGACGTGGACACAATTTTGAAGATCCTTATCACTTTCTGCTGATATGTTCCTTATATTCAGATACACGAAATACAACCATAAAAAACATTACCAACAGAATACATCAACAGAAAATTTATATTGTATGGCTCTACGAATATTTCACTTGAACAAAATAAATTAATATTTTCTGAGGTGCAAAACTTTTTAGAATTAAGTAATAGATTTTAAGTACTGTACTAGATTCTGTTTACATATTTATACACTTTCAGGCCTTAAACCAAAATTAGTTATAATGTTTATCAAATAACCTTTTTAATTGAAAAAATATTAAAGTATACTTTCAGAATTTTATTAATTAATAACACAATATAAATAGTTCCCACTATATACCTGTATTTTAGTAAACAAATTGTAATTATATTGTTTTGTTGAAGGGAGGGGGTGATATAGGCCTAGCCTGTTCCCCAATCCTTTTGTTATTGAATAAAATATAGTTTATATAACTATACAATGTAACAAAATAGATGATGGTTGTTTCTGGGGAAAGGTTATTAATAACATGTAATTATACACTGTAACAGAATTGGTGATGGTGGTGGCTGGGGAAGGGTTATTAATAACATGTAACTACAGTAACCAATTAGGTGATGGTGGTAGCTGCGGAAGAGTTATTCATAACATGTAACTATACTATGTAACAAAATATGTGGTGGCGATGGCTGGGGTAGGGTTATTAATAACATGTAACTATACACAGTTACAAAACAGGTAGTGTGGATGGTGGTGGCTGAATAAGGGTTATTAATAACCGACAATATATCCGGTACTACTATAACCAAGTTCAGAGGCCTTAGTCAATCATTGTTGATTAGCGACCATTTGGAATCCCCGCCTCAACCCTTCCTACCCAGTCTGATTTACAATGATTAGGAAACACGACTTACTTGGACTATTGAAGCATTTTGGATTGCTGAAACCAAATTGACAGCCATTATGACATACGCCATCTTCTATTCTACAGCCTCTTGTATTACAGTAGGAACATGTCTGTAGACACAAACCATTACATCCCCAATATCCATCTTTACAGCCAGTCAAACAGACACCATCTAATTGTCGACATGTACCATTACAAGTAGGACATGATTCGTCACACATATCACTATAGTAACCATCTTTACATCCGGTACATTTCCCTGTTTTCCAATTACACTTATCATCCTGACAATTGGTGTTGCATGTAGACTCACAGAATTCGCCATAGAAACCATCTTTACATCCGGTACATTTCGCTGTTTTTCTATCACACTTATGACAATTGGTGTTGCATGCTGACTCACAGAATTCACCATAGTAACCATCTTTACACCCGGTGCATTTCCCTGTTTTCATATCACACTTATTACCCTGACAATTGGTGTTGCATGTAGACTCACACACATCACCATAGAAACCATCTTTACACCCGGTGCATTCCCCTGTTGTCCTATCACACTTATTATCCTGACAATTGGTGTTGCATGCAAACTCACACACATCACCATAGTAACCATCTTTACATCCGGTACATTTCCCTGTTTTCCAATCACAATTATTATCCTGGCAATTGGTGTTGCACGTAGACTCACAGACGTCACCATAGTAACCATCTTTACACCCGGTGCATTTCCCTGTTTTCCTATCACACTTATTATCCTGACAATTGGTGTTGCATGTAGACTCGCAGAATTCACCATAGTAACCATCTTTACATTCGGTACATGTTCCTATTGTGGCATTACATTTACCATTCTTACATCTGGTGCTACATGATAATTCACACCTGCTACCATAAAGATCTCCCTGACAACCATTAGAACATGATCCTATCATTTTCTCACAGATATTGTTTGTACAGTTCGCTGGACATCTAATGTTACAATTGGTACCGTAAAATCCATCAGGACAATTTTCTAGAGTAAATATAAAGTTTAAAACATGTATACTCTCTCAGTAAAGAACGAATAATATATAAGGGGCTATATCACTAATTATATTAAAATTATTATTGTAATTGGTAATAAAATAAAGGTGATATGATAGGGAATATGGAAGGGTGATTTTTTTAGGAATTCTATTCGTCTTATAACACTATAAGTCTTGTGAAACATATTCTAACAAGCTGTCTTTCTAACAGAATAACGAGCTGTTTCATATTGGCGAATAACGCACTGCACACAGAAACAAATGAGCAGGTACGTAGAGCTGTTTTTTCATGTCGTGTATGAGACACGGGTTACATTTTCTAAATTACATGTACTCATTTATATTTATATGTAAAATCCTTTCTTGGACGGGAGTTAGAGAGAGGGAGCGTTTCATGTTGATCGGTCTTTGAAATGGATTTCTATTGGTTGACAGCTTGGAGGAGCCGCGGTGACAAGATGGTTTTTGAGCAATGGCAGTTGGTAATGCCCCTATCATGAATCGCGAAGATATGAATGTTCTTGACAATTGTGAATATTCGTATTGATTCGTTTTGTTTCTATGTGGTACTGATTGACCGACATGCGCTTTTTCGATTTACGAAAGTTTTAAACAATACGGTTATTGTCTGTCGTACTACATCGTTGAACTACCTTACTGGAATGTACTAAACCATATGGGGCATTAATGGGTATAGTCGTAGGTATTCGTATGTACGACTGCTATGTAATCACGTCATTACGTCCTCCGTGAATACGACTGATATGAAATCATGTCATTACGTCGTTCTAGGTAATTGTGAGCACGGCTGCTATGATATCACGTCATTATAGTCGAGGAGGGATAACGTTTTACCCAAAACAAATTGCAAAAGAAACCACTGCAGTTTGGTTCAATGATATATATGTCAGACAACGTGATACTCGAGGCGAAATAACGTAATTAACATAACTCAATATGGCGGTCTTCAGGAAGTTTCGGAGAGCGATATATCGTAACCAGTGTGTTTTAGTGGTGGGAGAATAACTAATTCCTTTTTAAATTCTTCAAAACAAAAACTAGTTATAGAGGCGAAATGTGCCGAAATAACGAATCTGAAGAAAAAAAACCAAGAATGTATTTTTCACATGGGCGTCTGCAAAATTTTCCCCTATATAACCAGCGAGAATTTCGTACAATGTGACTTTTACTGTATCTTTTATGTGGTTTTCGATGTCTCTGGATTTAAAGATAATTTAAACCAGCGGGTGCCAGGCAGGATACGCCCACATTTTCGAGGGATGGATAGAGAACAAGCTAAAAAGAAAGTGATTTTTCCTACAATCAAGGGCCATAATTCATGAAGTTACAATTCGGTATGCGCAAATATCGACTGGAACCAAGATCTTTGAATTATAAATATGCATTGAAAGTTTCATCAAAATCAGATTAAAATTGTGACCTCTACAGGGTTTTCAACCTTTATATACAATATTTTAAAACTATTTGTGTACAAGCGACGGCCATTTGTCCGGCAGTTTTGATCCGATTTTCACGAAATTCGAACTCAACCTTTATTACGGTGTAACGGTGATATAATCAAACGTTGTTTTAAATCCGTTAATAATTGTGACCTCCAGAGGAACCACAAGCTAAAACGATAGGTTGCCAGGCAACGAAACATACGCCCACAGCAGTTAAATCGTCCGGGCAGTCAACAAGAGTTGTCACATTTTTTTTAATTTTCGGTAATGAAACATTTATAATACACTAAAATCTGATTATAAATTTAAAGTCAATCGGATATTAACTTTGGTCTTTAGAGCGTCCACAAGAGTTTTCAAAGTGATCAAGGGCCATAACTCTGGCAGTAAATATCAGAAATTGCTAAAAATCAATAGGCTTCTTCGTCGCATGACCTTAAACACTGTGTATGAATTTGGCCTCTAGAGCGTCCACAAGATTTTTTGAAGTGATCAAGGGCCATAACTCTGGCAGTAATTATCGGAAATTGCTGAAAATCAATAGGCTTCTTCGTCGCATGACCTTAAACACTGTGTATGAATTTAAAGTCAATCGGATATTAACTTTGGCCTCTAGAGCGTCCACAATATTTTTTGAAGTGATCAAAGGCCATAACGCTGGCAGTAATTATCGGAAATCGCTGGAAATCAATAGGCTTCTTCGTCTCATAACCTTAAACACCGTGTATAAATTTAAGATCAATCGGATATTAACTTTGGCCTCTAGAGCGCCCACAAGATTTTTTGAAGTGATCAAGGGCCATAACTCTGGCAGTAATTATCGGAAATCGCTGAAAATCAATAGGCTTTTTCGTCCCAAGACCTTAAACACTGTCAATCGGATATTAACTTTAGCCTCTAGAGCGTCCACAAGCAATTGTGGACGCCGGACCGACGACCGGACCGACGGACGGACGGGGGCGACGACAATATACGACCACATTTAAATGTGGGCGTATAAAAAAGGCGATATTTCGTACAATCTGGGGCCATAATTCAGGAAGTTACTATCCCTTATACGCAAATATCGAAAGGAACCAAGATCTTTAGGTTATAAACCATGTTCCTCAAGCAACGACTGCGAGTTTTACAACATCTGACCTTTGCTGGTTTACTTCACAATTCCCGAACTTATAGCTACGTTATCTGCGGACACGTGAACAGTAGCATCCAATCAGATATTGTGACATAGCGAACCACCCGGAAACCTTGACATTGGACGAACCTTGAACTTTGCAACTCGATTATGACAGGTAGACAGTTTAGCTTGAAAGAGCGAGACTTGGAATTCGCGATGACCAAGGAATCTGATAGGCTCATCAGACGAGTATACCTTTCTGACGAGTGCGAAACACTAGTTGGGGAGGTAGGTGAGAGAGACGAGACCTGGTGTGGTGCATGTGTATACCTTTCAAACGACGGCCATGCGATATTCCATTTCGAAATGAACAAGAAAGAATTAAAACAAAAATGTTACGTCGTTACAAGCATGTTAATAAAATATTTCATATTAATCTCGAAATAGCCTTGGTTTCACAGTTTCAGCCTTTCGAGACAGGTAGGGGTCTGGGTTAGATTTGTTTACAAACAAACCCCATTACTCCTCCGCCTGCACATTTAGTGCTGCGTGAAATTTACATTTTTAATGTCTTGATGGTTATATAAATTAAAGAATTATTCACATGGGTTGTAATCCCAAGTACCAACAATGCCAACTTGGATAATATGCTACTGTTGATTTAAAATAAAAAAAAAACCTAAAATAACTTGACTACGTACGCTCACGTATCATGATCTCCCTTGAATTTTTTTCGACAAGTTAAAATTTTTTCAAGTTTACCGTGTGTCTTATTTCAGCAGATTGATGGATTGATGGATGGGAAAATATCCGAGAGGATGGGCGACAAACGGCCATACTAGCACACGTGCAAGGTGTTCTGATTCAAGAAGTAGGTAAATTTGTCAAATAAAGAATATGGACGAATATTAAAATATTCAATTTTACTTAAGCATAATTTAGTACCTTTTTGCATTTTATGGTTTTACTTGACAGGCCGATCTCATAGCATTTCCCGAAAATTTGTACAAAATACAATAATACTATAGGCCTCACGAAGATTTTGCATTTTGTGAAGATTTATCAAGTTTAAATATTAGGCCTCATGATCTAGGCCTAGATCTACCTATTTTTTTTTAAAAAAAAAATCAGCTCTCCCCAACAAGTCCCGATAAGCAGGCAGAATATCTCCCTGCATTTTGTGAGGATTTGTAAAGTTAAAATAATTTAGGCCTACTAGGCCTCATGATATATGCCTACCTATTTCTAAAAACCGTTATCAACTGTCCAAAAAAAAAGGTCACAATATTCAGGCAGAATTCTCACAGCATTTTATGAATATCTGTAAACTAAATTTAAAATAATACTAAGCCTTGTGATATAGGCCTATATATTTCTAAAAAAAAGTTAATATCCGATTGACTTTAAATTTATACACAGTGTTTAAGGTCATGAGATGAAGAAGGCTATTGATTTTCAGCGATTTCTGATATAATTACTGCCAGAGTTATGGGCTTGATCACTTTGAAAAATCTTGTGACTCTCTAGAGGCTAAATTTATCATCCGATTGACTTCAGATTGATACACAGTTTAAGGTCTTGAGACGAACAAGTATATTGATTTTCATTGAATTTTGATAACTTGAACAGCTAAATCCATGATATCAAATGTTTTGTATACTAAACGTTAGCAAACAAATTCTAATGATTTTCTGATAATTACTTAAAGATACATTATGGGAGATAAGATAAAGAGATGGCAGTTCTCGCTATAATAGTTAAAAACTAGATAGTGTAAAGGTAATTTGCTGACAATTTCAGTCAAATTGATCCACTTTGGGCCGAGAAAGAAACGGGTGAAATTTTTGCAGTCTCGGTCATCATTACTAAAATCATTAATATAAACAGCATAGTCTCGATTATCCACTTTTATTGATTTCATTATCACTGGCCGTTAGCGGCATATAGGAATCTAATCCAGCCAATATCGAAGGCTAGCCTTGACATCGAGAGTTTATTATGGTCTGGATAAGTTAATTAATGTCTAATTGATAATTTAGATAACATTTCAGGCCTAAAGAATGACTTATAATAAGCAGATTTTGCTCTTGCATAATGCATGGCTAATGAGTTGTTACTCTTAATCAGATTTTAGTGTATTATAAATGTTTCATTACCCAAAAATGTAAAAATATGCGCCAACTCTTGTTGACTGCTCGGATGATTTAGCTGCTCTGGGCGTATGTTTCGTTGCCTGGCAATCTATCTTGTTTTTTAATGGAAATAATAAATTTGAAATGTGAATAGTTGTAGATTTGAAAGCTTATATGTGTATTTACATCTGCAATATAATAGACCCACAAAATCCAAAGAAATTACTATGCTGATCTATCCTTATCCTTATGGTTCAAACTGTGTAAAACTAAACTTTTTGTGTTTTCGAAAATTGGCTCAAGAATATATACCATAGTTGCATTCACATTGTACTTTAAATTTGTATAGATTTATATGGCAAGAAATGATTCACACGTTTGGTAATTTGCATGATCAAAGAGAAACTTTACCAATTACATGTCAAAAATAAAGTATGACATATTTACGTTCACTGTGTAGGCTACTTGTTTAGATTTCATTGCCAATTGTTGGATAAATTTAACTTAACAATGCATTTATGTAGCCCAATACGTTTCTTGTTACAGTATGGTAGTAATATCATACATTTGTTAGTGTAGGTTTCAAATTAAAAGGGACACAGAGCTACATACAGATAAATTATATTGTGTTGCATTGTAAAATGTTCGATTTACATGTACGTACATGCAAGTCTTACCTACATTTAAAGGCAAAAAGAAATGTTCTTTAAATTAAAGGAAAATTCTGAGATTTCGCAGGATACCTGTTGATAGACAAATTAAAGAAATAGCCCCCATAACTTGTCGGAAAGTTTCAGCTCAATACATTTTGCCATTTGAAGGGGTTATGTGACCTATTTATGGAATTCCACTTTAATATTTCATGAACTAATTGATAAATGTGGCTAAATGTGAAAATATATTATATGAATAAATCTCTAGTGTCCCAAAACATTTTTTGAAAATTGTAATCTGTGTATTAAAGTTACAATAAATGGTTTTATGCCATCATAAAGGGGGGGGGGGGGGTGCGAGTCAAATTCAATTCAAAATGGATAATTTTTGAAGTTTACTGAATACATGTACACATGAGAGCTATCTGTAATAGAAATTGACTTTTACACAAACTAGGCCATTTCGTTACTAACATATACTTGGTTCAATTTTATTTCAATAATTCACTTGCGAGGAGGGGTCTAGCAGTGGGAGGAAACAGGAGGACCCGGGGAAAAACAACGAGGTTGGACAGGCCAGACTACTCCTTGTCACGTACAACCGCCGAACCGGGGAATCGATGTTGAAATTGAAAACAACATCGAACGTGATATGGTTTGCAAATAATATTTCAAATACAAGCTAAACAAACCATTCAACCTGACGAAGAGCGAGTCGTTGTTATCAACATAATGGTCCCGATCACACGGTGGTGACACCAAACGACGTCATAATGATGGTTGCTAAGTAGAAGTATCAAAATTCTAAATTTGTTTGACTTTCATGCTTAAAATGTAAAGCGACAACAAAGTAGACATTTTTCGTCTTAATATTAGAAATAAGATGAAACAGAATTAAAATTTACACTGAACAAAAAAGAAGTTGGATTATTCATTGTTAAAAGACAATCCGTAATACATGTATATTATACGTGAATGAATACAGTAAACAATAGTGTTTGGTATTTTCGTAAGTGTAAGCCGCTCGATGTTTTTCTGGCAATTGTTCCCAGTATTAACCAGTCACTACATTATTATTTTTCAATCGCTTGATTTATATTTTTTCAAATATGGGACGATGACTAGATTGTACAAATTATAGTCCTAACTAATGATAATGGATTTTCAACATACCTGCTTAAGGACTCAACGGAGTTTTATCGTAGGCCAGCGCCCAGCACCCGGATTCGAGATCTAGTTAGCAGACATAATTCTCAGCGTACTCCAGCACACATATTCTCTAACCGTATTCCAGCACCCGGATTCGAGATCAAGTTAGCAGACATATTCTCTCACCGTATTCCAGCACGCGGATTCGAGATCAAATTAGCAGACATATTCTTTCACCGTATTCCACCCGCATTCGAGATCAAGTTAGCAGACATAATATTATTCTCTCACCGTATTCCATTTCCAGCACTCGGATTCGAGATCAAGTAAGCCCACGCATTCCTACGCCAAGAAAAACCTAGATATAATTATCACGAAAATAATTACCTTTATATTAGAAAATAAAATTTTAAAACATATTAATGCAAAGTATTATGTAATAGATCCCCCGATCATACCCCACACCCCAAAATGTACTATTACCGTAAACATACTAAAATATCGCACACTAGGCTAACTGAGGATGCAAAAAAGGGGTACGTCCATTTTGCATCAAAAAGTACCCAATCAGCTTTGATGGGAAAATGTTATTTCACGGAATCAAGGGATGAATAAACTACTAGAATACAAAACTTCAGAAGGCTTCTATGCTGGAATTTCGAGATATTACCGTAAACATACTAAACATATTGGGGAAATCAGGTTAGGGTAGACTCACAACGCACGCAATAACTTCTAAACTAGCTTTGGTGGCTTCAATATCTTTATTTCACTAAATCAACAGATGAATAAGATATGCACATGCCGAATTTCATTAACTTTCTATGTTGGCGTATCGAGTTATACCACCGCAAAGTTCCTAGCACCCGGATTCAAGGTGGAGTTTGTGGGTTCAATAAACAACAGGGACGCCCACGCTGCGTCAAAAAACGACCCAAACCAGCTTTGATGGGAAAATGTTTGTTATTTCACGGAATCAAGGGATGAATAAACTATTAGAATACAAAATTTCAGAAGGCTCCTATATTACCGTAAACATACTAAAAATATTGGAGAATCGGGTTAGGGTAGGCTGACTGCGCACGTAATTACTTCTAAACTAGCTTTGGTGCCTTCAATATCTTTATTTTATTAAATCGGCAGATGAATAAGGTATGCACATGCCGAATTTCATTAACTTTCCATGTTGGCGTATCGAGTTATACCACTGCAAAGTTCCTAGCACCCGGATTCGAGGAGGAGTTTGTAGGTTCAATAAACAACGGGCACGCCCACGCTGCGTCAAAAAACGACCCAAACCAGCTTTGGTGGTAAAATGTTTTTTATTTCACGGAATCAAGAATGAATACACTACTAGAATACAAAATTTCAGAAGGTTCCTATGCTGGCGTTTCGAAATATATCACCGTAAACATACTAAACATATTGGAGAATCGGGTTAGGGTAGGCTAACTGCAGACGTAATAACTTCTAAACTAGCTTTGGTGGCTTCAATATTTTTATTTCGCAAACTGGACAGTTGCATAGGCCATGTACATGCCGAATTTCATTAACTTTCTATGTTGGCGTATCGAGTTATACCACCGCAAAGTTCCTAGCACCCGGATTCGAGGTGGAGTTTGTGGGTTCAATAAACAACGGGTACGCCCACGCTGCATCAAAAAGGAACCAAACCAGCTTTGGTGGGAAAATGTTTGTTATTTCACGGAATCAAGGGATGAATAAAGCATAAGAATACAAAATTTCAGTAGGTTCCTATGCTGGCGTTTCGAGATATATTACCGTAAACATATATTACTGGTTCAATAAACAACGGGCACGCCCACGCTGCATCAAAAAACGACCCAAACCAGCTTTGGTGGGAAAATGTTTGTTATTTCATGGCATCAAGGGATGAATTAACTACTAGAATCCAAAATTTGAGAAGGTTCCTATGCTGGCGTTTCGAGATATATTACCGTAAACATATGGGGAAAATCAGGTTAGTGTAGGCTCACTCCGCACGTTATAACTTCTAAACTAGCTTTCGTGGCTTCAATATCTTTTTTCACTAAATCCAAAGATGAATAAGGTATGCACATGCCGAATTTCGTTAACTTTCTATGATGGCGTATCGAGTTATACCACCGCAAAGTTCCTAGCACCCGGATTCGAGTCAAAGTTTGTGGGTTCAATAAACAACGGGTACAACGGGTATGGTTTATTCATCCCTTGATTCCGTGAAATAACAAACAGTTTCCCACCAAAGCTGGTTTGGGTCGTTTTTTTACGCAACGTGGGCGTGCCCGTTGTTTATTGAACCCACAAACTCCACCTCGAATCCTGTTGCTAGGAAATTTGCGGTGGTATAACTCGATGCGCCAACATAGAAAGTTAATGAAATTTAGCATGTGCATACCTTATTCATCTGTCGATTTAGTGAAATAAAGATATTGAAGCCACCAATACTAGTTTAGAAGTTATTACGTGCGTAGTGAGCCTACCCTAACCTGATTCTCCCCATATGTTTAGTATGTTTACGGTAATATATCTCGAAACGCCAACATAGGAGCCTTCTGAAATTTTGTATTCTAATAGTCTATTCATCCCTTGATTTCGAGAAATAAAAAACATTTTCCCACCAAAGCTGGTTTGGGTCGTTTTTTGATGCAGCGTGGGCGTACCCGCTGTTTATTGAACCCACAAACTCCACCTCGAATCCAGGTGCTAGGAACTTTGCGGTGGTATAACTCTATACGCCAACATAGAAAGTTAATGAAATTATTTTGGCATGTTCATGGCCTATGCAACTGTCCAGTTGGTGAAATAAAGGTATTGAAGCCACCAAAGCTAGTTTAGAAGTTATTACGTGCGTAGTGAGCCTACATTAACCCGATTCTCCACATATGTTTAGTATGTTTACGGTAATATATCTCGAAACGCCAACATAGGACCCTTCTGAAATTTTGTATTCTAATAGTTTATTCATCCCTTGATTTCGTGAAATAAAAAACATTTTCCCACCAAAGCCGGTTTGGGTCGTTTTTTGATGCAGCGTGGGCGTACCCCTTGTTCATTGAACCCACAAACTCCACCTCGAATCCGGGTGCTAGGAAATTTGCGGTGGTATAACTCGATAAGCCAACATAGAAAGTTAATGAAATTTAGCATGTTCATGCCCTATACAACTGTCCAGTTGGTGAAATAAAAATATTGAAGCCACCAAAGCTAGTTTAGAAGTTATTGCGTGCGCAGTCACCCTACCCTAACCCGATTCCCCAATATTTTTTAGTATGTTTACGGTAATATATCTCGAAACGCCAGCATAGGAACCTTCTGAGATTTTGTATTCTAGTAGTTTATTCATCCCTTGATTTGGTGAAATAAAAACCATTTACCCACCAAAGATGGTTTGGGTCGTTTTTTGACGCAGCGTGGGCGTGCCCGTTGTTTATTGAACCCACAAACTCCGCCTCGAATCCGGGTGCTAGGAACTTTGCGGTGGTATAACTCGATACGCCTACATAGAAAGTTAATGAAATTTGGCTTGTACATGCATTATGTACCTGTCCAGTTGGTGAAATAAAGATATTGAAGCCACCAATGCTAGTTTAGAAGTTGTTGTGTGCGCATGCAGTCAGCCTACCCCATCCCGATTCCCCCATATGTTTAATATGTTTACGGTAATATATCTCGAAACACCAACATAGGAGCCTTCTGAAATTTTGGATTCCAGTAGTTTATTCATCTCTTGATTCCGTAAAACAAAAAACATTTTCCCACCAAAGCTGGTTGGGGTACTTTTTGCATGCTCAGTTAGCCTATTGTGCGATATTTTAGTATGTTTACGGTAATAGTACATTTAGGGGTGTGGGGGGGGGATCGGGGGATCTATTACATAATACTTTGCATTAATATGTTTTAAAATTTTATTTTCTAATATAAAGGTAACAATTAGTTTCGTGATAATTATATCTAGGTTTTTCTTGGCGCTAGGAATACGTGGGCTTACTTGATCTCGAATGAGGGTGCTGGAATACGGTGAAAGAATATGTCTGCTAATTTGATCTTGAATCCGTGTGCTGGAATACGGTGAGAATATGTCTGCTAACTTGATCTCGAATCATGGTGCTGGAATACGGTTAGAGAATATATGTCTGCCAACTTGATCTCGAATCGGCGTGCTGGAGTACGCTAAGAATTATTTCTGCTAACTAGATCTCGAATCCGGGTGCTGGAATACGGGTGAGAGATTCCGCTCGGTCATTTTTACAGCTAATAAATCTCCACAACTCTCCCTCTTGCATAATTTATGGCATTGTTTTTCATATAAATAGTAACTGGTGAGCGAAGATCACAACATTGTTTGGAGTAAGGCACAAATGAATAAATATTTAACCCAATTCACTCGCTTGCTTTCATTTTCAACATTATCAGGCTAACAAAATTGCGTGATATTCACACATGTCACCGGAAGTCCAATTTCTCGTGAAATCTCGCAATTTTGCGGGATTTACTTATCGGCCCTATCCGACTGCTATGATAACACGTCATTACGTCGTCACAGAGTAAAAATACATAGAGTGGCGACTCGCATTACCGCTCATAGAAACACAGCGACGCGCAATGCATCTTGTGAATTGTCTGTAATAAACACACACTGACAGTTCGCTCAACGACGTTACGATATCTATATCGATGAACTAAATCTCTTTAATTTCGTAGTTTTATAGTATTTTCGGTAACAAAACTACTGAGAATTATCACATACAATCATCATATGTTAGTTGTGTGTGTGTTTCGGGAATTTATAAAACATGATTCATATTTCTAAAACATGCATAAAGCGTGGTACGGCCCGGAATTAATGAAGTGAGACTGAGACGAGAGACGGCATTTGTGACGGTTTACGAATTGGTTTATTCAAGGCCGTAAATTATTGTCGATTTTTACGAGGCTTTATTAAATTTGAAACTATTCCACCAAATACCTGTTGTTTCCATTCCTAGATTTGAAATGTAGGTCGGGTGTTCGATCCCTGCATTGGCCGAGAAAGTTCATCCAGATTTTCCGGCGTGGTTCTCCCTTGTCAGTGATGCAGGACGGAAGGGCTGACAAGGAAAGCTGTCTAGTCGTTCGGATGGGACGAAAAATCGAGGTCCCGTGTACACATTGGTGTGCACGTAAAAGATCCCTTGGCAGTTGGAATTCGATATAAGAGTAGGCCGTAGTGCCGCTGTCCGGGCAAAATTTCCCTCATAGCACACACTGTATGGCGTATGCCCGTCTTCATTAGCCCAGGTTAGGAGCAGAACAGTAGGACGTTAAACCCCATTTCATTTCATTTCATCCTGGAAACATGTGTGAAGTGAAACGTAACTGTGTTCCATAAAATTGTGTCTAGTTAGCCTGTCAGTGTCAGTAATATTTTGTTAATTTTTTTCTGCCACTTATCAGAGTGAATCGCATGTAGGTACCCAAAAACATTATCGCCTAAACCAAATATTTATCGCCCGCTCAGCCAACAACGTAACCATAATGCTTTGCACGCGGTGTCTTGGTAGACAGCATGGCCACATGGTGTTTGTTTATATTTTTTAGGGGTTTTAAAAATGGGTTAGGGTTAGGGTTAGGGGTTAGGGTTGCGCCCCCCCCCCCAACATGTATTTCACGGCTACGCCTCTGACTGTGTGCTTCTCGTATATATGTTATGTTAATAAAGTAAGCTTTCATTAAAATATAAAATAGTAATTTAAGAATATTAAAATTGAATTTCAAATAGGCATATAATGTTTTCCAATAAACAGATTTGAGCCGTTGGTTGTTTTCCAAGATAAAATACCTTTGGATCCAACGTTGACTCGCCGTGTGCTTTTATGATTTTTGTTCTATTAATTAATGTAGGGCGTAGGCTTTCATTTTTAAAAAGTAAAATAATTAAAGATATTGAAATTCTATTTTAAATAGGCCTATAACATTTTTTAATAAACATTTTTTGAGTTGATTGGTTTCTCTTTTTACAAACAAGTATAAACCCAAAACAACTTGAGAATGAATATTTTGCATATTGCTCTGGGTGTCATGTATTGTTTTGACGGCCTTTATAGGCCACCTAATACTATGAAATTGTCAATTTTACACTACTGCACAAGAATATATTAAATTATTATAAATATGAAGTTTGCTCTAAATATCTATCTCATTAGGTCTGATCTGTGTTCAGAGTTACTTTTATTTTTGCGATTTTTTTGTCAACTGATTATTTTGAAAAAGAAAATTTAATTTATGCTGTGTACTATTATGGAATTATCTGCCATACAAACTGAAGTTAACCATACAGCATACTATTACTAGATAATCACCGAGTAAATTAAAATTATTTTGAATTACTGAATGGTTTAAAATTAGTGATAGTGCTTCAGTAAATACATGTATTTTATTGGTCGGATTAAGGCCTACCAGTAAAAGGGGAAATGTGATTTTTAATAGCATAACAGTATTAGGCTTACTGTTTTATTAAAAGCTTATTGCAACTGAAAATTGAGCAAAATAATATTTTTAAAAAAATTGGAAAGGTATATTTCAGATACCATAAACTTAACACTTTGTTTACCACAAGTAATTGTAGGCCTACATAGATAGAATAACATTTTTCGATAAACAATCATAGAAAAAATTAAGCTTGTCCATTATCCTTTTGCCAGAATACAACAGATTCTTCAGAAAATATAGTTAGTTCCCTCGCACATGATTCTTTTTCAATTGCTTTTAATGATAACATATGAATCTAAATTTATTTTATTCGGTAGACTGAAGGCCTATTATTGTGTTTGTAGATTTTATTTGTTTTTACAAAAACTATAGAATGTAAAAAGAACATGTGCAACTACAGACAGTAAAGCTTACTATTTAAAATTTAATCCTTTAAAAATCACATCTACATGTAATTCTAAAATTACGAAAATACTAGATAGCATGCGATAAAGAATGCAAGGAATAATTTGGTTTACATCGAAGCGCAACTACTACTAAAAAAAACAGGGCCTACAATTTAAATTACCGGCCATTAATACGTTTATTAGACCTATGACATGTCATGGAGTCAGGTGGCGCGGTTTCGATTCCCCGCTTGTACGAGACAAGGAGTAGGGTCGCCTGTCCAACCTCTTGGGTTTTCTCCGAGCCCCCCAGTTTGCTCTCATCAATCAAGTGAATTATTGAAATAAAACTGAACCATGTTAGTCCCGAAATTACCTAGTTTGTGTCGAGTGGACGTTAAACTAAATTTCTTTCTAGTCTCTGAAGTCTAGAAGGCAAAAAGGTTTTATCTCCCAAATTACTATTTAAATTTTCATTTTTCACTTTACCCGTCTGGACAAAAAATCTGATTTTTAAAAGCGTATGCAAGTTAAAGATATTTAATAGCGCTTTTATCTGGTGTATCTTTCATTTCATTTTCTTATGAATTAGACTATATTATAACAATCATGTTCGCTTTTTTGTTGCATAATAATAATAATAGTTTGTTCAGCTATACTCTTCGTTTAAAAAATGTATGGGGCAGCCATCTTCGACACAACAGTATGCTAGACCATAAAATAGATAGTGAGTAGGTACAAATACTTGGGACCCAAGATGGCGTCTTTGCACACCTGACGTCATATTTTCATGACGTCATAGGAAATTTCTGGCTTCACAGTTGTCGCAACATTATTTATATACATACGGCTTTGGTTCTAGGTATTTGTGAGCACGACTGCTATGATATGACGTCATTACGTTATGCTAGGTTTTTGCTCGTGGAATTCAGCTTGAACAGTCGTAATTAGTTGTTCCCACGGGCGTAATGTAGTCTTGTATTGTCACAGGAGAAGTCGACGAGGAAGGCTTTTGAAAATCGTGTATACAAAATGTCGTAAAGCCAATAAGTCTGATTTTGTAAGTGTAATCGGTGTTATTCGGACACAAAAATCGAAACAGTTTGATGGGGCTTTATGCTGTTTAGACCTGTTGTTGCTACGAACCTTCCTGCGAAACCCATCACCTTAGAGCGTTTTAATCCTCCAAATATTAATCATCTACTATTTGTCATATTCATGGCTCCTAATATTGATCAAATGGTGACGCGACGAATGCTGCCTACCTTTTCTAGAATATAAGTTCTCATTTATTCGGTAAAGCCAGGGCTAATACGTTTTGTAGAATATCTAATACTTTCGTGCCGTTGTGTCTATATAGTAGATTCCCTTACTCGGAAATAAGATTGCTAATTGTTGCTTATCTTATCCTATTCCAAAACTGGCAAACTGTTGAATCAGTAATATACTTACCTGTGAATATTTGTAGTTCACATATGTATAAATATTGACGTTTTATTGAAACAAAAACAAATCTAGCCGATAATGATGGTACAGATGGTTGATTACATCTGTCTATGATATAAATAGATTGTCCTGTTGATGTATGATCTTTATAACATGCTGTAGCTGAAATAAAACCTCCTTCATCACAGTTACCAGTTGAACTCAATCTAACTTCAAATCCTTTGATGTAGTTAGTACCTGGAAACAATATGAATTGTATGTAACTCACTCAGTGGGGCTTGTATCACATTTTTCAACAATTTAAAAACAATATGAAATGTATGTAACAATAATGTGATAATGCTGAAAATAATCAGAAATTATATCCTTGCCACATTTACTATTTGTTTAACCCACTCTATTAATAATAATATCAACACTTTTAAAGTAATTGAAACATCCACAAATCTTATTCGGCATATTTTAACCAATAAATTGGGTGGGAATTTAAGACTATGGATCTTACAACACTTACAAAGGACCGTCATTGCAGGAGCAATAACTTAACAAACTTAATATCATGTTTTATGAAACAAATGCTTTGTTTCTTAATCAATCAGTTACATCTATTTCCACATCTAAAAACAACAGCGTAAAAATTGTGTTGATTGAACTGGATATATTGTAAACTATTGTTCTAATATTTAATCATCAGATATCATTCTGCTTTCAGGCACTAAGTTTCAAAAGGTAAACTGAGAAGTCGTTACTATGCTCTATTGAATGTGGCGGTCCCATTTAGTTATAATCTTACGTACCCCAACTGTTTAATACGTTAAATATCTTCATACTACTGATATCAAAACTCTGTTTTAGATCAACACACAACCATTCTCTTGCTTTCTTGTTATTAGTGATCGTACAACTTCCACCATACCAATCTTGATTAGTATTACCATCCACAGCATTAGATGAATCGCCAAGCGTTGAACTTTGCCATGTTGGTTTATTAAGTGCCACATTAAAGGAACCTAAACCTGAAATTATATTGAAGACATTCATGGTAGTTTGGGTGTATAAAGTAGTCACCCTATCAGGAATTTGCAAGGCACTTAATTAGGATTGTGTAGGCATGTTTATCAACTCATCATCCACCCCTTGTCCGATGTTGATTCGATTAGGTGGCAACCCCCTAAATAGTTTGTAAATCTTTATCAGTTTTTGTGACGCACGCTCTCCAATTGTAACAGACGGATAGCAGCCTCCATAACTGTACGTTCAAAACACTTGGCTAAACCTTGTTTAATTTCTACATCATGATCCCATTCATAATTTTTGTCTAAATCGTGGTAAATCGTTATCAGTTTTTCTGACGTATTACCCGAAGCGCTCGCAATACAAATGTTTCGGACGGTATCAGCCTCCATAACTGTACGTTCACAACACTTAAGTAAACCTTGTTTAATTTCTATGATCCGGTCCATATTTCAGGCCTAAGAACAGACTCTTGCATAATGCATGTTTAATAAAAATTGTTGACAAGTTTGACCCTATATCCGATCACCTTAAAATGTAGGGGTATAGTTTTTAAAATGTAAGTATTCCGCGTGGTGTACAATACCCACCATATGTAGAGATGTGAAATAACTAGGATCACGTACTGAAATATGGAGATGGTAGTACTGTTCCTTCCGAGAGAAGGTAGTGGTTCGTGTTCAGAAAAATAATAATAATAATATCTTTTGTATGTATAGTTTAATGGTAATATATTACGCAATGTCTTTAGCTCGAGACCATAAAACAACTTAAAATACACACATTGTCCCGCACGTGCTTTTCAATGAGATACGTCAAGCGAGTCTAATATTTCATCTAGTATAGATAATGTACGATTGGGAAGTTGCCCGTGTATTATTGGAAATAATGGTACGCCAACATCAAAGGATGACGTCACATCTGGATAATTGCTCGATAGTTTCCACCAAATAACTTAATTATCGAACTTATCACGTTAATGCATTGTTTATACTGTCGCCATTAGGTTTAATTGAATTGAAGGCAAAATCACAATGGATAGTAATGCGTTATTAGACGAAAAATCAATTCTTTTTAGCCAACATCTCGACGGTGGAATATATGTGAATGTAAATTACGACGAGGATCTACTAGTTGCTTGTCAAAGGCTGGACAAAAATTTGGATCAAAAGACAATCTTTTCCGATAATTCTGACAGTGAACAGTGAAAGTTTTGTTCAGAGAAGGATTTCACGGTCTACGAAAAGTGGACTGTACTCAAAATTTACAAAGGAACTCGTGGGCTATAAATACTTTCAAGTCTTGGAGTATGCGGAGAAATAATAGAAATGTGGACGAAAAGAACCTTCTGAAAGATAACTTAGACATGAATAACCCATCTAAATATGCCGATAACTACGCCGTCTATTCCGGTGCAGAATGCTACAAACTGTACCATCAAATTAAGAATAAAAAAAATATTTCTCTGATCTTTGTACTATTTCTATCATCAACGTCATCAGCGGTTAATGATATGAACCGAGTGTATCGACCTATGATGACGTCATAACAGGTTGATATATGATATAACACATCAAAGAAAAAACCACCACCAGTTGTATATTCTGTACATATTCAGAATTCCTGAATTATGGCCCCTGATTGTACGACAAAATCGCGATTTTAGCTTGTTGTCCTCTAGAGGTCACACTTTTTATCGGATTATAAAAATCGTTTAAATATATCATCGCTACAAGTAAAAGTATGTAACACCAAGGTTGTGGACACGCTAGGACGTTAAACCTCATTTCATTCCATTTCTATAGCTATGTATAAATGTACAAATTATTTATAAAAATTGTTGACAAGTTTGACGCAATATGCGAACACCTTGTACATTGTTTGTGTATTTCTCAAATGTAGATCCATGCCAGAGACAACAATAACACACTCACCGTAATCATTGATTATTTATTTCTCCAATGTAAATACATGTATCTATATCTGACAGGGAGAGGAGTTTAATATAGGTCATGGCTGTTGCCCAATCCTTGCTAAAAAAAAACACTTTTCGCGGAACTTGTCTAGGAAACAGCAATTGGAAACTGGTCGATAATTGTACAGCGTGTTAGGATCTAGTCCAAGTTTTTTTAATGAGGGAGGCGGACAACGGCAGCTTTACCGTTGGCGGAGAAAATCCCAGATTCAAACGATGTATTAAATATTCGTAATAATTCAGGTGCCAATTCATCAATACAGTTCTTTACCAATTCAATAGGCTTAGGATCTAATTCACATGATTTCGACGGCATTTTTCGTACAATAGATGTGACCTTTGGGACATGCAAAAAAATATTTCCCGTTAATATTTACCCCCTTCCAAGTGGGGAGTATATCGCATGTTATTATACGAATCAATAATTGTATATATCGAGGTTACAGACTTTTGCTAGGAGAGACTGACATTCCTGGTATCTAGAAGCCCAGGTCTGATTCAAGTTTATTTATTTCATATGTAGGAACTGATCACTGCCTAATTTACCCTGGCGCAAGTGGCGCGATCGTATTTCGAGCTATTATTATATTTTTGTCCCAAATCAGCCACCGTAGATGGGTGATCCACGTGTATATTGAAATCACCAACGATCATTAGATAACCAGGAGAAAGAATGATACTTTCTAATAGTGTACCAAATTCCAATAAGAAATTTGTACTTTCACTTTATGTTGTTTAGAGTATGGGGGTATATAAATAGTTACAGCGTGTATCATGGTGCTATCAACGTAAATATTTACATCCATTATGTCAAACGATTTGAATTCCAGTATTCCTTTTAAACTTCAGATTAGTTCTGACCAGGATGACAATGCCGCCACCTATCTGCTTATAGCGCGGAACATGTAGGGCGGTGTACCCAGATCGAGGAAGATAAGTCCGCATAAACAAGGGTTTCGTTCTTCTCAGTTCGTTATCATGGAGGCCGTTAGTGCTCCTATCTTTCCGTTCATCGACCGAGCATTCCATATATTATTGGGAGGTTAACGTGTGCGCGCTGTATCATAAGGTCTGTCATTGAGTCAACTGGCGTGGTTTCGATTCTCCGGTTTTACGTGACAAGGAGTTTGGTCGCCTGTACAACATCGTGGGTTTTCTCCACTGGTAAAGATCCCTGCGCGCAAGCGAATTATTGAAATAAAGTTGAATCATGTTAGTCCCGAAATGACCTAGTTTGTGTTGAGTGGATGTTAAACCCCTCCCTCTCTCTCTCTCTCTCTCTCTCTCTCTCGTACTATTATTATTGATCAGATTTCCTTCTTAATGGTTTGTGACTCACAACAGTTTTTGGGATTGATTCTAAAAACTGTTAATTTGAATCCAAAGTGTTTTGGTCTCTGAACTCCAATAATTGATCTCTGCTGTATCTCACTGAAGTGGTTCCTGGGTTAGTAATCACACACATATTGATAACTAAACTAGTTGACACATCTCACCCAGAAATAAAATGTTCATGTTTCAGTAATCCTTCAAGAGTTATTTGTAATTTATAGATGCAAATAACTGATACATTTTGTATTTTTGTTTAACAATAAGCTTCTATATTGTTAGATATTTGATGTCAACATTTTATCTATAAACATTGTACCAACTATAAAAATGATTTATTAAATATATAAAACTTACCCAATACAAAATATACATAACTGAATATAATACAATGTTTAATAATAGAATGCTTAATATGAATATCTATCATGTATTCTTAGTCTTATGATACCAGTTTGTTTATTATGCAGGAACCAAGGTGGCTAAGTGTGTAAGACACTGGCCCGCTAGCTCGGAGGTCGCGTGTTCGATCCATGCATTGGCCGAGAAAGTTCATCAGGATTTTTCGTGGTTTCCCCTTGTCAGTGGTGCAGGACGGAGGACCTGACAAGGACATCTGTGTTGTCATTTAGATGGGACGAAAAAACGAAGTCCTTTGTACACATTGGCGTGCACGTAAAAGATCCCTTGGCAGGTAGAATTCGATATATGGGTAGGTCATAGTGCCGCTGCCTAGGCAAAATTTCCCTCGCAGCCCACTGTATGCCCTATGCCCGTCTTCTCGGAGCAGAACAGTAGGACGTTGAACCCCATTTTATTTGATTATTATTCTATCTATTTTCAGAAAGAATATGAGAAACGAGAATAAATTTTAGCTGACAAAGTATCCAATAAACAACAAGAAAAATTAGACATGCAGACAAAGGTAGATTTCTTTTTATAAAACAAATCTGGTTTTATTTTCACATCAGTCGAGTGATAATATCAAATTGTATTTTTCTTGGATCCAATATTTATGATGAATTAGTGAATAGTGCCAGTAATATATCCCTTGGTAGTTTAGAGCATGAATGAAAAGTAGTCAGAAACTTTGTAGTTTGGGCAAAACTCACCCTTACGCATACAATTTACAATAGAGAAAGGGTACTGATTACCTTTATACATTAGTATTAAAAGTACATATGACATTAAACCTTAATAAACCTTCAAAATTATCCCTCACAAAGAATTCATAAAGCCGTAGTTAGTATTTACGAAGATTAAATGAATGATTTAAAACGGGAATCTACTAATAATGAAATTTTAAATTGATTGTTGACATAGCAACCCTTGTTATCAATGTTTATGATTTGTAGATAATGGAAGTACAAGCTAAATTAGAAAATAAGAAAACAGATATAGAGAAATTAGTTGATAAAGAAAACAAAATTCATGCCGATTTCCTCAACTCTCTTGGTGAAAGCAATAAATTTGTGGATTATCTGACCAAAGTGTTCAAAAAGAAAATCAAGAAATGTTATATAAACTATTAATTAGACATTTATTAACAAAACCACAAGACCATTATCAAATCTCGATGGCATCGGATACTCGAGATTTTAGCTAGATTAAAACGGTTCGCCATTTAAAGATTTAATTTAAAAATGGGAAAGCGAGTCTAAGCCGCTAATATGCCAGTGCTCTGGTTACCACTATGCACAAATCTTGTCAAAACTGACCAACATTGATAATTTGGCATAGAATGAAGTAATTTGAATGAAATTTTCAATATTCTCTTTTTTTATCATTTATCTTTAACTATTATAGCAAGAATGACCAACTCTTTATTAAACTCTTAATTAATGTATCTTTACGTGGAATGCTCATTATTATTTTTACTGTGAACCTGCGTCTCAAAATAGAAGTTTCAAAGCAATGTTTGAAATTCAAAACATGATTACTATTGTTAGTCATAAGACGTGTCCTGTGTCAGGACTAAGGCATAGTATGAATAACTCTTTCTAGAATGCCTGATACCATTTCTCATCTCAGGAGTTCACATAGCAAAACTAAATGTGCTTTTATGTTATTTTGACAAACAAATAACTTGGTGGTATTGTGGTTATGTCATATAATTTTAGATTCCCATATTTTCTGTTGTAAAGGATCAAAGATGCATATTGGGGTTGTTCTAAAGTCAAATGGGGTGGTTGGGTGGCCGAATGCTTAACGTATGCGTTGCATCATAAGATTTGTCATTGAGTCAACTGACGTGGTTTTATGTGTGACAAAGAGTAGGGGTCGCCTGTCCAACTTTGTGATTTTTCTCGGGGTCCTCCTGTTTCCTCCCACTGCTAAAGACCCCTACTCGCAAGAGAATTATTGAAATAAAATAGAACCATATGTTAGTCCCGAAATGACCTAGTTTGTGTTGAGTGGACATTATACCCCATTTCTTCCTCTCTAAGGACAAATACATAATCTTGTGTTTACGGCAAACTTTTCTTCAGACAACAGTGCCAAAATGTCCTGGTAAGAATCATGTGTCTTGCTCTCTATATTCTAATTGTCTGAAAGAATGAAATGAAGCTACCTTGAAAAATAGTCACACCCCACACAAATCAAATATTAAAATCTAAGATCCAATTGAAGAAAATCATATCTTTACTAAATTGGATCTTGAAATAGTACACACCTGAATATGTTTATTTTATTACTTGATGAATCTTACAAATTTGTGGATGACGCTTTACTTGCACTTTGACTTCACAATTTTAAATCAGGAATAATTTTATTTCTTGTTCAGGCAATATATGACGAAACATGTCAAATCCTTGAAAACGACTTGCAGATGAATTAACAGAAGTAACGAAAAACAGTGAAGCCATGAAGAAAGAATTAGAAGGTTTACAGAAGAAAGCGAAAGTTATTGATTTTTCATTAACCTATGCACATGGTGATCTTGAAGCTTTCCAGGTAAATTAATTGAAATTTATTTTAGTCTGAATGGAGTTGGAAAAACTAAATCATTAAAGATAGTTACCAGTATTCCTTGGTTTATTGTGTGAAGCACAAGGTCTGTCATTGAGTCAACTGCCGTGATTTGGAATCCCCGGTTGTACGTGACAAGGAGTAGGGTCGCCTGTCCAACCTCGTGGGTTTTCTCCAGGTCCTCCCTCTGCTAAAGTCCCCTACGCGCAAGCGAATTATTGAACTAAAATTGAACCATGCGATAGTCCCGAAAGGACCTTGTTTGTGTTGAGTGAACGTTATACCCCATTTCTCGCTCTCTCTCTCTGTTTATGGGCATGTACTGTTATTACAGGTTGCTTAGCAACCATGCTCAGAGCTAGGTTACTTGCATAAATATCTTGTAACATATGTTTTTAACATAATGTAATTGAATCTATTTTATAGTCAGTTGTTTTGTATTTTCAGCTAATCGTTAGTGAGAAGAAGACTGTGTATTAAAGATAATACACATAGATAAGAACAACTGTGTATGTTCTCAACAGAGAAGATAGATTGCCAGGCGACGAAACATACGCCCACAACAGCTTAGTCGTCCGAGCAGTCAACAAGGGTTGTCACATATTTTTTCTTTTATCAGTAAGGAGAACGTTTACAACACATGAAAATCTTATTACGAGTAATAGCTCATTAAGTAATTATCGATTCTTTGTCTCATGGCCTTTGTCCACAAGATATTTCAAAGTGATCAAGGGCCATAACTCTGGTAGTTATTATCGAATATCGCTGAAAATCAATAGGGTTCTTCGTCTCATGACCTTAAACACTGTGTATATATTTAAAGTCAATCGGATATTCACTTTAGCCTCTAGATCGTTCACAAGAAATTGTGGACGACGGACCGACGGACGGACGGGGGCGACGACAATATACGACCAGATTTCCATGTGGGCGTATAAAAAAAGATTTAGAAAAACAGTTGATAGATGTGTTATTATTGGCATACAGTTAATTATTTGATTACATATTCCATCCACGACACTGCCGTGTTATCTACATATATTTTATTAATGTATTATTTACAAAATAGTATTTATATTTTAATTGTATATTATATATAATAATTACTGTTTTATAAAATCATTGTACATATATGTCAAACATATTTATATCACACACAAAATCAAAGATGAAAATTAAAAAGATGAAACATTCTTAGCTGTATCTTGTGTTTAGTAGATAATTTACAATTAAAGAATTATTTTTATCTCTGAAGGACTAACTTGTCTATGTTTAGATCATTAGATCTGTCATTGATTCAAGTTGTGGTTTCAAGCCCACGCTTGTGCAAGTCAAATAGTGGGTTGGTTATCTAACTTCAGGGGATTTCACCATGTTCTCAACTTTATTCACACTGCAATAGACGCTTGTGTACCAACGAATTATTGAAATAAAGATTTGACATTTCTTAGTCCCGAAATGACCCAACTTCTAAGAATCACAGGTGTTCAGTGAGTATGACGCTGGCTTAACAACCAGGAAGTCCTGTTTTCAATCAGGATTTTCTAGCGTGGTTTCCTCATGTCATTGGTGCAGAATGGGGCAAGGGTTAGGGCAAGGTAAAAGTGTTCCTAGTTAGGATAGAGACAAACACAAGGGCCACCAGTGTGCTCCTGATAGAATTTGACAAAGAGTAGGTGCAGCTGTCTGGTCAAATTTCTGCCTAGTACACTGAATGTGACATATGCTTATCTTCATTAAGTAACGCATTGATGGGGGAGCCACGGTGGCTAAGTGAGTAAGACTTTGGCCGTTAGTCTGGAGGTTGCGGGTTGGGCCATCGGAATTGCCTGAGAAAGTTCATTGGGATTTCCCGTCTTGATTTCCTTTTACTTGCACACCAATGTGTATGTGTAGGTCCCACATACACATTGGTGTGCAAGTAAAAGATCCCTTGGCAGATGTAATTCGATATAAGTGTAGGCCATAGTACCACTGTCCAGGCAAAATTTTCCTCATAGCTCACTGTATGGCGTATGCCCATCTTGATTGGCCTAGTATTCATTAGCCTTGTCAGAGCAGAACAGTAGGACCTTAAAACCCATTTAATTTCATTTCTAACCCATTGATGAAGACAAGTAGGAATTAAACCAGTATTTCTTTTTCTCTCTTGTGGATCTATGTTTGATCCCCACAGAGCTGGGTAGATAGATTGTCCAGTTTTTTCCTGTGCCAGCTTTATTGAGTTCAGGTGAACTAGACACAAAGACCCCACATTGCTAAACAAATCTTATATTTTAATCTGCAGAACTTTCCAATCAGAAAATCTAGGTCAAGGTTATTTTAATTCCGGTATACATTTAAGTTTTGCTTCATACGAACGATAAAACTGTACAGTACCGTTTTAATTTTGAATTATTTATAGGGACAATTTAATAATCTTGTCAGTGCTTACGGCAACGAAAGCACACTGATCAGAAGTGAAGTTTCGCTAGGCCTCTACAGTCACTGATAAGGATGACATCGATGCGACTTAATGAGTCCCCAATATTAACTTTTTTCCTCCGACAAATTAAATTCTAAAACATTTTTTTTTTTATGTATTAGAAAAATGAATAAAGACGTTTGAAGTATTTGTAGGTAAAATATATTTCCTATTTAGTGTAAATGGGTATTAAAATGAGTAAAAGGCACCATTCTGCCCCAACCAGTTACGTCTTTTTTAAATAATGCACGTGCGTTGAACCAATGATTGTCGCTGCGTGATGTGATTGCACGTGTTGAAGACAGTCATCTTTTACAGAGATATTACAAGACTTTCGTAATTCTCTGTGAAACAGATTGCAACGAAAGATCTGAATATGACTCTGGGCTGAGAAGTTTGTGTTGGTGCTGCGCGCACGTCACATGTAAACATAATGATATTACTATTGTTAGTATTTTTAAGACACAATATTCCAAACTAAAAGGGAGATACAGACTTTCATACAATACACAAGAGAAAACTAAATAGTTTTATCAAAGAGGATATTCGTCTAAAATTAGTTATCGATATATCAAAATGAGAGTTTTGACCATCTAAAGTTTTCATTATTTCCTATTGATTTCATGACGTCATCGATTTTGTCATTGAACGCCAGTGAACTAAAGAACAATTCGTGTCTATCCATGAACATCGAGGCCAAGATTAACATTATGTGTTATTTCAAAGTTTTTCCGATAGAAAAACCAAATAAATGCAAACAAATTGAACCTCACTATGAAAATAAATGAATGGAATAGGTTTGGATCATTTTACTTTAAGACACAACAATCCAGATCATTTACATATTTCAAAAAGAAAACAATGTTATTATTACATAATTAAGTACATTATTTGAATACAATACATTCATTTTCTTGAAAATAATTTATGGGAGATTAGATAAAGAGCTGACACTTCTCACTATAATAGTTAAAAACTAGATAATGCAAAGGCCATTTGCTGAAAGTTTCAGTCAAATTGATCCATTCTGAACCGAGAATTTAGCGACTTAAGTTTCGACCTAGCCTCGATCATCATTAATAAAGTCGGCACGATAAAAAAATATAGTCTCGATTATCCATTTCATGATTTAATCATGAATGAATGTTGAGCAACAAATCGGATCCTAATCTAGTACATTTCGCAGGCTAGCGATGACATCGAGTGTTGATTATGATCTGGATAAGCTGATTAATGTTTAATTAATAGTTTAGATAATATTTCAGACCTGAAGAAAGACCTGCAATAAGCAGATTTTGTGCTTGCATAATGTATGTTTAATCGTTTCAATTCCCCTTTTATTAGTCGATATAAACAAAATACTCTAACGAAACTACTATTGTGACAGAATATTCTCTAATGTGCGTTAAATAAATGAAATTGTTTGGATTAAAAGTGGTATTAAAATTAAAAAACAAAACGACATACGTACAGAGTAGCTCGACCAAACTGTTAGAATTTTTAAAATTAAATATATATATTTAACGGTTTGTATTATAAAAGGCTGTCGGGCTTGAGTAGCTCGACAAACATGCCGACACCTTAAACCAAACTGTTAGAATTTTAAAAATTAAATATGTATATTTAACGTTTTGTATTATAAAAGGCTGTCGGGCTTGATAACCTAGACTTACTTCCACTTTTAAAAATATAATTTAACGTCACACCAAACCAGACCGCGCCCCACCCCCCCAAAAAGTCCCAAAACAAAAAAACCCCACTATTTTAATGTCATTAAGTCATCCGAATTAAAAGCTTGTAATAAATATTATAATGACTCATTATTACTATATTGTCCATAAATTAAGTTTGAATGAACTGACCCTTTCGAATAATATTGTTTCAGAATTTAAAAAAAAAAAGTTCTTAATGATTGCTCAAAGTATTACTTTTATTTTGACACTGGTGCTTTAAATTTGGAATAACCAGTTGCATATCCATACGCCCTGTATTTTTAAACCAAATCACAAAGAAATCAGTGAGGGATAAACTAAAAATAATCCTATTAAACTTATTGAAGTGTATGACTATATACGTCTAGGCCTATAGTGTTACTTAATAATTAATGAACAGTGTGTTATATATCACGTAACTCACCACTGTGGCTATAAACTCACTGTTCTAAATATAAACACAGCTATGTGGAAGTAACAGTATATAAAGAATTGCAAATTTAGGAACGACTGGCATCCTTTGTACACGATTTAAACAATTAAATTCAAACAATTATGGCCTGATTTCGATTCCCCGCGAATTATTGAAATAAAATTGAATATGTAGGGTCCCGAAATGGGCTAGTTTGTGTCTGTCGAGTGGACGTTACCTCTCTCTCTCTCTCTCTCTCTCTCTCTCTCTCTCTCATTGCTTTATTCTTTGTGATTGACATTATGAAACACGCTACGAGGGAACTTTTAGCACCGAATTGTTTATTATTATATCTAACATATCTGCTGTTGTGTATCTTATTTATTTATATATTTATGTATTATTATAAGCTCTGCTCAGATATGTTGAATAATTATAATGTCCAGTGCCGGATTTTCCTGTATAGATTTATATGGCAAGATTTCATTGCCAACTGTTGGATAAATTAAACTTAACAATGCATTTATGTAGCCCAATACGTTTCTTGTTACAGTATGGTAGTAATATCATACATTTGTTAGTGTAGGTTTCAAATTAAAAGGGACACAGAGCTACATACAGATAAATTCTATAGTGTTGCATTGTAAAATGTTCGATTTACATGTACGTACATGCAAGTCTTACCTACATTTAAAGGCAAAAAGAAATGTTCTTTAAATTAAAGGAAAATTCTGAGATTTCGCAGGATACCTGTTGATAGACAAATTAAAGAAATAGCCCCCATAACTTGTCGGAAAGTTTCAGCTCAATACATTTTGCCATTTGAAGGGGTTATGTGACCTATTTGTGGAATTCCACTTTAATATTTCATGAACTAATTGATAAATGTGGCTAAATGTGAAAATATATTATATGAATAAATCTCTAGTGTCCCAAAAATTTTTTTGAAAATTGTAATCTGTGTATTAAAGTTACAATAAATGGTTTTATGCCATCATAAAGGGGGGGGGGGTGCGAGTCAACTTCAATTCAAAATGGATAATTTTTGCAGTTTACTGAATACATGTACACATGAGAGCTATGTGTAATAGAAATTGACTTTTACACAAACTAGGCCATTTCGTTACTAACATATACTTGGTTCAATTTTATTTCAATAATTCACTTGCGAGGAGGGGTCTAGCAGTGGGAGGAAACAGGAGGACCCGGGGAAAAACAACGAGGTTGGACAGGCCAGACTACTCCTTGTCACGTACAACCGCCGAACCGGGGAATCCATGTTGAAATTGAAAACAACATCGAACGTGATATGGTTTGCAAATACTATTTCAAATACAAGCTAAACAAACCATTCAACATTACGAAGAGCGAGTCGTTGTTATCAACATAATGGTCCCGATCACACGGTGGTGACACCAAACGACGTCATAATGATGGTTGCTAAGTAGAAGTATCAAAATTCTAAATTTGTTTGACTTTCATGCTTAACATGTAAAGCGACAACAAAGTAGACATTTTTCGTCTTAATATTAGAAATAAGATGAAACAGAATTAAAATTTACACTGAACAAAAAAGAAGTTGGATTATTCATTGTTAAAAGACAATCCGTAATACATGTATATTATACGTGAATGAATACAGTAAACAATAGTGTTTGGTATTTTCGTAAGTGTAAGCCGCTCGATGTTTTTCTGGCAATTGTTCCCAGTATTAACCAGTCACTACATTATTATTTTTCAATCGCTTGATTTATATTTTTTCAAATATGGGACGATGACTAGATTGTACAAATTATAGTCCTAACTAATGATAATGGATTTTCAACATACCTGCTTAAGGACTCAACGGAGTTTTATCGTAGGCCAGCACCCAGCACCCGGATTCGAGATCTAGTTAGCAGACATAATTCTCAGCGTACTCCAGCACACATATTCTCTAACCGTATTCCAGCACCCGGATTCGAGATCAAGTTAGCAGACATATTCTCTCACCGTATTCCAGCACGCGGATTCGAGATCAAATTAGCAGACATATTCTTTCACCGTATTCCACCCGCATTCGAGATCAAGTTAGCAGACATAATATTATTCTCTCACCGTATTCCATTTCCAGCACTCGGATTCGAGATCAAGTAAGCCCACGTATTCCTACGCCAAGAAAAACCTAGATATAATTATCACGAAAATAATTACCTTTATATTAGAAAATAAAATTTTAAAACATATTAATGCAAAGTATTATGTAATAGATCCCCCGATCATACCCCACACCCCAAAATGTACTATTACCGTAAACATACTAAAATATCGCACACTAGGCTAACTGAGGATGCAAAAAAGGGGTACGTCCATTTTGCATCAAAAAGTACCCAATCAGCTTTGATGGGGAAATGTTATTTCACGGAATCAAGGGATGAATAAACTACTAGAATACAAAACTTCAGAAGGCTTCTATGCTGGAATTTCGAGATATTACCGTAAACATACTAAACATATTGGGGAAATCAGGTTAGGGTAGACTCACAACGCACGCAATAACTTCTAAACTAGCTTTGGTGGCTTCAATATCTTTATTTCACTAAATCAACAGATGAATAAGATATGCACATGCCGAATTTCATTAACTTTCTATGTTGGCGTATCGAGTTATACCACCGCAAAGTTCCTAGCACCCGGATTCAAGGTGGAGTTTGTGGGTTCAATAAACAACAGGGACGCCCACGCTGCGTCAAAAACGACCCAAACCAGCTTTGATGGGAAAATGTTTGTTATTTCACGGAATCAAGGGATGAATAAACTATTAGAATACAAAATTCCAGAAGGCTCCTATATTACCGTAAACATACTAAAAATATTGGAGAATCGGGTTAGGGTAGGCTGACTGCGCACGTAATAACTTCTAAACTAGCTTTGGTGCCTTCAATATCTTTATTTTATTAAATCGGCAGATGAATAAGGTATGCACATGCCGAATTTCATTAACTTTCCATGTTGGCGTATCGAGTTATACCACCGCAAAGTTCCTAGCACCCGGATTCGAGGAGGAGTTTGTAGGTTCAATAAACAACGGGCACGCCCACGCTGCGTCAAAAAACGACCCAAACCAGCTTTGGTGGTAAAATGTTTTTTATTTCACGGAATCAAGAATGAATACACTACTAGAATACAAAATTTCAGAAGGTTCCTATGCTGGCGTTTCGAAATATATCACCGTAAACATACTAAACATATTGGAGAATCGGGTTAGGGTAGGCTAACTGCAGACGTAATAACTTCTAAACTAGCTTTGGTGGCTTCAATATTTTTATTTCGCAAACTGGACAGTTGCATAGGCCATGTACATGCCGAATTTCATTAACTTTCTATGTTGGCGTATCGAGTTATACCACCGCAAAGTTCCTAGCACCCGGATTCGAGGTGGAGTTTGTGGGTTCAATAAACAACGGGTACGCCCACGCTGCATCAAAAAGGAACCAAACCAGCTTTGGTGGGAAAATGTTTGTTATTTCACGGAATCAAGGGATGAATAAAGCATAAGAATACAAAATTTCAGTAGGTTCCTATGCTGGCGTTTCGAGATATATTACCGTAAACTAGCATTGGTGGCTTCAATATCTTTATTTCACCAACTGGACAGGTACATAATGCATGTACAAGCCAAATTTCATTAACTTTCTATGTAGGCGTATCGAGTTATACCACCGCAAAGTTCCTAGCACCCGGATTCGAGTCAAAGTTTGTGGGTTCAATAAACAACGGGTACAACGGGTATGGTTTATTCATCCCTTGATTCCGTGAAATAACAAACAGTTTCCCACCAAAGCTGGTTTGGGTCGTTTTTTTACGCAACGTGGGCGTGCCCGTTGTTTATTGAACCCACAAACTCCACCTCGAATCCTGTTGCTAGGAAATTTGCGGTGGTATAACTCGATGCGCCAACATAGAAAGTTAATGAAATTTAGCATGTGCATACCTTATTCATCTGTCGATTTAGTGAAATAAAGATATTGAAGCCACCAAAGCTAGTTTAGAAGTTATTACGTGCGTAGTGAGCCTACCCTAACCTGATTCTCCCCATATGTTTAGTATGTTTACGGTAATATATCTCGAAACGCCAACATAGGAGCCTTCTGAAATTTTGTATTCTAATAGTCTATTCATCCCTTGATTTCGAGAAATAAAAAACATTTTCCCACCAAAGCTGGTTTGGGTCGTTTTTTGATGCAGCGTGGGCGTACCCGCTGTTTATTGAACCCACAAACTCCACCTCGAATCCAGGTGCTAGGAACTTTGCGGTGGTATAACTCTATACGCCAACATAGAAAGTTAATGAAATTATTTTGGCATGTTCATGGCCTATGCAACTGTCCAGTTGGTGAAATAAAGGTATTGAAGCCACCAAAGCTAGTTTAGAAGTTATTACGTGCGTAGTGAGCCTACATTAACCCGATTCTCCACATATGTTTAGTATGTTTACGGTAATATATCTCGAAACGCCAACATAGGACCCTTCTGAAATTTTGTATTCTAATAGTTTATTCATCCCTTGATTTCGTGAAATAAAAAACATTTTCCCACCAAAGCCGGTTTGGGTCGTTTTTTGATGCAGCGTGGGCGTACCCCTTGTTCATTGAACCCACAAACTCCACCTCGAATCCGGGTGCTAGGAAATTTGCGGTGGTATAACTCGATAAGCCAACATAGAAAGTTAATGAAATTTAGCATGTTCATGCCCTATACAACTGTCCAGTTGGTGAAATAAAAATATTGAAGCCACCAAAGCTAGTTTAGAAGTTATTGCGTGCGCAGTCACCCTACCCTAACCCGATTCCCCAATATTTTTTAGTATGTTTACGGTAATATATCTCGAAACGCCAGCATAGGAACCTTCTGAGATTTTTTTCTAGTAGTTTATTCATCCCTTGATTCGGTGAAATAAAAACCATTTACCCACCAAAGATGGTTTGGGTCGTTTTTTGAGGCAGCGTGGGCGTGCCCGTTGTTTATTGAACCCACAAACTCCGCCTCGAATCCGGGTGCTAGGAACTTTGCGGTGGTATAACTCGATACGCCTACATAGAAAGTTAATGAAATTTGGCTTGTACATGCATTATGTACCTGTCCAGTTGGTGAAATAAAGATATTGAAGCCACCAATGCTAGTTTAGAAGTTGTTGTGTGCGCATGCAGTCAGCCTACCCCATCCCGATTCCCCCATATGTTTAATATGTTTACGGTAATATATCTCGAAACACCAACATAGGAGCCTTCTGAAATTTTGGATTCCAGCAGTTCATTCATCTCTTGATTCCGTAAAACAAAAAACATTTTCCCACCAAAGCTGGTTGGGGTACTTTTTGATGCAAAATGGACGTACCCCTTTTTTGCATGCTCAGTTAGCCTATTGTGCGATATTTTAGTATGTTTACGGTAATAGTACATTTAGGGGTGTGGGGGGGGGGGGGATCGGGGGATCTATTACATAATACTTTGCATTAATATGTTTTAAAATTTTATTTTCTAATATAAAGGTAACAATTATTTTCGTGATAATTATATCTAGGTTTTTCTTGGCGCTAGGAATACGTGGGCTTACTTGATCTCGAATGAGGGTGCTGGAATACGGTGAAAGAATATGTCTGCTAATTTGATCTTGAATCCGTGTGCTGGAATACGGTGAGAATATGTCTGCTAACTTGATCTCGAATCATGGTGCTGGAATACGGTTAGAGAATATATGTCTGCCAACTTGATCTCGAATCGGCGTGCTGGAGTACGCTAAGAATTATTTCTGCTAACTAGATCTCGAATCCGGGTGCTGGAATACGGGTGAGAGATTCCGCTCGGTCATTTTTACAGCTAATAAATCTCCACAACTCTCCCTCTTGCATAATTTATGGCATTGTTTTTCATATAAATAGTAACTGGTGAGCGAAGATCACAACATTGTTTGGAGTAAGGCACAAATGAATAAATATTTAACCCAATTCACTCGCTTGCTTTCATTTTCAACATTATCAGGCTAACAAAATTGCGTGATATTCACACATGTCACCGGAAGTCCAATTTCTCGTGAAATCTCGCAATTTTGCGGGATTTACTTATCGGCCCTATCCGACTGCTATGATAACACGTCATTACGTCGTCACAGAGTAAAAATACATAGAGTGGCGACTCGCATTACCGCTCATAGAAACACAGCGACGCGCAATGCATCTTGTGAATTGTCTGTAATAAACACACACTGACAGTTCGCTCAACGACGTTACGATATCTATATCGATGAACTAAATCTCTTTAATTTCGTAGTTTTATAGTATTTTCGGTAACAAAACTACTGAGAATTATCACATACAATCATAATATGTTAGTTGTGTGTGTGTTTCGGGAATTTATAAAACATGATTCATATTTCTAAAACATGCATAAAGCGTGGTACGGCCCGGAATTAATGAAGTGAGACTGAGACGAGAGACGGCATTTGTGACGGTTTACGAATTGGTTTATTCAAGGCCGTAAATTATTGTCGATTTTTACGAGGCTTTATTAAATTTGAAACTATTCCACCAAATACCTGTTGTTTCCATTCCTAGATTTGAAATGTAGGTCGGGTGTTCGATCCCTGCATTGGCCGAGAAAGTTCATCCAGATTTTCCGGCGTGGTTCTCCCTTGTCAGTGATGCAGGACGGAAGGGCTGACAAGGAAAGCTGTCTAGTCGTTCGGATGGGACGAAAAACCGAGGCCCCGTGTACACATTGGTGTGCACGTAAAAGATCCCTTGGCAGTTGGAATTCGATATAAGAGTAGGCCGTAGTGCCGCTGTCCGGGCAAAATTTCCCTCATAGCACACACTGTATGGCGTATGCCCGTCTTCATTAGCCCAGGTTAGGAGCAGAACAGTAGGACGTTAAACCCCATTTCATTTCATTTCATCCTGGAAACATGTGTGAAGTGAAACGTAACTGTGTTCCATAAAATTGTGTCTAGTTAGCCTGTCAGTGTCAGTAATATTTTGTTAATTTTTTTCTGCCACTTATCAGAGTGAATCGCATGTAGGTACCCAAAAACATTATCGCCTAAACCAAATATTTATCGCCCGCTCAGCCAACAACGTAACCATAATGCTTTGCACGCGGTGTCTTGGTAGACAGCATGGCCACATGGTGTTTGTTTATATTTTTTAGGGGTTTTAAAAATGGGTTAGGGTTAGGGTTAGGGGTTAGGGTTGCGCCCCCCCCCCCAACATGTATTTCACGGCTACGCCTCTGACTGTGTGCTTCTCGTATATATGTTATGTTAATAAAGTAAGCTTTCATTAAAATATAAAATAGTAATTTAAGAATATTAAAATTGAATTTCAAATAGGCATATAATGTTTTCCAATAAACAGATTTGAGCCGTTGGTTGTTTTCCAAGATAAAATACCTTTGGATCCAACGTTGACTCGCCGTGTGCTTTTATGATTTTTGTTCTATTAATTAATGTAGGGCGTAGGCTTTCATTTTTAAAAAGTAAAATAATTAAAGATATTGAAATTCTATTTTAAATAGGCCTATAACATTTTTTAATAAACATTTTTTGAGTTGATTGGTTTCTCTTTTTACAAACAAGTATAAACCCCAAACAACTTGAGAATGAATATTTTGCATATTGCTCTGGGTGTCATGTATTGTTTTGACGGCCTTTATAGGCCACCTAATACTATGAAATTGTCAATTTTACACTACTGCACAAGAATATATTAAATTATTATAAATATGAAGTTTGCTCTAAATATCTATCTCATTAGGTCTGATCTGTGTTCAGAGTTACTTTTATTTTTGCGATTTTTTTGTCAACTGATTATTTTGAAAAAGAAAATTTAATTTATGCTGTGTACTATTATGGAATTATCTGCCATACAAACTGAAGTTAACCATACAGCATACTATTACTAGATAATCACCGAGTAAATTAAAATTATTTTGAATTACTGAATGGTTTAAAATTAGTGATAGTGCTTCAGTAAATACATGTATTTTATTGGTCGGATTAAGGCCTACCAGTAAAAAGGGGAAATGTGATTTTTAATAGCATAACAGTATTAGGCTTACTGTTTTATTAAAAGCTTATTGCAACTGAAAATTGAGCAAAATAATATTTTTAAAAAAATTGGAAAGGTATATTTCAGATACCATAAACTTAACACTTTGTTTACCACAAGTAATTGTAGGCCTACATAGATAGAACAACATTTTTCGATAAACAATCATAGAAAAAATTAAGCTTGTCCATTATCCTTTTGCCAGAATACAACAGATTCTTCAGAAAATATAGTAAGTTCCCTCGCACATGATTCTTTTTCAATTGCTTTTAATGATAACATATGAATCTAAATTTATTTTATTCGGTAGACTGAAGGCCTATTATTGTGTTTGTAGATTTTATTTGTTTTTACAAAAACTATAGAATGTAAAAAGAACATGTGCAACTACAGACAGTAAAGCTTACTATTTAAAATTTAATCCTTTAAAAATCACATCTACATGTAATTCTAAAATTACGAAAATACTAGATAGCATGCGATAAAGAATGCAAGGAATAATTTGGTTTACATCGAAGCGCAACTACTACTAAAAAAAACAGGGCCTACAATTTAAATTACCGGCCATTAATACGTTTATTAGACCTATGACATGTCATGGAGTCTGGTGGCGCGGTTTCGATTCCCCGCTTGTACGAGACAAGGAGTAGGGTCGCCTGTCCAACCTCTTGGGTTTTCTCCGAGCCCCCCAGTTTGCTCTCATCAATCAAGTGAATTATTGAAATAAAACTGAACCATGTTAGTCCCGAAATTACCTAGTTTGTGTCGAGTGGACGTTAAACTAAATTTCTTTCTAGTCTCTGAAGTCTAGAAGGCAAAAAGGTTTTATCTCCCAAATTACTATTTAAATTTTCATTTTTCACTTTACCCGTCTGGACAAAAAATCTGATTTTTAAAAGCGTATGCAAGTTAAAGATATTTAATAGCGCTTTTATCTGGTGTATCTTTCATTTCATTTTCTTATGAATTAGACTATATTATAACAATCATGTTCGCTTTTTTGTTGCATAATAATAATAATAGTTTGTTCAGCTATACTCTTCGTTTAAAAAATGTATGGGGCAGCCATCTTCGACACAACAGTATGCTAGACCATAAAATAGATAGTGAGTAGGTACAAATACTTGGGACCCAAGATGGCGTCTTTGTACACCTGACGTCATATTTTCATGACGTCATAGGAAATTTCTGGCTTCACAGTTGTCGCAACATTATTTATATACATACGGCTTTGGTTCTAGGTATTTGTGAGCACGACTGCTATGATATGACGTCATTACGTTATGCTAGGTTTTTGCTCGTGGAATTCAGCTTGAACAGTCGTAATTAGTTGTTCCCACGGGCGTAATGTAGTCTTGTATTGTCACAGGAGAAGTCGACGAGGAAGGCTTTTGAAAATCGTGTATACAAAATGTCGTAAAGCCAATAAGTCTGATTTTGTAAGTGTAATCGGTGTTATTCGGACACAAAAATCGAAACAGTTTGATGGGGCTTTATGCTGTTTAGACCTGTTGTTGCTACGAACCTTCCTGCGAAACCCATCACCTTAGAGCGTTTTAATCCTCCAAATATTAATCATCTACTATTTGTCATATTCATGGCTCCTAATATTGATCAAATGGTGACGCGACGAATGCTGCCTACCTTTTCTAGAATATAAGTTCTCATTTATTCGGTAAAGCCAGGGCTAATACGTTTTGTAGAATATCTAATACTTTCGTGCCGTTGTGTCTATATAGTAGATTCCCTTACTCGGAAATAAGATTGCTAATTGTTGCTTATCTTATCCTATTCCAAAACTGGCAAACTGTTGAATCAGTAATATACTTACCTGTGAATATTTGTAGTTCACATATGTATAAATATTGACGTTTTATTGAAACAAAAACAAATCTAGCCGATAATGATGGTACAGATGGTTGATTACATCTGTCTATGGTATAAATAGATTGTCCTGTTGATGTATGATCTTTATAACATGCTGTAGCTGAAATAAAACCTCCTTCATCACAGTTACCAGTTGAACTCAATCTAACTTCAAATCCTTTGATGTTGTTAGTACCTGGAAACAATATGAATTGTATGTAACTCACTCAGTGGGGCTTGTATCACATTTTTCAACAATTTAAAAACAATATGAAATGTATGTAACAATAATGTGATAATGCTGAAAATAATCAGAAATTATATCCTTGCCACATTTACTATTTGTTTAACCCACTCTATTAATAATAATATCAACACTTTTAAAGTAATTGAAACATCCACAAATCTTATTCGGCATATTTTAACCAATAAATTGGGTGGGAATTTAAGACTATGGATCTTACAACACTTACAAAGGACCATCATTGCAGGAGCAATAACTTAACAAACTTAATATCATGTTTTATGAAACAAATGCTTTGTTTCTTAATCAATCAGTTACATCTATTTCCACATCTAAAAACAACAGCGTAAAAATTGTGTTGATTGAACTGGATATATTGTAAACTATTGTTCTAATATTTAATATCAGATATCATTCTGCTTTCAGGCACTAAGTTTCAAAAGGTAAACTGAGAAGTCGTTACTATGCTCTATTGAATGTGGCAGTCCCATTTAGTTATAATCTTACGTACCCCCATCTATTCTGTTAAATATCTTCATACTACTGATATCAAAACTCTGTTTTAGATCAACACACAACCATTCTCTTGCTTTATTATTATTAGTTTCTGTACAACTGTTACCATACCATCTCTGATTAGTATTACCATCTACAGCTCTAGATGAAACGCCACTTCTATATGTTGAACTTTGCCATGTTGGTTTATTAAGTGCCACATTAAAGGAACCTGAACCTGAAATTATATTGAAGACATTCATGGTAGTTTGGGTGTATAAAGTAGTCACCCTATCAGGAATTTGCAAGGCACTTAATTAGGATTGTGTAGGCATGTTTATCAACGCATCATCCACCCCTTGTCGGTATAGATTTTGATTCGATTAAATAGTGTGTAAATCTTTATCAGTTTTTGTGACGTATGACATGGAGCGCGCGCAATACAAATGTGGCAGATGGTATCAGCTTCCATGACTGTAAGTTCACTTAGCTCAACCTTGTTTAATTTCTATGATCCAGTCCATAATTTTTCTCTAAATCGTGGCAAATTGTTAGCAGTTGGATAGCAACCTCCATAACTGTACGTTCACTGTTCATGATATTTCTCTAAATTGTGGTTTTCATGAACTGGATCCACAGGGAAGACCTCCGCCTTGATGTAGATAAAATAAGAAGACATTGAGACGAAACGTGCGTGCTTTAGTAATCTCATCTTCATTAGGCAAATATAAGGAACGTGCCTTAGGTTCAGCCAAACATCTAGGCCACAAAAAAATAAAGGAATTGTTTTTTGGGGTTTTTTTTCGATAACTATCAGGTGATGACAAAAATGCTTTCCTTTTTTATACGCCCACATTTTTATGTGGACATATATTGTCGTCGCCCCTGTCCGTCCGGATGTCCGCCCACAATTTGATTGTGGACACTCTACCGGTCACAAAACTTGAAATATAGGTTTATCTCCCAATGATCGCGGTTCCTTGTGATATTGGCAATGTATCGGATCGTAACTTCATGGATTATGACCCCTAATTGTATGATTTTTATCCGATTTTAATGAAACTTGAAACATATTTTTATAACTTATAACCCAATGATCTTTGTTCCTTTCGTTATTTGCGCTTATCAGATCGCAACTTCCTGGAGTATGTCCCCCTAGTTGCACAAGAATCGCGTTTTTAGCGTGCGGGGCCTCTAGATGTCACATTTTTTAAATCCTGTTTAAAAAAATAACTTTTAAATATATAACCTCTACACCATTATGATGGTTGTGTACGCAAGTATGTAATATCAAGGTAGTGGACCATCTAGTGGTCACAGTTTTTTTTATCCAATTTTGATTAAACTTAACAAATATGTGTTTATATCTTGGATTATGGCGCCTGATTATAGATTTGTATAAATGTACATATTATTAATGAAAATTTTTTGACAGGTTTGACTCAATATATGATCAGCTTAAAATGTGGGGATATAGTTTTTAAAATGTAAGTATTCCCCGCGTGGTGCACAATACCCATCATATGTAGAGATGTGAAATAACTAGGATCACGTACTGAAATATAGAGATGGTAGTACTGTTCCTTTCGGGAGAAGACAGTGGTCCGTGTTCAGAAAAATAATTATAATATTTGTTGTATTGGATATTAACCTACCCGAAGCCCAAGTGTTCTCTATCATATCAATCCGAGGTAGAGAAGGTTTATATCCGACATATACAACGTCATAGTTTTAATCACCCTTAAATTAAATGGACCCTTCCATTAAAAGTCAACAATGATTGGATAATTGCTCGATAGTTTCCGCCAAATAACGATAATTATCGAACTAATCACGTGAATGCATTGTTTATACTGTCGCCATTTTGGAGTAAATATAGGTTTAATTGAATTGAAAGCAAAATCACAATGGATAGAAATACGTTATTAGACGAAACAGAAATTCTTTTTAGCCAACATTTTGACGGTGGAATATATGTGAATGCAATTTCCGACGAGGTTGGTTCTACTATTTGCTTGTCAAAGGCTGGAGAAAATTTGGATCAAAAGGCAATCTTTTCCGATAATTCTGACAGTGAACAGTGAAGAATTTCACTGACTGTATCAACCGAGTGTATCGACCTATGATGACGTCCTAACAGGTTGATATGAGATATAACACGTCAAAGAAAAAACTACCACCAGTTGTATATTCTGTACATATTCAGAATTCCTGAATTATGGCCCCTGATTGTACGACAAAATCGCGATTTTAGCTTGTTGTCCTCTAGAGGTCACACTTTTTATCGGATTATAAAAATCGTTTAAATATATCATCGCTACAAGTAAAAGTATGTAACACCAAGGTTGTGGACACGCTAGGACGTTAAACCTCATTTCATTCCATTTCTATAGCTATGTATAAATGTACAAATTATTTATAAAAATTGTTGACAAGTTTGACGCAATATGCGAACACCTTGTACATTGTTTGTGTATTTCTCAAATGTAGATCCATACCAGAGACAACAATAACACACTCACCGTAATCATTGATTATTTATTTCTCCAATGTAAATACATGTATCTATATCTGACAGGGAGAGGAGTTTAATATAGGTCATGGCTGTTGCCCAATCCTTGTTAAAAAAACCCCACTTTTCGCGGAACTTGTCTAGGAAACAGCAATTGGAAACTGGTCGATAATTGTACAGCGTGTTAGGATCTAGTCCAAGTTTTTTTTAATGAGGGAGGCGGACAACGGCAGCTTTACCGTTGGCGGAGAAAATCCCAGATTCAAACGATGTATTAAATATTCGTAATAATTCAGGTGCCAATTCATCAATACAGTTCTTTACAAATTCAATAGGCTTAGGATCTAATTCACATGATTTCGACGGCATTTTTCGTACAATAGATGTGACCTTTGGGACATGCAAAAAAATATTTCCCGTTAATATTTACCCCCTTCCAAGTGGGGAGTATATCGCATGTTATTATACGAATCAATAATTGTATATATCGAGGTTACAGACTTTTGCTAGGAGAGACTGACATTCCTGGTATCTAGAAGCCCAGGTCTGATTCAAGTTTATTTATTTCATATGTAGGAACTGATCACTGCCTAATTTACCCTGGCGCAAGTGGCGCGATCGTATTTCGAGCTATTATTATATTTTTGTCCCAAATCAGCCACCGTAGATGGGTGATCCACGTGTATATTGAAATCACCAACGATCATTAGATAACCAGGAGAAAGAATGATACTTTCTAATAGTGTACCAAATTCCAATAAGAAATTTGTACTTTCACTTTATGTTGTTTAGAGTATGGGGGTATAAAATAGTTACAGCGTGTATCATGGTGCTATCAACGTAAATATTTACATCCATTATTTCAAACGATTTGAATTCCAGTATTCCTTTTAAACTTCAGATTAGTTCTGACCAGGATGACAATGCCGCCACCTATCTGCTTATAGCGCGGAACATGTAGGGCGGTGTACCCAGATCGAGGAAGATAAGTCCGCATCAACAAGGGTTTCGTTCTTCTCAGTTCGTTATCATGGAGGCCGTTAGTGCTCCTATCTTTCCGTTCATCGACCGAGCATTCCATATATTATTGGGAGGTTAACGTGTGCGCGCTGTATCATAAGGTCTGTCATTGAGTCAACTGGCGTGGTTTCGATTCTCCGGTTTTACGTGACAAGGAGTTTGGTCGCCTGTACAACATCGTGGGTTTTCTCCACTGGTAAAGATCCCTGCGCGCAAGCGAATTATTGAAATAAAGTTGAATCATGTTAGTCCCGAAATGACCTAGTTTGTGTCGAGTGGATGTTAAACCCCTCCCTCTCTCTCTCTCTCTCTCTCTCTCTCTCGTACTATTATTATTGATCAGATTTCCTTCTTAATGGTTTGTGACTCACAACAGTTTTTGGGATTGATTCTAAAAACTGTTAATTTGAATCCAAAGTGTTTTGGTCTCTGAACTCCAATAATTGATCTCTGCTGTATCTCACTGAAGTGGTTCCTGGGTTAGTAATCACACACATATTGATAACTAAACTAGTTGACACATCTCACCCAGAAATAAAATTTTCATGTTTCAGTAATCCTTCAAGAGTTATTTGTAATTTATAGATGCAAATAACTGATAAATTTTGTATTTTTGTTTAACAATAAGCTTCTATATTGTTAGATATTTGATGTCAACATTTTATCTATAAACATTGTACCAACTATAAAAATGATTTATTAAATATATAAAACTTACCCAATACAAAATATACATAACTGAATATAATACAATGTTTAATAATAGAATGCTTAATATGAATATCTATCATGTATTCTTAGTCTTATGATACCAGTTTGTTTATTATGCAGGAACCAAGGTGGCTAAGTGTGTAAGACACTGGCCCGCTAGCTCGGAGGTCGCGTGTTCGATCCATGCATTGGCCGAGAAAGTTCATCAGGATTTTTCGTGGTTTCCCCTTGTCAGTGGTGCAGGACGGAGGACCTGACAAGGACATCTGTGTTGTCATTTAGATGGGACGAAAAAACGAAGTCCTTTGTACACATTGGCGTGCACGTAAAAGATCCCTTGGCAGGTAGAATTCGATATATGGGTAGGTCATAGTGCCGCTGCCTAGGCAAAATTTCCCTCGCAGCCCACTGTATGCCCTATGCCCGTCTTCTCGGAGCAGAACAGTAGGACGTTGAACCCCATTTTATTTGATTATTATTCTATCTATTTTCAGAAAGAATATGAGAAACGAGAATAAATTTTAGCTGACAAAGTATCCAATAAACAACAAGAAAAATTAGACATGCAGACAAAGGTAGATTTCTTTTTATAAAACAAATCTGGTTTTATTTTCACATCAGTCGAGTGATAATATCAAATTGTATTTTTCTTGGATCCAATATTTATGATGAATTAGTGGATAGTGCCAGTAATATATCCCTTGGTAGTTTAGAGCATGAATGAAAAGTAGTCAGAAACTTTGTAGTTTGGGCAAAACTCACCCCTAAGCATACAATTTACAATAGAGAAAGGGTACTGATTACCTTTATACATTAGTATTAAAAGTACATATGACATTAAACCTTAATAAACCTTCAAAATTATCCCTCACAAAGAATTCATAAAGCCGTAGTTAGTATTTACGAAGATTAAATGAATGATTTAAAACGGGAATCTACTAATAATGAAATTTTAAATTGATTGTTGACATAGCAACCCTTGTTATCAATGTTTATGATTTGTAGATAATGGAAGTACAAGCTAAATTAGAAAATAAGAAAACAGATATAGAGAAATTAGTTGATAAAGAAAACAAAATTCATGCCGATTTCCTCAACTCTCTTGGTGAAAGCAATAAATTTGTGGATTATCTGACCAAAGTGTTCAAAAAGAAAATCAAGAAATGTTATATAAACTATTAATTAGACATTTATTAACAAAACCACAAGACCATTATCAAATCTCGATGGCATCGGATACTCGAGATTTTAGCTAGAAAGAGTCTATTATTGCTAATAAATTATCGACAAATTTACTGTCCAATAATACCCGAAATTTCTGGAAAGAGGTCTGTAAAATAAATGGTTCTAAAAAGCAGATAGCTAATAACATTGATGGCCATATAGGCATAGAGAACATAGCTAAATGTTTTAGTGACAAATATGAAGAATTGTATAATTCTGTATCTTTTGATGCTGACGAAATGCTTGGCATTAAAAATAGCATACATTCCAAGATCCAATCGCAATGTCTTAACGGTTCATGTTATTCTAAACACTTGATATCAACTAATGATGTTACTAAAGCTGTATCCCATTTAAAACATGGTAAAAATGATGGCAATGATGGTCAATCAACGGATCATATAATTCATGCACCCAAGTTATTTTACGTTCACTTGTCTTTGATATTATCAGCAATGCTGTCACATGGTCACTGTCCGAATAATTTCTTACTGTCAACAATTATTTCAATTCCAAAAAATCGGAAGCAATCTTTAAATTGCTCAGGTAACTATAGGGGTATTGCTTTAAGTAGCATTGTTGGTAAAGTGTTAGACTGGGTTTTACTAGAGAACAACAAAGAAGTGTTTAATTCGTCAAATATGCAATATGGTTTCAAGAGTGAACATTCCACTACACAATGTACGTTTGTCTTAGAAGAAACAATTAAATACTACAATAATAATAGGTCAAATGTATATGTGGGGCTGCTTGACGCTAGTAAAGCTTTCGATAGAATCAATTTTGTAAAGTTATTTAAACTTCTTAGTTCTAAGGGAATATGCCCTTTAATTTCACGTCTCCTGTTAAACATGTATGTAGAACAGAAAATTAGGATTAAGTGGGTCAATCACACTGCTCCACCTTTTAATGTCACGAATGGTGTAAAGCAGGGTGGTGTTTTGTCACCGATATTATTTAGTATTTATATTGACGAACTGCTGACTAGATTCAAAGCTAGTAATATCGGCTGTCGTATTGGAAATATCTACGTAGGTGCCCTGTCTTATGCCGATGATATAACGTTATTATCCCCCTCAAGACAAGGTCTTGTTTCTTTACTAGAGATAGCCTCAGAGTTTTCTCTGCAATATGATGTAAAGTTCAATCCTGATAAAAGCAAACTTTTAGTTTTTAATCACACCTCTTGTAACGATGAAGTTAAGCCTATACCATTTAATGATAAATTTGTAAATGTTTCATCCTCAGAACTTCACTTAGGTAATCTCATTAGCGCTAACTCAAAGGGGGATAATCTTAATCACCATATCAACTCTTTCACTGCGAGGGTAAATGTCACTTTAAGTCAATTTAAATATGCCCATTGTTTAACCAAATATAAATTATTTAAGAGCTTTTGTATGCCTCTTTATGGATGTCAACTATGGGACATGTCAAAAAAGAGCATCGATAAATTTTACTGCTGCTGGAGAAAGTGCATAAGGAGACTGTGGGGAATTCCACTACGCACCCATAACTCACTTCTACATCTCATCTGTGACGACTTTCCTATCGACATGCAATTACATAGGCGGTTTGTAAAATTTATCGTAGGAATACTCGGAGGTCCGAATGAATGTTCTAAAATATGTGCCTATCATGCCCTAAATGGGAGCCAATCAAATGTCTGTAATAACATTAATATTATAGCTAATAAGTATAATTTTTCAAAATACGACCTAATGTCTGATCCTACCAATATTTTAAAGAGAATGACATGCCAACAGAATGATGATGATACTCTTAAACAAAATGCCGGTTTAATCAAAGACATGATTACTCTGAGAGAAAATGTAAATGATATACAATCAAAAAATGAGTTGAATGAAATTATTGAATATATTTGCACTGTATGATATTAATTTGATGTACTTTCTTTCAAACAACACTTTTCATTGAGTTTTGTTCATAATTTTCCTTTAATATTTATATTCTTTGTATTTTGTGTGTGTACCTTGAGTACGAAATAAAGATATTATTATTATTATTTAATTTAAAAATGGGAAAGCGAGTCTAAGCCGCTAATATGCCAGTGCTCTGGTTACCACTATGCACAAATCTTGTCAAAACTGACCAACATTGATAATTTGGCATAGAATGAAGTAATTTGAATGAAATTTTCAATATTCTCTTTTTTTTATCATTTATCTTTAACTATTATAGCAAGAATGACCAACTCTTTATTAAACTCTTAATTAATGTATCTTTACGTGGAATGCTCATTATTATTTTTACTGTGAACCTGCGTCTCAAAATAGAAGTTTCAAAGCAATGTTTGAAATTCAAAACATGATTACTATAGTTAGTCATAAGACGTGTCCTGTGTCAGGACTAAGGCATAGTATGAATAACTCTTTCTAGAATGCCTGATACCATTTCTCATCTCAGGAGTTCACATAGCAAAACTAAATGTGCTTTTATGTTATTTTGACAAACAAATAACTTGGTGGTATTGTGGTTATGTCATATAATTTTAGATTCCCATATTTTCTGTTGTAAAGGATCAAAGATGCATATTGGGGTTGTTCTAAAGTCAAATGGGGTGGTTGGGTGGCCGAATGCTTAGCGTGTGCGTTGCATCATAAGATTTGTCATTGAGTCAACTGACGTGGTTTTATGTGTGACAAAGAGTAGGGGTCGCCTGTCCAACTTTGTGATTTTTCTCGGGGTCCTCCTGTTTCCTCCCACTGCTAAAGACCCCTACTCGCAAGAGAATTATTGAAATAAAATAGAACCATATGTTAGTCCCGAAATGACCTAGTTTGTGTTGAGTGGACATTATACCCCATTTCTTCCTCTCTAAGGACAAATACATAATCTTGTGTTTACGGCAAACTTTTCTTCAGACAACAGTGCCAAAATGTCCTGGTAAGAATCATGTGTCTTGCTCTCTATATTCTAATTGTCTGAAAGAATGAAATGAAGCTACCTTGAAAAATAGTCACACCCCACACAAATCAAATATTAAAATCTAAGATCCAATTGAAGAAAATCATATCTTTACTAAATTGGATCTTGAAATAGTACACACCTAAATATGTTTATTTTATTACTTGATGAATCTTACAAATTTGTGGATGACGCTTTACTTGCACTTTGACTTCACAATTTTAAATTTTATTTCTTGTTCAGGCAATATATGACGAAACATGTCAAATCCTTGAAAACGACTTGCAGATGAATTAACAGAAGAAACGAAAAACAGTGAAGCCATGAAGAAAGAATTAGAAGGTTTACAGAAGAAAGCGAAAGTTTTTGATTCTTCATTAACCTATGCACATGGTGATCTTGAAGCTTTCCAGGTAAATTAATTGAAATTTATTTTAGTCTGAATGGAGTTGGAAAAACTAAATCATTAAAGATAGTTACCAGTATTCCTTGGTTTATTGTGTGAAGCACAAGGTCTGTCATTGAGTCAACTGCCGTGATTTGGAATCCCCGGTTGTACGTGACAAGGAGTAGGGTCGCCTGTCAAACCTCGTGGGTTTTCTCCGGTCCTCCCTCTGCTAAAGTCCCCTACGCGCAAACGAATAATTGAACTAAAATTGAACCATGTGTTAGTCCCGAAATAACCTAGTTTGTGTTGAGTGAACGTTAAATCCATCTCTCTCTCTCTCTCTCTCTCTCTCTCTCTCTCTCTCTCTGTTCCGGTGTTGTCTCCCCTTGACAGTCTAGTTATTTGGATGAAACAAAAAACCGAGAACCTGTGTACACACTGACAAGGGAAAACCACGCCGGGAAATCCCAATGAAATTTCTCGGTCAATGCAGGGATCGAACACCCGACCTCCAGGCTAGTGAGTCAGCTTCTTACCCACTTAGCCGCTGTGGTTCCACATACCCAATGATATTGCGAGAAGAAATTAGTTTATACCATTGTAGAATTCCTGTGCTCTACTAAAAGATCACAAATTAAGGAATATCCATTTAGTGGTGACTATTGTCAACAGATGTCACAATGGCTAGGCAGTCATTATGTAGACTTTTGCTTACCTTTAAGTCTGTCACAGTGCTCAGTTCAGGGTTAATTCCTCAAGTTTTCGGGCATAATTATTTCCCCTTAACAGGGATTAAGGACATCTCTAAGCAACAGAAATTCATGAGTCTCTCTTTCATTTATTTTGAATTGGTTTTATTAAATTATTTTACAGAGAAGCACAAAGGACGCATTCCCAGTTGAAAATATACAGAAAAGAAATTGAGAAGAAAATTAGTGAAATGAATGAAATGATGATAGCGAAGTTTGGTTGTATTGTTGATTTAGAAAAACTTGAAACTGTTGTTGTTAATCGTGGTATCGAAGAAATGAAGGAAAAAATTACGAGTGGCAGAAATCCAATGTTCGGAGGAAGTCAATGAATTATCTGTAAGTGTTTTGAATAAATTAAAATAATACACACACATCCCCCACCCTCCATCCATCAAATTAAGTAAGTCCATTGTTGAAAACCGCCAGCCACTACTTGGTAATCTGTTTATAAAGAGGGGGGAGGGGGGAGGGGGGATGGCCGAATGGTTAACATGTGCAAACTGTATCATAAGGTCTGTCATAGATTCAACTGGTGTGGTTTCGATTCCCCGGTTTTACGTGGGTTTTCTCTGGGTCCTCCGGTTTCCTAGCTCCTGCTGCTAAACACACCTACGCGCCAAGCGAATTATTGAAATAAAATTGAACCAGGCGATATTCCCGAAAGGACCTTGTTTGTGTTGAGTGAACGTTATACCCCATTTCTCTCTCTCTCTCTGTTTATGGGCATGTACTCATATTACAGGTTGCTTAGCAACCATGCTCAGAGCTAGGTTACTTGCATAAATATCTTGTAACATATGTTTTTAACATAATGTAATTGAATCTATTTTATAGTCAGTTGTTTTGTATTTTCAGCTAATCGTTAGTGAGAAGAAGACTCGTATAACAGAATTAATTAAAGATAATACACATAGATAAGAACAACTGTGTATGTTCTTAACAGAGAAGATAGATTGCCAGCCGACGAAACATACGCCCACAACAGCTAAGTCGTCCGGGCAGTCAACAAGGGTTGTCACATATTTTTTCTTTTATCAGTAAGGAGAACGTTTACAACACATGAAAATCTTATTACGAATAATAGCTCATTAAGTAATTATCGATTCTTTGTCTCATGGCCTTTGTCCACAAGATATTTCAAAGTGATCAAGGGCCATAACTCTGGTAGTTATTATCGAATATCGCTGAAAATCAATAGGGTTCTTCGTCTCATGACCTTAAACACTGTGTATATATTTAAAGTCAATCGGATATTCACTTTAGCCTCTAGATCGTTCACAAGAAATTGTGGACGACGGACCGACGGACGGACGGGGGGGGGGGGGCGGCAATATACGACCAGATTTCCATGTGGGCGTATAAAAAAAGATTTAGAAAAACAGTTGATAGATGTGTTATTATTGGCATACAGTTAATTATTTGATTACATATTCCATCCACGACACTGCCGTGTTATCTACATATATTTTATTAATGTATTATTTACAAAATATTATTTATATTTTAATTGTATATTATATATAATAATTACTGTTTTATAAAATCATTGTACATATATGTCAAACATATTTATATCACACACAAAATCAAAGATGAAAATTAAAAAGATGAAACATTCTTAGCTGTATCTTGTGTTTAGTAGATAATTTACAATTAAAGAATTATTTTTATCTCTGAAGGACTAACTTGTCTATGTTTAGATCATTAGATCTGTCATTGATTCAAGTTGTGGTTTCAAGCCCACGCTTGTGCAAGTCAAATAGTGGGTTGGTTATCTAACTTCAGGGGATTTCACCATGTTCTCAACTTTATTCACACTGCAATAGACGCTTGTGTACCAACGAATTATTGAAATAAAGATTTGACATTTCTTAGTCCCGAAATGACCCAACTTCTAAGAATCACAGGTGTTCAGTGAGTATGACGCTGGCTTAACAACCAGGAAGTCCTGTTTTTAATCAGGATTTTCTAGCATGGTTTCCTCATGTCATTGGTGCAGAATGGGGCAAGGGTTAGGGCAAGGTAAAAGTGTTCCTAGTTAGGATAGAGACAAACACAAGGGCCACCAGTGTGCTCCTGATAGAATTTGACAAAGAGTAGGTGCAGCTGTCTGGTCAAATTTCTGCCTAGTACACTGAATGTGACATATGCTTATCTTCATTAAGTAACGCATTGATGGGGGAGCCACGGTGGCTAAGTGAGTAAGACTCCGGCCGTTAGTCTGGAGGTTGCGGGTTGGGCCATCGGAATTGCCTGAGAAAGTTCATTGGGATTTCCCGTCTTGATTTCCTTTTACTTGCACACCAATGTGTATGTGTAGGTCCCACATACACATTGGTGTGCAAGTAAAAGATCCCTTGGCAGATGTAATTCGATATAAGTGTAGGTCATAGTGCCACTGTCCAGGCAAAATTTTCCTCATAGCACACTGTATGTTGCATGCCCATCTTGATTGACCTAGTCTTCATTAGCCTAGTCGGAGCAGAACAGTAGGACCTCAAACCCCATTTAATTTCATTTCTAACCCATTGATGAAGACAAGTAGGAATTAAACCAGTATTTCTTTTTCTCTCTTGTGGATCTATGTTTGATCCCCACAGAGCTGGGTAGATAGATTGTCCAGTTTTTTCCTGTGCCAGCTTTATTGAGTTCAGGTGAACTAGACACAAAGACCCCACATTGCTAAACAAATCTTATATTTTAATCTGCAGAACTTTCCAATCAGAAAATCTAGGTCAAGGTTATTTTAATTCCGGTATACATTTAAGTTTTGCTTCATACGAACGATAAAACTGTACAGTACCGTTTTAATTTTGAATTATTTATAGGGACAATTTAATAATCTTGTCAGTGCTTACGGCAACGAAAGCACACTGATCAGAAGTGAAGTTTCGCTAGGCCTCTACAGTCACTGATAAGGATGACATCGATGCGACTTAATGAGTCCCCAATATTAACTTTTTTCCTCCGACAAATTAAATTCTAAAACATTTTTTTTTTTATGTATTAGAAAAATGAATAAAGACGTTTGAAGTATTTGTAGGTAAAATATATTTCCTATTTAGTGTAAATGGGTATTAAAATGAGTAAAAGGCACCATTCTGCCCCAACCAGTTACGTCTTTTTTAAATAATGCACGTGCGTTGAACCAATGATTGTCGCTGCGTGATGTGATTGCACGTGTTGAAGACAGTCATCTTTTACAGAGATATTACAAGACTTTCGTAATTCTCTGTGAAACAGATTGCAACGAAAGATCTGAATATGACTCTGGGCTGAGAAGTTTGTGTTGGTGCTGCGCGCACGTCACATGTAAACATAATGATATTACTATTGTTAGTATTTTTAAGACACAATATTCCAAACTAAAAGGGAGATACAGACTTTCATACAATACACAAGAGAAAACTAAATAGTTTTATCAAAGAGGATATTCGTCTAAAATTAGTTAAATCGATATATCAAAATGAGAGTTTTGACCATCTAAAGTTTTCATTATTTCCTATTGATTTCATGACGTCATCGATTTTGTCATTGAACGCCAGTGAACTAAAGAACAATTCGTGTCTATCCATGAACATCGAGGCCAAGATTAACATTATGTGTTATTTCAAAGTTTTTCCGATAGAAAAACCAAATAAATGCAAACAAATTGAACCTCACTATGAAAATAAATGAATGGAATAGGTTTGGATCATTTTACTTTAAGACACAACAATCCAGATCATTTACATATTTCAAAAAGAAAACAATGTTATTATTACATAATTAAGTACATTATTTGAATACAATACATTCATTTTCTTGAAAATAATTTATGGGAGATTAGATAAAGAGCTGACACTTCTCACTATAAAAGTTAAAAACTAGATAATGTAAAGGCCATTTGCTGAAAGTTTCAGTCAAATTGATCCATTCTGAACCGAGAATTTAGCGACTTAAGTTTCGACCTAGCCTCGATCATCATTAATAAAGTCGGCACGATAAAAAAATATAGTCTCGATTATCCATTTCATGATTTAATCATGAATGAATGTTGAGCAACAAATCGGATCCTAATCCAGTACATTTCGCAGGCTAGCGATGACATCGAGTGTTGATTATGATCTGGATAAGCTGATTAATGTTTAATTAATAGTTTAGATAACATTTCAGACCTGAAGAAAGACCTGCAATAAGCAGATTTTGTGCTTGCATAATGTATGTTTAATCGTTTCAATTCCCCTTTTATTAGTCGATATAAACAAAATACTCTAACGAAACTACTATTCTGACAGAATATTCTCTAATGTGCGTTAAATAAATGAAATTGTTTGGATTAAAAGTGGTATTAAAATTAAAAAACAAAACGACATACGTACAGAGTAGCTCGACCAAACTGTTAGAATTTTTAAAATTAAATATATATATTTAACGGTTTGTATTATAAAAGGCTGTCGGGCTTGATAGCCTAATTATAATGACTCATTACGCACAGAGTAGCTCGACAAACATGCCGACACCTTAAACCAAACTGTTAGAATTTTAAAAATTAAATATGTATATTTAACGGTTTGTATTATAAAAGGCTGTCGGGCTTGATAACCTAGACTTACTTCCACTTTTAAAAATATAATTTAACGTCACACCAAACCAGACCGCGCCCCCCCCCCAAAAGTCCCAAAACAAAAAAAACCCACTATTTTAATGTCATTAAGTCATCCGAATTAAAAGCTTGTAATAAATATTATAATGACTCATTATTGCTATATTGTCCATAAATTAAGTTTGAATGAACAGACCCTTTCGAATAATATTGTTTCAGAATTTTAAAAATAAAAGTTCTTAATGATTGCTCAAAGTATTACTTTTATTTTGACACTGGTGCTTTAAATTTGGAATAACCAGTTGCATATCCATACGCCCTGTATTTTTAAACCAAATCACAAAGAAATCAGTGAGGGATGAACTAAAAATAATCCTATTAAACTTATTGAAGCGTATGACTATACACGTCTAGGCCTATAGTGTTACTTAATAATTAATGAACAGTGTGTTATATATCACGTAACTCACCACTGTGGCTATAAACTCACTGTTCTAAATATAAACACAGCTATGTGGAAGTAACAGTATATAAAGAATTGCAAATAAAATTGAATATGTAGGGTCCCGAAATGGGCTAGTTTGTGTCTGTCGAGTGGACGTTACCTCTCTCTCTCTCTCTCTCACTCTCTCTCTCTCTCTCATTGCTTTATTCTTTGTGATTGACATTATGAAACAGGCTACGAGGGAACTTTTAGCACCGAATTGTTTATTATTTGTGTATCTTATTTATTTATATATTTATGTATTATTATAAGCTCTGCTCAGATATGTTGAATAATTATAATGTCCAGTGCCGGATTTTCCTGTTATATGCTTGGCAGACTGAAGTCGGGGGCCTCAAAGTGGAGAGGGTAAGCTTATAATAGTTTTGGTACTGTCACAAACCTTTCTCACACGCCACGCAGTCTTAACCATCTTTCATCATTCTCGGATTTGTTCAACTATGTTTAAAACACACTTTGATTTTGAGGGTAGAGGATTAGAAGGGGCCTCATAAGAAGAATAATGATTGTGACCTACTACAATGGTGGGTCCGGAGTGGCGAGAAATTTAATAATAAGGCAATTGTCGCGGGAAATATGTTTTTTGAAGCTGTCGCACGGTATCGCAGGTTACAATTCACATGCCTCATGCCGAATTTGGACGAAATAGGGATGTCGATTAACCAGGGCAGTGGCGGTTTAATTCCTACCCCCCCCCCTCCTCCAATCTGCTTTTAGTTTCTTTTAATGTTTGGATGATTTACGGGAATGTCCTTTTTTTTTGGAACATTTACAACTTATAATATTGGCGTTTCCCCCGGTTTATTTTATTCGTCCTTGCGAAATGAACCGATTTTTTTAAAAAAAAAAGGTAATCAAATTTATTAAAATTGTATTACTGGTGAGAGACGGTGTAGTTGGAAAACGATCTGTTGTGGCCCCGCTCATCTTTAATGAAAATATAGGTTGTAAGGCTCCAAATGGGCAAAACTCGCGTGTTGACGAGACACTATAAAACATCCAGTTAATTTCAGTCATCTAGACACAATTCTACTGCCCTGGCGAACATTTTCAATAGGCCTACGCTATTATATATAAGAACTTTCACTTTCAATCTGATCTCTTGTTTTGTTAATCCATGAAATCATTGCAAGTAATAGGAACTGGTTTAACGTCACGCCCTAACAACGGTGGTTGTACCTATATTCCACCTACCAATGGTTCGTTTATGAGCACGTAAAAGATCCGGTGACAGTTGGAATTTGACGTAAGATTTTGCCCTAGCATCGCTGTCTGGGCACCCCCACCCCCACACAATACTTCGTACGTATCCTTCTCCATTAGCCCGTTGGTACAGAAAAGCACGATGACATTTCATTTCATTTTTATGGATAGGCAGATTTCTCTCAAAACCATCTGATTTGTACACGCCGAGTTTAACAACATAGTAAAATCAAAAATTATTATTACATCACCAAAAATCAACGAAAGGCTATATAGTCTCTTTAATTTCTTTTTGATTGAACAGAAATCCAAATCCATTCCATTTAAAGTTAATTAGATAAATTTAAAATACCAACTTACCTACACCACACAAGGTTGCCAAGACAACGAGAACGGTTAATTTCATATCCATACTGGCTGATGCGTTATATTGGAACTTGTATTTTCAAATGTTAGACGTCGAGAGTCTGTTTTAAACAAAAGTTATTCTGCTTGTAAACTAATATTAATGTCAGCGACTCTTGTTTTTATAGCTGATAAGATCACGTGCAAACGATGACGTGTTAGTTTCTTTACAGATGTTATTCATATCTTTATCAGATTTCTACGTAAAGAACCACTATTTATGGTATCGCTCATATTTACTTCTAAGAAACAGATATTACGAAAGCTGTGATACAATTTGTAATACATTGGAGAGTAAAAAGTAAAAACATGTTGTTCTTGGAAAAATTCCGTAAATCGGATAAACAATATTATATTATAGAAACGTAAATAGACTACGAAGAACAATCTACACAAATAAATCTGTTCTGGATATTAACTCAGTTTTACTGTATCTAATATAATATTTTGATTAGGATATTAACTCAGTTTTACTGTATCTAATATAATATTTTGATTAATTAATTGAGAGTAATTATATACCAGTATATAAGATTATAATTTTAAACAATGTATTTATATTTTCTGTAAATAATTTCTAACAGGAGATGAATTGATAGTAACTCCGGCTTGTTGTCAAATCCCGTAATTATATATTGTACTTTATAAATATTTATAGAATAGATCGTGTTTAAAAAAGAAATAGCACACTAATTATATTGTTCTTATCTGTCTTAATACAATAAATATCAATTAAAGTCCAATCATGCCATTATAAAAGTGAATATAGAATTAAAGGGACAACCCCATACTGTAGTGAATAACAAATCTTACAACTTTACATTTCAAGCTGTTATTTGTTCCTATACAATAAATGCATACAGTTGTGTATGGGTGTGTGTACCTTTACATTCCTCGAAGTGCGTTATTTGATTGAACTGGAATAAGACAATGTAGGAATTGCAGGTTTGAAGTGTTCCTTGTGAGGATCTGTAAATGCAAAATGACATTTCCATATCCAGGTTGAAGGCGGAATTATAATATAAATATACCAAAAACTAGAATAATTTATGTATCATTCGTGGACTAACTCCAAATCAAAGTGGAGATAGTTCCATATAAAGTTACTTTCCCGCGAACAAACCAGGTGATTTGATGATATATTTGGACTACAAACATATTCAAACTAATTAATCTATCCAAATTTTGCTTCAAATCATTTTCAAAACATTGAATTTGTGAAGGAAACCCTGCTATAAAAAATCGATTAAAAGGGGTCATGTTTGTGTCACGTGTCACAGTACCTAGCAACATGTTCGTGAAGCCCGAGGAGAATTCATTTCATATACACGACGATGCTGTCTTTGGTCGCTGATTATTTATCACAAATATCGACGCCTAATTAAATTCACGGATTATCCACTGCCCACGTCTTTTTCCGCGGTTTTTATCTCAGATACTGTTGTACGCTTAATTTCGTCATCAATTTTATCAATACATACAACAAGCGCTCACTAACGCCGGGATCTTCTCGTGCAAGCTTTGACGTCACTCGAGCAGACATCCCTAATCGTCGGGTTATACGCTTCATGAGTGTTTTTCAGGGAATCCAGTATTTTTCTAGTAAGATTGGATATTTCTACTTTCGATTATACCAAAATTGCCACCCGATAAATACTTTTCTGGGAAAGTATCTTTAAATCATGAGAAGGTTCAAATTAGATGCCATTCAACATCAAAGTACCGACCTGGGTTAATGAAGACGGGCATGCGCCATACGGGGTGCTATGAGGGAAATTTTGCCCGGACAGCGGCACTACTCTTATATCGAATTCCAACTGTCAAGGGATCTTTTACGTGCATGCCAATGTGTCACGGGAACTTGTTTTTTTTTGTGCCATCCGAACAACTAGACAGCTGTCCTTGTCAGGCCCTCCGTCCTGCATCACTGACAAGTGGGAACCACGCCGTAAAATCTGGATGAAACTTTCTCGGCCAATGCAGGGATCGAACACCCGCCCTGCAGGCTAGCGAGCCGGCTTCTTACCCACTTAGCCAGCTTGATCCTCCCGTTGATGAAAGCGAGTTCAGGTATACAAACTAAAATACATACCACTATACTACTGATAAGAATTAACATATGATGCATGTAATAGCTGCTATTGTAAATTGACCAGATAGACCCCCGTCTTCATTATACCCGTTGGTGCAGACAAGTAGGAAGTTAAACCCCATTTTATTTCATTTCATTTCCTACTGTTCTGCTCCGACTGGGCTAATGAAGACGGCCGTGCGCCACACAGTGTGCTATGAGAGAAATGTTGCCCGGACAGCGGCACTATGGTCTACTCTTACATCGAATTCAAACTGCCAAGGGATATTTTACGTGCATTCCAGTGTATATACGATACCTCGGGTTTTCGTCCCATCCGAACGACTAGACAGCTGTCCTTGTCAGGCCCTCCATCCGGCACTACACTCAAGGACTACCAATTCTCGGTGGCATGTCAATCCCGATTGCATTTTGTATATTTCTCCAAAAACCGAGAAAATATCATTTTACACCCTTCATTCATGCAATATATATATATTTCGAATATATATATATTGGTAAATCTGATCTAGGATTTAATAAAATAAATTGAAAGTAGTCTGTTTTCAGAAATTAGGTTGTAAGGTATGTAAATATGAATATTTTACACAATATTTTACAATTTTGAAAAAATGTATTCAGACTTTTTTAATGGTATGCATCCCGATAGCTTGTATTTTTGTGTTATGGCCCGTATTTTGACGTCAAATACCCCCTCCCCTCCTCATTTAATACATGTTAGTACTATTTCAAATTTGTTATTTTTTCAAGGTATGTAAATACAAATGTGCAAGAAGAAATAATTTACATTTTGTAGCAAACAATAAACATATTTTCCAGCTGCTTCTGAACATATAATCTGAAATTTCTTTATAAGATGTTTTTTTTTTAATTTTACCCCCCCCCCCCCTAATAAAGTTTAGAACAGTGGAAGTAGTATCTGTGACCTTCTGGCCATATTTTTACCAAGGAGAGTTGACGCCTTTGTTCTATTCAATAGATTGAATAGGGTATTGTTATCCGAACAATGGGGATATGAATATAGATGAATAGGTATTGTTATAATGAACTCTTGTTTATCCTTTGACCTCATTTGACTTCTGTTACGAGGTTAGCTGGAGGTCACGCATTGATTATTGGGGGGGGGGGGGGGTGAGTGGGGGGGGGGTTGCCCCTTTATAGACAGCCGCGTCGGGGTTCGTGCTGAGGTCAGGTCGTGCGTGGTCTAGCGTTAAGGGCTAATGTTAAGATCGACCATTGATTGGATTGCGATTGTTTATCCGGGGTTGGTTACCCCCTCCCCCTTCCACTCAGTTACCAGCCCCCCCCCCCCCACACACACACACACCTGAGATAATTTTACTTGCGAGGAACGACCCCCCTGGATGTGATAGGCTTCGGAAAGGAGGGTTTGTACGCCAATATATACACGGGCCTCAGTTTTTCGTCGTAGCCGGACGAGGGCGAGGCCAGACAATCGCGACGAAGTTATTCGGCCAATGCAGGGATTAAACGTGCGACCTGCAGGCTAGCGAACCGGCGACTTAACCACATAGAGGCTCCTTGATAGCAGACGATATGGCACGCGTGACTGACCCCCTTGTGAATGGTTGTAACGGCAAAGTGAACATACACTTCTCAATGGATGCAATCAACCATGAATTTACACAGATAATAGTATTATCTGTATATTATAAATGTTTTCTGGCAATATCAACCAAAATTTAACGTTAAATTTAACATATACATATATCTCAATTTTTATGTATAAAAAGACGGAATCAGATTAAAAGCAAAGACCATTTACTCAACACAAGTTAAATCTAAATATACTAAACCATTATCAATAAATAAATGGTGAAATAGAGAGATGAAACGGAAAACTGCCGCATATTCAATTTGAGCAATAAAATAAGCGGTAACCCTAGATTACCGAGAATTCATTGCACATACAAGACGATGTTGTCTTTAATCACTGATTATTTATCATAAATATCGAAGCCCAATAAATTCTCGAATTTTACATTCCCAAGTCTTTTTCCGTGGGTTTTTATCTTAGAATCTTTATCAACTTGATAAAGGTACGCGCCAAACGCTCACTAACGCTGGGAGATTTAGACAATCACAGCGTGCTACCTTTCACGTTACTCGCGCAGCCAACACTAATCGTCGCAGTTGCCAATTAGAGAAACCTTACATTTTTGATTTTTGTCTTAATAACGAGTAATTGCTCCACCAATCCTCAGACATTCAGCAATTCGTCGTGGCATGCTCCTAATGAACCGTCCAATCACGATTTGGGGAAATCTGACCCACTCATCTTGCAGTGCCACGGCCAATTCTTGCCGTGTTGTTGGTTGACGTTGACGCCGACGAACACGTCTCCCGATCAAATTAAACGTAGTACACTAAAGTAAAGATACCATAAACAGGAAATCTTATGCAAGAATCGATAGGAAAGCAAACATGGATAGGATAAGCCAGCAGGCGAGAGTTTTCATCAACCCATCCTTGAAGTGTCAAATTTAAAAATAAACCCCCTCCTCCCCGTGGTTCTGTTGGGGTGATAAGTTCTTCATCTGTGAACATACTCTTAGAGCATGTCCATGACTATTTATCATATCACAACTGCATAGGTATTTTCATTGCAATATCCCCTACTTTTTTGAAGAGTATAACGGCTTTTCATTCAAAATCAAAATAAAAGAATCTTCACTGGGTAGTTTTTGTTCTTTGAATATTGAAATCTCTTGAACGCATCTTTACATACTGCAATTACATTACCTCCCCCCCCCCCCCCCAAAAAAAAAAAAAAATCAAAAAGTTGAAAAATCAACTTTAATCCACACAAAACAAGGACTATTACCTTCTCAAGAAAATTAAACCGCACTCTTAACACTCTTTGCTGTGCTGGAGCTGGGTTAACTGATAGCAAAGAACTTAAGAATTAGTAATTGTAATGGGGCTGTTCATACTAATTATTCCGTTATAAAAGGACTGATTTGTGTCAGAAGTTTAAAATATCTAGAATCAATATACTGGGCTTTAATGTCGCCTATTATTCGACTACGTGGACGTACTCCGAAATGAGTGTACTACAAAAACCAAGGTCCTGTACCTTGAAAACGTAAATCTTGATGTCCTTAGAACAATCACTGGATTAGTGAGAGCTACATCTTATAACCTATCGTAAATTGCATCAGGGTTCACTTCGATTAAAATGAGACGGTGGCCCCATAAACTAACCCTGTTTTACGAAATGGCGAATTTAGAAATTCTCGTTTGCAATTGTCGAAATCATTTATTTATTTGAACTTTTATTGTTTCAAAGAAAGAATTCATACTTTTTTTTTTTATTTTGGGGAATATTTTATACTTCTTGCCAAAATATTTTTAGACAAAACAAATTTTCAAATTGTGGAACCTTTGAAAACTAGTAGATGTCATTTAAATTTGCCCCCCCCCCCCGGTCCCACCCCTCACATGCGCACACACCCACAAACACCCAACACCCCATCACAGACTTTAACATCAACACGAATAATATCTTTTTATGTTGTTGTATTATAAAATGTATATATTCCCCCCTACGGTCGTTTTTTTAAATTATGCATACCAATCTTACCCCCCTTTATCTCAAAAATGATGATTAGAACGCTCCAGTACACATGTAATGGTGAAAAGACAGACAACCAGCACGAATAATACCTTTTCATGTTGTTTATTACAAAATGTATATATTTCTTCCACGGTCGTTTATTTTTAAAAATATGCATACCAACCATACTCTTTTTCTCCTCAAAAATTGGTGATTAGAACGCTCCGTTACTCGTGTCATTGTTTTTTTTGTCTTTATGTATTTTCATTATCTATTTGAACTCCCTTTTCAGCCCGAAACACGTAACTTATTATATTCTTGAAATATCACAAGTAAATGATATAGCCGCGTGTGCAACTATTATATCGTTTAGTTTCGAGTAATATTCATTTTGAGCTTTTTAAAGCATCCCCGTGAAAAAATATTATCTAAAATACTTAATCATTCAATATTCCATTATTTTGAAAATAAAAACCACACAAAAAAATGTTTAGGAAGCAAATTTCTGAGCGTTAATATCCCTGTGAATAATATTATCTAAAATACTAAATCATTCGAGTTACCGTATATTCCCAAAACCTGTAATAAATAAATTAATTGTTAATTATCATCCTAGTTTATACATGCAATGTGTTCATTTTATTGTATTTCATACTTGGTCATTTTTGAGAGTAAATAGCAGTTTTATCAATAATTTTCTCAAATTGCATCAATCACACACCAAACGTCAATTGTGATTAGCTTATCAAACGGGGGAAATTTGTTGCAATAAGAAATACCTATATTCGGACATTGATTTACTATAACATTAATACATCAGCAGTAACTATAAAAAACGTTAAAGGAGCTAAATCGCTAAGATTTATGGGACCTAGAAATTGACAGAAATGGGTCGCAACGAATATAATAAGGTAATGTGAATGTATATAAACTGATTTACATTCAATCGTTTCTGTTTTTACCGTAATTTCTAATCAGTTATGTTCGGCGAAATGCGCCAAAGTCTCAATTGAATGACGATCTTTAGCGTCTGGTTATTCCAGTCTAAACCGATGGTATTTATTGCGCATGCTCTCCATATAAGAATATAGCATTGACATGACTTGTGGAATATGTCTAGCCTCGGTCTTCGAGCCCCTTGTGCCAAATGGCACTGAAACGCATTATGGTACACGATTCGTGTACCAATGGTAAAATGTTTCTTTTGTCTTGAATATTGGATATCAGAAGCTCATCTATTCCTTGTAAGATCACAAGACCAATGCTGATTTGAATTGACAAATAATTCGTGTTTTCAATGTCGAAGATTTTGATGATATTGAGTTAGAGACTTAGCTACTTTAACAATAATTTTTGTAGATATGGAAAAAAAGATATTGATCACATAGAAATACCAACATTTTTTTTTAAAGATATGGAAAAAAGATGTTGATCACATAGAAATACCAAATTTATATTCCATAAATGGTAGATGTAGACATTAAACATACATTATGCAAGGGCTATATTTCCCTATTGCAGGACAACCTTTAGGCCTGAAATGTTTTCTAAATTATTAATTAGACATTAATTAACTGATCCAAGGCCATAATTAACTGATCCAAGGCCATAATCAACTCTCGATTGCTTCGGATTTCTCAGATATTAAATAGATTAGAACGGTTCAGCCATATTTTAATGGCTGCAATTATTGCAACGTCTTGTCAAACCTTCAAAGGCTAATATCTTCTCTCGCAATAGAGTAATTGGAATGAAAATTTCAAATTATTCACTTTACATTATCTATTGTCGAACTATTATAGCAAGAATGGCTAGCTCTTTATCGAAATCTTACATACTGTATCTTTAAGTTAAAGATAAAAGTTACAAGTTTGTTTTTTATATGAAATTTTACAATTTTATAATAATCTACCGGAAATATACATAACAGGGATAAAGCATAACGTTTCCACGATATAATAACCATGAATGTAAGTGAATAAACAAAAAACAACGCTTCAAAATTCATACGTTCATGGAAAAATCTTACCAATCTGTGCATAGATACGATAAGCATTCATTAAAAATCACAGAGAATATAAAATATGTGACTGGACAAAAATATTACTATATGATATATATGTCCAGACTGAAAAATCTCTGTTCAGACTGATATAATAAAATATCTGCAGTTTATAGGGAACTCTGTAAGATGCACATAAGTATATACCACTGTTTTATTTCAAACAAGTATAAAAACATTTCATTGGAGAGATTAAACATTATTGACATAGATTTATAATGATGTTTAGTTATTTTCGAAAGATATTTACTCGTGAAGTATGGTTTGTTAAATAATCTCTTCAGTGTTTAATCAATTGTAACGGTGATTTTCCGAGTTGTTTGACTTGAACCGTGAATTTTAAATATGTTTTGTACTAGACAATGTAACGGCATATATATACATTTCGATAATTGCACTTTTATTAAAGTTCAAATGTTCGAGGTGCATATTCCATATGTCGTGAATGCGGCGAGGAAAATGATACATGCCTATTTTTTAAGTTTCATAATAAACCATCTAGAAACCTCAATTTAAAGCCGGAAATCAACTGTATCGCGTTATGGGGAATGGAAGTAATTGTATAAGGTATTAGACAGGGAAAGATTTGTCAATGAATGTCGGTGAAGGGGAAATTTCCAAATAATGTTTAACCCGTTTCATATAAGTTGTGAATAAAAGGGGTAGCTTATTCCAAACCATATAGCTCATATTGTCTTGATCATCCCTATGTGCGTAAATAATCATCTAATAATAAATATAGCCTCATGCAACAGAATGACCATATGTTCAGATAGGGAAAAATGCCTCTTCAGACTAAAATATCTGCAGTTTTGCAGAACGACGAAGTCCAGTTAAGTTTATCCACGTAAAAGTAACTCCATCTCGACAAATAACGACACCCCAGTTTGAAAGGTATATTATTTGTGTGCTGGTGTTACCAAATGGAAGTACTAAAATGGCTGAAGTATGTCGAATGTACAACCGTCTGTTATCAACACAAGGACGACAGGGTATTCCCTTATAGTAGTAAACCAAGAATCCATTTTTTTAAATGCAGTTAAGCCCCCCCCCCCCCTTATTATATAATCTGTTACTCTAATGAACTTTAAAAAAAAAACCCCAAAAAAACGAAGAATTAATTTATCAAATTAAAAATGAATTTATAAGATTAAAATTGAATTTATAAGATTAAAATTGAATTTATAAGATTAAAATTGAATTTATAAGATTAACATTGATTAAAATTGAATTTATAAGATTAAAATTGAATTTATAAGATTAAAAATGAATTTATAAGATTAAAATTGAATTTATAAAATTGTAAATGAATGTCATTATAAAATTGAAAATGAATTTATAAAATTAAAAACGAATTTATAAAAATTAAAAATGAATTTATAAAATTAAAAAATGAATTTATAAAATTAAAAATGTAATTATAAAATTAAAAATGAATTTATAAAATTAAAAATGAATTTATAAAATTATAAAATGAATTTATAAAATTTATAAAATGAATTTATAAAATTTATAAAATTAAAAATGAATTTATAAAATTAAAAATGAATTTATAAAATTAAAAATGAATTTATAAAATTAAAAATGAATTTATAAACTTAAAAATGAATTTATAAAATTAAAAATGAATTTATAAAATTAAAAATGAATTTATAAAATCAAAAATGAATTTATAAAGTTAAAAATGAATTTATAAAATTAAAAAGTTATTCTACAAATTTAATTTATTTCTTTTTTTTTAAAATTGAAGATTATTTTCCAAAATTAAAAATTATTTTCCAAAATTAAAAATTATTTTCCAAAATTAAATTTTTTTTTCCAAAATTAAAAATTATTTTCCAAAATTAAAAATTATTTTCCAAAATTTCGATTTCCATACTCCCCTGGCAATACAATCTTTTGTTCTTCAAGTGCTGACAGAATATGTTTTTCACTGTCAGAGCATCTAAAATATGGAATAATCTCCTAGATACACACTTAGTCTTCGTTGTGTCATTAGTAACAATAAACAAATTGGGGGGGGGGGGGGGGGACAAGAAAACTAACAAAATTCATACTTTCAAATGAAATCTTTATTATACACATTACGGTATCAGAAATTTAAAATCGAAAAGATTATGTCGTATATATATATAAAAACAACATATTAACCATGCCAGTATGACAAAATGTGTTTTGTTTTCAATACGTTTTAGGTATGCCACTCTAGAATTTCGTTGGATTTCGTAATGGGGTTTTATTATCTTTCGATGACTTGTTGTCGCAGAATCTCCATTTTAAGTTTATGTTCATTCACGATAGCATTGATCTTAGCATTTAACAATGCCAGTCTTAAATCATGCGCAGATGTCCTATTATTTACACTGAATGGTTCGGAAATGATGTCGAGTGGATGCTGACTGATTACATTCGGATCTACATAACCACCGTGGCGACCGCCACAGTATTCAGTATTATCTGAAAAAAGAAAATATCCAAATAGTTTAGTCTAACAAAGACATATCAATATTTTAATTATGTGAATAATTTATGTTGTTGCAATGTATCTAAATCTTTCAAGCACAAAACAACGTATCCACCGATGCATCTAATGTGTCGTTTTAACATAGTATAGTGTTTTAAGTGGCTTTTAATTACTTACCAAACGAAGCCCCATTTTTTACGCTTTCACCCGGCCTTTTCTTTGACGTTCTCGTTAGCTTCATTTCGTTTCTTTTAAGATGACGCCAGTAATTCTTTAATTGAGTCGAACTTCTAACAGGGAAATTTGGCTGTGCACAGAAACGTTTTTCAATTTCTTTCCAAGTCTGTTCTTTGAGAGAAACCGATTCTATATCCCTTCGCTTATTATCAATTATATTTAGGAATTCTTTTACCACTGTCAATAGGAATTGTTTCTCGAAATCTGTCATTGAAGGTGAGCGACTTTTTGGGGTATCCATCACGTACAAATTATGTCTGTTGTACTGAGAAAACTTATCACAACTCTACTTTATAAATAATCACAATAATAGAAGCATTGCAAAAGAAATTGGCCAGAGTATAGTACAAGCGGTAGTTGTGTACAATATACACAAGATCTGCTACGTCACACAACGTCTTTCAATGCGACTTTTCCGACAACGATACCATTTCGTCCACGCCGTCAGTTATTTCGCTAGGACAAATTTTGTGGTAATTCACTGTTTAAACAAATAAGCTTCGAAATCAGGTGTTTTGGCTGACGTGTTGTCTATATCCCACTGTTTGACTTTATCTTCTTTGCAATTCCACTCTGTCAGGAATAAATATAGGATCTACCCATACTATCAATATAGCTAAAGTCGGCTTTCTTAGCAGCGTCAATACATTCGGCTTTACACTTGTACAACACACGGGAATGTGCCAACTGGATGACTTTTCCATCTAGTATTCCTTTGTATTCCCATCGGTAACCACCACCCAAAGACCCTTTAATCATTCTCATATAGGGGCAGTTTGGTTTATATTTAGCATGTTCGTGGAATGGATCGTCGAATGGCTTCCAATCCTTCAATATCAATTTACAACTGAAACACTGCACACGACCATTATCCCCGAAATAAACAAATCCGGATTCGCTTAACTTGTAAGCTGATGGATGAACATGGGTCCATTGGTTGTCAAACGTGGCTAGACGATTATTATACTCAATGTACTCAGACATGACCGTCTAGTAAATATGCTTGGTGTGGTGTGTGGGGTGTGTGGATGTGTGTATGGTGTATACCGGGGCCAAACATCTGAAGGTACAATTACCACAAAATTTGTCCTAGCGAAATACCTGATGGGTGTGTATATGGTGTATATTGGGGCCAAACATCTGAAGATACAATTACCACAAAATTTGTCCTAGCCAAAATAACTGACGCCAAAATAACTGACTGCGTGGACGAAATGGTATCGTTGTCGGAAAAGTCGCATTGAAAGACGTTGTGTGACGTAGCAGATCTTGTGTTTTTTGTACACAACTACCGTTTGTACTATACTCTGGCCAATTTCTTTTGCAATGCTTCTATTATTGTATTATTGTGATTATTTATAAAGTAGAGTTGTGATAAGTTTTCTCAGTACAACAGACATAATAATCGGTTTCTCTCAAAGAACAGACTTGGAAAGAAATTGAAAAACGTTTCTGTGCACAGCCAAATTTCCCTGTTAGAAGTTCGACTCAATTAAAGAATTACTGGCGTCATCTTAAAAGAAACGAAATGAAGCTAACGAGAACGTCAAAGAAAAGGCCGGGTGAAAGCGTAAAAAATGGGGCTTCGTTTGGTAAGTAATTAAAAGCCACTTAAAACACTATACTATGTTAAAACGACACATTAGATGCATCGGTGGATACGTTGTTTTGTGCTTGAAAGATTTAGATACATTGCAACAACATAAATTATTCACATAATTAAAATATTGATATGTCTTTGTTAGACTAAACTATTTGGATATTTTCTTTTTTCAGATAATACTGAATACTGTGGCGGTCGCCACGGTGGTTATGTAGATCCGAATGTAATCAGTCAGCATCCACTCGACATCATTTCCGAACCATTCAGTGTAAATAATAGGACATCTGCGCATGATTTAAGACTGGCATTGTTAAATGCTAAGATCAATGCTATCGTGAATGAACATAAACTTAAAATGGAGATTCTGCGACAACAAGTCATCGAAAGATAATAAAACCCCATTACGAAATCCAACGAAATTCTAGAGTGGCATACCTAAAACGTATTGAAAACAAAACACATTTTGTCATACTGGCATGGTTAATATGTTGTTTTTATATATATATACGACATAATCTTTTCGATTTTAAATTTCTGATACCGTAATGTGTATAATAAAGATTTCATTTGAAAGTATGAATTTTGTTAGTTTTCTTGTCCCCCCCCCCCCCCAATTTGTTTATTGTTACTAATGACACAACGAAGACTAAGTGTGTATCTAGGAGATTATTCCATATTTTAGATGCTCTGACAGTGAAAAACATATTCTGTCAGCACTTGAAGAACAAAAGATTGTATTGCCAGGGGAGTATGGAAATCGAAATTTTGGAAAATAATTTTTAATTTTGGAAAATAATTTTTAATTTTGGAAAAAAATTTTAATTTTGGAAAATAATTTTTAATTTTGGAAAATAATTTTTAATTTTGGAAAATAATCTTCAATTTTAAAAAAAAAGAAATAAATTAAATTTGTAGAATAACTTTTTAATTTTATAAATTCATTTTTAACTTTATAAATTCATTTTTGATTTTATAAATTCATTTTTAATTTTATAAATTCATTTTTAATTTTATAAATTCATTTTTAATTTTATAAATTCATTTTTAATTTTATAAATTCATTTTTAATTTTATAAATTTTATAAATTCATTTTATAAATTTTATAAATTCATTTTATAATTTTATAAATTCATTTTTAATTTTATAAATTCATTTTTAATTTTATAATTTCATTTTTAATTTTATAAATTCATTTTTTAATTTTATAAATTCATTTTTAATTTTTATAAATTCGTTTTTAATTTTATAAATTCATTTTCAATTTTATAATGACATTCATTTACAATTTTATAAATTCAATTTTAATCTTATAAATTCAATTTTAATCTTATAAATTCAATTTTAATCTTATAAATTCAATTTTAATCTTATAAATTCAATTTTAATCTTATAAATTAATTCTTCGTTTTTTTTGGGTTTTTTTTTAAAGTTCATTAGAGTAACAGATTATATAATAAGGGGGGGGGGGGCTTAACTGCATTTAAAAAAAATGGATGCTTGGTTTACTACTATAAGGGAATACCCTGTCGTCCTTGTGTTGATAACAGACGGTTGTACATTCGACATACTTCAGCCATTTTAGTACTTCCATTTGATATCACCAGCACACAAATAATATACCTTTCAAACTGGGGTGTCGTTATTTGTCGAGATGGAGTTACTTTTACGTGGATAAACTTAACTGGACTTCGTCGTTCTGCAAAACTGCAGATATTTTAGTCTGAAGAGGCATTTTTCCCTATCTGAACATATGGTCATTCTGTTGCATGAGGCTATATTTATTATTAGATGATTATTTACGCACATAGGGATGTTCAAGACAATATGAGCTATATGGTTTGGAATAAGCTACCCCTTTTATTCACAACTTATATGAAACGGGTTAAACATTATTTGGAAATTTCCCCTTCACCGACATTCATTGACAAATCTTTCCCTGTCTAATACCTTATACAATTACTTCCATTCCCCATAACGCGATACAGTTGATTTCCGGCTTTAAATTGAGGTTTCTAGATGGTTTATTATGAAACTTAAAAAATAGGCATGTATCATTTTCCTCGCCGCATTCACGACATATGGAATATGCACCTCGAACATTTGAACTTTAATAAAAGTGCAATTATCGAAATGTATATATATGCCGTTACATTGTCTAGTACAAAACATATTTAAAATTCACGGTTCAAGTCAAACAACTCGGAAAATCACCGTTACAATTGATTAAACACTGAAGAGATTATTTAACAAACCATACTTCACGAGTAAATATCTTTCGAAAATAACTAAACATCATTATAAATCTATGTCAATAATGTTTAATCTCTCCAATGAAATGTTTTTATACTTGTTTGAAATAAAACAGTGGTATATACTTATGTGCATCTTACAGAGTTCCCTATAAACTGCAGATATTTTATTATATCAGTCTGAACAGAGATTTTTCAGTCTGGACATATATATCATATAGTAATATTTTTGTCCAGTCACATATTTTATATTCTCTGTGATTTTTAATGAATGCTTATCGTATCTATGCACAGATTGGTAAGATTTTTCCATGAACGTATGAATTTTGAAGCGTTGTTTTTTGTTTATTCACTTACATTCATGGTTATTATATCGTGGAAACGTTATGCTTTATCCCTGTTATGTATATTTCCGGTAGATTATTATAAAATTGTAAAATTTCATATAAAAAACAAACTTGTAACTTTTATCTTTAACTTAAAGATACAGTATGTAAGATTTCGATAAAGAGCTAGCCATTCTTGCTATAATAGTTCGACAATAGATAATGTAAAGTGAATAATTTGAAATTTTCATTCCAATTACTCTATTGCGAGAGAAGATATTAGCCTTTGAAGGTTTGACAAGACGTTGCAATAATTGCAGCCATTAAAATATGGCTGAACCGTTCTAATCTATTTAATATCTGAGAAATCCGAAGCAATCGAGAGTTGATTATGGCCTTGGATCAGTTAATTATGGCCTTGGATCAGTTAATTAATGTCTAATTAATAATTTAGAAAACATTTCAGGCCTAAAGGTTGTCCTGCAATAGGGAAATATAGCCCTTGCATAATGTATGTTTAATGTCTACATCTACCATTTATGGAATATAAATTTGGTATTTCTATGTGATCAACATCTTTTTTCCATATCTTTAAAAAAAATGTTGGTATTTCTATGTGATCAATATCTTTTTTTCCATATCTACAAAAATTATTGTTAAAGTAGCTAAGTCTCTAACTCAATATCATCAAAATCTTCGACATTGAAAACACGAATTATTTGTCAATTCAAATCAGCATTGGTCTTGTGATCTTACAAGGAATAGATGAGCTTCTGATATCCAATATTCAAGACAAAAGAAACATTTTACCATTGGTACACGAATCGTGAACCATAATGCGTTTCAGTGCCATTTGGCACAAGGGGCTCGAAGACCGAGGCTAGACATATTCCACAAGTCATGTCAATGCTATATTCTTATATGGAGAGCATGCGCAATAAATACCATCGGTTTAGACTGGAATAACCAGACGCTAAAGATCGTCATTCAATTGAGACTTTGGCGCATTTCGCCGAACATAACTGATTAGAAATTACGGTAAAAACAGAAACGATTGAATGTAAATCAGTTTATATACATTCACATTACCTTATTATATTCGTTGCGACCCATTTCTGTCAATTTCTAGGTCCCATAAATATTAGCGATTTAGCTCCTTTAACGTTTTTTATAGTTACTGCTGATGTATTAATGTTATAGTAAATCAATGTCCGAATATAGGTATTTCTTATTGCAACAAATTTCCCCCGTTTGATAAGCTAATCACAATTGACGTTTGGTGTGTGATTGATGCAATTTGAGAAAATTATTGATAAAACTGCTATTTACTCTCAAAAATGACCAAGTATGAAATACAATAAAATGAACACATTGCATGTATAAACTAGGATGATAATTAACAATTAATTTATTTCTTACAGGTTTTGGGAATATACGGTAACTCGAATGATTTAGTATTTTAGATAATATTATTCACGGGGATATTAACGCTCAGAAATTTGCTTCCTAAACATTTTTTTGTGTGGTTTTTATTTTCAAAATAATGGAATATTGAATGATTAAGTATTTTAGATAATATTTTTTCACGGGGATGCTTTAAAAAGCTCAAAATGAATATTACTCGAAACTAAACGATATAATAGTTGCACACGCGGCTATATCATTTACTTGTGATATTTCAAGAATATAATAAGTTACGTGTTTCGGGCTGAAAAGGGAGTTCAAATAGATAATGAAAATACATAAAGACAAAAAAACCAATGACATGAGTAACGGAGCGTTCTAATCACCAATTTTTGAGGAGAAAAAAGAGTAAGGTTGGTATGCATATTTTTAAAAATAAACGACCGTGGAAGAAATATATACATTTTGTAATAAACAACATGAAAAGGTATTATTCGTGCTGGTTGTCTGTCTTTTCACCATTACATGTGTACTGGAGCGTTCTAATCATCATTTTTGAGATAAAGGGGAGTAAGATTGGTATGCATAATTTAAAAAAACGACCGTAGGGGGGAATATATACATTTTATAATACAACAACATAAAAAGATATTATTCGTGTTGATGTTAAAGTCTGTGATGGGGTGTTGGGTGTTTGTGGGTGTGTGCGCATGTGAGGGGCGGGACCGGGGGGGGGGCAAATTTAAATGACATCTACTAGTTTTCAAAGGTTCCACAATTTGAAAATTTGTTTTGTCTAAAAATATTTTGGCAAGAAGTATAAAATATTCCCCAAAATAAAAAAAAAAGTATGAATTCTTTCTTTGAAACAATAAAAGTCCAAATAAATAAATGATTTCGACAATTGCAAACGAGAATTTCTAAATTCGCCATTTCGTAAAACAGGGTTAGTTTATGGGGCCACCGTCTCATTTTAATCGAAGTGAACCCTGATGCAATTTACGATAGGTTATAAGATGTAGCTCTCACTAATCCAGTGATTGTTCTAAGGACATCAAGATTTACGTTTTCAAGGTACAGGACCTTGGTTTTTGTAGTACACTCATTTCGGAGTACGTCCACGTATTCTAATAATAGGCGACATTAAAGCCCAGTATATTGATTCTAGATATTTTAAACTTCTGACACAAATCAGTCCTTTTATAACGGAATAATTAGTATGAACAGCCCCATTACAATTACTAATTCTTAAGTTCTTTGCTATCAGTTAACCCAGCTCCAGCACAGCAAAGAGTGTTAAGAGTGCGGTTTAATTTTCTTGAGAAGGTAATAGTCCTTGTTTTGTGTGGATTAAAGTTGATTTTTCAACTTTTTGATTTTTTTTTTTGGGGGGAGGGGGGAGGTAATGTAATTGCAGTATGTAAAGATGCGTTCAAGAGATTTCAATATTCAAAGAACAAAAACTACCCAGTGAAGATTCTTTTATTTTGATTTTGAATGAAAAGTCGTTATACTCTTCAAAAAAGTAGGGGATATTGCAATGAAAATATCTATGCAGTTGTGATATGATAAATAGTCATGGACATGCTCTAAGAGTATGTTCACAGATGAAGAACTTATCACCCCAACAGAACCACGGGGGGGGGGGGGTTCATTGTCAAATTTGACACTTCAAGGATGGGTTGATGAAAATTCTCGCCTACTGGCTTATCCTATCCATGTTTGCTTTCCTGTCGATTCTTGCATAAGATTTCCTGTTTATGGTATCTTTACTTTAGTGTACTACGTTTAATTTGATCGGGAGACGTGTTCGTCGGCGTCAACGTCAACCAACAACACGGCAAGAATTGGCCGTGGCACTGCAAGATGAGTGGGTCAGATTCCCCAAATCGTGATTGGACGGTTCATTAGGAGCATGCCACGACGAATTGCTGAATGTCTGAGGATTGGTGGAGCAATTACTCGTTATTAAGACAAAAATCAAAAATGTAAGGTTTCTCTAATTGGCAACTGCGACGATTAGTGTTGGCTGCGCGAGTAACGTGAAAGGTAGCACGCTGTGATTGTCTAAATCTCCCAGCGTTAGTGAGCGTTTGGCGCGTACCTTTATCAAGTTGATAAAGACTCTAAGATAAAAACCCACGGAAAAAGACTTGGGAATGTAAAATTCGAGAATTTATTGGGCTTCGATATTTATGATAAATAATCAGTGATTAAAGACAACATCGTCTTGTATGTGCAATGAATTCTCGGTAATCTAGGGTTACCGCTTATTTTATTGCTCAAATTGAATATGCGGCAGTTTTCGGTTTCATCTCTCTATTTCACCATTTATTTATTGATAATGGTTTAGTATATTTAGATTTAACTTGTGTTGAGTAAATGGTCTTTGCTTTTAATCTGATTCCGTCTTTTTATACATAAAAATTGAGATATATGTTAAATTTAACGTTAAATTTTGGTTGATATTGCCAGAAAACATTTATAATATACAGATAATACTATTATCTGTGTAAATTCATGGTTGATTGCATCCATTGAGAAGTGTATGTTCACTTTGCCGTTACAACTATTCACAAGGGGGTCAGTCACGCGTGCCATATCGTCTGCTATCAAGGAGCCTCTATGTGGTTAAGTCGCCGGTTCGCTAGCCTGCAGGTCGCACGTTTAATCCCTGCATTGGCCGAATAACTTCGTCGCGATTGTCTGGCCTCGCCCTCGTCCGGCTACGACGAAAAACTGAGGCCCGTGTATTTATTGGCGTACAAACCCTCCTTTCCGAAGCCTATCACATCCAGGGGGGTCGTTCCTCGCAAGTAAAATTATCTCAGGTGTGTGTATGTGTGTGGGGGGCTGGTAACTGAGTGGAAGGGGGAGGGGGTAACCAACCCCGGATAAACAATCGCAATCCAATCAATGGTCGATCTTAACATTAGCCCTTAACGCTAGACCACGCACGACCTGACCTCAGCACGAACCCCGACGCGGCTGTCTATAAAGGGGCAACCCCACCCCACTCACCCCCCCCCCAATAATCAATGCGTGACCTCCAGCTAACCTCGTAACAGAAGTCAAATGAGGTCAAAGGATAAACAAGAGTTCATTATAACAATACCTATTCATCTATATTCATATCCCCATTGTTCGGATAACAATACCCTATTCAATCTATTGAATAGAACAAAGGCGTCAACTCTCCTTGGTAAAAATATGGCCAGAAGGCCACAGATACTACTAGTGGAACTTTGATCTTTCAGGGTAAGTAAATATAGATGTGCCAGAAAATAACTTGAAAGGTTGTACGCTATTAAACTCTATTAATTGATTGGGAGGGAGGGTGGGGTCTTAAATGACAAAATACAAGTCATACTACGACATTCCAGATATCACACAGAATACCACTGACACGTAGTTTCATTTACCTTTTCAGAAATGTAAATTATATTCTGGTACATTTAAATTTACATACACTGTAAAAAAAAGTATTACAGTTCGGTAACGCTAAATACTATTAAGTTAGTGGGGGGGGGGGGGCAGTTGGGTGACACTAAATACTATTAAGTTAGTCGGGGAGGAGGATTTAAAAAATAAAATACGGGTTATCGTGTATTGCATGAGCGGTAAGAATTTATTTCTTTATCCCTCTTTCAATATATTACTTATTCCCTGGAACTTTCATGATTACACGAAATATGTCGCTAATTTCTGAAAATAGACTACTTTCAATTTATTTTCTTTCTCGAAGGCCCGGCCCGATTTGCCATACTACGCACGTGGTTTCACTAGAGTTGCGGTCATTGAGCGATTTTTCTTATTTCATATTTTCTTGCTCGATTCTGCTTTATTATATGGTGACTTATATTTTTTATATGCAAGTTTGATTTCCGCTCATAATATTCCGGTTCGATGGATTTCGAAAAATGTTTTTGGAGAAATGGTATTGAAGACATGTTTTTGGAGAAATGTTTTGTAAGATTTGTATTTGGAGATTTGTATTTAGAAATTTGTTGTTCGAGATTTGTTTTTCTTTGTATTTCTCTGATGAAATGTAAATGTGGGCTAATTTTTGATTTTCTAAAATAAATTTTATCTTTATATTGAAATACAATTAAAATGTTTTTTTACAAATCTGATATGACAAATGTCTGATTTGTAAAACAAATGTTGACTTTGAGATACAAATGTTAATTTTAGTATACAAATGTCGAAATACGACAACAAATGAAGAAAAAGGAATCAAGGACTATGAATTATTATCTAAGAATTAAGGGCACTGAATAAAGAGCTGTTTTGTCTTCCATATTATCTCACTGAAAGGTTCCTGGGTTAGTAATCACGCACATATTGATAACTAAACTAGTTGACACATCTCACCCACAAATAAAATTTTCATTTTTCAGTAATCCTTCAAGAGTTATTTGTAATTTATAGATGCAAATAACTGATAAATTTTGTATTTTTGTTTACAATAAGCTTCTATATTGTTAGATATAATTATACTGTTAGCTGTATTAGAACGTGTAGCGCCTTTGTTTTTGTTTTCGTTTTAAATAACATTTGAAACTTTGACTTTACCTAATAGATAATGATTTATTAAATATATAAAACTTACCCAATACAAAATATACATAACTGAATATAAGCAGACAGATTAATACTCTATCTATAGTCAACATTTTATTCATCAACATTGTACCATCTATAATAATATTGTTCTTGTCGACCAATTCTCCTCTACTATGGCCGAAACCTAATAGATAATGATTTATTATATATATACAACTATAATAATGTTGTCTGTATCAAGGTCAACAGGACGTCAACAGGATGTTATAGTGTTGGTGTCTACATATGTGTAAAGAAAGTTCTCACGAAGACCGCGTGTTAGATAAAAAAAATCCCCTGCTCTGGGTGTAACCTTTCCGGTGTCAAGGCCACAACTTTGGTGGTGCTTGACAATTCCAGAGATAAGAAATACGTATAGTATAACGAGTGCAAAACAATAGAAGATTTTCACGCACCATCGGCACAGTATAGCCATTTTTATACGCCCACATAGAAATGTGGACGTATATTGCCGTCGCCCCCGTCCGTACGTACGTCCGTCCGTCGTCCACACATTCTTGTGAACGCTTCAACGCCAAACGTTATCATCCAATTGTTTTAAAATTGATATATGTTGTTTACATTAGTGAGACGAAGAAGCCTATTTGATTTCAATAATTCCCGTTTATAACGTCTAGAGTTATGGCCCTTGTTTCACTTTGTTGAACCTTGTGAATGCTCTAATGCCAAAAGTTAACATCCGATCTTTGTGAAATTTATATGCAATATTTAAATTAGGGAAACGAAGAATTTCAGCAATTTCCGTTTATTACTTCTAGAGTTATGGCCCTTGTTTCACTTTATTTAACCTTGTGAAAGCTCTAACCCCAAAAGTTATCATCCTATCTTTCTGAAATTTATATGCATTATTTATATTAGTGAAATGAAAAATATCAGTACCCCGGACTTTTATACAAGCTTTTCGACTGAGTACACCCTGGTTTCCATAACAACCTACAAGAGAATGTTAGTCAGCTTTAAGCCGTGTCCAAACGTTTCTACCCAACCAATTTTGTTTTGTAACATTGTCTCTTATTTTTATTTTATTTTTTATTTTGCGACAATGCACGTGCTCTAATATCTTTTCATTTACAATTGATAAAAAACTTACTGCGTGGTGTGTTTACAACAAATGTAATGGGTTCACGAATATAGGTGACAAAATGAACGTAAAAGACTGTGTATGCTCTCATCAGTTACACCAACGATTATTTCTCACGGACAATATATAAATTGTAGTTGGGGTTGCCTAGTGGCCTGAATATCGCGCTTCGAGCTATGCCGGTATGTAACTTGGAGATTGGGGTGGCTTCTCAACCTCGTCGGTTTTCTCCGACAGGGAAGAAACTTGCGCGTGCACTGAGCATAGTAAAATAAGGGAACTCGTCTGCGATATCACTCTCTGTGGACACGGACGTTAAACATTTTTAGAAGAAGAAGAAGAAGGAAGAAGAAATCTTGTGGTTGGTAGCGAACACAAAGCCAACCAAACAACCATTTTGTCGTGTACATAGGCCTTAACAACCAACATCTTGTCAAGTTATATGTACTACACGGTGTTTTTAGTTTTCAAGCCGAAATATCAGATTACAGCAACATGAACAACTACTTTTTGTTTAACATATAGATGAACGAGACGTTAACGAGTACGTTCTTACTGAATATTCTTTAATAAATATTAACCTAGATTACTATTGGTGTATAATATATAATGTAATGGTGTTTTGGTATATGATATAATTACAATAAATATTAACCTAGATTGAAATGAAATGAAATGGGGTTTAACGTCCTACTGTTCTGCTCCGAACTGGGCTAATGAAGACGGGTATACGCCATACAGTGTGCTATGAGGGAAATTTTGCCCGGACAGCAGCACTACGGCCTACTCTTATATCGAATTCCAACTGTCAAGGGATCTTTTACGTCAACGCCAATGTGTACACGGGACCTCGGTTTTTCGTCCCATCCGAACGACTAGACAGCCGTCCATGTCAGGCCCTCCGCCCTGCATCACTGACAAGGGGAACCGCGCCGGAAAATCTGGATGAACTTTCTCGGCCAATGCAGGGATCGAACACCCGACCTCCAGGCTAGCGAGCCAGCGCCTTACCCACTTAGATACGTGATCCCCATTAACCCAGATTACTATTGGTGAATAATATATATATAGCAATGTCGGCAATGGTTGGCAATATCACGCTCGTCCTTGCTGCGTCTATTATAAACAAACGTGGTACGCGTTGCCCTAATCCTGAACTTTGACTTGGAAAAAGCAGCTACAGGGTCCTTGTTTGCTGTCTTTTTGGGTCAAATTCCGGAACCAGAAGTGCGATAGGTCTGAAACTGGAGGACGTGGCCCAGAACGGTCCTACAAACTGAGCCGTATAGTTCAAAGCCCCCAACCTCGTTCCCTTGCGGCTCCAGAGCCCCCAATGGTCCTATTTCAATCAGAATTATACGAATTATGTAAATTCTGTACATGCTATGTATAGAAGATAGTATTCATCACATGTGATGTCTGTACAGACATGTCCATTGTAATTCTATACGATTATGTGGTAAGATAATTATGATCCATGTGTCAATCCATAATGTTAGTACATTCCAGAATGATGACTCACATGTCACACTTTCAATCATAATTATGATCCATGTGTTATTCCATAATGTTAATATATTCCAGAATGATGACTCACATGTCACGCTTTCAATCATTCATTCCATAATGTTAGTACATTCCAGAATGATGACTCATATGTCATACATCCACTCATAGTGAATATCAAGATGGTCGTAATATTTGTTTGTTCTTTTAAGAGAACTCTTTGTAAATCTTATTCTGCTAATAAATACATTAAGGCTACACAAATAAAATGTTGTGGTTTTCAGACAGTCCTTTTTTTTAAAAAAATGACGCGGGAAGGAGTTTTTTTGTTTTTTTGTTTTGTCAAAATCTAGTTGGTTTTTCATTTTAAGAAATACACCAAATTATTATAAATTTAATATTTATTGAACTCGTAGTAAGAAAAATAAACAATTAGTAAGAATTTGAAATAACGACCGAATAATTCTGTGACTTCATGTAGATTAACTCCATGCAAAATGTTTTCAAATCCGCCTATTTTTATTCAGGTGAGGTTTTCCATTATTGACAAATTGAAGCATATTGTATGAAAATGATTGAGCATTTTACATGATAACAAAATAGCTAAATAGCTAACATTAACATGCTACCATATAGATAAACAAAATAGCTAACATACTACAATATCACTATCACATGGGTTTCCAGATTAATGTACTACCTCAAAGAACTGTAATAACAAATTTGTATGTAACTATCGGCGGCGTATAAAATATATTTGAATGAGTCCGAAATGTACCGTAGGCTCAATTATCAAATATACATCCTTGACAATCATTAATGATTCTGGATAATCATACATTCGAACACATGATGAATAAATCTAGTGCCTTGAAACATGATGTTTATGAGAAGTCATTTAGCCCAATAGTGATCCTTTGACCAAATACTATCCAACCTCGTGGGTTTTCTCAGGGTCCTCCGGTTTCCTCCCACTGCTAAAGACAGCTACGCACAAGCGAATTATTGAAATTAAATTGAACCATGTGTTAGCCCCGAAATAACCTAGTTTGTGTTGAGTGGACGTTAAATCCATCTCTCTCTCTCTCTCTCTCCATCTCTCTCTGTTCCGGTGTTGTTTCCCCTTGGCAGTCTAGTTATTTGGATGAAACAAAAAACCGAGAACCTGTGTACACACTGACAAGGGAAAACCACGCCGGGAAATCCCAATGAAATTTCTCGGTCAATGCAGGGATCGAACACCCGACCTCCAGGCTAGTGAGTCAGCTTCTTACCCACTTGGCGCTGTGGTTCCACATACCCAATGATATTGCGAGAAGAAATTAGTTTATACCATTCTATAATTCTTGTGCTCTACTAAAAGATCACAAATTAAGGCATATCCATTTAGTAGTGACTATTGTCAACAGATGCCACAATGGCTAGGCAGTCATTATGTAGACTTTTGCTTACCTTTAAGCCTGTCACAGTGCTCAGTTCAGGGTTAATTCGGCAATAATTATTTCCCCTTAAAAGGGATTAAGGACATCTCTAAGCAACATAAATTCATGAGTCTCGCTTTCATTTATTTTGAATTGGTTTTATTAAATTATTTTACAGAGAAGCACAAAGGACGCATTCCCAGTTGAAAATATACAGAAAAGAAATTGAGAAGAAAATTAGTGAAATGAATGAAATGATGATAGCGAAGTTTGGTTGTATTGTTGATTTAGAAAAACTAGAAACTGTTGTTGTTAATCGTGGTATCGAAGAAATGAAGGAAAAATTACGAGTGGCAGAAATCCAATGTTCGGAGGAAGTCAATGAATTATCTGTAAGTGTTTTGAATAAATTAAAATAATACACACACATCCCCCACCCTCCATCCATCAAATTAAGTAAGTCCATTGTTGAAAACCGCCAGCCACTACTTGGTAATCTGTTTATGGGGAGGGGGGAGGGGGGATGGCCGAATGGTTAACATGTGCAAACTGTATCATAAGGTCTGTCATAGATTCAACTGGTGTGGTTTCGATTCCCCGGTTTTACGTGGGTTTTCTCTGGGTCCTCCGGTTTCCTAGCTCCTGCTGCTAAACACCCCTACGCGCCAAGCGAATTATTGAAATAAAATTGAACCAGGCGATATTCCCGAAAGGACCTTGTTTGTGTTGAGTGAACGTTATACCCCATTTCTCTCTCTCTCTCTGTTTATGGACATGTACTCATATTACACGTTGCTTAGTAACCATGCTCAGAGCTAGGTTACTTGCATAAATATCTTGTAACATATGTTTTTAGCATAATGTAATTGAATCTATTTATAGTCAGTCTATTTTCAGCTAATCGTTAGTGAGAAGAAGACTCGTATAACAGAATTAATTAAAGATAATACACATAGATAAGAACAACTGTGTATGTTCTCAACAGAGAAGATAGATTGCCAGCCGACGAAACATACGCCCACAACAGCTACGTCTTCCGGGCAGTCAACAAGGGTTGTCACATACTTTGTCGACAAGATATTTCAAAGTGATCAAGGGCCATAACTCTGGCTGTAATTATCGAATATCGCTGAAAATCAATAGGGTCCTTCGTCTCGGGACCTTAAACACTGTGTGTAAATTTAAAGTCAACCGGATATTCACTTTAGCCTATAGAGCGTTCACAAGAAATTGTGAACGACGGACCGACGGACGGAAGGGGGCGACGACAATATACGACCACATTTCGATGTGGGCGTATAAAAACAGATTTAGACAAACAGTTGATAGATGTGTTATTATTGGCATACAGTTAATTATTTGATTACATATTCCATCCACGACACTGCTGTGTTATCTACATATATTTTATAAATCTACAAAATATTATTTATATTTTAATTGTATATTATATATAATAATTGTTGTTTTATAAAATCATTGTACATATATGTCAAACATTTTTATATCACACACAAAATCAAAGATGAAAATTAAAAAGATGAAACATTCTTAGCTGTATCTTGTGTTTAGTAGATAATTTACAATTAAAGAATTATTTTTATCTCTGAAGGACTAACTTGTCTATGTTTAGATCATTAGATCTGTCATTGATTCAAGTTGTGGTTTCAATCCAACGCTTGTGCAAGTCAAATAGTGGGTTGGTTACCTAACTTCAAGATTAAACTTTTCTTAGTCCCGAAATGACCCACTTTCTAAGAATCACAGGGGTTCAGTGAGTACGCCGCTGGCTTAACAACCAGGAAGTCCTGTTTTCAGTGGTTTTCTCATGTCATTGGTGCAGAATGAGGCAAGGGTTAGGGGAAGGTAAAAGTGTTCCTAGTTAGGATAAGGACAAAAACAAGGTCCACCAGTGTGCTCCTGACAGAATTTGACGAAGAGTAGGTGCAGCTGTCTGGTCAAATTTCTGCCCAGTACACTGAATGTGCCATATGTTCATCTTCATTTAGTAACGCATTGATGAGGGAGCCACGGTGGCTAAGTGAGTAAGAATCCAGCCCGTTAGTCTGGAGGTTGCGGGTTGGGCCATCGGAATTGCCTGAGAAAGTTCATTGGGATTTGCCGTCCTGATTTCCTCCTGTCTAGTCGTTCAGATGGGACAAACACAGGTCCCACATACACATTGGTGTGCAAGTAAAAGATCCCTTGGCAGTTGTAATTCAATATAAGTGTAGACCATAGTGACACTGTCCAGGAAAAATTTTCCTCATAGCACACTGTATGGTGCATGCCCATCTTGATTGACCTAGTCTTCATTAGCCTAGTCAGAGCAGAACAGTCGGACCTCAAACCCCATTTAATTTCATTTTAATCTGCAGAACTTTCCAATCAGAAAATCTAGGTCAAGGTTATTTTAATTCCGGTATACATTTAAGTTTTGCTTCATACGAACGATAAAACTGTACAGTACCGTTTTAATTTTGAATTATTTATAGGGACAATTTAATAATCTTGTCAGTGCTTACGGCAACGAAAGCACACTGATCAGAAGTGAAGTTTCGCTAGGCCTCTACAGTCACTGATAAGGATGACATCGATGCGACTTAATGAGTCCCCAATATTAACTTTTTTCCTCCGACAAATTAAATTCTAAAACATTTTTTTTTTATGTATTAGAAAAATGAATAAAGACGTTTGAAGTATTTGTAGGTAAAATATATTTCCTATTTAGTGTAAATGGGTATTAAAATGAGTAAAAGGCACCATTCTGCCCCAACCAGTTACGTCTTATTTAAATAATGCACGTGCGTTGAGCCAATGATACAGACTTTCATACAATACACAAGAGAAAACTAAATAGTTTTATCAAAGAGGATATTCGTCTAAAATTAGTTAAATCGATATATCAAAATGAGAGTTTTGACCATCTAAAGTTTTCATTATTTTCTATTGATTTCATGACGTCATCGATTTTGTCATTGAACGCCAGTGAATTAAAGAACAATTCGTGTCTATCCACGAACATCGAGGCCAAGATTAACATTATGTGTTATTTCAAAGTTTTTCCGATAGAAAAACCAAATAAATGCAAACAAATTGAACCTCACTATGAAAATAAATGAATGGAATAGGTTTGGATCATTTTACTTTAAGACACAACAATCCAGATCATTTACATATTTCAAAAAGAAAACAATGTTATTATTACATAATTAAGTACATTATTTGAATACAATACATTCATTTTCTTGAAAATAATTTATGGGAGATTAGATAAAGAGCTGACACTTCTCACTATAATAGTTAAAAACTAGATAATGTAAAGGCCATTTGCTGAAAGTTTCAGTCAAATTGATCCATTCTGAACCGAGAATTTAGCGACTTAAGTTTCGACCTAGCCTCGATCATCATTAATAAAGTCGGCACGATAAAAAAATATAGTCTCGATTATCCATTTCATGATTTAATCATGAATGAATGTTGAGCAACAAATCGGATCATAATCTAGTACAGAAAGACCTGCAATAAGCAGATTTTGTGCTTGCATAATGTATGTTTAATCGTTTCAATTCCCCTTTTATTAGTCGATATAAACAAAATACTCTAACGAAACTACTATTGTGACAGAATATTCTCTAATGTGCGTTAAATAAATGAAATTGTTTGGATTAAAAGTGGTATTAAAATTAAAAAAAAAATGACATACGTACAGAGTAGCTCGACCAAACTGTTAGAATTTTTAAAATTAAATATATATATTTAACGGTTTGTATTATAAAAGGCTGTCGGGCTTGATAGCCTAATTATAATGACTCATTACGCACAGAGTAGCTCGACAAACATGCCGACACCTTAAACCAAACTGTTAGAATTTTAAAAATTAAATATGTATATTTAACGGTTTGTATTATAAAAGGCTGTCGGGCTTGATAACCTAGACTTACTTCCACTTTTAAAAATATAATTTAACGTCACACCAAACCAGACCGCCCCCCCCCCCCAAAAAAAAGTCCCAAAACAAAAAAAACCCACTATTTTAATGTCATTAAGTCATCCGAATTAAAAGCTTGTAATAAATATTATAATGACTCATTATTACTATATTGTCCATAAATTAAGTTTGAATGAACTGACCCTTTCGAATAATATTGTTTCAGAATTTTAAAAATAAAAGTTCTTAATGATTGCTCAAAGTATTACTTTTATTTTGACACTGGTGCTTTAAATTTGGAATAACCAGTTGCATATCCATACGCCCTGTATTTTTAAACCAAATCACAAAGAAATCAGTGAGGGATAAACTAAAAATAATCCTATTAAACTTATTGAAGTGTATGACTATATACGTCTAGGCCTATAGTGTTACTTAATAATTAATGAACAGTGTGTTATATATCACGTAACTCACCACTGTGGCTATAAACTCACTGTTCTAAATATAAACACAGCTATGTGGAAGTAACAGTATATAAAGAATTGCAAATTTAGGAACGACTGGCATCCTTTGTACACGATTTAAACAATTAAATTCAAACAATTATGGTCTGATTTCGATTCCCCGCGAATTATTGAAATAAAATTGAATATGTTTGGTCCCGAAATGGGCTAGTTTGTGTCTGTCGAGTGGACGTTACCTCTCTCTCTCTCTCTCACTCTCTCTCTCTCTCTCTCATTGCTTTATTCTTTGTGATTGACATTATGAAACACGCTACGAGGAACTTTTAGCACCGAATTGTTTATTATTATATCTAACATATCTGCTGTTGTGTATCTTATTTATTTATATATTTATGTATTATTATAAGCTCTGCTCAGATATGTTGAATAATTATAATGTCCAGTGCCGGATTTTCCTGTTATATGCTTGGCAGACTGACGTCGGGGGCCTCAAAGTGGAGAGGGTAAGCTTATAATAGTTTTGGTACTGTCACAAACCTTTCTCACACGCCACGCAGTCTTAACCATCTTTCATCATTCTCGGATTTGTTCAACTATGTTTAAAACACACTTTGATTTTGAGGGTAGAGGATTAGAAGGGGCCTCATAAGAAGAATAATGATTGTGACCTACTACAATGGTGGGTCCGGAGTGGCGAGAAATTTAATAATAAGGCAATTGTCGCGGGAAATATGTTTTTTGAAGCTGTCGCACGGTATCGCAGGTTAAAATTCACATGCCTCATGCCGAATTTGGACGAAATAGGGATGTCGATTAACCAGGGCAGTGGCGGTTTAATTCCTACCCCCCCCCTCCTCCAATCTGCTTTTAGTTTCTTTTAATGTTTGGATGATTTACGGGAATGTCCTTTTTTTTTTGGAACATTTACAACTTATAATATTGGCGTTTCCCCCGGTTTATTTTATTCGTCCTTGCGAAATGAACCGATTTTTTTTATAAAAAGGTAATCAAATTTATTAAAGTTGTATTACTGGTGAGAGACGGTGTAGTTGGAAAACGATCTGTTGTGGCCCCGCTCATCTTTAATGAAAATATAGGTTGTAAGGCTCCAAATGGGCAAAACTCATGTGTTGACGAGACACTATGAAACATCCAGTTAATTTCAGTCATCTAGACACAATTCTACTGCCCTGGCGAACATTTTCAATAGGCCTACGCTATTATATATAACAACTTTCACTTTCAATCTGATCTCTTGTTTTGTTAATCCATGAAATCACTGCAAGTAATAGGAACTGGTTTAACGTCATGTCCTAACTACGGGTTTGTACCTATATTCCACCTACCAATGGTTCGTTTATGAGCACGTAAAAGATCCCTTGACAGTTGGAATTTGACGTAAGATTTGGCCGTAGCATCGCTGTCTGGGCACCCCCACCCCCACACAATACTTCGTACGTATCCTTCTCCATTAGCCCGTTGGTACAGAAAAGCACGATGACATTTCATTTCATTTTTATGGATAGGCAGATTTCTCTCAAAACCATCTGATTTGTACACGCCGAGTTTAACAACATAGTAAAATCGAAAATTATTATTACATCACCGAAAATCAACGAAAGGCTATATAGTGTCTTTAATATCTTTTTGATTGAACAGAAATCCAAATCCATTCCATTTAAAGTTAATTAGATAAATTTAAAATACCAACTTATATACCTACTACGCACAAGACAACGAGAACGGTTAATTTAATATCCATACTGGTTGATGGCGGAACTTGTATTTCCTTCTAAGAAACAGATATTACGAAGCTTTGATAGCAAAAACATGTTCTTGGAAAATACAATATAATTTATTATAGAAACGTAAATGACCACGAAGAACAATCTAGACTACTAAATCTGTTCTGGATATTAACTCAGTTTTACTGTATCTAATATAATATTTTGATTAGGATATTAACTCAGTTTTACTCTATCTAATATAATATTTTGATTAATTAATTGTGAGTAATTTTATACCAGTATATAAGATTATAATTTTAAACAATGTATTTATATTTTCTGTAAATAATTTCTAACAGGAGATGAATTGATAGTAACTCCGGCTTGTTGTCAAATCCCGTAATTATATATTGTACTTTATAAATATTTATAGAATAGATCGTGTTTAAAAAAGAAATAGCACACTAATTATATTGTTCTTATCTGTCTTAATACAATAAATATCAATTAAAGTCCAATCATGCCATTATAAAAGTGAATATAGAATTAAAGGGACAACCCCATATAGTCCAGGAGCTAATGACAAAATAATATGGTCATCAGTTACAAAAGGTTTGATCCCCCAAATTTGTAGCAGGTGTCGGTAGGAGTAAAAATCAGTTGGTCAGATCGGGCACTGCTGGGGCGTATAGCCGCAGCAGCACCTTAAAGTAGCCCCCAGGGGGCCTAAAATTAGGTCATAAGTTACATGGCTGAAACTTTGTAGGGACAATGGTATCCATAGTCGGAGTAAATATTTCACAAATCTAACCAAAATTTCCGGGGCTTTCCCCAAGTCAGACCACGCCCAATATCGCCTCACGGGGCTAATAATATGGTCATCAGTTACATGGCTGAAACTTACCAGAAATGAAGATCCACGCTTGGTAAATACAATTTTCAAAAATCTAACCAAAAATTTGGGGGCTTTCCCCAAGTCAGATCGCTCTAAAGTATGGCGGACCACACCCTAAAAATGGGGCTTTTTATATGGTCATAAGTTACATGTCTGAAACTTACCAGAAACAAAGATCCATACTTGGTAAATACAATTTTCAAAAATCACCCTAAAAATGGGGCTTTTTATATGGTCATAAGTTACATGGCTGAAACTTACTGGAAACAAAGATCCATACTTGGAAAACATATTTTTCAAAAATCTAACCAAAAATGTTGGGGCTTTCCTCAAGTCAGATCGTCCTAAAGCCAACCTGGCCACTGCCAAAAAGTGGGACTTTTTATATGATCATCAGTTACATGGCTGCAAGTTACCAGAAATATTGTTCCATGCATGAAAAATGTATTTTTCGAAAATCTAACCATAAATGTGGGGGCTTTCCCCAAGTCAGACAGGTCTTAAAATTGCAGCCCCACCCACCCTCTCTATATAAAGCTTATAATAATGTAATAATAATAATACATTGTTGAACCGCATCAAGATTCAAAATTATAGTACAAAAATAAAACAAATATTTATTAGCTATGTGAAATCCTAAAATGAGCAATGGTATCAAGTGTTGTAGGAAGAGTAAGCATGTCATACCCCATTCACGACACCTGTTATGAATAGATAGTTAGGACGGATGTTAAATTTATGTCTTCAAACGTTCTGTATTCCATCACAACAACCCAGTCAACAATGATCGGGCACTGCTGGGGCGTATAGCCGCAGCAGCACCTTAAAGTAGCCTCCAGGGGGCCTAAAATTAGGTCATAAGTTACATGGCTGAAACTTTGTAGGGACAATGGTATCCATAGTCGGAGTAAATATTTCACAAATCTAACCAAAATTTCCGGGGCTTTCCCCAAGTCAGACCACGCCCAATATCGCCTCACGGGGCTAATAATATGGTCATCAGTTACATGGCTGAAACTTACCAGAAATGAAGATCCACGCTTGGTAAATACAATTTTCAAAAATCTAACCAAAAATTTGGGGGCTTTCCCCAAGTCAGATCGCTCTAAAGTATGGCGGACCACACCCTAAAAATGGGGCTTTTTATATGGTCATAAGTTACATGTCTGAAACTTACCAGAAACAAAGATCCATACTTGGTAAATACAATTTTCAAAAATCACCCTAAAAATGGGGCTTTTTATATGGTCATAAGTTACATGGCTGAAACTTACTGGAAACAAAGATCCATACTTGGAAAACATATTTTTCAAAAATCTAACCAAAAATGTTGGGGCTTTCCTCAAGTCAGATCGTCCTAAAGCCAACCTGGCCACTGCCAAAAAGTGGGACTTTTTATATGATCATCAGTTACATGGCTGCAAGTTACCAGAAATATTGTTCCATGCATGAAAAATGTATTTTTCGAAAATCTAACCATAAATGTGGGGGCTTTCCCCAAGTCAGACAGGTCTTAAAATTGCAGCCCCACCCACCCTCTCTATATAAAGCTTATAATAATGTAATAATAATAATACATTGTTGAACCGCATCAAGATTCAAAATTATAGTACAAAAATAAAACAAATATTTATTAGCTATGTGAAATCCTAAAATGAGCAATGGTATCAAGTGTTGTAGGAAGAGTAAGCATGTCATACCCCATTCACGACACCTGTTATGAATAGATAGTTAGGACGGATGTTAAATTTATGTCTTCAAACGTTCTGTATTCCATCACAACAACCCAGTCAACAATGATTCAGAATGTTATTCAATATCTTATAACAAAGTGGAAAATTTAAACAAATATTTCGAAAGTATTTATTGGATTAATAAGTTGCTTTGGCTTGAATTCGATAGTTTTTGCTTTTCCCTATCTTCGATGATGAATAACAACCTAATGGATTTTAAAAAAACTTTAGTCAGTGATGAATTATGAAATCTATTTATATACTATTCAAAAAAAGTAGGGGATATTTGATTTTGGGGGCATAATACTTAAATATGCAAATGACTACGAAAAAAGTCACTATAGAACCTAACAGAAGAAACATTTCCAGTTACATGTGACGCCCAAACGCACCAATAGCTACCGCATGGAATGCAGGTGATGCTTGGGATCATCATGGGGGTCCAACCCAAGATTTGCACGACTCTGACTTTGAATGTTACAATCATTGTGGCATTGAATTCCAGGGTGGAAACATCAGTTTAATTGTTTTAGTGACCAGAAAACAAATTTTGATATGCGTCGGCTTACCCAAAATGAAAGGTTACGTGCCCTTGGCATGCTACAGATCGGCACAACACAGGCGGTTGTGGCGCGGACGATGAATGTTTCTCAGTCTGTCATAAGCAGGCTATGGTCCAGATACCGTGATACACAATCTGTACAGGACAGACCACGCTCAGGTCGACCAAGGGCGACAACTCAAGCCCAGGATCGATTTATCCGTACCTTGGCCTTGAGAAATCGTGTCATCACAGCAAATCAGATCAGCGCTCGTCTTCAAACAGACACTGGTGTGAGAGTGAGTGACCAGACGATTCGGAATCGACTGCATAGGGGTCACCTTCGCGCCCGACGTCCTCGCGTGATCCCTTGTTTGAGAGATCATCACATTCAGGCAAGACGTCGTTGGTGTAGGGATCGTCAACACTGGGATAATCGACGCTGGAGCAATGTGATGTTTTCAGATGAGTCAAGGTTCACTGTTGATTTTTTGGACAGACGTAGGAGGGTGTGGCGTCGTCGAAACGAGCGCTTCCAAGACGTTAACGTCATCAGACATGATCGATTTGGGGGTGGTTCTGTTATGGTGTGGGGAGGCATCACTGTTGCTGGAAGAACGGCTTTACATGTTGTTGCAGGGCGTGTGACAGGCCAGTACTACCGGGACAACACCTTGGCAGTCCATGTTGTGCCGTTCGCACGACGTCATGGCCGCCGTTTCATCTTCCAGGATGACAACGCAAGATGTCACAGGGCCAGGATCGTTACAGGTTACCTCCAACAACAGAACATCACCACATTACCTTGGCCAGCACTGAGTCCCGACCTCTCCCCCATCGAGCATGTCTGGGACATGCTTGGACAGAGGTTACGTCAACGTCAACAACGTCCTGCCAATGTCCAATAACTTGCTGCTGCGTTGCAACAGGAATGGGACAATCTGGACCAAAATGACCTTAGACGTCTCATTAGGAGTATGCCACGTCGGATCAATGCTTGTTTGGCAAACAGAGGAGGATTTACCCGTTACTGACTTGGTTGTGATGCTGTGGTAACTTTGCTGTTTGACCCCGGGTATCATTTTACCCTTATAATGGTCAGTCTGTGCCTTACTTAGTCTAACGATCATTTGGAATAAATCGATGAATGTGAACTTCATTTCATTTTGTCATTTGTTTCTTCGTCAGTTTCATTAGGTGACTTTAATAACACTTAAAAATCAAATATCCCCTACTTTTGTTGAATAGTTATAGTTCTAATACATATAACTTTAGTTATCCTTCCTCCTCATTGGTAAATATTTGTTCCGCACAACATTTTAATGATTTAAAATAAGTGATTAAGTGTGGCTGGGTGATGCCAATAGTTAATCTGTCACACTTTCATCGTCACCACAAGAATTTTTTGATTCGTCATCGGAGTCCTTGCTTTCTTGGTCACTATCTTCATCTATGCAAATAATCTCAACTGACACGGGAGCAACATCACCATCAAACCACTTTAATTCATACACCCCATCATCATTTCAAACCCACCCTCTATTATTATAATTGGATGGAAATTGGGGAGATTATTCTTTGACGCATTTATCCAGACACTACAAATATAATTCGCTCTCTTGATTTTCAAAGTTAATACCTGTGAGCATGGCGGCAAAGGGCTTGCTTCTATGCCTTTAATACCAGAAAGCCATCCATTTTTAGGCATCCCATAGATACTACAAACAAATCCTTCATTAACTGTTTACTCCAGAAGGAATGGATTCACTTTTACCGAGAGAAAACAAGGCAATTATTGGTGATTGGTTGTCAGTCTCAACAAAATCCCGAATTCCTACTGTATCATGAAGAGTGTCTTTACCAGAAAGAATTTCAACAAATCTATCGTAGTTTTTAAAAGCAACCCCAGTTGATAGGTTTGGTGACAACATCATGCCAATGGGTGTTTCTTGGTTGCGCTTACTGGATGTAAATGCCAATTCTGTTTCGAGTTCCTCAATGCTATTGTAATTTAAAGTATGTCCCAAACGATTAAGAATCTTAATAACCTTTTTACTGCCTGTAAGGCTTTTCATTGCAAGACCCAGTTGTATGTGTTTTGATAGCTTCGTCTTACCCCTGGTTAAAGAATAAATGACATGCTGACTAATGGAATTAATTCTCTTGACTTTGTTTTATCCATAATTAGAGTATGGACCAACTAGTAGATATGTAAAGAAAGCGGAGACCATGTCTAGTACTGCTATTTCACCATTTATGATATGTTGTATGGTTAAATTTTCAGGCAGTTTCATTTTCTTCGTACTGAATATTTCTCATCGGAGTAAGAAAGTGACACCCTGAAGTTCTGAACTGTATGTTCAGTTTCTCTGGCGCTGTCAGATGCCTTGCGAACAGCGTCATCAACATTTAAACCTTCACTGAAGACAGTATTACCACATCTTTTATTCCCACTGTCAATTGAAATATTCTCACCAAAGAATTTAACCAGCTTGTTCTGCAAATCACTGGTGAAAATACCTAACTCTGTATAGTTTCCGCAACCAAATTCTAATAAACATGACTGATAGTATTGCAGTAAGTTATTTAAGAGGTAGACCTCTTGTTTTCCAAAATAATGTCAGTCACAATACTACATAAATCATCAAATGCTGTGGTATGTATATTCCTAGCATCATGTCATTCACTTTTATCATATGACCCGCTTACTTCTCGCATCTTTTCAGCATGATAGAATGTCTTTGCCAATGAAATCTATATATTGGATGTTCTTAAGTATATTTTCATCCTGAAGAATTGTTGCATATTTTTGAATATTTTTTTCGATTGTCTTTGTGACACAGGTTATTACTGTCTGTTTGTGACCTTGATGTTTTCTGTTTGATTTTCTGCAAAACCGGCAGACCTTCTCGAACGAATCGGAACTGGATGCAGAAGTCAATGTTAAACATGATCTCATCAATTTTGGATTGGAATTTGGATTGTCATTTTCTTGTACTTCATCATTCTGTTTCTTTTAAATTTTAGATACATGTAGCTCCGTAAATCTTCTACATCATTCCATATGAAATCCTGTTAACTCATATACAACTTTGGGGGGCATAATTTCAGCATACTTCAAACGTGACTTTTTACGGATTTCTAAAATTTGTTGACAGTTTTGTAGAGTACATTTCTTAAAAACAAGAATCGGCACCATTGCCAGAAGGAAGAGAGCACAAGCCTTCGTAGGATATGATGTATACCAGAATAAAGGCGTTCGGGTGGTTGATTTTTCCAACTTGACGTATTTTTATTTTTGTATGTATTTATCTACCGTAAACATGGACATATTTGTACTGGATCTATTCTATTTATATACATGCTTATATATATTACTGCTTGACTTTATGCCTTAATTCAGAATCTTTGGAAATTTCAATTATATTACCAATTGGATTGATTTTACCATCGTCTTTTTCAATTTCCATGTTGTATTAAGTTCTTAGACTTCAACTTGCAAAATGAATGAAATTTGTTTCGACTGTAAAAGTTACATACTTTTTGTGTGGAAGAAAACAAAATAATTGTACTCTATGAGACACTGCAACTGAAGACTAATATTTGATACATGTATACCTATAGAATATTATATTGCACAAACTATTTATATGAGATAAAAAAGGTTCATTTTTGGTGGCACAGAGATAACCTGTTCTAATGATCACCTTGGGAACTCCAAGACCCTAGTTATAAAACACATATTACAACACTGTTATTTATTTCATACTTTTTAAAATGTAAATATGTTTAGATGATTTATATAGAGGGGGTGGGTGGGGCTGCAATTTTAAGGCCCTTCTGACTTGGGGAAAGCCCCCATATTTATGGTTAGATTTTCGAAAATACATTTTTTATGCATGGAACAATATTTCTGGTAAGTTGCAGCCATGTAACTGATGTCCATATAAAAAGTCCCACTTTTAGGGCGTGGCCAGGTGGGCTTTAGGACGATCTGACTTGAGGAAAGCTCCAACATTTTTGGTTAGATATTTGAAAAATATGTTTTCCAAGTATGGATCTTTGTTTCTAGTAAGTTTCAGCCATGTAACTTATGACCATATAAAAAGCCCCATTTTTAGGGTGTGGTCGGACATACTTTAGAGCGATCTGACTTTGGGAAAGCCCCCAATATTTTGGTTAGATTTTTGAAAATTGTATTTACCAAGTATGGATCTTTGTTTCTGGTAAGTTTCAGTCATGTAACTTATGACCATATAAAAAGCCCCATTTTTAGGGTGTGGTCGGCCATACTTTAGAGCGATCTGACTTGGGGAAAGCCCCCAAATTTTTGGTTAGATTTTTGAAAATTGTATTTACCAAGTGTGGATCTTTGTTTCTGGTAAGTTTCAGCCATGTAATTGATGACCATATTATTAGCCCCGTGAGGCGATATTGGGCGTGGTCTGACTTGGGGAAAGCCCCGGAAATTTTGGTTAGATTTGTGAAATATTTACTCCGACTATGGATACCATTGTCTCTACAAAGTTTCAGCCATGTAACTTATGACCTAATTTTAGGCCCCCTGGAGGCTACTTTAAGGTGCTGCTGCGGCTATACGCCCCAGCAGTGCCCGATCTGACCAATTGATTTTTACTCCTACCGACACCTGCTACAAATTTGGGGGATCAAACCTTTTGTAACTGATGACCATATCATTTTGTCATCAGCTCCTGGACTAATACTGTAGTGAATAAAAAATCTTACAACTTTACATTTCAAGCTGTTATTTGTTCCTATACAATAAATGCATACAGTTGTGTATGGGTGTGTGTACCTTTACATTCCTCGAAGTGCGTTGTTTGATTGAACTGGAATAAGACAATGTAGGAATTGCAGGAATGAAGTGTTCCTTGTGAGGATCTGTAAATGCAAACTGACATTTCCGTATCCAGGTTGAAGGCGGAATTATAATATAAATATACCAAAAACTAGAATAATTTATGTATCATTCGTGGACTAACTCCAAATCAAAGTGGAGATAGTTCCATTTAAAGTTACTTTCCCGCGAACAAACCAGGTGATTTGATGATATATTTGGACTACAAACATATTCAAACTAATTAATCTATCCAAATTTTGCTTCAAATCATTTTTAAAACATTGAATTTGTGAAGGAAACCCTGCTATAAAAAATCGATTAAAAGGGGTCATGTTTGTGTCACGTGTCACAGTACCTAGCAACATGTACGTGAAGCCCGAGGAGAATTCATTTCATATACACGACGATGCTGTCTTTGGTCGCTGATTATTTATCACAAATATCGACGCCTAATTAAATTCACGGATTATCCACTGCCCACATCTTTTTCCGCGGTTTTTTATCTCAGATACTGTTGTACGCTTAATTTCGTCATCAATTTTATCAATACATACAACAAGCGCTCACTAACGCCGGGATCTTCTCGTGCAAGCTTTGACGTCACTCGAGCAGACATCCCTAATCGTCGGGTTGTCGATTAGGGGAACCCTTACATTTTTGTCCTGTATACGCTTCATGAGTGTTTTTCAGGGAATCCAGTATTTTTCTAGTAAGATTGGATATTTCTACTTTCGATTATACCAAAATTGCCACCCGATAAATACTTTTCTGGGAAAGTATCTTTAAATCATGAGAAGGTTCAAATTAGATGCCATTCAACATCAAAGTACCGATACTCCACGGCTGATATAGACATTGTATAGTAGACAGTGTCAGCTGTCAAAGAGATACCCGTTGATGAACTGAAATGCTCCGACCTGGGTTAATGAAGACGGGCATGCGCCATACAGGGTGCTATGAGGGAAATTTTGCCCGGACAGCGGCACTACTCTTATATCGAATTCCAACTGTCAAGGGATCTTTTACGTGCATGCCAATGTGTCACGGGAACTTGTTTTTTTTTGTGCCATCCGAACAACTAGACAACTGTCCTTGTCAGGCCCTCCGTCCTGCATCACTGACAAGTGGGAACCACGCCGGAAAATCTGGATGAAACTTTCTCGGCCAATACAGGGATCGAACACCCGCCCTGCAGGCTAGCGAGCCGGCTTCTTACCCACTTAGCCAGCTTGATCCTCCCGTTGATGAAAGCGAGTTCAGGTATACAAACTAAAATACATACCACTATACTACTGATAAGAATTAACATATGATGCATGTAATATACTATTCAAAAAAAGTAGGGGATATTTGATTTTTAAATGTTATTAAAGTCACCTAATGAAACTGACGAAGAAACAAATGACAAAATGAAATGAAGTTCACATTCATCGATTTATTCCAAATGATCGTTAGACTAAGTAAGGCACAGACTGACCATTATAAGGGTAAAATGATACCCGGGGTCAAACAGCAAAGTTACCACAGCATCACAACCAAGTCAGTAACGGGTAAATCCTCCTCTGTTTGCCAAACAAGCATTGATCCGACGTGGCATACTCCTAATGAGACGTCTAAGGTCATTTTGGTCCAGATTGTCCCATTCCTGTTGCAACGCAGCAGCAAGTTCTTGGACATTGGCAGGACGTTGTTGACGTTGACGTAACCTCTGTCCAAGCATGTCCCAGACATGCTCGATGGGGGAGAGGTCGGGACTCAGTGCTGGCCAAGGTAATGTGGTGATGTTCTGTTGTTGGAGGTAACCTGTAACGATCCTGGCCCTGTGACATCTTGCGTTATCATCCTGGAAGATGACGTTAACGTCTTGGAAGCGCTCGTTTCGACGACGCCACACCCTCCTACGTCTGTCCAAAAAATCAACAGTGAACCTTGACTCATCTGAAAACATCACATTGCTCCAGCGTCGATTATCCCAGTGTTGACGATCCCTACACCAACGACGTCTTGCCTGAATGTGATGATCTCTCAAACAAGGCATCACGCGAGGACGTCGGGCGCGAAGGTGACCCCTATGCAGTCGATTCCGAATCGTCTGGCCACTCACTCTCACACCAGTGTCTGTTTGAAGACGAGCGCTGATCTGATTTGCTGTGATGACACGATTTCTCAAGGCCAAGGTACGGATAAATCGATCCTGGGCTTGAGTTGTCGCCCTTGGTCGACCTGAGCGTGGTCTGTCCTGTACAGATTGTGTATCACGGTATCTGGACCATAGCCTGCTTATGACAGACTGAGAAACATTCATCGTCCGCGCCACAACCGCCTGTGTTGTGCCGATCTGTAGCATGCCAAGGGCACGTAACCTTTCATTTTGGGTAAGCCGACGCATATCAAAACTTGTTTTCTGGTCACTAAAACAATTAAACTGATGTTTCCACCCTGGAATTCAATGCCACAATGACTGTAACATTCAAAGTCAGAGTCGTGCAAATCTTGGGTTGGACCCCCATGATGATCCCACGCATCACCTGCATTCCATGCGGTAGCTATTGGTGCGTTTGGGCGTCACATGTAACTGGAAATGTTTCTTCTGTTAGGTTCTATAGTGACTTTTTTCGTAGTCATTTGCATATTTTAGTATTATGCCCCCAAAATCAAATATCCCCTACTTTTTTTGAATAGTATAGCTGCTATTGTAAATTGACCAGATAGACCCCCGTCTTCATTATACCCGTTGGTGCAGATAAGTAGGAAGTTAAACCCCATTTTATTTCATTTCATTTCCTACTGTTCTGCTCCGACTGGGCTAATGAAGACGGCCGTGCGCCACACAGTGTGCTATGAGAGAAATGTTGCCCGGACAGCGGCACTATGGTCTACTCTTACATCGAATTCAAACTGCCAAGGGATATTTTACGTGCATTCCAGTGTATATACGATACCTCGGGTTTTCGTCCCATCCGAACGACTAGACAGCTGTCCTTGTCAGGCCCTCCATCCGGCACTACACTCAAGGACTACCAATTCTCGGTGGCATGTCAATCCCGATTGCATTTTGTATATTTCTCCAAAAACCGGAACATTATGACTGTTACACAATTGAGAAAATATCATTTTACACCCTTCATTCATGCAATATATATATATTTCGAATATATATATATTGGTAAATCTGATCTAGGATTTAATAAAAAAAATTGAAAGTAGTCTGTTTTCAGAAATTAGGTTGTGTCGGATAGCGACATATTTCTTTGGACAAACGAAAGAGGGCTTGATTTCTTCTAAATCATGTAATCATAAATGTGCCAGTAATATAGCTAATACTCGTATATTCAAAGAGCGATAGACAAATACTTTCCGGTGAAGCATTATACGATAACTGGAATTTCGTATTAAGACGCGTATTTTGACTTTTAAATACCCCCTCCCCTCACTAAATAGAGTTCAGACGATCCAAATTATATCTGTTTTAATAAGGTATGTAAATATGAATATTTTACACAATATTTTACAATTTTGAAAAAATGTATTCAGACTTTTTTAATGGTATGCATCCCGATATCTTGTATTTTTGTGTTATGGCCCGTATTTTGACGTCAAATACCCCCTCCCCTCCTCATTTAATACATGTTAGTGCTATTTCAAATTTGTTATTTTTTCAAGGTATGTAAATACAAATGCGCAAGAAGAAATAATTTACATTTTGTAGCAAACAATGCCACAATGACTGTAACATTCAAAGTCAGAGTCGTGCAAATCTTGGGTTGGACCCCCATGATGATCCCAAGCATCACCTGCATTCCATGCGGTAGCTATTGGTGCGTTTGGGCGTCACATGTAACTGGAAATGTTTCTTCTGTTAGGTTCTATAGTGACTTTTTTCGTAGTCATTTGCATATTTTAGTATTATGCCCCCAAAATCAAATATCCCCTACTTTTTTTGAATAGTATAGCTGCTATTGTAAATTGACCAGATAGACCCCCGTCTTCATTATACCCGTTGGTGCAGATAAGTAGGAAGTTAAACCCCATTTTATTTCATTTCATTTCCTACTGTTCTGCTCCGACTGGGCTAATGAAGACGGCCGTGCGCCACACAGTGTGCTATGAGAGAAATGTTGCCCGGACAGCGGCACTATGGTCTACTCTTACATCGAATTCAAACTGCCAAGGGATATTTTACGTGCATTCCAGTGTATATACGATACCTCGGGTTTTCGTCCCATCCGAACGACTAGACAGCTGTCCTTGTCAGGCCCTCCATCCGGCACTACACTCAAGGACTACCAATTCTCGGTGGCATGTCAATCCCGATTGCATTTTGTATATTTCTCCAAAAACCGGAACATTATGACTGTTAGACAATTGAGAAAATATCATTTTACACCCTTCATTCATGCAATATATATATATTTCGAATATATATATATTGGTAAATCTGATCTAGGATTTAATAAAATAAATTGAAAGTAGTCTGTTTTCAGAAATTAGGTTGTGTCGGATAGCGACATATTTCTTTGGACAAACGAAAGAGGGCTTGATTTCTTCTAAATCATGTAATCATAAATGTGCCAGTAATATAGCTAATACTGGTATATTCAAAGAGCGATAGACAAATACTTTCCGGTGAAGCATTATACGATAACTGGAATTTCGTATTAAGACGCGTATTTTGACTTTAAAATACCCCCTCCCCTCACTAAATAGAGTTCAGACGATCCAAATTATATCTGTTTTAATAAGGTATGTAAATATGAATATTTTACACAATATTTTACAATTTTGAAAAAATGTATTCAGACTTTTTTAATGGTATGCATCCCGATATCTTGTATTTTTGTGTTATGGCCCGTATTTTGACGTCAAATACCCCCTCCCCTCCTCATTTAATACATGTTAGTGCTATTTCAAATTTGTTATTTTTTCAAGGTATGTAAATACAAATGCGCAAGAAGAAATAATTTACATTTTGTAGCAAACAATAAACATATTTTCCAGCTGCTTCTGAACATATAATCTGAAATTTCTTTATAAGATGTTTTTTTTTTAAATTTTACCCCCCCCCCCCCTAATAAAGTTTAGAACTTCAGGGTAAGTAAATATAGATGTGCCAGAAAATAACTTGAAAGGTTGTACGCTATTAAACTCTATTAATTGATTGCGAGGGAGGGTGGGGTCTTAAATGTCAAAATACAAGTCATACTACGACATTCCAGATATCACACAGAATACCACTGACAAGTAGTTTCATTTACCGTACATTTAAATTTACATACACTGTAACAAAAAGTACTACTATTGGGTAACGCTAAATACTATTAAGTTTGTGGGGGGGGGGGGGTAGTTGGGTGACACTAAATACTATTAAGTTAGTGGGGGGACAGTTGGGTGACACTTAATACTATTAAGTTAGTGGGGGGGGGGGGGGCAGTTTGGTGACACTGAATACTATTAAGTTAGTGGGGGGGGGGGCAGTTGGGTGACACTAAATACTATTAAGTTAGAGGGGGGGGGCAGTTGGGTGACACTAAATACTATTAAGTTAGTCGGGGAGGAGGATTTAAAAAATAAAATACGGGTTATCGTGTATTGCATGAGCGGTAAGTATTTATTTCTTTATCCCTCTTTCAATATATTACTTATTCCCTGGAACTTTCATGATTACCTAATAGATAATGATTTATTAAATATATAAAACTTACCCAATACAAAATAAACATGACTGGATATAAGCAGACAGATTAATACTCTATCTTTAGTCAACATTTTATCTATCAACATTGTACCAACTATAATAATGTTCTTCTTGTCGACCAATTATCATGTACTATGGCTGACACCTAATAGATAATGAGTTATTAAATATATAAAACTATAATAATGTTGTCTGTATCAAGGTCAACAGGACGTCACGCCGGATGCATCTTTCATATCATTGCGTCATACTGAACAACTACTCTTTGTTTCACACACAGATCAAGAGAACGTAAACCAGGATGAAACTTTCACATCATTGAGTTATACTGAATATTCTCAAATAAATATTAACCTAGATTATTATTGGTGTATAATATATAATATTATGACAATAATATTCAGGATCGTATTAAAATTAATTTATTGCAAACTTTGACTACATCACTTAGTTTTAGATGAATGAATTCGATATGGATCTTTATGGCACGTCAGCACCCATCGTTCTATATTGCGCAAAAACTGCGGTGAAACGTTGAGGTATGTAACGTTGACAATATTTGTATGTGACGTTTACGTCAAATTAACGTGTAAACCAGCGGCTGCCAGGCAAAGATGCGCCCACATTTTGCAAGAGATTTTTTGTACAATCAGGGGCAATAATCCAGAAAGTTATGGCCTGAAATGTGCAAAAATCAAAAGGGATTGAGATTTTTGGGATATAAAGATATATTTTAAGTTTCATCAAAATCGGATAAAAATTGTGACCTCTACACACTTCTACACAATTTGCGTACAAAGAGCGGCCATTTTGTCGGGCAGTTTCATTTCGATTTTCCCGAAATACGAATTCATCCTTCATTATGGTGGAATGGTGATGTATTTAAAAGGTTTTTAAAATCGGAAAAAATTTCTTGTCTACGATATCACCCTTTGTGGAAGTGGACGTTAAACTCACTCACGAACGAACGAACGAACGAACGGAAAAAATTGTGACCTCTACAGGGACCATAAACTAAAAATGTGATTTTTTGTTCAATCAAGGGCCATAATTCAGAAAGTTACGAATATTGCCAGGAACCAATATCTTTGGGTTATAAACATGTATTTCGAGTTTCATTGAAATCGGATCAAAATTGTGACCTATAGAGGGTCAACAACCTTGATTTACCAGATGTTTACACTATTTGCGTACTAGGGGCGGCCGTTTTTTAACGGGGATAAATTTCGAACGTTTTTTTTTAAATCGAATAATAATTGTGACCTCCAGAGGGACCACAAGCTAAAAACGCGATTTTTCATACAATCAGGGGCCATAATTCAGGAAGCTATTGGCCTATTTGCGCGAATATTGACAGGAACCAAGATCTGTTGGTAATAAACATACATTTCAGGTTTAAACCAGATCGGATAAAAAATTGTGACCTCTACAGTGTTCACAAGCTAAAAAGGTGAATTTTTGTACAATCAGGGGCCAAAATCCATAAAGATAAAGTCTCATACATGCCAATATCGAAAGGAACCGAGACCGTAGGGTGATAATCCTATACGGCTGCCAGGCAGGATACGCCCACGTTTTGCAAGAGATGGATAGAGAACAGGCTAAAAACTAACGGGATTTTTTGTACAATCAGGGACAATAATCCAGAAAGTTATAGTCTGAAATGCGCATATATCAAAGGGACTGAGATCTTTGGAATATAAAAACATGTTTTAAGTTTCATCAGAATCGGATAAAAATTGTGACCTCTAGAGGGTCGACATCCTTTGTACTGCATACTTTTATACAATTTGAGTACAAAGAGCGGCCATTTTGTTGGGCAGTTTCATTTCGATTTTCCCGAAATTCGAATCCAACCTTCATTATGGTGGAATGGTGAAATATTTAAACGCTTTTTAAAAATTGGAAAAAAATGCCATTTGTCGAACAATCAGGGGCCATAATCCAGGAAGTTAAGTTCGGGTATCCGCGATTATCAAAAGGAATCAAGACCTTAGTGTGTAATGGTGATATATTCACACATTTTTTTTTAAATCAGATACAAATTATGACCTCTACAGGGACCACAAGCTAAAAACGTGATTTTTTGTTCAATCAAGGGCCACAATTCAGGAAGTTACGATCCGATACGTGCGGATATCTTTGGGTTATAAACTTATATTTCAAGTTTCATCAAAATTAGAAGAAAGTTGTGACCTCTAGAGGGTCTACAACATTGATATACCATATTTTTACGCTAATTGTGTACTAGGGGTGGCCATTTTGTCTGTCAGTGTTGGGCCGATTATCACGAAATTCGAACTCAGCCATCCTTAGGGTGTAACGGTGATATACTAATACGGTTTGTTTAAATCGGATAAAAATTATGACCTCTATAGGGTCCACAAGCTAAAAACGCGATTTTTCGTGCATCAGGGGCCATAATTCAGGAAGTTACTGTCCGATATGCACGAATATCGAACGGAACCGAGATCTTTCGGTTATAAACTTACATTTCAAGTTTCATCAACAAACAGTTCCAGAGGGAACACAAGCTAAAAAAAAAAGGCGATTTTTCGGACAATCAGGGGCCATAATTCAGGAAGTTATGATGGGCGTAAATATCGAAAGGAACCAAGATCATTGGGATATAAACATACATGTCACGTTTCATCAGAATTGAATCAATATTGTGACCGCTATATGGTCCACAACCTAAAAACGTGATTTTTCGTACAATCAGGGGCCATAATCCATGAACTTTCGATCCGATACATGCCAATATCGAAAGCAGTCGAGATCTTTTGGAGATAAACCTATATTTCAAGTTTCGTCAAAATCGCATAAGAATTGTGACATGTAGAGTGTCCACAAACAAATTATGGACGGACGGACGGATGTCCGGGTGGACAGGGGCGACGACAATATATGTCCACATGAAAATGTGGGCGTACAAAAATTGTGACCTGTAAAGTGTTCACAAACACTTATGGACGGACGGACGGACGGACGGACGGACGGAGGCAACGACAATATACGTCCACAATATACGTTCAGAAAAAAACTATTCCTATTTTTGTTATATTATTTATTTATGGTATTAATTACTGTACAAAAATAGAAATATTGTATAAATACTAATATACAAAACAATCAGATGATAAAACAATACATACCAACAAATCATCAACATAAATACTTAAAAATAACCAAATAACATTTACTTAGCTTTTATTATACCAACGTTTCAACTAGGCTTGTGTAACAGTCAATGAATATGAAATAAAATGAAATGGAGTTTAACGTCCCAGTGTTCCGCCCGACTGGGTTGATGAAGACAGGGGTAGTGTATACTAGAGAAGCCAAATTGAAATGCCCGATGAATACTTGACTAGCCAAGTTGAAATGCCCGATGAAGACTATAGCCCTAGCCAAGTTGATTGACTAGTTGATGCCTGGAAAATACCAGAGAAGCCTAGTTCAAATGCCTGAAGAACAGGAGGGAAGCCTAGTTAGATTGTCTGATGAATACTAGAGAAGTCTAGTTAAAAAGTCGCTCTAATAAAAGCCAAGTAATTGTTATTTTGTTATTTATGCTTTTTGTCAATTCCTATTTAAACAACAAACCATGAACACATTTAATCAGTCGTAATTATAATAGACCTGAACAGTAAATTGGCTCCTTGGTCATCGATACCATAACACCACACTCGATTAAAAAGTTAAGGAATCAATCCCCACACTTGTATGAACAAGCCATCAGAGGTAAAAATCTGCCGAGTGTCAATTTATAACATTGCATAAATTTCAACTTGGGCGATACCTGCATAAGTTGGGATTTGTCGAATACTGAATTTCGACAGATGTCGTTCTTTCGGAACCCAAAGAGAAATAAATCCTGTCGAATTTTAAAATAATATTGTAAAAGGGTGAAAGCAACGAACCTAAAATGCAATGTGGACGTATAAAACTCAAATATTCCTTCAGGCGCACGTGCACCGTTTCAGTAGGACAAACGAGCTCTTAGAATTCTTCGATCGAATCAAAATTGTCAAAAACTTTTGTAAAAGACTGTATAATAATTCTATAATAATTTTAAAAATTATTATAAATTGAGTAAAAATAGTTTTTTTGTCCCACAGGCCATTTACCATGAAAATATGAAGGTTACAGTATGAAACACATAATATTCGAATAAAAAAAGCTTTTCGTCTCCTTTTCTAGGAAATTAAAAAAAATTGATTGGTTTGTTTAGAAATATTTAGACAAAAAAAAAAACAATTTGTTATATATCGATATCATATGATGTGTTTGTCGGAAATTATGACAAACTCCATCTTGAAAGACTATAAGAATGACGTAATACGACAATTTTAATCTCTTATGTTAGTTTTAATAAACAATATAAAGAATAAGATAATAAAAAAACATGCGTGTTAATGAGACATATTAATAAGGAGTATATATATATATATATGATAATATCAATAGTGATCGGGGGGGGGGGTGAATGATTAGCGCGTTGTATCATGACCTACTCTCTCTCTCTCTCCTGGCGTTACATAATTTCCTGACGTTAAATTAACGTTTAAAAAAGAGTTAACCGATCGTTATAATGTTATGTGGGCAGTTGTTCTAACTAGTTAGATCCTTTGGAATGTTGTTCTTAGTGTTTAAAGGGCCAATCCTGATAATATTTGGGAGAATAAAACTTCTTAATTTTGTATTCAAATCCTTTAAAATCCCCTATCTCAGGGCCGCGCAACCAGCTCAATGTATGTGATATGTTTTCAAACAACTTAAACCCGTTAGTCTTCATCTGGAAATGGAGACCGGTGTCCTAAGACTTTTATTTTATAAAAATAATGTGTAGGTGACATTTACCGTTCGTTATCAAGTACAACGCATGGGTCATTCACTGAATAGACCTCTAAAGGACCCGGAAGGCACCCCCTATCTCCAAGCCACATACATTCACACCAGGGATTTGAAACCACAGCCGCAAACCAGAGGTGACCGGCCAGCTAGAGGTCGAAACGCGGCACTCTAGACCACTGGGCCATCCCAACCACCAAGTCCTATAGAACCAATTAACTCCAATTTGGCCAATGTCACCTCGACTTCAGTCTACCCTTTACTATCACCACTAACAGATGTCTTGGAATTAAGTACCCCTAACAGCATTATTTTGATAGAGTTAGTCAGCTATTAGGCATTTAAGGTAAAGAATATTTTGGCGAAACAGAGGATGGAGGAGAGTGGATATTGATACCATATTGATACACGTGAAATATTTTCACTTTCCGTTTGTGAATTGTGGAATGGTCAACTCACAATTAAAACATATGGCCAGTGTCATCTTCTATTGGTGATTTGGTAAACAATAATACATTTTTTTCTTAATAATTTTTTAAAACTTTTATGGGTGTGTGGATTGTCAAATGTGTAGACTTCCAATACTCGAGTTCATAATAATAAACCAATGTTCTTTTCAAATAAAATGGTCTATTGAGTAATTTCAATATATTCGTTTATTGAATGAATCTGCTTTAGAGTTAGCTAGGTTGTGAATACCATAAACCCCAGTTAACAAGTTGTCTAACATTTGATATACGTCAGGTTGTGAATACCATATACACCAGTTGACAAGTTGTCTAACATTTGATACTGGTCAGGTTGTGAAGACCATATACACCAGTTCACAAGTTGTCTAACATTTGATCGTATATAGGTTGTGATTACAAGTTGACAAACTGCTAACATTTGATACTGTTAAGGTTGTGATAACCATAAACACCAGTTGTATACATCTGATACCGTGTAGGTTTTGATTACCATGACAACAGTTAACAAGTTGTGTAACGTTTGATATTGGTCAGGCTGTGAATACCATATACACCAGTTACAACCTGAACATTTGATAAAATTTAAGTTGTGTAACATTTGATAATGTTTAGGTTGTGATTACTATAAACATTAGCTGACAAGTTGTGTGTAACATTTGATATTGGCCGTGAACACCATACACACCAGTTGACAAGAATTAAATAACTTTTGATACAGAGACGAGGTTGTTAAAACAGGATGTGATGTCGTGAAATAAAATAAAATTCATAGCTTCACCCCAACCATTGTCCCAAAGGCCATGAGTATACATCTAAGGAACCACCACAGGAATGAAGCATGTGAACACCAACAAATACACATACTTTGTGGTAACCTATTTCAGATCATGGAATCGTGGATACAATATTTACCGGCAGTAATAGTTGTAGACGAACGCCCCCGGTAGTGCTTCATATTTCAAACACTTTAGATAAACAGGCGATAATGATCCATGTTTTGACCACCATCAATACCGTAAAAGTTCCAGTCAGTCCACATTTTGACCACGACCAATACAGTAAAAGTTCCAGTCAAGTTCACGATTATAGTCCAATTGTTGACCACGACCAATACAGTAAAATTTCCAGGATGATGGTCCACAACAATTTGACCAGGTGACGACCAATACAGTAATAGCTCCAGTTAAACTCAGGATAATGGTCCACACTTTAACCACCACTGATTCTTATGACCAGTATCAATGTTTTAGATTGAGATCTCTTTATATAAGCTGCCTTCAATCCACCGAACATCATCAGCAGAATATCCACATTACGCTTGAGATTCTGATTTAGATCTTTTTCGCTTCTCAAATTCTTCATTTGATATTGGACTCTTGCCGTTTGAAGAGTTGTTGTGATATGCCGGTAAATTCCAACTAATGCGAGTAGGTCGTGATAAAATAGGCGTTGAATCAGATTCATTGTCAAAGTTTCTACGAGGCACTTTCGGAGATTTCCATTTAAGTTTATTTGGTACAGCAAACATGGAACTCGGCTGGATGACGTATCTGTAATAGATCAACAAAAATAAAATGAAATGGGGTTTAACATCCTACTGTTCTGCTCCGACAGAGCTAATGAAACGGACATACGTCATACAGTGTGCTATGAGTTTAAATTTGCCTAGACAGCTACGCTACGGCCTACGGTTATATCAAATTCCAACTGTCAAGGGATCTCTTACATGCATGTCAATGTGTTCGTCCCATCCGAACAAGACAGCAGTCCTTGTCAGCGGTGTCCAGAAGATGAACTAACAGATAAAGAGATAGAAAGGATCATTGTTATAAAGAGAGAGAGAGAGAAATTGGGTTTAACGTCCACTCGACACCAACTAGGTCATTTCGGGACTAACATATGGTTTAATTTTATTTCAATAATTCGCTTGCGCGTAGGGGTCTTTAGCAGTGGGAGGAAACCGGAGGACCCAGAGAAAACCTTAAAGGTTGGACAGGCGACCCTACTCCTTGTCACGTACAACCGGGGATTCGAAACCACGCCAGTTGACTCAATGACAGGCTTTATGGTACAGCGCGCACCTGCTAACCATTCAGCCATTCAACCCCCCCCCCCCCCATTGTTATAAAGCATGATCAGTTCTCATTTGCGCCTAGATTGACCATTTTAGAGAAAGTGAGCACAAGTAGTTGCCTGAAAAGTAGAACACAGGCAGGTAGCAGAAACTGGATGTCAGCTGCTGGTCTTCCAGTCGCATGTAACGTCTCAGTTGCTGGGAGCCACGGTGACTCAGTGAGTAAGACCTTGACACGCAAACGTCAGGAAATGACGTAACGTCAGAAAATGATGTTGATATAATGTAAATTTTACGTCATTTTTACGTTCTTTTTTGACATAAATCTGGAGTCAGGATGGCACGCTAACGTGGAGGTCCTTGTTTGATCCCTGCGTTGGCCGAGAAAGTTCTTCGGGAATTTCCGGCTGGTTCCTCCTTGTCAGTGGTGCAGGACCGAGGTTGCAGCAAAGGACAGCTGTATAGTCGTTCGGATGGGACGGAAAACCGAGGTCCTGTGTACACAGTGGCGTGCGCATAAAAGATCACTTGCCAATTGGAATTCGATATCAGAGTAGGCCGTAGTGCCAATGTCCGGGCAAAATGTTCCTCATAGCACACTGTATTACGTATGCCCACCAAAAGAACCATAAAATGTTAATCCTGAAATAAACCAGTTTGTTTCGGGTGGACATTAAACTTGTTATTAAATACTTACATCATGTCACCGTTCTTTAGTTTACGTTTCGGCGAAGGATTAACTATTACATATGATAGAATATTTCTCTCGGCTACACTTTCATCTGAAAAATCATTCATAGTACATCTAAATATTGACCTCATGAAATATAGTATTGCCATGCAACGATTGTGTGCCCTGTGGTATGAAATAAAAAAAGCAGAATGCTGTGAGACAGGTTCTATGCTTGTGCACGCACCGACTCTCGCTGGCAGAGAGAGAGAGAGAGAAATGGGGTTTAACGTCCACTCGACACAAACTAGGTCATTTCGGGACTAACATTTGGTTTAATTTTATTTCAATAATTCGCTTGCGCGTAGTGGTCTTTAGCAGTGGGAGGAAACCGGAGGACCCGGACAAAACCCACAAGGTTGGACAGGCGACCCTACTCCTTGTCACGTACAACCTGGGATTCGAAAACACGCTCTCGCTGGCAAGATGCAAATACAATCTCACGCAATCTGATTACAATACAGGTCTTTATTTCGTTTCCTTCTTTTTATACTTTCGATGTCCTACACAACACGAAGATCTGACCAGTTGTACAAGCGTTTTTGACCCTATGACGTCAGACATTGATTAATCAATCAGTGTTGACGTTTCTAGGGGTTTGCCCACAGTTCCGTGCAGAGGACGCCAAGAACTCGCCGTAACAGACTATTTCATTGGCTAATCCCTCACTTCAACTAGAACGCCTGTTATAACAACTTTTCCTGATCTATTGTAGTAAATAGATGAAACGAAATTGTAAACTATAAAAAACGAAACGAACTATTGATTCTCACGGGATCTTATAATGTTAATATTGGATGTTGAAATATGATGGTCTGCCTCCAGCTACAGTAAAACACTTACATGGAATGTCATCGCTTAAATCCAAACTTCTCATTCGACTATACACCAGTTCACTCGGCTGGTCAAAATCTTCATCCTGTTGGACGAACAGCTTTGCAGGAATGGATGGACGGGATCGAATATTGTTATGGCGTATTTTAGTATTGTTGTTTGAGAACTGAAATAAAGAAACAATATATTGTATGATTGAAAAAAACAGTTTTAAATGGTTGTCAAGCATGGAAATTGATAATATTCTCCAAATCAAAGTTCGCAGACCTAAACATTGAAATCTTTCACTATGACTTCATAGACATAAAATGTTTAAATAAATAAACTCCAACTATTCTAAAAACTTTTAACTTAGGTTCTCATATTTTGTAAAAAAAAAAAAAAGAAAAGAAAAGAAAAAAGTTTTCATTGATTTATAAGTTAAAATGTTCTCAATAATAGCCCATTGTAGTATTTCTGAAATAATATATAAATAGTGATACAATAAGAGATGTGATATTAGGTGATCAAGATGTAATAAGATGTGATATTAGGTGTTCTAGTGGGAATAAAATGTGGTATGAGGTGTTCTGGGCGAATAAGATGGACTATCCTCATTAAATAAAAGTATTATTATTATTATTATTATTATTAGGTGTTCTAGTAGGAATAACAGGTGGTACTAGGTGTTCTAGTGGGAATATGATGTGTATTAGATGTTATAGTAGGAATAAGATGTTGTATTAGGTGTTCTGGGGGAATAAGATGTGGTATTAGGTGTTCTAGATGTAATAAGATGTGGTATTAGGTGTTCTAGTAGGAATAACAGGTGGTACTATGTGTTCTAGTGGGAATATGATGTGTATTAGATGTTATAGTAGGAATAAGATGTTGTATTAGGTGTTCTGCGGGAATAAGTTGTGGTATTAGGTGTTCTGGGTGAATAAGATATGGTATGAGGTGTTCTAGTGGGTATAACATGTGGTAGTAGGTGTTCTAGTGGGAATAAGATGTTGTATTAGGTGTTCTGGGGGAATAAGTTGTGGTATTAGGTGTTCTGAGGGAATCAGATATGGTATGAGGTGCTCTAGTGGGTATAACAGGTGGTACTAGGTGTTCTAGTATGATAATGGCATGTTACTTTAACTTACAGGTTTTTCATCAAAAGATGATACGGATAAAGCAGGACGTCTCTCTGTTCTATAAATAGCTATGGGTATTTCCCCGGTGGTGGAACTTAACCCCTGATAGAGGTCATTGTAGGTGGGAAACTGGGCCAATGTAGCACGACGTACTCGAACCTTTAAATATAAATTAAAATGTCTACATCAATATCCAGAACAAAATTCTATTATTTCATTATTTTCTGTGATATCTATATCAGTTGCTCAGGCAAAATTTTCTCATAGCACACTGTATAGTTTCTGTCCGTATTCATTAGCCTAATCCTTGCAAAATTTTCTCATAGCACACTGTATAGTGTCTGTCCGTATTCATTAGCCTAATCCTTGCAGAAAAGAAGGATATTAAACTCCATTAAATTTCATTTCATTTAGGTTTACTGAAGACTCAAGGGAGATAATTTAGTTCAGTTCTCAGACTGTCAATAAAAATGTTCAAAGATTGTTAATGGCTTCCAAAAGAATGGAATTGGCTTTAATATCTTGTCAACACAATACTTTTGTCATTCTTAGACTAACATATGGTTCATATCAACACAATGCTTTTGTCATTCTGAGACTAACATATGGTTCATATCAACACAATACTTTGTTCATTCTGAGACTAACATATGGTTCATATCAACACATTACTACCATAATTCTGAGACTAACATATGGTTAATATCAACATAATACTACCATAATTCTGAGACTAACATATGGTTCATATCAACACAATACTTTGTTCATTCTGAGACTAACATATGGTTCATATCAACACAATACTACCATAATTCTGAGACTAACATATGGTTCATATCAACATAATAATACCATCATTGTGAGACTAACATATGGCTAACATATACACAATACTACCATAATTCTGAGACTAACATATGGTTAATATCAACATAATACTACCATAATTCTGAGACTAACATATGGTTGATATCAACACAATAATACCATCATTGTGAGACTAGCATATGGTTAATTTTCATTTATATGAGTACAAGGGGTGTTGGATGGCTGAATGGTTAGCGTGCGCGCGCTGTATCATAAAGTCTGTCATTGAGTCGACTGGCGTGGTTTTGAATCCCCGGTTGTACGTGGCAAGGAGTAGGGTCGCCTGTCCAACCTCGTGGGTTTTCTCTGGGTCCTCCGGTTTCCTCCCACTGCTAAAGACCCCTACGCGCAAGCGAATTATGTAGATAAAATTAAACCATATGTTAGTCCCGAAATGACCCCATTTCTCTCTCTCTCCCTCTATGAGTACAATGTCGTCCGAGGGTGGAGAGAGAGAGAGAGAGAGAGAGAGAGAGAGAGAGAGTTGGGGTTAAACGTCCACTCGACACGACTACGTGACCTCGGGACTAACATATGGTTCAATAATTCGCTTGTGCGTAGGGGTCTCTAGCAGTGGGAGGAAACCAGAGGACCCAGAGAAAACCCACAAGGTTGGACAGACGACCCTACTCCTTGTCACGTACAACTTGGGAATCAAAATCATAACTGAGGGTGGGGGAAGGGAACAATTTTGCTCGGAAACCAGTATTTCTTCTTCTTCTTTATTGAATTCAAACTGACAAAGTTTGTGTTGTTCTTATATCTTAAAATACTCACACTAGATAAATGTCCTGAATTTTGTTCAGCGTCAATACCCAGTAATAATCTCACAAAACTTATCAAATATCCTTTTACAAATGTCTGAAAAATAAAACAAATATATGTGTTACCATAGTTTATTGACAGGCCATTGTCCCAGGAACCACAGAATAGTAGGTCATGGTCCTAGGAACCACGGAATAGTAGGCCATTATCCCAGGAATCACAGAATAGTAGGCCATTGTCCTAGGACCAACAGGTATCTTAGGGGCCACTGTTAAGTTTGACCTAGCCGCCAAAAGTAGGTAAATCTGGCCCCTAACTGTATGTCATTCCAAAGCTACTAAGTTTCATTCACAGAGTTTTCTAACCCTAACTCTAACCTAACTGTATGTCATTATTCCAAAGCTACAAAGTTTCGTTCACACAGTTTTTTAACCCCAACCCTAACCTAACCAGTTAGCACCCTCCTTTTTCATTAGCCCAATTGGAGCAAAAAAATAGAATGTGAAACACTATTTCATTTCATTTCAGCACCATTCAAACTTCTACAGCCATTGGTTGACCAATTCATCCAATTTATAGTTTTCTACAAAGATACAACATGTACTAGGAAAGTTTGTTAACTATAACATGTGGTATCAGATGTTCTAGAAACAGTCAGCTCACACAATCTCATGTATGACACCCAGCATTTAAGCTATTAAAAAATTTAATCAAGTCCAAATGCAAGTTCTGGTCAGTTTCTACTGATTTCATGATTCAGTCTTCAAGGGTTTGTAGAACTTTAAAACAGAATGATTGACTGATTGACTATATGTGATTGCCTGCAAATTAGCACTAATCTCTGATTACAATATACATCTTTTCAGAAATCCTCTTTTCAGGTTACATGTCTAAATAAAGGTCTTACATGAACATTACAAAAAAGTAATAAAAGAAAATGTTTAATGCCTTCTTATTCCTATTATAATTCATTAAAACTAATTCAAACCTTTTTTTAAAATTATATGAATTGGATTTGTGTCCGATAGACTTAAATTACTTCTTTGATGCTATAAAATTTGAGGCTAGTTATATTGGAAACATTTATATGTGCCATAAAATGTAATTGAAAAGTAATTGCCCATTACATGATTTTTGGAATTTAATCAATTACATTTCCATTACTCATTACTTTTGAAATCTTCCATTACATGGCCATTACTTAAAAAATGTAACGATGACATTCCATTACCATTATCATTACCCCCAGCCCTGCTTTAAAACGTAAATTTTATTTGTATCTGCGAACACTAAAGACATTATCAAACAAGACACCATCTCTCTTAATAACGTACAGAACAGTGGATGCTTACGGCTAACCTTGGATCCATTAGCTTGATTTCATATTTGTTTATAGCTTACAATGTTAGTTTAGTTTTTTTCTTGTCCGCAAGTTAGTCTTAGTCTTCTAGTTCGGTTCTCCTGCAGTTTGTCCTGTCCTCGGGTTTGTCTTTTCCATTTTGCTAGCATTTAGTGGCATCCTCCAGCACTTACTTTAAAAGATAAAATGAAGAAATTATAATTTAAAATATTTTACCTGATACAGTAATCTGTCTAACATACCAGCACTAAATACCTGACCCGAGGCAAACGGTAGACGGAATAGATGTGGTAAATTGGAGTTGGTCTCTTGTTTTAATTTCTGAAATAATAAACGTTAGGAACAACTATAGACAAAAGGGAGATAACTCAAATCAGAGAGAGAGAAATGGGGTTTGACATCCACTCGACACAAAGTAGGTAAAATTGGGACTAACATATGGTTCAATTTTATTTCCATAATTCGCTTGCGCGTAGACGTCTTTAGCAGTGGGAGGAAACCGGAGGAGAGAGAGAGAGAAATGGGGTTTGACTTCCACTCAACACAAACTAGGTAAATTTGGGACTAACATATGGTTCAATTTTATTTCCATAATTCGCTTGCGCGTAGGGGTCTTTAGCAGTGGGAGGAAACTGGAGGACCCGGAGAAAACCCACGAAGTTGGACAGGTGACCCTACTCCTTGTCACGTACTACCGGGAATTCGAAACTTTATGATACAACACGCAGGTGCTAACCATTCAGCCATCCAATCCCCCAGAGAGAGAGAGAGAGAGAGAGAAACCAGGTCATTTCAGGACTAACATATGGTTTAATTTTATTTAAATAATTTGCTTGTGCGTAGGAGTCTTTAGCAGAGGGAGAAAACCGGAGGACCCTGAGAAAACCCTTGAGGTTGGACAGGCGACCCTACTCCTTGTCATGTACAACCGGGGAATCGAAACCACGCCAGCTGACTCAATGCCAGACTTCATGATGCAATGCACTAACCATTGAGCCATCCACCTCCACCCCCACTTCCAGTCATAAACAATGATTTTCAAATAACGAAAAGAACTGGGGACCATAGTTCTTACTACAGCATATTGATAGTAACGGGGAAACCTGGTGTTTTGAAAACGATACTCAGACTCTTAAAGGCTCAATACCACTCTTGTTGTAACAGAATAATATGTCCCACTCTTTATTCTAGTCAACAAATTGTACTATTTTACAATATTCCAATTAACTGGTGATACAAATTTCATCTTAAAACACCTAATTTAAAAAATTGGAAAATTTCAACTAATGATTTGAAAAGCCTGAAGTAAAGCTTTTCAAATGTGACTTGGATTTAAAAATATTTTCGATTCCTCTGGACAAGTAAAATAGTATGTAATGGATAATTTACACAACAGGTAGGACACATACAACTCAATAACAGACCTAATGATAGAGCATGTACGCGCTAACCAATCGGCCATCCACCCCCCCCCCCCTCCACAACTCAGATCATTTGTAATAAAAGGTATCATTATTGTAATAAAAATAATTATTTGTAATAAAATTGGTTTAAATATGCCTAAAGGATTGAAATTATGATTAAAATCTCACTTTTTCTAATTTAGAAATAGACTGTGAGTAGGCATCGTGGGCTTGAAACTGCATAAATCTCATATTGGTAGCATCATTTAATTCTGTTATCACATTTGTGGAGGGAAACAAACTGAAAAAAAGAACACAAAAATTATAGCTTGCCAGGCAATAAAAACTACGACGATTACGAACATGATTCACCAGAACTTAGGAAAATTATCATCTGATTTACGCAATTGTCATACAGGTTAATTGAGGGCAAATAAATCAGGGACCGCCCAAGAGCCGAGCACTGAAAAGGGCCCCATATCTTGGGGAGTCTTTCTTTAGGTGAGGAAGTTATTAAAAAACTGAGTTTAAATGATGTTTTCAAGAGTATACACTGAGTAGGAAGCCTAAGCATGGGGCATTCTTACCAATTTAACAAAAACAATTTATAAATCTAAAACTAAAAAGGTGTCCTCAAACTATGTAAAAACATGTTTAAACTTCCTTAGATTCTCTGTGTACAATGTTTCATTCAGTGTTTTCTAACCTCAACTGTAACCGAACTAGTCTAATAGCACAATTTCAACCAATATGGCATTGGTCAAAACGTTGGTCAACAAATTACTGATAATTACAAAATCTACTTGCAATTCAAAAAGAATTTTATGGTGCCAATAGTTCCTAATTTTCAGTAATAAATTTTTTTTACGACTAACTTTGTTATTTTTTGAACAGTAACAACTGTTTCTGCATCGGTTAAAATCTCTTCATTGGCGTCCGCATCACTCTCCTTATTAGCAACAACCAGATGTGTAGCCTTGTTTATACCAGCCACTAATAAATCATCAATACTGTAAAACAACGGTAACATGGTTCGTAAAGTCGTGAAATATGATACAAAGAGGGTAAATAATCTGTTGTCTTTAACTTCAATCAAGGGCAAGAGACAGAAATGGTTAAACCACTTGACTCAATGAAATGAAATGGGGTTTAACGTCCTACTGGTCTGCTCTGACTCGGCTAATGAAGACGGGCATACGCCATACAATGTGTGATATGAGGAAAATTTTGCCCATGCAGCAGCACTATATCCTACTCTTTTATCGAATTCCAACTGTCAAGGGATCTTTTACGTGCACGCCAATGTGTACACACGGGACCTTGGTTTTTCGTACCATCTGAACGACTAGACAGCTGTCCGTGTCAGGCCCTCCGTCCTGCATCACTGACAAGGGGAAACCGCGCCTGAAAATCTGGATGAACTTTCTCGGCCAATGCAGGGATCGAACACCTGACCTCCAGGCTAGCGAGCCGGCGTCTTACCCACTTAGCCACGTGATCCCCCGACTCAATGACAGAACTTATGATCTAAAGCGTGTGTGTTGGATCACCCAACTGTAAAGATTACATCTGGGCATTTATGGGATGAAAAGTTCAATTTGAGAAAAGGAGCGCAGACAGGAACTTTGTATGTAGAAATAAAAACCTTACTTCGTCATTTTCCCCTGCATCCAATAAACCAATGGGAAATGTGCGATAGTTTCAATAAACATTACATCCGGCCTGAAAAAATAAAAATATCCGATACTTATAATCTAAAACCTTTACAACAGTAAAAATACCCAAAACTATTAATTTAATACCTTTACAAAAATAGGTCAGAGAATTTCACAACAGTTAGAAACTGTAACCTTTGACCACATGGTCAATGGATGTTCAATTCTGACAGCTTACAGGGTGTTAATCCACAAGGTTAGATAAGTGACCATATTACTGGTCACGTACAAGCCTTGGCTTAACAGACTCAGTGACAGAGCTTATGACCTAAAACACACAGGTTAAACCAATCGACCAACCAACCACTTTTATAAACAAGCAAACTCAATCATCGATCAGCGATCCCACACACACACCATTAGAAATGTTTTAGACGGTACAGGGATAGATAATGTTATTGTACATGTTTTGAAAGGTACACGAATACTATTAATGTACAAGATGAGCAGCAAATAGGGTTGACCATCCCATTATATCTGCCATGGAAAAAGTCTGATTTGTTTCTGTGGAACACAAAAACTATTGAAAGGAGAAATTTCTGATTAGCATAAATTCACGATAAGTTTATGTGTGTACAAAGATTCCTCTTGAGTGGTTAACGAGATATACTTCAGAAATATTACAGGAAAGGACACACTGACTCCATTTCAATATTGTGGTGCTGTTTGGTTTATTTGATAGAAATAATGACAAACTTACACTTGATCAAAATTGTTTTATTTGATAGAAATAATGTCTGACTTACTCTTGTTCAAGTAGAAGAATAATAGGACTGAGGTTATTAACGCTAAGATAATCTGATCGTAATGGTACGATAAAATTATAAATTCCTGTACTACCATATCCTGCTACCAGAATAATCAACTGTTGATCCCACCGATCATCTTTAGCTGTTTTAAATAAACAATGTTCACATGCCTAAAATAAACATAAAATAAACAATGTTCACACGCCTAAAATAATTAAATATCGTAAATAGATAAATATCGTTAAATAATAAATAAATAAAAAATAAATATCGTTAATAGAAAAATATTGTTAAATAAAAAATGAATAAATAAAAAATAAATATCGTAAATAGATAAATATAAATAAATCAATAAATAAATAAATATTGTAAATAGATAAATATCTTTAAATAGATAAATAAATAAAAAATAAATAAATAAATAGGCCTATTGTGTAAGTAATTGTTTAGTATTTGTAACTGTTAAAAGATATGCCATAGAACGTACCTGTCCCCATTGTGTACAACATAATGGTCGAGCCTCTTTATGAAGATAACATATAGTTCGTCTAGTTCCCACGTATAATGTACTTGGAGGTGGTCCTGTTATAAAACTGTAACAAAATCAAAATATATTTCATTGATAGAAATTTAAATAAGTAGAGTTATCCCCCTTCGATCTACCGGTTACACATACTGGTACAATGGATCATGTATAAGTTGATAATCCACAAAATTCATCAAATACAATGTTCTGTTTAGGTCAACCCCATACTCTTCTTTTCAATTTTAGTTTATAGGGTCTATCAATGAGTCAAATGGCGTGGGTTTGATTCCCCGCTTGTACATGACAAGGAGTAGGGTATCACCTGTCCAACCTTGTGAGTTTTCAATGGGGTTTAACATCCACTTGACACAAACTAGGTCATTTCGGGACTAACATATGGTTCAATTTTATTTCCATAATTCGCTTACACATAGGAGTCTTTAGCAGTGGGAGGAAACCGGAGGACCCAGAGAAAACCCACGAGATTGGACAGACGAGCCTACTGCTTGTCACGTACAACCGGGGAATCGAAACCATGCCAGTTGACTCAATGACAGACTTTATGATACAGCGCGCACGTGCTTACCATTCAGCCATCCAAGCCACCCCCCAACCCCGACATTCAAAATGAAGACAGACCTACTTCTATTAAATTAAAAAAACTAGGCCAATCTTCTTAAATTTAATGTTTGCCACAATTTTGAGATCATGTGATTTTTCTTTCATTTTATTGTAAACCACCAGTTGTAATAATTTGAATTTATTGCCCGATTGTGTTTTTTTTTTTGTTCATTTGATTTTACTGATTTGCAGTAATTCAACAATAAACAACAAACATTATCTAAACAAATCTTTTTTTCCGTTTATGTTAACCAGTCTGCACTTTGCTTAAGGGAGAAATGGATCGTAACGTTTACTTGACTCAAACTAGGTCATTTCGGGACTAACATATGGTTCAATTTTTATTTCAATAATTCACTTGTGCGTAGGGGTCTTTAGCAGTGGGAGGAAACCGTTGGACAGGTGATACCCTACTCCTTGTCATCGAAACCGCACCACTTGACTCAATAACAGACCTTCTGATCTAACAAGCATTCATTAACCATTCGGACAGCCCCCCACATCCCGCCCCCTCATGTTTTTGTGTTTGGTAGTGTGTGGTTACTAATTTGCAGGATTTCAACGCTAAAAACAAGAAACATTAACTAAACAAATCAGTTTTTGAATCAGTGTATAAACCAACGGTTGTTACTAAAGCTCACCTTTCCTGTCCCATATCATCGTAATACTGCAGAATTTTCCCAGATTCTTGTTGCGGAAATCGTTCCAGTGTTTCCGTTCCTTTTTCAGCTGTAACTGGATCTAGATTCTTGCCGAGATCTTTATCGTTTTTCATCTTCAGGAGTGGTGTTGACACTGATTCACAGAAAGAACAATAGAATTTTCAATAGGGCCATTTAAGAGTCTGATTATCGTTTTCAAATCACCGGGTTTTTCAATACAGCCATTTAAAGGGACAACAACACTCTTGCTGGCTTGACAGAATAAGAAATAGCCTTATTCTAAGTATTAGATGTTTAAGTGTCCTACCTGTTGTGTAAATTATCCATTACATACTATTTCACTTGTCCAGAGGAATCGAAAATATTTTTAAATCCAAGTCACATTTGAAAAGCTTTACTTCAGGCTTTTCAAATCATTAGTTGAAATTTTCCAATTTTTTAAATTAGGTGTTTTAAGATGAAATTTGTATCACCAGTTAATTGGAATATTGTAAAATAGTACAATTTGTTGACTAGAATAAAGAGTGGGACATATTATTCTGTTACAACAAGAGTGGTATTGAGCCTTTAAGAGTCTGAGTATCGTTTTCAAAACACCAGGTTTTCCCCGTTACTATCAATATGCTGTAGTAAGAACTATGGTCCCCAGTTCTTTTCGTTATTTGAAAATCATTGTTTATGACTGGAAGTGGGGGTGGAGGTGGATGGCTCAATGGTTAGTGCATTGCATCATGAAGTCTGGCATTGAGTCAGCTGGCGTGGTTTCGATTCCCCGGTTGTACATGACAAGGAGTAGGGTCACCTATCCAACCTCGTGGGTTTTCTCCGGGTCGTCAGGTTTCCTCCCACTGCTAAAGACCCATTCGCGCAAGCAAATTGTTGAAATAAAATTGGTTTGTGTCAAGTGGACGTTAAACCTCGTTTCTCTCTCTCTCTTGTTCATGATTGTGAGGGAATAGAAATCAAGTAGATTCAACCCCCAGGATAAAATGTTGTACTAGAGTTCTTGTTTCAGATATATTTGCCGTCGTACCTGACTGACAGTTAAATTCATCCTATTTTAAGTTCTCGGTATTCGAGAGAGAGAGATAGATAGAGAGAGAGAGAGAGGGGGAGAGAGAGATGGGGTTAAACGTCCACTCGACACAAACTGGGTCATTTTGGGACTAACATATGGTTTATTTTTATTTCAATAATTCGCTTGCGCATAGGGGTCTTTAGCAGTGTGAGCAAACCGGAGGACCCGGAGAAAACCCACGAGGCTGGACAGGCGACCCTTCTCCTTTCCACGTACAACCGGGGATTCGAAACCACACCAGTTGACTCAATGACAGGCTTTATGCTAACCATTCAGCCATCCACACCCGTCCCCCCCTTCTGGTATAATACTTCCAGTATTGAGACAATTGAGTATTCCAACATGCTGTGTAATCAGGCATATTGTATCCACCCTGTACGATGTCCAGTGTATTATAATTTGTGTGTGATAGGTGGTGACAGATGCTTTATGTCTAGGTTGGTTAGATAATTTATACTAATAAAGTCTGTGATGGGGGCCTTATGTCTACCCTTGTGTATGGCACTTCTATTAGGTTATGATTAAATTTCCGGACAATGAGGTGAAAGCGGACCAAAGAGCGTAATCCTGTATATATATATTGGTACTAACCATCCTGGCTTTCGTTATGTAATCTAGCTGATATTGTTTTACCAAGTTGACTTGTTATTGTACTAAATACACTTTCTTCATCGTCACAATCAGCATCATCTTCACTCTGTAACCATTTCTGTATCTCAGACGCAATCAATTCTATCAGATAAATCAAACAAATAATATAAACTCAAACATCAATATTATAAATTCAAGTTACAATAATATAAACTCAAGTTTCAATAATTTAAACTCAAGTTTCAATAATTTAAACTCAAGTTTCAATAATTTAAACTCAAGTTTCAATAATTTAAACTCAAGTTTCAATAATTTAAACTCAAGTTTCAATAATATAAACTCAAGTTTCAATAATATAAATTCAAGTCTTAATAATATAAACTGAATTTTTGATAATATACTATTCAAAAAAAGTAGGGGATATTTGATTTTTAAGTGTTATTAAAGTCACCTAATGAAACTGACGAAGAAACAAATGACAAAATGAAATGAAGTTCACATTCATCGATTTATTCCAAATGATCGTTAGACTAAGTAAGGCACAGACTGACCATTATAAGGGTAAAATGATACCCGGGGTCAAACAGCAAAGTTACCACAGCATCACAACCAAGTCAGTAACGGGTAAATCCTCCTCTGTTTGCCAAACAAGCATTGATCCGACGTGGCATACTCCTAATGAGACGTCTAAGGTCATTTTGGTCCAGATTGTCCCATTCCTGTTGCAACGCAGCAGCAAGTTCTTGGACATTGGCAGGACGTTGTTGACGTTGACGTAACCTCTGTCCAAGCATGTCCCAGACATGCTCGATGGGGGAGAGGTCGGGACTCAGTGCTGGCCAAGGTAATGTGGTGATGTTCTGTTGTTGGAGGTAACCTGTAACGATCCTGGCCCTGTGAAATCTTGCGTTGTCATCCTGGAAGATGAAACGCCGGCCATGACGTCGTGCGAACGGCACAACATGGACTGCCAAGATGTTGTCCCGGTAGTACTGGCCTGTAACACGCCCTGCAACAACATGTAAAGCCGTTCTTCCAGCAACAGTGATGCCTCCCCACACCATAACAGAACCACCTCCAAATCGATCATGTCTGATGACGTTAACGTCTTGGAAGCGCTCATTTCGACGACGCCACACCCTCCTACGTCTGTCCAAAAAATCAACAGTGAACCTTGACTCATCTGAAAACATCACATTGCTCCAGCGTCGATTATCCCAGTGTTGACGATCCCTACACCAACGACGTCTTGCCTGAATGAGATGATCTCTCAAACAAGGGATCACGCGAGGACGTCGGGCTCGAAGGTGACCCCTATGCAGTCGATTCCGAATCGTCTGGCCACTCACTCTCACACCAGTGTCGGTTTGAAGACGAGCGCTGATCTGATTTGCTGTGATGACACGATTTCTCAAGGCAAAGGTATGGATAAATCGATCCTGGGCTTGAGTTGTCGCCCTTGGTCGACCTGAGCGTGGTCTGTCCTGTACAGATTGTGTATCACGGTATCTGGACCATAGCCTGCTTATGACAGACTGAGAAACATTCATCGTCCGCGCCACAACCGCCTGTGTTGTGCCGATCTGTAGCATGCCAAGGGCATGTAACCTTTCATTTTGGGTAAGCCGACGCATATCAAAATTTGTTTTCTGGTCACTAAAACAATTAAACTGATGTTTCCACCCTGGAATTCAATGCCACAATGACTGTAACATTCAAAGTCAGAGTCGTGCAAATCTTGGGTTGGACCCCCATGATGATCCCAAGCATCACCTGCATTCCATGCGGTAGCTATTGGTGCGTTTGGGCGTCACATGTAACTGGAAATGTTTCTTCTGTTAGGTTCTATAGTGACTTTTTTCGTAGTCATTTGCATATTTTAGTATTATGCCCCCAAAATCAAATATCCCCTACTTTTTTTGAATAGTATATAAACTAATATAAACTCAATTTTAGATAATATAAACTAATATAAACTCAATTTTTGATAAAATAAACTAAATTTTTGATAATATAAACCCAAGTTTCAATAACATAAACTCAAGTCTCAATATCTGGTAATAGCATTTCAAGTTTTAATGGGTGGGTTGGATGGCTGAATGGTTAGCGTGCGCGCGCTGTATCATAAAGTCTGTCATTGAGTCGACTGGCGTGGTTTAGAATCCCCGATTGTACGTGACAAGGAGTAGGGTCGCCTGTCCAACCTCGTGGGTTTTCTCCGGGTCCTCCGGTTTCCTCCCACTGCTAAAGACCCCTACGCGCAAGCGAATTATTGAAATAAAATTAAACCATATGTTAGTCCCGAAATGACCTAGTTTGTGTCGAGTGGACGTTAAACCCCATTTCTCTCTCTCTTTCTCTCAAGTTTTAATATAAACTCAAGTTTTAATATAAACTCAAGTTTTAATATAAACTCAAGTTTTAATATAAACTCAAGTTTTAATAATATAAACTCAAGTTTTAATAATATAAAGCCAAATTTCAAAAATATAAACTCAGATTTCAATAATATAACCTTATCTTTGATTTAAAGGGAGTCATGGTGTCGGTAAGTGAATGAGCATGACACTGGCTCACTAATCAGGAGATTAACATGGTGCTTTTAGAAGAAAACTAGTGATTGTATCCCATAACCAGCGGCTGCCAGGCAGGATACGCCCACATTTTCGAGAGATGGATAAAGAACAAGCTAAGAAGAAAGTGATTTTTCCTACAATCAAGGGCCATAATTCAGGAAATTAAAATTCAATATGTGCGAATATCGAAAAAAACCTAGATCTTTAGGTTATAAACTTACATTTGATATACCATATTTTTACGCTATTTGAGAATGAAGGGCAGCCATTTTGTCTGTCAGTTTTGGGCAGATTTTCACAAAATTCGAACTCAGCTGTCCTTAGGGTGTACTGGTGTAATAATAATACATTTTTTTTAAATTGGATAAAAATTATGAACTCTATAGGGTCCACAAGCTAAAAACACGATTTTTCGTACAATCAGGGGCCATAATTCAGGAAGTTAGGGTCAGATATGCGCGAATATAGAAAGGAACCGAGATCTTTGGGTTATAAACTTACAGTTCAAGTTTCAACAAAATCGGATAAAAATTATGACCTCTATAGGGTTCACAAGCTAAAAACGCGATTTTTCGTAAAATCAGGGGCCATAATTCAGGAAGTTAAGGTCCGATATGCGCAAATAAAATAAACTTCCATTTCAAGTTTCAACAAAATCGGATAAAAATTGTGACCTCTATAGGGTCCACAACCTTGATATACCATATTTTTACGCTATTTGAGAACGAAGGGCGGCCATTCTGTCGGTCAGTTTTGGGCCGATTTTCACGAAATTCAAACTCAGTCGTCCTTGGGGTGCAACGGTGATATAATAATACGATTTTTTAAATCGGATAAAAATTATGACCTCTATAGGGCCCACAAGCTAAAAACGTGATTTTTTGTACAATCAAGGGCCATAATTCAGGAAATTAAAATTCAATATGCGCGAATATCGAAAAAAACTAAGATCTTTGGGTTATAAACTTGTAAACATTTCAAGTTTCAACAAAATCGGATAAAAATTGTGACCTCTATAGGGTCCACAACCTTGATATACCATATTTTTACGCTATTTGAGAACGAACGGCGGCCATTTTGTCTGGCAATTTTGGAACGATTTTCACGAAATTCGAACTCAGTCATCCTTAGGGTGCAACGGTGATATAATAATACGTTTTTTTAAATCGGATAAAAATTATGACCTCTATAGAGTCCACAAGCTAAAAACGTGATTTTTCGTACAATCAGGGGCCATAATTCAGAAAGTTACGGTCCGATATGCGCGAATATCGAAAGGAACTGAGATCTTTGTGTAATAAACTTACATATTAATACGGTTTTTTAAATCGGATAAAAATTATGACCTCTATAGGGTCCACAAGCTAAAAACACGATTTTTCGTACAATCAGGGGCCATAATTCAGGAAGTTACGGTCCGATATGCGCGAATATCGAAAGGAACTGAGATCTTTGGGTTTCGTACAATCAGGGGCCATAATTCAGAAAGTTACGGTCCGATATGCGCGAATATCGAAAGGAACTGAGATCTTTGTGTAATAAACTTACATATTAATACGGTTTTTTAAATCGGATAAAAATTATGACCTCTCTAGGGTCCACAAGCTAAAAACACGATTTTTCGTACAATCAGGGGCCATAATTCAGGAAGTTACGGTCCGATATGCGCGAATATCGAAAGGAACTGAGATCTTTGGGTTATAAACCTACATTTCAAGTTTCAACAAAATCAATCGGATAAAAATTGTGACCTCTATAGGGTCCACAAGCTAAAAACGTGATTTTTCGTACAAACAGGGGCCATAATCCATGAAGTTTCGATCCGATACATGCCAATATCGGAAGCAGCCAAGATCTTTTGGGGATAAACCTATATTTCAAGTTTCGTCAAAATCGGACAAGAATTGTGACCTGTAGAGAGTCCACAAACAAATTGTGGACGGACGGACGGACGGATGTCCGGACGGACGGACGGACGGACAGGGGCGACGACAATATACATCCTCATGAAAATGTGGGCGTATAAAAACTGTGTTCTGTTAATGTGTTTACCGATGCTTAAATGCCACTCAAAGATTATAATCAGAGATTCCTGTGTTTGCTGAGAACATTCCTCAGGATATGTCCAGAGTTGTTTCCCTTTGTCAGTTTGTGCAGGATGGAGGGTCAAAAACCAATTAAGGTTCTGTGTATACTATAAAGCAGAGATCAAAATACAAGTAGGCCGTAGCAATATTTCATAAATATTGTCAGTTTGGCAGCTTTGACATTTCTTACGTTGTGCTAAAACACGATTAGCCATATGTATGATAAAACATATTTACTCTTACATTGTGCTAAAACACCATTAGTCATGTATGATAAAACATATTAACCTACCAATATTTTTAGTTCTGACCGAATCAACAGATGTCTCTTCAGGACTGCCAGTTATTTTGGAATATTCCTCACGAGTCATTCCCAGATAAAAGCAGAAGTCTGACCCTTTCAGGACATGATCGGCGCCCGGATTTAACTGTAGGCGTGGTTCCGATTTGTTGACATCTAAAACAGCCACTAAGCATACACCATATCTATAAAGAGAGAGATGGGATTAGAAACTCAACACAAACCAGGTTATTTCGTGACTAACATATGATTCTATTTTATTTCACTAATTGGCTTGCACGTATGGGTCTTTAGCAGCTAGAGAAATCCGGAAATTGGACAGGCGACCCTGCTCCTTGTCACGTACAAGTGTGGGATGGAAACCACGCCATTTGACTCTAGGACAGACCTTGTGATCTAAAGTGTACAACTTTTATTCAGTTACTAAGAACGAACAATGACGCAGCATAAGCATATGCGCTTGACATCAATTTGCCATAAAACCCATAGAATAATTGTATCGTGTAACCTGTAAACACCTTTCCAATACGTTGCATTCAACTGTTGTATGGCAGAGAGATAAACTAGGTCATTTCGGGACTAACATATGGTTTTAATTTTATTTCAATAATTTGCTTGCGCGTCGGGGTCTTTAGCATTGGGAGGAAACCAGAGGGCCTGGAGAAAACCCACGAGGTTGGACAAGCGACCCTACTCCTTGTCACGTACAACCGAGGATTCAGAACCACGCCTGTTGACTCAATGACCAACTGTGTATGAATTTGTTGAATCATGTAAAATACAAAAAATGAGCCAATATTTGATGTTTCAGTTCCTACCTTTGATGGGCATCTACAGAAGCTTCTGTGAATTTTTTACCCTCGTAGATTCTAAAGAAAGAACTTTTACACAGCTGTATATGATAAACCTCCATTCCAGAATGACGACCATAAACTTGTTGCCATGGTTCATTAGCCAACTCACCTTCTCTATAACAAAATAACAGAGTAGAAAATTGTGTAATTACAATAATATTAGAGTAATTGTAATAATAACAGTGTAATTTCAACAATAGACAGGTAATAATAAAAGTGTAATTACAACACTAAAAGTATGATAATAATAAAAGTGTAATTTAAATAATAAAAGTGTAATTTTAAATAATAAAAGTGTAATTGTAATAATAAGTGTAATTATAATAATTAAAGTGTAATTATAATAATCAAAGTGTAATTTACAATAATTAAAGTGTAATTAAAAGTGTAATTCCAACAGTAAGAGTGTAATTATAATTATAAATTTTTAATCATAATAATACATGTGTAATTACATTAATGAAAGTGTAATTGTAATAAAACAGTGTAATTGTAATAATAAAAGTGTAATTACAACACAGGCAGTGTAATTGCAATAATAAAAGTGTAATTATAATAATAACAGTGTAATTGTAATGATAAAAGCGTAATTACAACACAGACAGTGTAATTAAAATAAAAGAAGTGTAATTACCTGCCTCTGGAGGTATGTAGTAATAACGTAACTAGGGTAGATAGACCAGGATATAAACAGTTGTTAGCTAATAGAGCATATTTAAACTCATCTTCACAAACCACATGCTCAGCAAACTTCACATGCATTTTATTCTCAGCTTTAAATAGTTGAAGATACTGTCGACATTTTGGAGCAAAATCTTTCACAGCCCATGATCTGAGAATAGTGTGTTGATCCTAATAAAATATGAAGTGAATAATTAATTGACCAAAAATAATTAATCAACAAAATAATTCTGACAAACGTTTTGAGCTTGGCACTATTAAATATGATCTTAGAGTTTGATAAAGTAGAAAATTTGAGGCTATAATGTTTTGACAATCCAGCGTAAAATTGGTTAAATCTCAACAGAAATTTTTCAACCAAGACAGATCAACAATTTTATTTTTCACCCAAATTAAAGGGACATTATAAACAGCTGGCAGTTTGCACTACAATAGTTAAAATCTAGATAATGTAAAGGGAATATGCTGAAAATATCAGTCGGATTGCTCCACTCTGAACCGAGATATTAGCGTTTGAATTTTAGTCCTAGCCTCGGTCATCACTACTAAAGTCGGTACAATAAAAAACATAGTCTCGATTATCCTTTTTTGGATTAAATAATTAATAAGCGTTGAGCAGCAAATCGGATTCCAATCCAGAGAAAATCTGACAAGATGCCATCGAGAGTTGATTAAGGTCTTTTCATGTTAATTAATGTCTAATTAATAGGTTATATAACATGTCAGGCCTAAAGAAAGACCTACAATAGGCAGATTTAACTCTTGCATAATGTATGTTTAAGGGGGTCAAATGTCAAATATGATTTTAACGTTTCATCAAAACAACCAATTGAAAATCTACAACTTACTGCTTTGTTTCTGTCCCTCGCATTTTTTGGTGCCAAAAAGAAGCAGGCATCTGCTGAGTTTATTCGACATCTTTTCAGATCCACATCCTTTAAGGCAGACCCTCGGATATAAAATACACGATTCGCCCATTTTGGATCTTTTATATCATCTGCATATCATTTTCTAGTTCCTTTGTACTGACCAGTACAACTGAGTGTTCCTGAAATAATAGATAGAGATGAATGGGGTTTAACATCCACTCGACACAAACTAGGTCATTTTAGGACCAACATACTGTATGGTTGATTTTATTTCATTTCAATAATTTGTTAGCGCATAGCAAGCCTGGAAATAAGGCACCTGTCACAGACATTATCTGGCACTAAACCTCTGGTGCCTGTCATTTTGTCCGTGATTTGTCTTTTTTATTGATATTATTAATACATGTCTAGCACTAAGTTGAAAATGTCCGTTAGTATTTCATTGGTGCCTGACATTTTGTCAGGTATATCTACAACCGTTATTTCCAGGCCTGGCGCATAGGGATCTTTAGCAGTGGGAGGAAACTGGAGGACCCGGAAGAAAACCACGCGGTTGGACAAGCAACTCTATTCCTTGCCACGTGCAAGCAGGGAGTCGAAACCATGCCACTTGTCCCAATGACAGACCTTATGATCAAACGAGCATAGTTTAACCTTTCGGTCATCCAATGCCCCTGGCACTAACCAAGCTCATTAAGACGTGTATATACTATGAAGTATGCTATGAGGGAAAACTATGGTCTACCCTTATTTTAATTTCCAAATTTTAGGGGATCTTTAACGTGCTGTCAGTGGTATATATATGGGACCTCAGTTTCCATCTCATACGAACAACTAGATGGTTTTCCTTACTAGGCTGGAAACTCAGCTGGAGAAATCCCAAGAACCCTTCTCAGTCAACATTTAGATGAAACCCAGTACCATCTGGTTAGCGAGCCAGCTCGATATTCACCAGGCCAGTTGTTTCTTTGAAGGCTGATAACGTAAACCAGATTTACTCTTTGTTTCAACACAAATGTGAAATACTTCAAGGTTTTGCTTATTAAATTGTTTTTTGAAATGTTACAGAAAGCCCCAGTCATTAGTAAATATATTTAAACTCGAGACACTATAACAGGACAGAAGAATCTAGACGTACCTAGATATATAAACAATGACACAGTAAACCACATATTTACATCACTGCTACATTCTACCCTCGAGATGCTCCTCAGAGTTGTTTTAGAAACAATAAGCCCTCCCATGTCTGCAAAGCTGTTTGACCCCACGTTAGGTGTCTTAATGTGTGACATGATGTTCCTGTTGGGAATCTGTCCCATGATCCAAGGCATGGAATTCCCAGTTAGCCAAAGGGAATTCCCCATGACGGAGCCAGTACAAACTATTTAAACTCATAACACCACAAGGCAGAACAATCTAGGCGTCCCTGGATATATATGTTCTATAAATTATGGGTGATATCAGGAAGTTTTGTGCCAAATCAGGACGTTTTGTGCCAAATCAGGAAGTTTTGTAGAAAATCAGGAAGTTTTGTGCCAAATCAGGAAGTTTTGTAGAAAATCAGGAAGTCTTGTGCAAAATCAGGTAGTTTAGGGTAAAACTTCCAAGTTTTAGTTTGGTCAAAAGAAATGTTCTAAGTGTCTAGCAATCTAACTTATTTCACGTAAGTTTTTTCATGCAAATCGTATTACTATAACAAATTACCTCAAGTTTTGGATGGGCATAAAATTCATTTAAAAAGTTCATAACAACTTCTGTATTGGGTGATTTAAGACAAACGACAACATGGCGATAACGACTTGATTCTCCTTTCTTATATTCTCCACCAGATTTCTTCTGTTGTATCCATGTCGACGCAATTTCTTCTAGCTGCAAAAAAAACCCATGAAATAATATTACTGCAGAGAGAGAGAGAGAGAGAGAGAGAGAGAGAGAGAGAGAGAGAGGGGGGGGGGCTTAACATTAATCTTAGCACAAACTAGGTCAGTTCAGTACAGGACTAACATACAGGTAAAAGAAGTGATCAGGAAGACAAAGGAACCCACCCTCGAAATAATGAAATGAAATGGGGTTTAAAGTCCTACTGTTCTGCTCCTAACCTGGGCTAATGAAGACGGGCATACACATACTCTTATATTCCAACTGCCAAGGGATCTTTTACGTACATGCCAATGTGTACACAGGACCTCGTTTTTTTGTCACTAACGTTGTCCTTTGTCAGGCCCTCTGTCCTCCGCCCCTGACAAGGGGGAAATCACTTACTTCCTGGAACAATGCAGGGATCGAACATGTGACCTCCAGGTTAGCGAGCCAGCACCTTACCCACTAAGGTTTCCTCGAACAATGCACGGATCGAACATGTGACCTCCAGGTTAGCGAGCCAGCACCTTACCCACTAAGCCACTGTTTCACCCTAGAACTTCTAATGTCGGGCATAATTCTTCTGATGCCTCTCATTTTTTCCGTAACTGATTTGTGATATTTTTTTGTTTCTATTATTATTTTAAATGCACGACATTTTCAAAATGTTTCTAGAGATTCAATATTTGATGTATTTTCAAAACCCTACATTACCAAGATGTCTTGTTCAAAGAATGTGACAATTTCTAACATTATTCAGATCATCAAAAATATTTTCAAGATTCTTTACGCATAAAAATGATGATCATGAACCAAGACTTTAAAACAGGTAGATGAATCTCACCTGTCTCGGTATGTAACAGGTAGATGAATCTCACCTGTCTTGGTATGTAACAGGTAGATGAATCTCACCTGTCTCGGTATAAAACAGGTAGATGAAACTCACCTGTCTCGGTATAAAAGTGAATGCTACTATAATCATGACAAACATGAAAAGCTGTCCAAGCCAAATATCGGGTGATATATCTCCGTATCCCACGGTACTAAACGTAAGAACAACAAAATACATGGATTCAAACATGGTCAATGATTTCTCCTCGCTACCTCTCTGTATATGCTGTATACCACAAATACTGAAATACAAAATTTATATAAATAACTCAAAATATGAAGGAAATAGGGTTTAATGTCCACTTGACATAAACTAGGTCATTTTGAGACTAACACAGGAGATAACCCACGAGGTTGGACAGACGACCCTACTCCTTGTCACGTACAACCTGGGGATCGAAACCACGCCAGTTGACTCAAAGACAGACCTTATCATACTACGCACACACGTTAACCATTCGTCCCCTTTAACACTCCTTCGTCCCCTTTAACACTCCTTTATAAATGTTATCAAATTGTGAAATTGTAATCTCTAAAATGGTTCATTTCTGTTTATATAAATATATGGAATTAAACCTGCCGCCATGTTGTTGTCCATGAACATTTATTGATAGGCCTGTTTTAAAGCTGTCTGAAGCCAAAATAAATTAAAAATAAATTCCCAAATAAAGATCAGTACCTCAACTTTATGAGAACTGTGTCAAAGACAGAGTTGGATTTGTTTGTTGGCAACAAGACAATCGTAGACAAATGGAAATATGAAATTTAATTATAAAGGTACAACACAAAGCACAAAAACAAAACTGTCAATGGACCTGCATCGCTAACAAGTAGAACCAAGCCATAAATCCTGAGGAACTTTCTCTAACCCAGGACATCCTGGTTATAGTATAAAATTAGTACCTCGAGGTAGAATGAAAAGTCGATATCTTAACGTGACTTTTATTGTTTTAATTTTAAAATCTGTCAGACTGTATCATGAAATAAATCATAAGGTGTGCATTAACATTTTAATGGCTAATAAAATAAACCTATTTATGCATACCAAATCTCACAGACAATAACATACATATTAACTACGCATAAATAAAGTAAAAAGATTTTTAATATACACTACAGCATGTAGTTATACCTCAAGGATATCAGACCATAATGGAATCTGATTAAAACACAGATCCAATTTCATTTCGTTTTTATAGTTCAAAATTTCGGTTTTACTTGTCTTTACTACACTTGGATCTGGAAGCGTTGTTATTTAACTTGTGTCCTGCTTGAAATGAGGGGGCAGCCAATCAAATGATCTGTCGAATCGAACGTTTGACCTTTTTTTGCGTGGAACTGTGGGTAGACGTTAGCGGCAATAGAAATCAAAACAAAGCAAAAGTAGATAAAAAATACATGGCGGTCGCGCCAATTGGTTAATCGAATGACTGACATAATCGGGTCAAATGTCGCTTGCTTGGTACCCGACGTCTTAGAACGTGAACTCCCACTATAACTTGTGTAGGCCATCGAAAGTATAAAGATAGTTTAACAGGCAACGAAACATACGCCCACAGCAACTTAATCGTCCGGGCAGTCAACAAGGGTTGTCGCATATTTTTACTTTTTTCGGTAATGAAACATTTATAATACACTAAAATCTGATTAAGAGCAACAACTCACAAAGTAATTATCAGAAAACTATTAGAATTTGTTTGGTTTTTATAAAGTTCTGCCCCATGCTAACGTTTTGTATGCAAAGCTTTTAATATCATGGATTTAACTGTTCAAGTCATAAAAATTCATTGAAAATCAATATACTTGTTCGTCTCAAGATCTTAAACTCTGTGTTATTAATCTGAAGTCAATCGGATTATAACTTTAGCCTTTAGAGCATCACAAGATTTTGCAAAGTGATCAAGGGCCATAACTTTGGCAGTAATTATCAGAAATCGTTGAAAATCAATAGGAATCTTCGTCTCATGACCTTAAACACTGTGTATAAATTTAAAGTCAATCGAATATTAACTTTCGCTTCTAGAGCATCCACAAGATTTTTTGAAGTGATCAAGGGCCATAACTCTGGCAGTAATTATCAGAAATCGTCTTGTGACCTTAAACACTGTGTATAAATTTAATGTCAATCGGATGTTAACTTTAGCCTCTAGAGCATCCACAAGATTTTTTGAAGTGATCAAGGGCCATAACTCTGGCAGTAATTATTGGAAATCGTTGAAAATCAATAGGTTTCTTCGTCTCATGACCTTAACCATTGTGTATAAATTTGAAGTCAATCGGATATTAACTTTGGCTTTTAGAGCCTCCACAAGATTTTTTTAAGTGATCAAGGGCCATAACTCTGGCAGTAATTATCGGAAATCGCTTAAAATAAATAGGCCTCTTCGTCTCATGACCTTAAAAACTGTGTATAAATTTAAAGTTAATCGGATATTAACTTTGGCCTTTAGAGCGTCCACAAGATTTTTTGAAGTGATCAAGGGCCATAACTCTGGCAGTAATTATCGGAAATCTTTGAAAATCAATAGGCTTCTTCGTCTCATGAGCTCAAACACTGTGTATAAATTTAAGGTCAATTGGATATTAACTTTGGCCTCTAGAGCGTCCACAAGATTTTTCAAAGTGATCAAGGGCCATAACTCTGGCAGTAATTATCGGAAATCGCTGAAAATCAATAGGCTTCTTCGTTTCAAGACCTTAAACACTGTGTATAAATTTAAAGTCAATCAGATATTAACTTTAGCCTCTAGAGCGCTCACAAGCAATTGTGGACGCCGGACCGACGGGTAATATTTTCATTTTATTTTTATTCTTAGTTTATTCTTATTCTGTTTTGAATACTCTACTACGAAGTTTTGTTTTTAAATATTTTGATTGTATTGTATCATTATTGATTATTATTATGTTTAGTTAAAGTTACTATTTAATTTTCTGTACCGGTGTTTCAAACCTCAGAAAATAAACTATTCAAGATATGTGTCATGTGCTTGTATGACTGTGTTGATATATAAATAAGCTTCATTTTGGTTAAATAATTATGTCTCTAGCTCTTTTCGTTTCTCAGATATGGAGTGGGATTGAAAATTGAAGCAAAATGGCCAATTTTGCGAAAAGGGGGTCTGCCAGTTGGCGTTACTAAACGGACAGTAACTCCATCAATTCTGCTCCGATTTTTAAAAAATTGGTGTTGTTACAATGCTGAGATATGCAGTTTTGGGAAAATAACAGTGTTATAGACAACAAATTAATATTAAAAAATAGCTGCTTGTAGCTAGTTCAAGTTTACGTAATTATTTAATCTTCTGTACTGTTATTGCAAACATTAGAAAATAAACTTCTCAACCTATGTGTAATGGGTTTGGATGATTGCGTTGGTGCGTAAATCAGCTTTATTTTGGTGAAATACTTATGTCTCTAGGACTTTTGGTGTCTGAGATATGAAGTGGGGTTGAAAATTGAAGCAAAATGGCCAATTTCGCGAACAAGGGGTCTGCCAGTTCGCGTTACTAAATGGGCAGTAACTCAGTCAATTCTGCTCCGATTTTCATAAACTTGGTGTTGTTACAATACTAAGATGTACAGCTTTCGGAAAATAGCAAGCTTCTAAAGAAGAAAATAATATTTAAAAATAGCTGCCGGTCGCTACTATTCTATCATATCCTTACATAACACAAATAATAGACAATGCAATGTCATGTTATTTGAAGCAAAATATTAGAATTAATACAAGAGTAAATATTTACAACCTATTAATTGAACAAAACAGGATGGCAAAAGACTATTAGAAAATGTAAACAACTTTTCATCACAGGGCTCGATGCAACTTCCGTTCAACCGAAAAACGGTTAGGAACCAAACCGGAATAGGTTTCAACAGCATGGTCTGAGCTTATCGTGCATAAAAGACAATTATTTACACAAATTCCTAACTTTGACAATTACTAAAACTATAGTAAACATGATCCAGAATACTTAAATAATATCTTACCTATAAAGACAAATACAAAATAGATGTATTTTAGTATTTATTGATATTTTAATAAGAGCTGTAATGAAACCACTCAAAATGGACAGAGTGCTAATTTCCCACAATGCAATTAATGAAGCATTAAACAAAGACTGAGTCGACCCTAAGTCCAAATCAAGTAGTCAGTCGAATAAACCGGTCGATGGCTTATTAAAATTTTGGAATCGTTTGTAATCAGTATAAGTTAAAGAAAAAACGCACTAATTCCAATATCTTTTATCATTGTTTTTGTTTATTTTTTACGTCCCCTCATGTTCAAATTTGATTGTTCAAATTAAAACTTTAAGGTGTTATTGCCACCGCGGCTTAATAAAGTCATGCTTTACTTTTTCCCTCATCCCCATATGCCCCCATCTTTTAAGTGCACGCCAATGTGTACACGGGACCTCGGTTTTTCGTCCCATCCGAACGACTAGACATCTGTCCTTGTCCACCTCCAAAAGAATATAGAGTCCCTATATATGATATGTTGGGTTAGGGGGGCAAATGGCGATAAGGTATTTGACATTATCATGTGGCCTCGTCCAGTCAATAAAATCAGTCAGTTAGTTCAGTCGATAACATCAGTAAGTTAGTTCATGCTCGTCCCATCCGAACGACTAGACAGCTGTCCTTGTCCGCCTCGAAAAGAATAGAGTCAATATATATGATATGAACATGGAAAGGGGATGCGATGGGGCGGGGGGGGGGGGGCGTGTCGGGATGAGGTATTTGACATTTTCATGTGGCCTCGTCCAGTCGATAAAATCAGTCAGTTAGTTCAGTCGAATAATCCAGTCGAATAATTCAGTCGAATAGTTCAGTCGAATAATTCAGTCGAATAAACAAGTCGCTCAATATTAAGTAGCGGTGGCAGCGGGCTAAGATAATTAGTAGCAAATCATGCTCGTAGCCATAGCTGAAGGAGCCGGGGGCATGGGGTAGGGACCTGGGGGCTTCCCGACTAGTTTCAAGAAATGAAACGAAATGAAATGGAGTTTTAACGTCCTACTGTTCTGCTTGGAACTGTGCTAATGAAGACGGGCATACGCCATACACTGTGGGATGAGTGAAATTTTGCCCGGACAACGGCACTACGGCATACTCTTATATCGAATTCCATCTGTCAAGGGATCTTTTACGTCCACGCCAATGTATACACGGGACCTTGGTTTTTCGTCCCATCCGAAAGACTAGACAGCTGTCCTTGTCCGCCTCGAAAAGAATAGAATCCCTATATATGATATGAACGAAGAAAGGGGATGGGGTGCGGCGGGGGGGGGGGGGGAGGTATTTGACATTTTCATGTGGCCACGTCCAGTCGATAAAATCAGCCAGTTAGTTCAGTCGAATAATCCAGTCGAATAAACCAGTCGAATAATTCAGTCGAGAAGTTCAGTCGAATACTTCAGTCGAATAGTTCAGTCGAATAATCCAGTCGAATAATTCAGTCGAATAAACAAGTCGCTCAATATTAAGCAGCGGTGGCAGCGGGCTAAGATAATTAGTAGCAAATCATGCTCGTAGCTATAGCTGAAGGAGCCGGGGGTATGGGGTAGGGACCTGGGGGCTTCCCAACTAGTTTCAAGAAATGAAAAGAAATGAAATGGGGTTTTAACGTCCTACTGTTCTGCTTGGAACTGGGCTAATGAAGACGGGCACACGCCATACACTGTGGGATGAGGGAAATTTTGCCCGGACAGCGGCACTACGGCATACTCTTATATCGAATTCCATCTGTCAAGGGATCTTTTACGTCCACGCCAATGTATACACGGGACCTCGGTTTTTCGTCCCATCCGAAAGACTAGACAGCTGTCCTTGACCGCCTCGAAAAGAATAGAGTCCCTATATATGATATGAACGAAGAAAGGGAATGGGGTGGGGCGGGTGTGTGGGGTGTGTGTGAGGTATTTGACATTTTCATGTGGCCTCGTCCAGTCGATAAAATCAGCCAGTTAGCTCAGTCGAATAAACCAGTCGAATAAACCAGTCGAATAATTCAGTCGAAAAGTTCAGTCGAATAATTCAGTCGAATAAACAAGTCGCTCAATATTAAGTAGCGGTGGCAGCGGGCTAAGATAATTAGTAGCAAATCATGCTCGTAGCCATAGCTGAAGGAGCCGGGGGCATGGGGTAGGGACCTGGGGGCTTCCCAACTAGTTTCAAGAAATGAAACGAAATGAAATGGGGTTTTAACGTCCTACTGTTCTGCTTGGAACTGGGCTAATGAAGACGGGCATACGCCATACACTGTGGGATGAGGGAAATTTTGCCCGGACAGCGGCACTACGGCATACTCTTATATCGAATTCCATCTGTCAAGGGATCTTTTACGTCCACGCCAATGTATACACGGGACCTTGGTTTTTCGTCCCATCCGAAAGACTAGACAGCTGTCCTTGTCCGCCTCGAAAAGAATAGAATCCCTATATATGATATGAACGAAGAAAGGGGATGGGGTGGGGCGGGGGGTGTGGGGTGTGTGTGAGGTATTTGACATTTTCATGTGGCCACGTCCAGTCGATAAAATCAGCCAGTTAGTTCAGTCGAATAATCCAGTCGAATAAACCAGTCGAATAATTCAGTCGAGAAGTTCAGTCGAATACTTCAGTCGAATAATCCAGTCGAATAAACAAGTCGCTCAATATTAAGCAGCGGTGGCAGCGGGCTAAGATAATTAGTAGCAAATCATGCTCGTAGCTATAGCTGAAGGAGCCGGGGGTATGGGGTAGGGACCTGGGGGCTTCCCAACTAGTTTCAAGAAATGAAAAGAAATGAAATGGGGTTTTAACGTCCTACTGTTCTGCTTGGAACTGGGCTAATGAAGACGGGCACACGCCATACACTGTGGGATGAGGGAAATTTTGCCCGGACAGCGGCACTACGGCATACTCTTATATCGTATTCCATCTGTCAAGGGATCTTTTACGTCCACGCCAATGTATACATGGGACCTCGGTTTTTCGTCCCATCCGAAAGACTAGATAGCTGTCCATGACCGCCTCGAAAAGAATAGAGTCCCTATATATGATATGAACGAAGAAAGGGGATGGGGTGGGGCGGGGGGTGTGGGGTGTGTGTGAGGTATTTGACATTTTCATGTGGCCTCGTCCAGTCGATAAAATCAGCCGGTTAGTTCAGTCGAATAATCCAGTCGAATAAACCAGTCGAATAATTCAGTCGAGAAGTTCAGTCGAATACTTCAGTCGAATAATTCAGTCGAATAAACAAGTCGCTCAATATTAAGCAGCGGTGCAGCGGGCTAAGATAATATAGTAGCAAATCATGCTCGTAGCCATAGCTGAAGGTGCCGGGGGCATGGGGTAGGGACTGGGGGGCTTCCCAACTAGTTTCAAGAAATGAAAAGAAATGAAATGGGGTTTTAACGTCCTACTGTTCTGCTTGGAACTGGGCTAATGAAGACGGGCATACGCCATACACGTCCACGCGAATGTGTACACGGGACCTAGGTTTTTCATACCATCCGAACGACTAGACAGCTGTCCTTGTCCGCCTCGAAAAGTATAGAATCCCTATATATGATATGAACGAAGAAAGGGGATGGGGTGGGGCGGGGGGGTGGGGGGGGGGGGGGTGAGGTATTTGACATTTTCATGTGGCATCGTCCAGTCGATAAAATCAGTCAGTTAGTTCAGTCGAATAATCCAGTCGAATAAACCAGTCGAAAAATTCAGTCGAGAAGTTCAGTCGAATACTTCAGTCGAATAGTTCAGTCGAATAATCCAGTCGAATAATTCAGTCGAATAAACAAGTCGCTCAATATTAAACAGCGGTGGCAGCGGGCTAAGATAATTAGTAGCAAATCATGCTCGTAGACATAGCTGAAGGAGCCGGGGCATGGGGTAGGGGCCGGGGGGCTTCCCAACTAGTTTCAAGAAATAAAAAGAAATGAAATGGGGTTTTAACGTCCTACTGTTCTGCTTGGAACTGGGCTAATGAAGACGGGCATACACCATACACTGTGCGATTATGGAAATTTTGCCCGGACAGCGGCACTACGGCATACTCTTATATCGAATTCCATCTGTCAAAGGATCTTTTACGTCCCGTCTTTCAGATGGGACGAAAAACCGAGGTCCCGTGTATACATTGGCGTGGACGTAAAAGATCCCTTGACAGATGGAATTCGATATAAGAGTATGCCGTAGTGCCGCTGTCCGGGCAAAATTTCCCTAATCGCATACTGTATGGCGTATGCCCGTCTTCATAAGCCCAGTTCCAAGCAGAACAGTAGGACGTTAAAACCCCCATTTCATTTCTTTTCATTTCTTGAAACTAGTTGGGAAGCCTCCCGGTCCCTACCCCATGCCTCGGCTCTTTCAGCTATGTCTACGAGCATGATTTGCTACTATATTATCTTAGCCCGCTGCCACCGCTGCTTAATATTGAGCGACTTGTTTATTCGACTGAATTATTCGACTGAAGTATTCGACTGAACTTTTCGACTGAATTATTCGACTGGTTTATTCGACTGGATTATTCGACTGAACTAACTGACTGATTTTATCGACTGGACGAGGCCACATGAAAATGTCAAATACCCCCCCCCCCCACGCCCCACCCCATCCCCTTTCTTCGTTCATATCATATATAGGTATTCTATTCTTTTCGAGGCGGACAAGGACAGCTGTCTAGTCGTTCGGATGGGATGAAAAACCGAGGTCCCGTGTACACATTCGCGTGGACGTAAAAGATCCTTTGACAGATGGAATTCGATATAAGAGTAGGCCGTAGTGCCGCTGTCCGGGCAAAATTTCCCTCATAGAAAAGTGTATGGCGTATGCCCGTCTTCATTAGCCCAGTTCCAAGCAGAACAGTAGGACGTTAAAACCCCATTTCATTTCTTTTCATTTCTTGAAACCGGTTGGGAAGCCCCCCCGGTCCCTACCCCATGCCCTCGGCTCCTTCAGCTATGGCTACGAGCATGACTTGCTACTAATTATCTTAGCCCGCTGCCACCGCTGCTTAATATTGAGCGACTTGTTTATTCGACTGAATTATTCGACTGAAGTATTCGACTGAACTTTTCGACTGAATTATTCGACTGGTTTATTCGACTGAACTAACTGACTGATTTTATCGACTGGACGAGGCCACATGAAAATGTCAAATACCTCACCCCCCCCCCCCCCGCCCCACCCCCTTTCTTCGTTCATATCATATATAGGAACTCTATTCTTTTCGAGGCGGACAAGGACAGCTGTCTAGTCTTTCGGATGGGACGAAAAACCGAGGTCCCGTGTATACATTGGCGTGGACGTAAAAGATACCTTGACAGATGGAATTCGATATAAGAGTATGCCGTAGTGCCGCTGTCCGGGAAAAATTTCCCTAATCGCATAGTGTATGGCGTATGCCCGTCTTCATAAGCCCAGTTCCAAGCAGAACAGTAGGACGTTAAAACCCCATTTCATTTCTTTTCATTTCTTGAAACTAGTTGGGAAGCCCCCCGGTCCCTACCCCATGCCTCGGCTCCTTCAGCTATGTCTACGAGCATGATTTGCTACTATATTATCTTAGCCCGCTGCCACCGCTGCTTAATATTGAGCGACTTGTTTATTCGACTGAACTATTCGACTGAATTATTCGACTGAAGTATTCGACTGAACTTTTTGACTGGTTTATTCGACTGGATTATTCGACTGAACTAACTGAATGATTTTATCGACTGGACGAGGCCACATGAAAATGTCAAAAAACTCACCCCCCCCCGCCCCACCCCATCCCCTTTCTTCGTTCATATCATATATAGGGATTCTATTCTTTTCGAGGCGGACAAGGACAGCTGTCTAGTCGTTCGGATGGGATGAAAAACCGAGGTCCCGTGTACACATTCGCGTGGACGTAAAAGATCCTTTGACAAATGGAATTCGATATAAGAGTATGCCGTAGTGCCGCTGTCCGGGCAAAATTTCCCTCATAGCACAGTGTATGGCGTATGCCCGTCTTCATTAGCCCAGTTCCAAGCAGAAAAGTAGGACGTTAAAACCCCATTTCATTTCTTTTCATTTCTTGAAACTAGTTGGGAAGCCCCCCGGTCCCTACCCCATGCCCCCGGCTCCTTCAGCTATTGCTACGAGCATGATTTGCTACTAATTATCTTAGCCCGCTGCCACCGCTGCTTAATATTGAGCGACTTGTTTATTCGACTGAATTATTCGACTGAACTATTCGACTGAAGTATTCGACTGAACTTTTCGACTGAATTATTCGACTGGTTTATTCGACTGGATTATTCGACTGAACTAACTGACTGATTTTATCGACTGGATGAGGCCACATGAAAATGTCAAATACCCCCCCCCCCCCGCCCCACCCCATCCCCTTTCTTCGTTCATATCATATACAGGGACTCTATTCTTTTCGAGGCGGACAAGGACAGCTGTCTAGTCGTTCGGATGGGACGAAAAACCGAGGTTCCGTGTATACATTGGCGTGGACGTAAAAGATCCCTTGACAGATGGAATTCGATATAAGAGTATGCCGTAGTGCCGCTGTCCGGGCAAAATTTCCCTCATCGCACAGTGTATGGCGTATGCCCGTCTTCATTAGCCCAGTTCCAAGCAGAACAGTAGGACGTTAAAACCCCATTTCATTTCTTGAAACTAGTTGGGAAGCCCCCCAGTCCCTACCCCATGCCCCCGGCTCCTTCAGCTATGGCTACGAGCATGATTTGCTACTATATTATCTTAGCCCGCTGCCATCGCTGCCTAATATTGAGCGACTTGTTTATTCGACTGAATTATTCGACTGAAGTATTCGACTGAACTTTTCGACTGAATTATTCGACTGGTTTATTCGACTGGATTATTCGACTGAACTAACTGACTGATTTTATCGACTGGACGAGGCCACATGAAAATGCCAAATACCTCACCCCCCCCCCCCCCCGGCCCCATCGCATCCCCTTTCTTCGTTCATATCATATATAGGGATTCTAATGTTTTCGAGGCGGACAAGGACAGCTGTCTAGTCGTTCGGATGGGATGAAAAACCGAGGTCCCGTGTACACATTCGCGTGGACGTAAAAGATCCTTTGACAAATGGAATTCTATATAAGAGTAGGCCGTAGTGCCGCTGTCCGGGCAAAATTTCCCTCATAGCACAGTGTATGGCGTATGCCCGTCTTCATTAGCCCAGTTCCAAGCAGAACAGTAGGACGTTAAAACCCCATTTCATTTCTTTTCATTTCTTGAAACTAGTTGGGAAGCCCCCCGGTCCCTACCCCATGCCCCCGGCTCCTTCAGCTATGGCTACGAGCATGATTTGCTACTAATTATCTTAGCCCGCTGCCACCGCTGCTTAATATTGAGCGACTTGTTTATTCGACTGAACTATTCGACTGAACTTTTCGACTGAATTATTCGACTGGTTTATTCGACTGGATTATTCGACTGAACTAACTGAATGATTTTATCGACTGGACGAGGCCACATGAAAATGTCAAATACCTCACACACACCCCGGCCCCATCGCATCCCCTTTCTACGTTCATATCATATATATAGGGATTCTTTTCGAGGCGGACAAGGACAGCTGTCTAGTCTTTCGGATGGGACGAAAAACCGAGGTCCCGTGTATACATTGGCGTGGACGTAAAAGATCCCTTGACAGATGGAATTCGATATAAGAGTAGGCCGTAGTGCCGCTGTCCGGGCAAAATTTCCCTCATAGCACAGTGTATGGCGTGGGCCCGTCTTCATTAACAAATCATGCTCGTAGCCATAACTGAAGGATCCGGGGGCATTGGGTAGGGGCCGGGGGGCTTCCCAACTAGTTTCAAGTCATGTACTTTAGATACTAGTATTTTCGCTCCCACGCACAGGGCCCTTCCCATTCCACCAACACCCCGTTTCTATGGTCATATATAGGGACTATTCTTTTCGAGGTGGGGGCCGACAATATTAGTATCTACTTAAGTACAATTATCTCCTGCGACGGGTGAGGACCAGACCCCGCCCAAGCCCTCGGCTCCTACAGCTATGGCAACGAACATTGAGCTACTCAATGGGCTGTTTTTCCGACTGGTTTCATCGACTGAAGTATTTGACTGATTTTATCGACTGAGATATGTGTGGGATTTTATCGTCTGGACGAGGCCACGTTAAAATGTCAGATTTATGTAAGATGAATCATTACTTGGAGAGACCTAGGAAAACTATATACTACATGTAATTGGGGATCCGATTTATAGGAAGTTATAAGTTGTTTAATTGTTGCTGTTATGTAGGCACTATTTGCTCCTGAAATAAAGTGTTGAAGATCCAGTCCAAGAATCTGTATTCATTTCTGATCCTAACAGAACACACGTCGAAGAGCTACATTCCCTGCTAGTCAAATTGTACATAATATATTGAAGAAGAAGGCATGGATATCAACTTTATTCTTCCTTCAGCAGCAGTAGCAGCAATAAGAAATCTTGATCAACTATCAGTGTCTTGGAGTCTCAAACAGGGGTTTAAATGGGCTTTAAAAGGGACTTCTCAGAAAATTAATTACCCAGTCCGGAAAAGAAATATCGTTCTTTTGTCCAAATACAAAGGGATAGACAGCGACAGCTGGAATTTTTTGCAAAGGGTGCCCAAAAGGTACAGGTTTCTGTGACCTCTAGTAAAAAGGATGCGGGTGTTCAAAATGTTCTGGATACTAACGATGTATCTTTTTTTTAATAACCTTGTGTTAATGGTGTCATCCTGCCAATTGCCATGATAAAGGTTGCAGCCATGCGAGATGTTTCAAGTTTTAGTGCCAAATGCACCAGCCGTCAAGACTCAAGATCACAGATTTAGACATGTTAGGCCTTACAGCAGGAATCCTTTGTACAGGAATAGAAATTATTATCGTGAAAATAGTTATAGATTATGTTATTTTGAATAATGAAAAATAAGGATTTTGATTGTATTAATGATTAAAACATGGGGTCATGTTTTTGTTTGAAATAATTTTAAGGTGGATACACATGACTAATGTATAGGTCATATGTTATTTTATTATTGTTTAATTCTATTTTTAATTTCAAATCTATATTTTAACATTCATTAATGCTTGGTTAGTCATTAGAAGCAGACAACAATTAATTTGTCACTCCATATAAATTATGACAGGCTGGCAACTAGAGTGTTTGATCTCTTCAGTTTCTTTAACTATTGTTTTAAATGGCTTAAGACTTAATCCTTCAATAATTATATGCTTATTTCAACACTTTCATAGTAACTAATTTATATAAAAAGACAAGTGTATGTAGGATGAATTATACAGTAGTTGGAGAGACCAACTTAGTTGCAGGACTGATTTATAGGAAGTTATAAGTTATAAGTTGTTTACTTGTTGCTGTTATTTATTTGCTCCTGAAATAAAGTGTTGAAGATCTATTCAAAGAATCTGTAGTCATTTCCAATACTTAGAGAACACACTCCACGCGATACATTCCCTGAAAGTCGAACTATGTTATGAGCATGAAAGGGCTACTTAATAATATGAAATGAAATGGAGTTTAACGTCCTACTGTTGGGCTAATGAAGACGGGCATACGCCATACAGTGTGCCATGAGGGAAATTTTGTCTGGACAGTGCACTACAGCCTACTCTTATATCGAATTCCACCTGTCAAGGAATCTTTTACGTTTATTCCAATGTGTACACAGGACCTCGTTTTGTCATCCCATCCGAATGACTACACAGCTAACCTTGTCAGACCGTCTGTCCAGCATCACTGACAAAGGGGAATCACACCGGACAATCTGGATGAACTCTTTCGGGCAATGCAGGGATCGAACACCTACATGTAACCTCCAGACTAGCGAGCCGGCGTCTTACCCACTTAATCACTCCCGCTACATAATGAAGTGAAATGGGGTTTAACATCCTTCTGTTGTGCACCGACTAGGCTAATGAAGATGGGCATATGCCATACAGTGTGCTACAAGGGAAATTTTGCCCCGACAGTAGCGCTACAGCCTACTCTTATATATTGAATTCCAACTGCCAAGGGATCTTTTACATGCACGCCAATGTGTACATGGGACCTTGGTTTTTCATGCCACCCGAAAGACTAGACAGCTGTAGTTTTTGTCACACCCTCCGTCCTGCCCTACGGACAAGGGGAAACCACCTGGATAAAATCCTGAGGAACTGTCTCCGCCAATACCGAGAACGAACCCGCGACCTCCAGGCTAGCGAACCAGCGCCTTACTCACTTAGCCACTGTTGTTCCAGGCTACTTATTGATCTTGGTTCACTTGGTTAGTCATTAGAAGCAGACAGCAATTAATTTGTCAGTCGATTTAAATAACTAAAGTGGGTGGTCTGTTACGTTTCTTTTACTATTGTTTAACTGACTTAATCCTTCAATAATTATATGTTTATGTCAATACTTTCATAGTAACTAATTTATATAAAAAGAAAAATGTATGTAAGATGAATTATAGTTGGAGAGACCAGCTGAGGGAACCTATGTACCAGTTGGAGGACCAATTTATAGGAAGATATAAGTTGTTTACTTGTTGCTGTTATTTATTTGCTCTTGAAATAAAGTGTTGAAGATCTATTCGAAAAATCTGTATTCATTTCCGATACTTAGAGAACACACTCGACCAGATACATTCCCTGAAAGTGGAACCGCGTTATGAGCATGAAAGGGCTACTCAATGAAATAAAATGGGCTTTAACGTCCTACTGTTGTGCACCGACTGAGCTAATAAAGTCAGGCATATGCCATACAGGGGATCTTTTACATGCATGCCAATGTGTACATGGGACCTTGGTTTTTCATCCCATCCAAACGACTGCCCCACTGACAGGGGGAAACCACCCGGAAAATCCTGAGGAACTTTTTCGGCCAATACCAGGAACAAACCTCCAGGCTAGCGAGCCAGTGTCTTACTCACTTAGCCACCGTGGCTCCAGGCTACTTATTGTTATCTTAGTTCACTCCAATTAGTGATTCATAAAGTATGGTCCTCCACCATCAAGTCAAGCGACTGCTTTTTTTCGACTGAAATATACACTGAAATATTCGACTTGACGAGGTCACAAAAAAAACCCTGACTCGTCCAATACCCCCAGCCCCTGACTACAGGCCTATGTAGGATTCTATTCACTTAGATGACGGGCCAAAAACATTACTCTCCGTTTAGTACATGTATCAACTAAATACCTAGATCATAAGACTTTTGCCCGAAAAATCTGACTTTAAAGTAGTTGGGAGGGGCGGGGGGTGAAGCCCCTGGCTACGACCATGATTGGGCTATTCTATATTACCTTAGCTCACTGCCACCGGTACTTAATATTGAGCGACTGGTTTTATCGACTGGGATATTTGACTGTTTTTTCGCCAGGATTATTCAACTGGTTTTGTTGACTAGATTATTTGACTATTTTTTTTCAACTGGATTATTTGACTGGTTTTGTTGACTGAATTATTCGACTGGTTCTGTCAACTGAATTATTTGACTGATTTTATTGTCGAAAAAAGTCAAATATCCCAGTCAATAAAACTATTTTATTGTGGCCTCATCCAGACGATAAAGCCAGTCAAATATCTCAGTCAATAAAACGAGTCAAATAATTCAGTCGATAAAACCAGTCCGATAAAATAAGTCGAATATCTCAGTCGATAAAATAAGTCAAATACCTCAGTCGATAAAACCATGGACCTTATAATACCATGATAAAACCAGTCGAATATCACAGTCAATAAAACAAGTCGAATATCTCAGTCAATAAAACTAGACGAATATCACTGTCGATAAATCCACATCCCAGATCAAGTTGGGTCTTCATACCAGATCAAGTTGACAAAATGTACTTTTGACAGTTATATGATGAGAAGTTAAAAACAGCCGTTCAATAATAAGCAGGAATTGCAGTGAACTAAGATAATACCGAGTAGTTCAGTCATACCCATAGCCATAGCTGTAAAAGAGCCGGGGGCTTGCACCTCCCTCCCCTGCCAAATAGTTTCAAGTTCAATTTATGGGGCAAAAGTAGTCTGATAAATAGGTATTTAGGGCCGGGGATAGCCGAAAAAACAGTCAAATAATCCGGTCGAAAAAAAAATCAAGCAGATAATTCAGTCGAATAATCCAGTCGCTCAATATGACGAGGAAAAACGTAAAGCTTGACTTTATTAAGCAGTGGTGGCAGTAACTAAGATAACAACATGTAGCCTACTCCTCTATAAATCCCTCCACCCGGTTGTTTTTATTCCGAAGCGACTAGATACTATGCTGTCATCAGTTTTATGCATCGGACACAGACTTAATTCAAGTTGTTTATATTAGTACGGCCATTGTTTTCAGTTGATGACGTCAGTCGTTGACCCTTAACCCTAGATGACGACCTTACTCGCAAAGAGAGGTCAACACGTTGTTTAGGGGATTGCTATTGGAAGGAAAATCTCAATAAAGTTTTGACTTCAACTGTCAGATTTGAACTTGGGGGAAAATAATCAAAATAGACAAAAAACGATGTAATCATATTTGAGTTAGTGCGTTTTTTATTTCAGTCAAACAAACTATTCCCAAATTTTAGTCCAACCATCGACCGAGTTTGTTGACTGGAAATTCTAGTGGTACTTAGGGGTAATTGCAAAGACTTGGATCTCGAGTCACCTTGACATTAATTAGGTTTGTCTAAAACAAGGCATTGGAGGAATCATTACAGTTGCCTGAATAGCGAATATTAATACAGTTTCTGGATTCAATAATTAAATTAGTAGACATTGATAATTTTTTGTAGGGTGTTAAATAATACTCCTAATAGAATATTAGAGATGGCTACACACACCCCTCCTAGAAAAAGAAGGTTTTAACTTTTTAAATAAAATTAAAAGCTGCGACCGGGCTAATACAAAAGGAATATTAAAAACAGTAATACAAATAACATGCTAATAATAACATATACTGATATAATATGTCAGGTAATATTTAAAATGGCAGTGTTTTTATCTTCTAGTGTCCGTTTACGTGTTTACAAAAAGTTCAGATCTTGCGAAAAAAGATTCGAACACGAACTACACATATGATCCAGATTATTAAACAACACAAATCTGGCCTGTATGATTAGCGCTGGTACCGGTATTCCCAAAAAGGGAAGAAACCCACATAAACATATCTGTGGCAATATTATTAGTATTACGCTGGGTAGCTTCTGTTACAACACCAGAGTCAATAATGTGTGACGACGGTTCTCCAAGTATATCAAAGGTTAGTCGATGAGGTATTTTACGAGCACGACTAGATTTACGAATATAATCAACTTCCTGTTGAGGCTCTGCTTCATTGTAATCGCTATCACATTCAATTGAGACCCGAGGTGTTTTATCTATAGGAATACTTTCTGATTTATCACTAATATTTTCATCCAAATCTGAATTATCATACACATCACCATGATTTTGAGAATCATTTATTTGTATATTCTCCACGTGAGAATTAGGATGGGGAATTTCCTGTTCTCCAAAAAACAGGTGTCTTTGGCACAAACTCTACTGCATCTGCAGATAAGTTAGAATCACCGACAAAGGATGACTTATTATCAGCACAAGTATTCACAATTGGAGGTAGACTTACATGTACAGTTGTACTCCATATTCATCTTCAGAGTCTGATTCAGGCGTATCAAAATTATCACGCTTAGTCAAACCTTGTTTTGACTGAGAACGTGTTTTGATTGTATGTGATTTACTTGATTCACAAGGTTCCATGTCCAATGGCAAAACACCGCAAGGCAGTAAAAGATTTCTATGTAATGTCCTATCACCACCATGATTATTCTCTCTACGCACGGTATAAACAGGAACATCGGGAGATTTAGACTTCACAATATATGTCCGGTTCCCAACGATCGGCTAATTTATGTTTTCCTCTAATGTTGACATTTTTTACCAGTACTCTATCACCAAAATCTAACGCTACAGCGAAAGCTCGTCTGTCATAATATTTCTTATTCTTCTCAGACATCTTAACAGCATGCGTGGATGCTGTATCGTAGGCATATCTAAGTCTCTCTTTCAAATCTGTAACATACTGATTAATACTTTTATTAGATTGTAGAATACCAGGGTCAGTTCCAAATACCAAATCTATCGGAAGTCTGGCGTGACGACCGAACATCAAAAAACAAGGGGAATAACCTGTACAGTTTCATTAACCGTACAGTTATATGCGTGTGTTAGGGGCTTCACATAATTCCTCCAATTACGTTTTTGACTTTCATGCAGAGTCCCTAACATTCCTAATAAGGTCCTATTAAAGCGTTCCACAGGGATTACCCTGGGGATGATATGACGTGGTCCTGGATTTTTTCACATTACCTAATTTACATAACTCAGCAATTACTTTAGATTCAAAGTCTTTTCCCTGGTCGCTGTGAATTCTCTCCGGCCAACCATAATGAAGGATCAAATTTTCCCAGAGTGCACCAGCTACAGTTTTGGCAGTGTGATTCTTTGTTGGGATAGCCAGAGCATATTTCGTGAAAATCCTTGATACCTGTAGCATCTGGTTCAATAGACAAGAAATCAATACAGACCAACTGAAGAGGATATGCAGTTACGATAGATTCCATCTCAGCTTACTCACCATTTGCTTTACGACGGAGTAATGATTTGGAGTTTTACGAGTCTCTCTAGCTCTGTGTCTAATTTGTCTGTCAGAGAAACTGGAGGACGTCTGATGGCACCAATATGGGGTTTAACAGATTTATCAACCTCAAGATGGACTAAACCTGGAAATCGTCCCGGTTCATCACTAAATACATCAGAATAAACTTCCGTTAATTTCTGGAAATCAGACTTGCTGTTGACAGTATTGGAAATTATCATAATTGACAGTCACTAATTTCAACTGTTGAGAGGCTTTAGATCCTAAGATAGGTATAAATGGTTTGTCTACCACTACAAAATCTATCATGTCAGTCTTGCTAGTTTTAGGATTGTAGAGAGGTAGGGTACATGTTCCTTCTGGAATAACTTCAAATTTATTCCACATAATTAGTCGTTTCTTAGTTGGTTTCAGTTGAGCTCTAGACGTATGCTCTAATGGTAGGAGATTTACGCTCGCACCACAATCAATTTGGAATTTGACAGGATTATTACTAACTTCCATGTGGGCGTATATGTTTGTCGTAACCTTATCATCGACAGAGTTAATATATAGAATACCAGTGTAATCGGGGTTGTCATCATCAGGAGATTCTTCACATTTATTTACTTGGGTTTTGTGACATTTTGATCGAAAATGATTCTTTTCATTACAGGCAGAACATGTTTTACCCCATGCAGGACACCTTGATTTAACCAAAACATGTCTATATCCACAAAAATTACATTCTTTTTTTATTGGTGGTCTGTTCAAAAATCTATGCGTAGACTGATTACGTGAACCTTGTTGACTGTAGGAACGCTCGCGTGATCTAGCACCTGATTTATTTCTAAACCTATGTCTTCCTCTCTGGTCACTGACAGAGTGTATTTCAGATTCATTCATGGACTCCATTAGAGCATTAGTTACTTCAGATGCACGACATGTTTCAATAGCTACATCGAGAGTCAGTTTCTTTTCATTAAGCAATTTCTTACGAACATCATTGTTAGTTATGCCTAGGACAATACGATCACGAAGGAGGGAATCATATAAACATTCACAAAAACCACAGGTCTTAGACAGGGTTGTTATTGTCGTCAGGAAATTATTGAATGATTGACCCGGTTTCTGAGTTGTGGAATTGAACTTGTATCTCTCAAAAGTTTCGTTAATTTGACCATGAATATAAGTTCTAAATTGTTCAGTAATATCTTCAATGGTGTAATCATCATCTTCAAATGTAAACGTGTTGTAAACTTTCAAGGCATCTGAGCATATGCCCTATGTAGGACAAAAACGTGGCTTTTCTAACAGCAGGAGGGCGATTACCGAGGCCAGTAGCGACTTCATAATTTTGCCATTGTTGTACCCAAAGTTTGAAATCATCAGAGGTTGCATTCACAGATACATCAAGATAACCAGGGGCTTTCACAGAGGTGGTTTGTCTTTGTTGACGGGCCTCATTGTTTTCAGCTGGAATATTGGCGGTTAAATTCAGGGCAGACATTGCTGCGGCTACAGCAGCCTGCAGGACAACAGGATCAATGACAGGTTCATTTTCAGGTATAGGATTATTCATTGTAGGTTAATGATAGGATTTTTTTTACATAAAAGTTCAAATTAAATTGGTTTAGAGGCAATGTTGATCCCAAATTCAGCCACCATGTTTAAGAAAGAAGCCATGACAGTCCAACTATTTATTAAACAGAGTTAACTCCCCTGATGTGATGCACTACATTAATAATTAGACTGGATAACCTGCTCTAATACGTCAGACTCGCTCCTACGTCACTCCTTTTCTGACTTGCATATAGAGACAGGTAGTGGGCAGCCATGTTTTGACGTAGTGTTACTATAAATAGACAGGTATCCCTAATGATGGCGTTAAGCGTTAAAATGAATAAGCTAGAAGATTTGTTAATCTTATCTTTAATGTCTAAGATTGCTCTAGCCAAATTGATCGTTGACCGTGCGACATCTTATTGTTATCTTAAACCCAAACAAAGCGGCAGTATAAAATCAGCACTTATAATCAGATACAATCGTAGGCCTACCGGCTACGGCAAATCGCCCATCTTTCATTTGTTTTATTGCCGTATTTCTCAAATTCCAAAGTATTAATTATTGTTCCGTTAAATTCCATTATTGAGAAAAAATTGCATAGTTTCGGCTCTAATACACAAGCTAAACATAAACTACCACTGCATTTAATTGATGTTGACATCTTTATTGCATACTTCAGCGTCCGATCATGTTTTTGTTTACATTGGTAATGTGCGCAGAAAGAGATGCGCACTGCCGGGAGGAATTCCTCCTGGCAAGATGGCTGCCCGCTACCTGTCTCTATATTGAAGTCAGAATAGCGCAGTGACGTAGGAACCAGCCTGACGTCATTTAGAGCAGGTTGTCCAGTGTACATTAATAATAGGCCTACTTACAGTGATGCACAACACAATTAAATAATACTAACATAAACAATATCTAAATATTGATATTGTAACAGATCCTATAGTGGTCATAATTTTTATCCGATTTAAAAAAACGTATTATTATATCACCGTTACACCCTGAGGACGACTGAGTTCGAATTTCGTGAAAATCGGCCCAAAATTGACAGACAAAATGTCTGCCGTTCGTTCAGTTCCTTTCGATATATGCGCATATCGAATTGTAATTCCTGAATTATGGCCCTTGATTGTAGGAAAAATCACTTTCTTGTTAGCTTGTTCTCTATCCATCTCTCGAAAATGTGGGCGTATCCTGCCTGGCAGCCGCTGGTTTTTTTTAGAATTGACATCCCTTTGATTAAATGAAAACGACAGTGTCGATGTATTTTATATATGGAATTATTTCTAATTCTTGTCGAGATCAACAATAAATGAATTAATGCATGATTGTTATATTCACGTGCAGCTAAACTATATTAACAGTTACTTCTTATAAACAATAAAGGCACTAATTCGTATTTACAAAACCTTATGTCGCACAAAATGAAATGAAAAGCGTACACCATACCGGAGCGTTCCGCCTACCGCCTACGCGTCATCGAATTTCAACTATCAAGATTTCTTTTATTTGACCGCCAGCGTGTACACAAATCCTCTTTTTGTCCCATCCGACGGACTAGACGCTGTTCGTTGCCAGGTTCTCCTCCCTGCACCACCTAAAGGGGACAACTAATTTAGATACCAATATTTAGTTGTTAATTACAATTCAATATATTTTGTCAACAACCATTGTGATTCCAAGATAATTCAGATGTTGGATTTTTAATTGATAATATCTTCGATGAATTTGGAGGGGAAATATATCAGCAAGTGGTAGGTATCCCCATGGGCACCAACTGTGCACTTTTGCTTGCTGATTTGTGTCTCTATTCGTACGAAGCCGATTACATACAGGCACTCGTAAAAACAAATAAACGATTAGTCAGACATTTTAATTTCACTTATCGATATATCGATGATGTTCTATCACTGAATAATCCCAAATTTAGTGATTATGTAGAATTCATATATCCTGATGAGCTTGAATTTAAAAACACTACTGACAGTGACAATTACGCTTCCTACTTGGAGTGTTTAATTGTACGATAAACGTGATGACTTTGACTTTCCGATTGTTAACTTCCCATTTATTAGTAGTAACATTCCAATATCACCAGCTTATGGAGTGTTTGTGTCTCGGCTAATTCGTTACGCGAGAGCTTGTTCGTTTTAGTCTGATTTTTTAAGTAGATCGAGACATTTGTCATCTAAGCTTCAACTACAAGGATACTTGCACACTTAACTTATAAAAACCTTTAAAAATTGTATGGCCGTCATATTGGCTTGATTGGTAAATATAACATGTCTCTCTCGGCTAGTATTCTAGATATATTTAATTGAAGGGTATACTATCTACCTGATAATATCTACTACACCGTTAGGGATCCACGATGGCTAGGAGAAAGTTCATCCAGATTTTCCGACGTGGTTTCCCCTTGTCAGTGGTGCAGAACGGAGGGCCTGACAAGGACAGCTGTCTAGTCCTTCGGATAAGACGAAAAACCGAGGTCCCGTATATATATATATATATATATATATATATATATATATATATATATATATATATATATTTGCACTGCTGGTTTTATTAGAGGTAACCAGTGTATTTTTTTTTTTTTTTTTTTTTTTTTTGACGGATAGATAATTTTTACAGTGAGAGATATATAAGCAATTTACAATAGTAGCAATATACATATAATATTTATTAATATTAATATAAAGTAAACATATTTATACATACACAATACAGTTACATTGGCTTAGTTATCAACATTGGCCTGTTTATAATTTACTATGGTCGATGATGTTAAGTATTCCCATTTTTTGCAAGATTCATTATTTAAGTTAAGTTCTAAATTCGCTCTTGATAAAAGAAACGATAAATAACTTTCTTTCAATGGAAGTTTTTCTGATAATTTTGATTTTAATATATAGTATTTAGTTAATATGATTGCATGATTTAAGAATAGTATTTGGTTGGGATAATTAATTTTAGGTAGGTGGTCATGCAATTCGTATAAGCCAAGATGTATTACAGAGGGACAAAGATTACTATAAATGTTATTTATACTCAGGATATTGTGAAGTATTTTCCATAACATTTGTGAGTAAGAGCAGTAAATAAATAGATGATTAACGGTTTCGATGCTTGATTGACAAAAGTCTCATAATGTTGTAGACACTTTACCAAATTTGTATAATTTAGAATGTGTGTATATTATCCTGTGAATGTATTTGTATTGAAAAATTCTAGTTTTTGTGTCTATACATGACAAATTTATCAGTTTGAATATTGATTTGGTTGTAATGTCGTCAATTGTACATCCAAGTTCGTCTTCCCATTTGTATATCGAGTTTGGTTTAATGAAGTCAGAGTTTATTCGTTTGTAATATACATCTCTTGGTTTTAAATCTTCATGGTTCATCTTATAGAATTGTTTCAAATTTTTCATAATGTCGTTTTGTATTATTGTTTTGTAGTCTTTTTTGTTACAGTTATGGATTCCATTATCGTCTAAAAGGGTGTTTTTATTTATTTTTAAGCATTTTGTTTTTTCTATGCGTTCGAAATACATTTCCTATAACCATACACAGTCAGGAGTTCATTTGGTGTATATGTTTCTAACGGAGAATTTATTATGTCAGCTACAAATAGTGTATTATACTTTTGTATTAGGGTTTTATTATAGTTATCTTTTGTTTCTAAAATTTTGTTCATGTACATTACTTGGTTTTGTAGTTGTATATGTTGATCTATATTACTGTTATATATTTTAAACCAATTGGAGAGTAGTTGTGTATAAAACGGTGAGAATATCGTAATCTGTTTTTGATCATAGTTACCGGATAATAATAATAGAGGGTCATAAGGAGATATAACGAAAGAGAAAATATCGTACCAAAGCTGCTGTTTTTGGCTAAATATTTTTTTTTATCCAGACAAAGGATTTACTGTTATATGTTCCTTTAAATTCACCATTTTTAAGCCACCTCCCGCTTGATTTTGTCCTTACCCTCCAAAAGAATTGATAAAATATCGTATTTAATTCATCTGACAATCTGTAATTGATGTGATAGTGTGGACAGGCAAAAAATTTTATAATAATAATTTTACCACTTAATGAGAGGTTTTCTAGTTTATTGTCAAAGTTAAGTTTGTTTCGGAGGTTTGTGTTAAATGAGAAAAAAATTCCTAATATTTTTATGGCTGTAGAATTTACTGTCAAATTGAAATGTATTACAAGCTGGTTTAATTTTTTGCTGCTTGAGTTTAGATTGTAGGCTTCAGTTCTAGAGTAGTTGACAGAAAAACCAGAAATCAGCTTGAATTGATTTAAAACTTCTAGAAGGTGACGTCCCGACTTAAATTCCTTTGAAAACAGGTAAGATCATCGGCGAAAGCAACAATTTTAACACTGTTTTGTCCAAAACTTATATTCCCGTCGTTTCTTATACATTCGCATAACGTCTCGATAATTAAATTAAATAGATTTGCAGACATCGGATCTCCTTGTCTTACACCGCTTAAAATCGGAAAATATTTGGTAGTCTAACCATTGTTTATTACAGCACATTCTATGTTTGTGTACAGAGTCTTAATCCAATGTATAAATTTTCTTTTAAAGCCAAAATGGCGTAATACTTTAAACATATATGAATGGGAAATTGAATCGAGGGCTTTATTGAAATCCACTGCCAACAGAAAGCCTGTAATACGCCTTTGTTGAGCTAGGGAAAAGCAGTCGTCTAGAATTCTAATATTTTCATAAATATTGTGTCTTCCAGGCACAAATGCCGTTTGATTGGGATGAATTAGTTTTTCTAAAAAAAGGTCTCAATCCAGTAATTTGTTAAGGTAATGGGCCTCCAGTTATTTAACTCGTATTTGCATTTATTGGGTTTAGGCAGAAGTTTGATGATAGATTGCCGTTGGATAACTGAAAAGGAGCTGTTTTCAAATCCTTCGTTCAGGGAGTCCAGAACAAGATGTTTGATTACTGGCCAAAAACAGGAGTAGAACTCTGGAGTCAAACCGTCGTTTCCAGGCGAAGTTCCATTTTTAAACGAGTTAATCGCCTTTTGACACTCTTGGTCATCTAGCTTGTGCTCGAGACAGTCTGCTTCATAATCCCCAAGTTGTGGCAGAGAGAGATTAGTTTTATCAATAAATTTTTCGATGCCGCATAGTTTTGTTACCTTTTGTGAATATAAATTTTTGTAATATATTTCTATTTCGCCCATTATTTGATTAATATTTTGAATAAATTTATCGTTCATTTTCAATCTGTTTATTGTCGTGGAGAACTGCGTGTTTTGTCACCTTCAGTATAGTACTGTAATCCTGACCTAAGTATTGCCTGTTCTGCTTCATGGTTGTAAATTGAATTTAATTTGTGTTTGACATCATTGTACTCTGTCTTATACTCTTCGTTTTCTAGTAATTTTGTATCAAGGTTTTCAAATTGTTGTATAATATCTGCCTTTAAAGTTCGTCGAACCTTTTGTTTTTGTTTTGTATATTTAATCGTGGATAGTTTGATTTTAACTTTACACAGTCCCATAGTCCACGCTTATCGGGGGGATTAAAATATTCTCGTTTCCATACTTTTAGTTCAGCAGAAAATAATGCCTGATAGATTTTATCTGTTATAAGGGTAGAAATGAACCTCCAAAGGTTTGGGCCCCTTTTCTGTTTGCAAAATTTAGACATATCTGTATTGCAGAATGATCACTACAGGTACATGGAATGATTGTTGAAGACATTATATTATTTATCGTGTATATACTGGAATGCACGTAAAAGATCCCTTGGCAGTTGGAATTCGATATAAGAGTAGGCGATAGTGCCGCTGCCCGGGCAAAAATCCCCTCATAGCACACTGTATGGCGTATGCCCGTCTTCATTAGCCCAGTATAGGAGCAGGACAGTAAGACGTTAAACTCCATTTCATTTCATTTCTACTACACCGTTAACACTGTTCATCACGTGCATTTTGCATACCGATAGTCCATTGGCCAATCACGCTGTTTTACCGAGATTTCGCCTAATATTTTTGATGTAGCCATTGTGGGTGTGGCCCCAGGCAGGGTAAGCTTACTCTTCCGGACACCTGTTACCACTGTTTATCGTGTATTTTGTACACGATAAACAGTCCATTTGCTGATTACACTATTTTCCCTATACCGTTTTTATTTTGGATTCGAATTTTGTCTAATTGTTCGTACTTGGTTTTATTTCTTTTTCATGTCAAATCGTCCAAGTGTCAAGGTGGCTTGCCTACGCTGACGAAGGCAGAGTCATGTCTATGCCGCTGTCATCTACAATCTGGCAGAGTCATGTCTATGCCGCTGTCATCTACAATCTGGCTGAATTTTGAAGTCGTAACGGTCGTGCTGAATGTGTGACGAGGATATTAGATAGTGCCCTCTCCAAACAGCAAATGAGTCATTATTTGTGTAATTGTATACACAATCCTATCTGTACCCGTTTACAGCTGGAAAGATTTTAATACAGATAGATTTGGTGTATTATTCTAAGATAAAGTGCTCTGTTTGAGTCACTGCAAGTGTTAGGTTACAAATCCTACACCCCAACCATTGCACCAAATGGTTCCCTCATGAGTCACTTTCCTTATTACTGGATACAAAGGCTATTGCACTAAAGACTGGGACCATATTCAGGACCCTTTGCATGGGCCCGAACACTGGACACAAGGGCCCTGTCTCACTACTGTCCCCATCAAATTGTCTACCCCGGATTCGGCGTTTTTAAACAATGTTGGCAGTGTTATATAATTGTCACAACCACGCTCACACTACCCGCTGATTCCAGCATGAACTCCTATATCATGTACACACGTTTTAAGACTCAATCAATGAGACGTTAAACGGACATTCAATAATGACATAACAGTAATTTATTAAAGAACCATAAAGTATTTCAAGACAAATTAACTATCGATAAGAGAAAAGTACAAATTACAGATTTAATCATGAAATTGTGGATATTATTGGTAATATTTAAATTCTCATTTTAACTTTCTTTTATAAAGTTATTCCGTTATTTTCACATTGGTTTGTTTCATAACATTTCTAATGCGACTAGATCGGACAAGCAGCACGGCAGCGACCAAACCTCCACACAGTACCAATACCAAGATGGAACCAGTTATAACAGTGAAGTGTTTGGAAATGGTACCTTCAGAGTCTACAGAGATGTTGTTCGTATCTGTAATGGAGAATATTGACATGTACATTACTTCTACTGTATAGAGATGATTAAATCGGTGAGAGTTAAAAGTACTTCAGATAAAGATGTTTAAAATGTAAGAAAGTTATCTGCATTATCAACATATTAAAAATGTATAAGAAAGTTCTGTTTACATTATCACGCATTTACTTAACCGCTCTTTCAAAGATTCTTGTATATGATCCCGAATTATGTTGAAATATCTTTATGTTTACATATATTTTAATTAAATGAAAACCAAATTTGCATCACTTCAATCGGACCACAAATTTAATTTTATCTAAGTTGCTGAACAAATGCCCATTTTTATTTAAACCTTTCAGGATATCGTATTTGACCAATCTGGTGGGAAAACCATAGTTCCTTTAAGAACTGTCCCTGATCGGACTATGTCCGCTGCAATATGAAAATACCGCTCATCCCCACCTCTGGTCTAAGGCTATTTTTGAATCCTTATCGACTATTTGTCACCCTGATTCTTCTTTGCCTGAAAAAAATGAACCATTTCTTGCCACAGCTGACACATTAAATTTATAATAATTCAACACTATTTTCAAGCAGAATTTTGCGATAAAAAACATACACAAAATACGTTTGAACTCATCAGACATTACGAGACTCGAACATACGCAGACCACATGTTTATTTAATCGCTAAATTTTGCCAGTCAGTACGTCAGCTATTTGCTCAACCCGAGCTATATGATAAAGTGCTAACATTTTTAAAAGAGACAAACTTTTATTCTCAATTTTAATTGTATATATTTAATCATGTATATTGTTTTAAATATTTATATATGTAAAAGATTTGTTATATTTATTTTTAATTAATATATTTTCTGTGATGTTTGTTTTTATTTACATATATAAATTCAATGTGATATCGTTTTAATTTGTCTCGTTAGATTCACCATATGTTTGGCGCAATATAGCCCGGTTGGAGCTGACGTGCCATTAAACAACATTTCATTTCATTTCATCGCTAAATTCTACTTGAACATAGTGTTGAATGATTATATATTTGTGTCAGATATGAAGAGAAATGATTCCTTTTGCGAAAAATAAACATTCACGGTGAAAAATAGAAGGTAAGAGTTCCAAAATATCCCGAGAACAGAGGTGGGGAAGAGTGGTATTTTACCGTATTTTCACATTGCAGCTATATAACAAGCCATAGGAACTGTCAGCGGACTGTTCGATCATAGACAGTTCCTAAAGGAACTAGGAAAACCATAACCTACCGGTTTGTTTGTCCTGTGTTTTTGGTATCAACAATAAATAAGCTGATGCTTGACCATTCTTTCTATTCTCATTTGTTGATCGTTTTGTTCTAGCTCTGGTCCCGAGTATTGATCGAGTTCGCAGATCACTACATCTCTATAATATACAATTCATAATACTGAAATAAGAAGGCTTTTTTTTAAATAAAAAACATAACTTAATAGATGGTCTTAAAGGCATTTAAACATAATACTAACAAGAGGATAATCGAATAAATGGTCCGTAGGCCATTAATGTACGATAAATTTGGTATATCTATATATGGAAAGTAGATTCTCCTTCAATCAAGTTACGTAAATGTTGTTGTTTATTACAAATTAAACGTCTAATATAAATTGTAATATGATATTGTGGACAGGTTGATGTAATTAAGTTATTTACATATGAAGGCGTAATATAAAACAAAATAGGTAAATCAAATTCCTGTATATCAAAAGGTCGCTTTAAAATACGGTGTTAAAATCGCTGTCGTGAGAAGAGAGGGGTTCCGTGAAAAACAAGGCTGCTTTAAATAGATTCTTGTGCCATGGGTCTGTTTACTTACAATTAAATCTTTTGAGAGGGATTTAAACCAAAATACGTCCAAATATGTCATCAAAACCGCATAAGAAAAAGTGTTACGCATATACCAGCCATGTTAAGCAGATTCCAATCAAAATACTTACATCAGCACACTTTGTTTCTTTTGAATCAAAACAGAATTCAAAACTACAACTGAAGATGAGACCTAAACTTCCTTTAATTGTGAAAGCATCAAATATATTTGATGTTATGAAAGAGCCATTACTTCCGGTTAAAGCAAATACAGGGGAATCCCGTACAGGACATCTGAAATAAAATTTAAATACAATTGTACTTCTGAATCTACAAATGGCGTATCCTTTTTCAAGTGGACACAATTCTGGAAACGAGTTCACATGGTAAAGTTTAATGATTTCATCACCTCTTCCACATGGCTCGTTAGGAAGGTTCGAAGCAGGAACATAATGTTTTTCCTAATAACATAATTACAAGTGAACTCGGCTAACCCCGACTGTAGTTATCTGGGCTAATTTCGACTGTGGTTAATTCGGTTAACTTCGACTGAATAGTTAACTCGGCTAACTTTAACTAGTTAACTCGTTTAGATGGTTTCTTAACTCGTCTTCAAATGACATTTTACGACAAAAGTTTACGTCAGGTTTCATGTAGCAATTTAAATTCATTATTTAGAACAATTTTACATGTATGTGTAAAAACATTAGTGAAATTAGTCAAAGTTACTATAATCTAAATAATGAATAACAATTAATTTCTTACACAAATATTACAAAACATCATTACGGGGATTGTCGAGAACTCCCGATTGTGCTTTTTTTTTCTTAAAGAACCCTCAAAGGGGACGATCAACGATTTGCAACAAGGCTTCCATAACTCTTAAATATATTTAGAAATAATCATCCCTCTAAAACGATCAAAACAGTTTTTGTAAGCCAGTAATTAATTTCTTTATCAAAACCGGAAGTGATGTCCCTTGATCACCATGCTAGCTCAAGACCGATTTGGGTATATTTTCACATATTAGTCAACAATAAGTGAACAAATTAACCTCTCGATGGGCGGGTACTTTTTCAGTCGTATAAAAATGCTGGGATGGGTCGTGTCCCCTCTGGTTCAACGATGATGGTATTCGGAAAAATATATCTTTTCAAGGTTAATTTGTAATTAATAAAGCTATAAAACGACCAATTTATTGACATTGGACACAGTATAATGATCGATTAAAGTCTAGAACTGTTAGAACTGTCGAGTATAAATTGCCACATGAACGGGTAAGTCCCTTTGTCTGCGACATCACTTTTGTGGAAGCAGACGTTAAAGCACCAGGTAGTAGTAGTAGTATGTCCCAACTGAAGTATTCTAGACTAGAAGTATTATTTATGATCTCTTCATTCAAGAGCTGTGATTTTCGGTTTTTATTATATGCAGATTTTAAAATACCATAGGAAATATTTTCTTGAATTTAAGAAAATTGATATTAAAAAAAAAAGTCTCACCCACTAGAGTCTGTAAGTTGGTGAACTGTTTTCCCATCAGGTGTAGAACAGGAACAATTATATGGTGAAATACCTGTTACAAAAGAAAGTATACATTTATTACTAGTCAGTGATAGTGGTAAACGACATTGATATTATTTTCCATTTCAAATCACTGCTCAATTACGCTATAACATATGCCGTTAAAGAAAATAAGGGTTTACTGACCGGAGGCTGTTATGTCATCGCGTTTAATTAATAGCATTGCCAGTTGAATTCTGGAGCCAATCTGTACTTGAGAAACACGACTGGATGTTGCTGGGTTCTGAATGAAGAGCTGGACGTCCTCGGTAGTCTGGATGACATTTACTTTGCTAGGTTGATATATACTGCCGAGAACAAGATAAAACAAAATATAGACAACACACGGTGCATGTTAAAATATAAAGTGTCATTTATAAATTAATCAGAATTGCCCTTTGTTCAGCAAACTAAGAAAATTATTCCATTAATTCTACGTATTTAGAAGGTGAGGTCGACCTGTTGAAACAATTGCAGCATTGGTTATTTTTTTGTGGCAAGAACCCACAAATAATAATAATATTAATGAAACCCTTTAAAGAAAAAAACTTACCCACTTAAAGTCTGTTTGTTGTTTCTTGTCAACGTTTCTGCTGTTTTAAAATCACAACTCAGTTCATATAATCTGTCATAGTAACCATAAAAACCAGACACTTCTTCTGTTCTTAATGTCCATTTGAAGACTTCCCTGTCCGTCTATAAAGGCGAAATTTAGTGGTAACATTGATATATTATAACGATCTGTTCTTAGTAAACAGAAAAAAATGAACCAAACTCTGACCAGCGAAGGGAGAGTTATGAAGATATGATTGGCTGCTTAGATGACATGGACATGGTAAAAGAGTAACTAATGCATTCTTCTTATCACTTCACTTTATTTCTGACTTCACACTCGTTATCTGTTTCTGAAAAGCGACTTAGCCATGATAATTCAGTGTGTCTACGTACCTTTCTGCCTTTACGCTTATTAACCAAACATATTTGAAATGGAATTCGCCGTGTATACGTACCTTTGAATCGTAACAACAGTGTATACGTACCTTTGTATGGTAACAACTGGGAGATGTTTTATTATCATCTTCGATTAATATCTTGAGGTTTAAAACATCGTCAGCATCCTCGTTAAACATTCTTTGATCACATGTTGTAGATGATGATGTATCCTGTGATTCATTGATGATATTGATTTTGTCATATTTTACGTTTTTTCTATTAACCCTTAACAGAGCATATTTACCTTCGGTTGGAGAATTAACACAGTACGTTGCCACTGAAATATGCAATTTGTACTGTGAAATTTTGAAGAACAGAAGACATCTCGTTTAATGCAGAGGTTGTGAGATTGCCTATATGTGTGCGGGTGAGAACGGGTGGCGGTTTGGTTGCATGGTCTGTTTGGAGGGTGGGGGTGCCCGTGAGAAAGGGTAAGGGTCTGATTGCAAACACTGAATTTAACTGAATTCACTTATTATTTGGAAAACTAAGATAAGGCATTGAGAAATTTTAAGAGATTCACTTGTGAAAGTTGAATATCATTCTTAAAATGATTCAGCTCCATTCAGTACTTAGAAAATTAAGATAAATTGAACATTTTGCAACATTTAGCATCATCTTACAGACGATATAATCCATCCAGCACTACCTAAATTTGTCGTTAAAATCTTTTGATAGATCTCTTTTTACCGTTAATATTTTGGTTTAGTGTTCTAAATAAAATGTTAAATAATGCAGTAATAATGATGGTGAAATGCTATACTTATGATTAATAATGTTAGCCTAATATACGAATTTTAGCTTAACTATGGCCTTGACTAATTATTGGTTACAGTCATAGATAAGCGTAAAACCAGGACCGTGGTTATATGAACCAGTAGATGACACGCATTTATCAAAATATCTATGAACCATAGTATTTGTTCGGGAACACGGGTGGTTTGTTTGTGAAACTGTGAAGATAACACGATATGGTGAGTGTTTTTGACAATTGGACCTTTCCACATCTGACCGCTGACGCATATTGCTACAATAATCATTTTCAGTACTTTTTTGTGTGAATTAATAAGTTAAAATTATACATTTTCCGAAAAATGCTAATAACGATCAGTGGCTTATAAGTCTTTAATTTCCTGGAATATTTGTTTTAAATGCGGCATCATAAGTCAAATAACAGTAATAATAGACCTTAACATAACTAAATAAAAGTAGTTAAGTTTGATTTATACAAATTTTCTACCTTCTGCTGCTGCTTTCACTGAAACAAAAAAAAAATAAAATGATAAATGTATGGAAAAAACACACAAAATTGTTTAAATCAATGTTTAAAAATTATATTTAACTTTATATATATTATACCGTAACTGGGAAATGCACCTTGTTCAGTGTCGGCCTAGAAAAAATAATCTTCCAATTTATAATAGTGGTTGATCTTTTAGTTACAGACTGAGATAATAGGAGTTGATCTTTCAGTTACAGACTAGGACCTAACTCCTATTGACATTGGGGGGTTGGATGGCCGAATGGTTAGCACGCGCGCGCTGTATCATACGGTCTGTCATTGAGTCAACTGGCGAGGTTTTGATTCCCCGGTTGTACGTGACAAAGAGTAGGGTCGCCTGTCCAACCTCGTAGGTTTTCTCCGGGTCCTCCGGTTTCCTCCCACTGCTAAAGACCCCTATGCGCAAGCGAATTATTGAAATAAAAATTAAACCATAGGTTAGTACCGAAATGACCTAGTTTGTGTCGAGTAGACGTTAAACCCCATTTCTCTCTCTCTCTCTCTCTCTCTCTCTCTCTCTCTCCTATTGACATTTAATTCATAATTGCACTTTGTAACAGAGTACCTAAAGTTCAGGACACTTTTATATAATTTTATAATTGAATTAACTACATTTTATATTTCATTTCTATTTATAAAAGGCCTTCGGGATTCTTAGTAAGTAAATAATTCAGTTCTATATAAAATCGGTTTATTTAAGACCTTCGTGATTCTTAGAATGTATATAAATCTAATTTACCTTGGTCGCATCTAATTCCCATCCATCCATGTTCACATCCATATTCACATACTCCTGTATCTTGATCGCATTGTGATTGGTAACAATGACATACTTTATCACAGTTTGAACCATAATATCCCCTTGCACAATCTGTTGAACAGTATAATAAGGTATTTATCTTTAATACCTCAAAATAATTCAATTCTACCCACGTTTATAGATGGTGAGCAAAACGTTCGTTATATGACAAGCTATAGACGGGGGAGAGGTGCTGGGTAGCTCCGTGTCGTCGAATCAACTGGTTTCCTTTCCTCTGTGAATGAATGCGTAACACATTTGGTTTTTGTTCCTTTCTCTCTTAGATACAGAATCTTATAATAAAAGTACTGCGAAACCATTTCATCTAATCTATGATGCTATAACAATACTACCAACAAATCATAATTAATTAATTCAATAAACTAATACAACCATGACATACATACCTTGACACGAATCTCCTGTCCATTGGTTATTGCAGTTACAGGTACCAACAGATTGATTGCATGATAAAAAATGACCAGCTACACATTGACATGTTCGTTGACAGTTATCTCCCCAATGTGTATTATCACATTCTACAATATACAATTAGTATAAAATAATCTAATCATTTACTTGAAACTTTTTTACTGGTCTACGAGATAGATGTATGCCATTCTATCGGATAACAAGCCAATCATAAAGCATATTGAATATAATTTGTTGGGTATACATATTGCATATATACTATTCAAAAAAAGTAGGGGATATTTGATTTTTAAGTGTTATTAAAGTCACCTAATGAAACTGACGAAGAAACAAATGACAAAATGAAATGAAGTTCACATTCATCGATTTATTCCAAATGATCGTTAGACTAAGTAAGGCACAGACTGACCATTATAAGGTAAAATGATACCCGGGGTCAAACAGCAAAGTTACCACAGCATCACAACCAAGTCAGTAACGGGTAAATCCTCCTCTGTTTGCCAAACAAGCATTGATCCGACGTGGCATACTCCTAATGAGACGTCTAAGGTCATTTTGGTCCAGATTGTCCCATTCCTGTTGCAACGCAGCAGCAAGTTCTTGGACATTGGCAGGACGTTGTTGACGTTGACGTAACCTCTGTCCAAGCATGTCCCAGACATGCTCGATGGGGGAGAGGTCGGGACTCAGTGCTGGCCAAGGTAATGTGGTGATGTTCTGTTGTTGGAGGTAACCTGTAACGATCCTGGCCCTGTGACATCTTGCGTTGTCATCCTGGAAGATGAAACGGCGGCCATGACGTCGTGCGAACGGCACAACATGGACTGCCAAGATGTTGTCCCGGTAGTACTGGCCTGTAACACGCCCTGCAACAACATGTAAAGCCGTTCTTCCAGAAACAGTGATGCCTCCCCACACCATAACAGAACCACCCCCAAATCGATCATGTCTGATGACGTTAACGTCTTGGAAGCGCTCGTTTCGACGACGCCACACCCTCCTACGTCTGTCCAAAAAATCAACAGTGAACCTTGACTCATCTGAAAACATCACATTGCTCCAGCGTCGATTATCCCAGTGTTGACGATCCCTACACCAACGACGTCTTGCCTGAATGTGATGATCTCTCAAACAAGGGATCACGCGAGGACGTCGGGCGCGAAGGTGACCCCTATGCAGTCGATTCCGAATCGTCTGGCCACTCACTCTCACACCAGTGTCTGTTTGAAGACGAGCGCTGATCTGATTTGCTGTGATGACACGATTTCTCAAGGCCAAGGTACGGATAAATCGATCCTCGGCTTGAGTTGTCGCCCTTGGTCGACCTGAGCGTGGTCTGTCCTGTACAGATTGTGTATCACGGTATCTGGACCATAGCCTGCTTATGACAGACTGAGAAACATTCATCGTCCGCGCCACAACCGCCTGTGTTGTGCCGATCTGTAGCATGCCAAGGGCACGTAACCTTTCATTTTGGGTAAGCCGACGCATATCAAAATTTATTTTCTGGTCACTAAAACAATTAAACTGATGTTTCCACCCTGGAATTCAATGCCACAATGACTGTAACATTCAAAGTCAGAGTCGTGCAAATCTTGGGTTGGACCCCCATGATGATCCCACGCATCACCTGCATTCCATGCGGTAGCTATTGGTGCGTTTGGGCGTCACATGTAACTGGAAATGTTTCTTCTGTTAGGTTCTATAGTGACTTTTTTCGTAGTCATTTGCATATTTTAGTATTATGCCCCCAAAATCAAATATCCCCTACTTTTTTTGAATAGTATATGTAAGGGAGTGTGGAGCTATTCTGTGGAACCTTAAATCGATGAAACTGGGTCTAAAAGAACATGTTTAAAATATCTAAATATGTGAACAGTCCAAATTGAACAAGAGTTGATTAATATTATTTTGTCGTTTGTAAATGAGCCATTACTAATCACTTCCACACTGTCTACATCACCCGTGTAATAATTATAAAATGTTCATTGTGTCTTAAATATTGCATATTAAGATTCTAGTTTCATGGAAATATTACCGTCTTCATTAGCCCAGTTCGGAGCAGAACAGTAGGACGTTAAACCCCATTTCATGGCAATATAATAATATCAATATTAACTGAAATGGACCAATATTGAATTCTATTTCGTGTATTTAATTTTTAATGTTATGGAAATATTAAGTTAGAAATTTAGCATCCTTAAGTAGCTTAATATTTGATGCGTAGCTAAATTCTTCCTGTAAATGTTTTATTATTAATTGACGAATTATTCAAATATTAAACTATCCCCGCTGAAAATGGCGACGTACAGTAAATATACGAAAATTGTCCTACTTATTTCAAGTGGGTACAAGTAATTCCTTTCGTTTCATATCCCAATACGAATTTCCTCAGATTCAGAGGACAAAAAGCATAAACCAGGCCCATAGCTAAAGTTAAATACCTCCAGATCCGGACTCTGGCACAAACCCCTTGTGTCATGAAAAGCATGTTAGGAAAATCAGCCACTGCATTTGAGACATCTTTAAAACCAGTGTGTTCACTGTCTGTATTTGAGAATGTGACCTCGACAACTCGCTACAGCAACAGCAAACAGAGAGAGAGAGAGAGGGAGAGAGAGAGAGAGGTCCAATGGCCAATTCAGAGGAGAGTTCATCGGGTGATCAATACTGGCAGGGGCCACCGGATATTGACGTTTGACGCTGACGACTCTATACACAATTTGAACATTGAATGAAATGACCTGAACTGTAGGATTTCAGAACGTAAAAAGTTAACATATCGTATCAAACGCCACAGGCCTGTTTGATTTAATTATAGTTCATTTGTCCAGAACTATACCAAATCAAGTCATATCGGAACTGAAATTATCAAAATGGTTGATATGTTACGCGGTAACGTTTCGTCCATCCTAAGCTTTATGAAAATATACATTACAGCACACAAAAGAAACACTATCGAGGTCCAGTTGATTTTGTTTATATAGACAAATATTTGATTTGAGCGTGTAATTAAAATGTATTGTTTCGTACCATCAAATATTATATTGAATACTACACTTAAATATAAAATATAAAACTAGCCGTATTTGGTGGATATAATTACAACTAGAACTGCGATGCAGTAATGACGGGTTTCACCGGTGCCACGTTACCCTTGAACTTATGATGCCACGTTACCCTTGAACTTATGTAACATCCGGTACCAATAAAACCGTTGAACAGATTTCCATATAGGCATAGCACACGTGTTATAAAACAGAAGCAGAATCAACTAAATCGCGCACTATCAGTTACATTTATCCATTTGTTACCATGTGTTACATATGTCAAAAAAGTAATCCTAACAAAATTTGTTGCTAACGTACCGCTAAGTTAGCTAACTTTCTAATGAGAAATTAAAATGCGAAAAAAAAATCTTAAAAAGTGATCCTGACAAAATTGGTTATTTCTCGACAGGGGAAGATGCTAGAAGCAATTTTTGGACATATAAATGATCGGATTGATCCAATCTATATGTTCATTAGAATCAAATATCATAATGTTAAACGAATACTAAATATGACTCACTTCAAAAAAGAATGTTTGTTTTGAAGGCTAAAAATACAGTTTTTTGCCAAAATGAAATAAAATTCCGGTGATTATGAAAATGTTAAATTAGTTCTATGAAATCATAAATGGCATATGGTATCACATGGTGAAAATTTTATGAATATCGAATAATAATTGACACTTTTGTAGATCTGAAAAATGACCCCTAAAAATCGTCTATTTCTCTACAACCGCAAAAGTTAGAAACCATTTTGTGGTATCTGTATGATTGTATGGGTTCATTCTATTTGTTGATTGGAATAAAAAAATCATATTTTTTTGCCAAAATGAAATAAAATTCCGGTGATTATGAAAATGTTAAATTAGTTCTATGAAATCATAAATGGCATATGGTATCACATGGTGAAAATTTTATGAATATCGAATAATAATTGACACTTTTATTGATCAAAAACCTTGAAAAGTGACCTGTAGAAATCGTCTATTTCTCTGCAACCGCAAAAGTTAGAAACTATTTAGTGGTATATGTATGATTGTATGGGTTCATTCTATTTGTTGATTGGAATAAAAATAAAAAAATCATAATTTTAAAAACATTACAAATCAGACTCATTTGAATAAAATATCTGTTTTGAAGGCTAAAATACAGTTTTTGCCCAAGTGACGCCATTTTCGGTGATAGTGAAAATGTTACATTGGTTTGACCTAGTCAAAATTGGCAGTAGGCATCAAATGGTAAAAAGAAATTGAAAATCGAATGATAATTCACTCTTTCACAGGCAAAATAACGAGAAAAATGATGCATGCAAAATTGCCTATTTTTCGGTAACTACGCATATTACATTCTCTTCGTATGGATTATTGCTACGAGTTATAAAGGTTACGAAGAAATATTTGAAATGAAGACGCTGGATGGGTTGTAAATAGCTTAATTTTACACCTTTTTTCAGGAAGAAAACGAAATCGAAATTATAAAAATCTGAGCCCGAAGTTTTGTGCGCCTTTAAAGGGCACACCATTTCAGTTATACCAGATTTGTCAAAAATAATATTTGCTTTCAAAAAGTGGCACCGAACTGTCAAAATTGTAGTTTTTTGTAAAATTATTTCACTCTGTTGCCGACAGGAAACTTTAACGGTAACAATAATAATGACATTTCGGATAACGGACATTTTGAACTTTCTATTATACAAATCGAACAATAAATAATTAATCTAGGATCGAAAAACTGAATTAGCCAATGGCGGCTAACGCGAATTACTGAAACAATTTTTTTTCACATTTTTGCTTAAGTCAGATGACCATTTAATCCTGTATAGAATACCATAAAAAATATTCATAAATAAAAAAGTTTTTTGTAATTAATTTTCAAAATTTCGCCCCTAATATAACGAAGATTTGTCGAAAATCAAAAATCTGTAGTACTGTAGCTATTTGTCCTGTCTTCAGCTATGTCAAAATGTACCAAATGTTAAAATCCGTCGATTATTGTAAATATTACGGCAACATTTAAAAAAACGATAACTGCATGACAAAGTCTATCCCCACCACTCCCCCCCCCCCCAAAAAAAAAGAACAACAACACACAAACACTTACATAACTCAGATATTGACACGTTCTTTGCATGCGCATTAAAAATAGAGTAGAACAATTCACATCATGATAATCCTAGATCGGTAGAATCGAACAGACGACGGCAATCCAAATATGTAATTGAAAACTCAAAATTCCAAGAAATAACCATTTTTGTAAATTTTCAAATTTTGAAGAAAATGAGAACTATATGGCATCTCAATTCGGCCGTTATCGCATCCGCAATATCCCCAGCTGTACAAAAATATAATTTTTTCGAAAACCGGTTGGGAATTGACATAATTAGGGCTGGTTTTCAATTTTCGTGCACGTTAAAGATTTACACCACTTCCGGTTTCTTCACAACTTTCGTAATAGTACTATCTGTTTAAAACATGGAAAAATCAATATTCAGAACTCTATATGTTATAGATTCGGAGATCTACACGAATTGTAAATGGAATAATAAAAAAAAAAACAGTTTTCCGAATGGGACAAAACAGTCTTTTAGTCTCAGATAACAACCAAAAACCTAAATCACACTTATCAGCATTAAATTCCCCTTATTGATACAGAGTGTGTGTATAAGTTAGTTGTATTTTACGTCCGCTTGCACCGAAGTGATATCGAGGGGCGACTTCCTTATAAATAGCTGCACCAGGGAGCTTTATTCTAACTGGCAAAAAGTGATGACGGTATGTAAACAAAAAACCTGGGATATTAAATTCAGGAGTAACTGTTATTTTACTAATATGAATTATTTTCACTCTAGAAGCACCAATACCAGATATTGGTTAACAGTAAACATCCTTAGTTCAAATATTGCCACTTTGAAAAATAGCTCTCTACATATGCTTTATACGTATGCAGAACGTTCCGATTATGACCATTTTGGACTTTTGTCGATATACAGTGTCATTTTTGCATCTATGGCACGGTTTGGGGGCATTTGTGTGGAACTTTTCAACACAAGAGTTCCACAAGATACTGGGTTTCTGAAAATAAATACATTCCACAAGACTTTCGAATTAAAATAATATTCATAGAGTGTTTTGGGTCTGTGATGGTTTTCACCACAAGAGTTCCACAAGAGATTGTATTTAGAAAAAAAAATTATTTTTCAAAATATTCTTCTCAGACCTCCCTATGTGCCTGTGTAGTACCACATTCCACACGATTTTCGACTTAGAAAAAGTTTGATAAAGTGTTTTGGGTCTGTGGTGTTTTTCACCACAAGAGTTCCACAAGATATTGGACTAAGAAAAAATATCCATTTTTTCAAAATTTTCTTCTCATACCTCCCTATGTGTCTGTGTAGTACCACATTCCACAAAATATTCGTCTTAGAATAATTTTGATAGAGTGTTTTGGGTCTGTGGTGTTTTTCACCACAAGACTTCCACAAGATATTGGACTTAGAAAAAATATCAATTTTTTCAAATATTTCTTCTCAGACCTCCCTCGGGGCCTGTGTAGTACCACATTCCACAAAATTTTCACCACAGGAGTTCCACATGATATCAATTTTTTCAAAAATGTCTTGTCATACCTCCTTTGTTTTTCTTGTTTCACCTCGTTATTCGGGATTCACATATGAAGGTGTTCATGTATCTTTAATGAGGATATTTCAGGATTTAATTCAAAACGATCACTAGACAACAATAGAATAATATATTGCCAATTATCTCCTAGCAGCCTAAAACGGGTTAAATGATGTATTGTCGATAAACAACAAAGATTGTTATTCAAACGGGGAATAACGAGGTGACCTACTTCGTTATTGGCGAATAACGATGGACACACTACTTCATTATTTGTTATTCAACTTGATATTTGGGATTCAAATATGAAGCTAGCCATCACTAGGATGATGGATGTCAAGTATCCCCCGATAGCATAAAACACAGCCAAATAATTTCTAGACGAAGCATCGTCAAATTTGTATTCCGGATAACTAGATTAAAAGCGAATTATATGCATATCGTTATTCGCTGCTGGAATAAAATTCTGGACAGTTTTCAGCTAGAAGCCATTTTTCTGTATTTTATGTCGCTGAGGGATACTTCATAGTGATGCTCACTATTCGGCAATAAGTGGGCTAGCTATCTCCTTATTCGTTATTAGCATATCGAATTTAACCCTAGGACAATATGTCAGTGATGACCCTAATACCCTTAATGATTTCTATAGTGTTAGACATGCTGCCTAGTTATTCGTTTTAACTGTAAACAGACTATAATTATGAATATCAAGTAACACCCAGGAGGATATTTGAGTTTCCATCTTTCTTTTGGCTCCTTTATAAAACTCACACAATCCCTACATACACCCCTGCCTTTATCCCTGGGTGCTTGATCTTGAATTCAGAATTTTGGTAATAAACTCACGAATGTTTTAAATTTTTAACTCCTATAAACATAGATTACATGTATTTAGGTTGTAACCATACATGTAAATATTATTATCGGCTTTGTACATTAAAATAGAATCAAAGTAGCCCTTGGTCAACTGGTATTCTTAAATATGTTTTGTTTGTGGTTTTAGTTAACCGGCAGTGTATTTGATATCTTCGTTTTTCTGTTGCCATTTAGCAATCAAATATTTGTAGCTCTTGAAAACCTTTGCTTAGAGGCAACGTGAAGTTGGCTCGTTATTCGGGATTCGCCACTAAAACAGAACGATCTATCTTGCAACCGACCATTTCCTCGTTGGGTGAGCGATTAGCACGGAGACGACCGTTTCACAAGCGAGTAGGGTGCTGACAGGTTTGTTAGAGTGCACGGGGCAGTCATCTCCAGCAATCACCTGTTTTATTGCCGAATCCCGAATAAAGTACTGCACGTTATTCGGGATTCGCCACTATAGCTATATTAGTTTATATATGACTATTCTCACATTTACCCATTATATAAAGATGGGATGAATTAAATACGTGTGGTTTTAATGCATTTTTTAAGTCCACCTTTTTTGTATGTAAACGCAAGCATATATACAATGTGTTTCAAAAGTACCCCATTATTTAATTTTTTTCTTATATTAAAAGAAAAATTACAAAATTTTCATTTATTTCCTCTCGTATTATTATTATTTTTCTTTTAAAAAAAGAGACTTTTAAAACACACCGTATATTTGTATATAATTAGGTATAAAGTAAGCACTGTTACATGTAATTTTTTTTTCTACAGGTGTGAAGAATTTACAGGGCCGGAATCATTTCAAGATTGTATAAGGACGTGGGAAGAAGGAAAAATGTCTCCGTGTCAAAGAGGTAAGTAATTGTTATCTTTTTTTTCTTTTATGTGTGGGGCCCTGGTGACTCAGTGATTAAGACGTTTTCTTACTAACCTGGGCGGGGGGGATTTAATGGTTAACGCGTGTGCGTTGAATCAGAAGGTCGGTCATTGAGTGAAGTGGCCTGATTTCGATTCCCCGCTTCTCCCTGGCAAGGACTGGGGTCGCCTGTCCAACATCGGGAGGTTTCTCTGGGTAGTCCAGTTTCCTCCCACTGCTAAATACCCACACCCGCAAGTGAATTATTTAAATACAATTGAACCATATGTTAGTCCGGAAATGACCTATTGTTTCTATGTCTGTCCGTCTCTCCCTGCGTTGGCGGAGAAAGTTCATCCAGATTTTCCGTGATGGATCCCTCTTCCGATGCAGGACAAAGGAACAACATATAGTCGTCCGGTTGAGACGAAACACCGAGGTCCCGTGTACACATTGGCATACACGTAAAATATCCATTTTGTAGTTGGAATTCGATATAAGAGTAGGTCGTAGCGCCGCTGTACGGGCAAAATTTTCCCCATAGCACACCGTATAGCGTATGCCCGTCTTCATTAGCCCTGTCAGTCGGAGCAGAACAGTATGTCTTTAAACTCCATTTAAATTCATGTTGTGTTTGATTGACTTTCCGTGTAAAATAGTCGTACATTCGTACTTTATATTTAAGATAACTCAATGTCGATCAAACCATTGTCCAGGCAATCTATTTAAAGGGCTAATCCCGATAATATTTTGGACAATAAAACTGTTTTATTTTGTTTTAAAATCCCTTAAAATCCTCTACCTAAGGGCCAAGCAACTAACTCAATATTTTTGATAAGTTTTTAAATAACTGAAACCCGTCAGTCTTCATCTGATAATGGAGACCAGTGTCCCAAGCTGTATTATGTGGTGTCTAGATAAAACCAGACATTTTTTGTATAAAAATAATGTGTAGGTGAAATTTGCCTTTCGTTATCAAGTAAAGCATTTGGGTCATTCACTGTATAGACCTCTCAATGAACGGGAATCGATTATCAGGTCTCCAACGAAAAAATTGACCCGAAATCTTAAAAGGGTTACGTGTCCGGATAAGCAGTTTTGACGGTCACGTCCAAACGACTCAAAATTTTGAGCTGAAATTTTGAGATAAAGTCAATAAACCAGTCCTCTATATTTTGACGTTTAAATTTCATACATACTCAGACTTTGATTTTTGAGACTCTGTTCAAATAAGGGATAGTCCCTTTAATGTATATATTAGTAGATAAGTAGATAAGCCTCTGGCTTACCTATTGTTTTAGACCTCGAAACTTTTAAACTCGCCTTTTGATCTCGACCGCAATTTTTTTAATGACCACCGGATGTCCTCCGGGCATCGAGATAAGCGAATTGACCTGGTACCAGAAATCGGATAGATTCGACAGTACCGAGCTGCGGACCAAGGTATTCACTACAGCAGGCAACCAGAGGCAAATACCAGAACAGACGAGTAAGAGGACTGACGGCCACACACACGACGTGAAGCACTATTACTATTGAATGCATTATTACTGTAAAGGTCGCTATTAAAGATATATCCTATGTTATAAAGAACCTGGTTTATTATTCTTACACCCTCCCGTACTACATAGAGGTGTAATTGGTGCCGTTAGATCAGTATAGGATATATCAAATCCAGCATAACAAGATGAAGACAGGACGACGAAATACATAAATAAGGTAAATAATTCGTGACACTAAAAATGGCAGAGGCAATTCTAAATGAACTAAACGGAAACGTAGGGCAACTCAAAAACGAAGTTGGGGAATTATCAAATACAGTAGGCGCCCTGACAACACAGGTTGCGACTCAAACAGCCGCACAAACCGAGGCATCGAATAGTGCACACGATAATTACAACTATGGCGATATTTCTACTCTCGTAGATCCCTAAGAGGGTAGCCCGAGAAAATTTCGATCATGGGTAAAAACATTAGAAAAATACGCAATAATTAAAGGCCTTTCCAGGGGAGCCATACGAGAGTGCGCTTACCACACAGCCAGAGGTGGGGTAAGCGATTTTATAGAACGCTTTTTAACCGACAATCCCGCAATTAGCAGGGAGGAGATGAAAGCAGAACTGACACCTCGTTTTGACGAAACGTCAGACAAAATGGACATAATTTCGTCCATGAGAAATTTAAAACAAAAGCGAGAAGAAAACGTTCAACAATTTTCCGCTCGAATTCTAGCAACAGCGCATCTAGCATACTCAAACGTGGGAAATCCGGACGTACAGACCCACATGGTGCTAGCGTTTACGGGCGGTATAGCTGATAAACAGCTATACTATGAACAATGGCGGAAGTGCCCACGCACTTTACAGGACGCAGCGTTGATCGCCACACAGTAACAGGATTTCATGAAGAGGTACATTACGCGTACGGGCCAACAGGCACCCCCAGCGGCGTTAGTGGAAAGGATGGAAGTGGATCATTTCCGGCCACGAAAATGCCGAAAATGCAACCGAGCAATTTATGAGAAATAACGGACCCGAGCGATATATGCGAAGTGACAGACCCGGACAATTTATGCCAAATATCGGATCCGAGCGATTTATACGAAATTGCGGACCAAGGACTTTGGGAAGGGGACAAGCACTCGAGGCGAGAGGACGCTTCCTTCAAAATTTAGCAAACCAGGAAAACTACTAGACTTTCTCCAATCAAGAGCTGTTGGAGAGAGTGACGGAGACCAAAATTAATTAAATATATAAGTTTGGTGGGGAATCCGAGTTCATGCTTGGTGAAAATTCTCATTTTTAATGTCTTGATGGTTATATAAATTAAAGAATTATTCACATAGGTGGTAATCCCAAGTACCAACAATGCCAACTTGGATAATATGCTATAAGTCTAGTGTAGTAGTAGGCCTACGGTTGTTTTAAAATAAAAAAAAATTAAAAAACTTGACTACGTACGCTCACGTATCATGATCTCCCTTGAATTTTTCGACAAGTTAAAAACTCTATAAGTTTACCGTGTGTCTTATTTCAGCAGATTGATGGGGGAAATATTCAAGTTTTTAGCGCCGCGAGGATTGGCGACAAACGCCGGTACTAGCACACGTGCAAGGTGTTCTGATTCAAGAAGTATAGGTAAATTTGTCAAATAAAGAATATGGACGAATATTAAAATATTTAATTTTTTCTTAGGCATAATTTAGTACCTTTTTGCATTTGATGGTTTTACTTGACAGGCCGATCTCATAGCATTTTCCGAAGATTTGTAAAAAATACAATAATACTCTAGGCCTCATAAAGATTTTGCATTTTGTGAAGATTTGTAAAGTTTAAATATTAGGCCTCATGATCTAGGCCTAGATCTACCTATTTTAAAAAAAAACAGCTACCCAACAAGTCCCGATAAGCAGGCAGAATATCTCCCTGCATTTTGTGAGGATTTGTAAAGTTAAAATAATATAGGCCTACTAGGCCTCATGATATATGCCTACCTATTTCTAAAAACCGTTATCAACTGTCAAAAAAAAAGGTCACAATATGCAGGCAGAATTCTCACAGCATTTTATGAAGATCGGTAAACTAAATTTAAAATAATACTAGGCCTTGTGATATAGGCCTATATGTTTCTAAAAAAAAAGGGTGATCAGCTGTCAAAAAAAAAAATATGCAGTCAGGATATCTCACAGCTGTTTGTGAAGATTTGTAAAAATAAGATAATACTAGTCCTCATGATATAGGCCAACTTATTTCTAAAACAGTGATCAACTATCAAAAAAAAAATCAATGAGGACACAGGATATGCAAGATCTTAAATTATATGGCAGCACATTTGTCTGATTTTTAATACATTTTTTTCCTGAGGTGAATGAAAAGGGAAAAACGTTTGTGACAGGTAAAACCAGAATTAAATAGAATTTGGTGTTCTGTTAAAGGTAGGCAGACATATACGGTTCTAATTGTGACAGAATTCTAACACAAGTTAGGCATACTTAGCACCATCCACTTACCTTAGCAGTAATTATATTATGGCACTGTTATATAGGGAAAGGAATACTTCTAACATGATTCCTTTCCCTGTATAACAGTGCCATCATGTAATTATCTAACATGATTGGGGAACCACTGTGGCTCAGTGAGTAAGACACAGGTCACAGGTTCGATCCCGGTGTTGGCCGAGAAAGTTCGACATTTTCCAGTATGGTTTCCCCTTGTCAGTGGTGCAGGACGGAGGGTCTGACAAGGACAGCTGTCTATTCGTTCGGATGGGACGATAAACCGAGGTCCCGTCTACACATTGGCGTACACGTAAATGATCCCATGTATGCCCATCTTCATTAGCCCAGTTTGGCGCAGAAAAGTAGGACGTTAAACCTCACAAGGAAATTTTGAGTTCGATTCCGGTGTTCGAGAAAATTTTTAGCTCCACCTTTTGTCAGTGGTGCAGGACGGCGCGTTCGGCTAGGAACAATGTCTAGTCATTCTGATGGGATGAAAAATCAAGGGTCTGCTGGCATGCACGTAAAAGAACCAATGACATTTGGCATTCGAAATAAGCGTAGGTTGTGGAGCTGCTTTTCAGTCAAATATTCTTAATTTTATTCCATTTCAATTTTCTAAATTTGAGGTAGCATTGTAAATATTATGGAAGCTACAAGCAAACATGTTTGAAAGGAAGCCTAAGTTTGGAATGGCACCAAGTTCATTTCTCATAGACTATCAAGAACATTTGTCGGTCTGCGAATCAGATCGAAATAATTAATTTTTATACGCCCACATTGAAATGTGGTCGTATATTGTCGTCGCCCCCGTCCATCCGTCCAGCGTCCACAATTGCTTGTGGACGCTCTAGAGGCTAAAGTTATTACCCGATTGACTTTAAATTTATACACAGTGTTTAAGGTCATGGGACTAAGAAACCTATTGATTTTCAGCGATTTCTGATAATTACTGCCAGAGTTATGGCCCTTGATCACTTCAAAAAATCATTTGGACGCTCTAGAGGCAAACGTTAATATCTGATTGACTTTAAAATTATACACAGTGTTTAAGGTCATGAGTCGAAGAAGCCTACTGATTTTCAGCGATTTCCGATAATTACTGCCAGAGTTATGGCCCTGATCACTTCAAAAAATCTTGTGGACGCCCTAGAGGCTAAAGTTAATATCCGATTGACTTTAAATTTATACACAGTGTTTAAGGTCATGAGACGAAGAAGCCTATTGATTTTCAGCGATTTCTGATATAATTACTGCCAGTGTTATGGGCTTGATCACTTTGACAAATCTTGTGACTCTCTAGAGGCTAAAGTTATCATCTGATTGACTTCGGATTGATACACAGTTTAAGGTCTTGAGACGAACAAGTATATTGATTTTCATTGAATTTTGATAACTTGAACAGCTAAATCCATGATATTAAATGTTTTGTATACTCAACGTTAGCATGGGGCAGAACTTTATAAAAAAACAAACAAGTTCTAATGATTTTCTGATAATTACTTAATGAGTTGTTACTCTTAATCAGATTTTAGTGTATTATAAATGTTTCATTACCCAAAAATGTAAAAATAAGCGACAACTCTTGTTGACTGCCCGGACGATTTAGCTGCTGTGGGCGTATGTTTCGTTGCCTGGCAACCTATCTTGTTTTTTAATGGAAATAATAAATTTGAAATGTGAATAGTTGTAGATTTGAAAGCTTATATGTGTATTTACATCTGCAATATAATAGACCCACAAAATCCAAAGACATTACTATGCTGATCTATCCTTATCCTTATGGTTCAAACTGTGTAAAACTAAACTTTTTGTGTTTTCGAAAATTGGCTCAAGAAAATATACCATAGTTGCATTCACATTGCACTTTAAATTTGTATAGATTTATAAGGCAAGAAATGTTTCACACGTTTGGTAATTTACATGATCAAAGAGAAACTTTACAAATTACATGTCAAAAATAAAGTATGACATATTTACATTCACTGTGTAGGCTACATGTTTAGATTTCATTGCCAATGGTTGGATAAATTTAACTTAACAATGCATTTATGTAGCCTAATACGTTTCTTGTTACAGTATGGTAGTAATATCATACATTTGCTAGTGTAGGTTTAAATTTAAAAGGGACACAGAGCTACATACACATAAATTCAATAGTGTTGCATTGTAAAATGTTCGATTTACATGTACGTACATGCAAGTCTTACCTACATTTAAAGGCAAAAAGAAATGTTCTTTAAATTAAAGGAAAATTCTGAGATTTCGCAGGATACCTGTTGATAGACAAATTAAAGAAATAGCCCCCATAACTTGTCGGAAAGTTTCAGCTCAATACATTTTGCCATTTGAAGGGGTTATGTGACCTATTTATGGAATTCCACTTTAATATTTCATGAACTAATTGATAAATGTGACTAAATGTGAAAATATATTATATGAATAAATCTCTAGTGTCCCCCAAATTTTTTTGAAAATTGTAATCTGTGTATTAAAGTTACAATAAATGGTTTTATGCCATCATAAAGGGGGCGGGGGGGGGGGTGCGAGTCAAATTCAATTCAAAATGGATAATTTTTGAAGTTTACTGAATACATGTACACATGAGAGCTATCTGTAATAGAAATTGACTTTTACACAAACTAGGCCATTTCGTTACTAACATATACTTGGTTCAATTTTATTTCAATAATTCACTTGCGAGGAGGGGTCTAGCAGTGGGAGGAAACAGGAGGACCCGGGGAAAAACAACGAGGTTGGACAGGCCAGACTACTCCTTGTCACGTACAACCGCCGAACCGGGGAATCGATGTTGAAATTGAAAACAACATCGAACGTGATATGGTTTGCAAATACTATTTCAAATACAAGCTAAACAAACCATTCAACCTGACGAAGAGCGAGTCGTTGTTATCAACATAATGGTCCCGATCACACGGTGGTGACACCAAACGACGTCATAATGATGGTTGCTAAGTAGAAGTATCAAAATTCTAAATTTGTTTGACTTTCATGCTTAAAATGTAAAGCGACAACAAAGTAGACATTTTTCGTCTTAATATTAGAAATAAGATGAAACAGAATTAAAATTTACACTGAACAAAAAAGAAGTTGGATTATTCATTGTTAAAAGACAATCCGTAATACATGTATATTATACGTGAATGAATACAGTAAACAATAGTGTTTGGTATTTTCGTAAGTGTAAGCCGCTCGATGTTTTTCTGGCAATTGTTCCCAGTATTAACCAGTCACTACATTATTATTTTTCAATCGCTTGATTTATATTTTTTCAAATATGGGACGATGACTAGATTGTACAAATTATAGTCCTAACTAATGATAATGGATTTTCAACATACCTGCTTAAGGACTCAACGGAGTTTTATCGTAGGCCAGCGCCCAGCACCCGGATTCGAGATCTAGTTAGCAGACATAATTCTCAGCGTACTCCAGCACACATATTCTCTAACCGTATTCCAGCACCCGGATTCGAGATCAAGTTAGCAGACATATTCTCTCACCGTATTCCAGCACGCGGATTCGAGATCAAATTAGCAGACATATTCTTTCACCGTATTCCACCCGCATTCGAGATCAAGTTAGCAGACATAATATTATTCTCTCACCGTATTCCATTTCCAGCACTCGGATTCGAGATCAAGAAAGCCCACGTATTCCTACGCCAAGAAAAACCTAGATATAATTATCACGAAAATAATTACCTTTATATTAGAAAATAAAATTTTAAAACATATTAATGCAAAGTATTATGTAATAGATCCCCCGATCATACCCCACACCCCAAAATGTACTATTACCGTAAACATACTAAAATATCGCACACTAGGCTAACTGAGGATGCAAAAAAGGGGTACGTCCATTTTGCATCAAAAAGTACCCAATCAGCTTTGATGGGAAAATGTTATTTCACGGAATCAAGGGATGAATAAACTACTAGAATACAAAACTTCAGAAGGCTTCTATGCTGGAATTTCGAGATATTACCGTAAACATACTAAACATATTGGGGAAATCAGGTTAGGGTAGACTCACAACGCACGCAATAACTTCTAAACTAGCTTTGGTGGCTTCAATATCTTTATTTCACTAAATCAACAGATGAATAAGATATGCACATGCCGAATTTCATTAACTTTCTATGTTGGCGTATCGAGTTATACCACCGCAAAGTTCCTAGCACCCGGATTCAAGGTGGAGTTTGTGGGTTCAATAAACAACAGGGACGCCCACGCTGCGTCAAAAAACGACCCAAACCAGCTTTGATGGGAAAATGTTTGTTATTTCACGGAATCAAGGGATGAATAAACTATTAGAATACAAAATTTCAGAAGGCTCCTATATTACCGTAAACATACTAAAAATATTGGAGAATCGGGTTAGGGTAGGCTGACTGCGCACGTAATTACTTCTAAACTAGCTTTGGTGCCTTCAATATCTTTATTTTATTAAATCGGCAGATGAATAAGGTATGCACATGCCGAATTTCATTAACTTTCCATGTTGGCGTATCGAGTTATACCACCGCAAAGTTCCTAGCACCCGGATTCGAGGAGGAGTTTGTAGGTTCAATAAACAACGGGCACGCCCACGCTGCGTCAAAAAACGACCCAAACCAGCTTTGGTGGTAAAATGTTTTTTATTTCACGGAATCAAGAATGAATACACTACTAGAATACAAAATTTCAGAAGGTTCCTATGCTGGCGTTTCGAAATATATCACCGTAAACATACTAAACATATTGGAGAATCGGGTTAGGGTAGGCTAACTGCAGACGTAATAACTTCTAAACTAGCTTTGGTGGCTTCAATATTTTTATTTCGCAAACTGGACAGTTGCATAGGCCATGTACATGCCGAATTTCATTAACTTTCTATGTTGGCGTATCGAGTTATACCACCGCAAAGTTCCTAGCACCCGGATTCGAGGTGGAGTTTGTGGGTTCAATAAACAACGGGTACGCCCACGCTGCATCAAAAAGGAACCAAACCAGCTTTGGTGGGAAAATGTTTGTTATTTCACGGAATCAAGGGATGAATAAAGCATAAGAATACAAAATTTCAGTAGGTTCCTATGCTGGCGTTTCGAGATATATTACCGTAAACATATATTACTGGTTCAATAAACAACGGGCACGCCCACGCTGCATCAAAAAACGACCCAAACCAGCTTTGGTGGGAAAATGTTTGTTATTTCATGGAATCAAGGGATGAATTAACTACTAGAATCCAAAATTTGAGAAGGTTCCTATGCTGGCGTTTCGAGATATATTACCGTAAACATATGGGGAAAATCAGGTTAGTGTAGGCTCACTCCGCACGTTATAACTTCTAAACTAGCTTTCGTGGCTTCAATATCTTTTTTCACTAAATCCAAAGATGAATAAGGTATGCACATGCCGAATTTCGTTAACTTTCTATGATGGCGTATCGAGTTATACCACCGCAAAGTTCCTAGCACCCGGATTCGAGTCAAAGTTTGTGGGTTCAATAAACAACGGGTACAACGGGTATGGTTTATTCATCCCTTGATTCCGTGAAATAACAAACAGTTTCCCACCAAAGCTGGTTTGGGTCGTTTTTTACGCAACGTGGGCGTGCCCGTTGTTTATTGAACCCACAAACTCCACCTCGAATCCTGTTGCTAGGAAATTTGCGGTGGTATAACTCGATGCGCCAACATAGAAAGTTAATGAAATTTAGCATGTGCATACCTTATTCATCTGTCGATTTAGTGAAATAAAGATATTGAAGCCACCAATACTAGTTTAGAAGTTATTACGTGCGTAGTGAGCCTACCCTAACCTGATTCTCCCCATATGTTTAGTATGTTTACGGTAATATATCTCGAAACGCCAACATAGGAGCCTTCTGAAATTTTGTATTCTAATAGTCTATTCATCCCTTGATTTCGAGAAATAAAAAACATTTTCCCACCAAAGCTGGTTTGGGTCGTTTTTTGATGCAGCGTGGGCGTACCCGCTGTTTATTGAACCCACAAACTCCACCTCGAATCCAGGTGCTAGGAACTTTGCGGTGGTATAACTCTATACGCCAACATAGAAAGTTAATGAAATTATTTTGGCCTGTTCATGGCCTATGCAACTGTCCAGTTGGTGAAATAAAGGTATTGAAGCCACCAAAGCTAGTTTAGAAGTTATTACGTGCGTAGTGAGCCTACATTAACCCGATTCTCCACATATGTTTAGTATGTTTACGGTAATATATCTCGAAACGCCAACATAGGACCCTTCTGAAATTTTGTATTCTAATAGTTTATTCATCCCTTGATTTCGTGAAATAAAAAACATTTTCCCACCAAAGCCGGTTTGGGTCGTTTTTTGATGCAGCGTGGGCGTACCCCTTGTTCATTGAACCCACAAACTCCACCTCGAATCCGGGTGCTAGGAAATTTGCGGTGGTATAACTCGATAAGCCAACATAGAAAGTTAATGAAATTTAGCATGTGCATGCCCTATACAACTGTCCAGTTGGTGAAATAAAAATATTGAAGCCACCAAAGCTAGTTTAGAAGTTATTGCGTGCGCAGTCACCCTACCCTAACCCGATTCCCCAATATTTTTTAGTATGTTTACGGTAATATATCTCGAAACGCCAGCATAGGAACCTTCTGAGATTTTGTATTCTAGTAGTTTATTCATCCCTTGATTTGGTGAAATAAAAACCATTTACCCACCAAAGATGGTTTGGGTCGTTTTTTGACGCAGCGTGGGCGTGCCCGTTGTTTATTGAACCCACAAACTCCGCCTCGAATCCGGGTGCTAGGAACTTTGCGGTGGTATAACTCGATACGCCTACATAGAAAGTTAATGAAATTTGGCTTGTACATGCATTATGTACCTGTCCAGTTGGTGAAATAAAGATATTGAAGCCACCAATGCTAGTTTAGAAGTTGTTGTGTGCGCATGCAGTCAGCCTACCCCATCCCGATTCCCCCATATGTTTAATATGTTTACGGTAATATATCTCGAAACACCAACATAGGAGCCTTCTGAAATTTTGGATTCCAGTAGTTTATTCATCTCTTGATTCCGTAAAACAAAAAACATTTTCCCACCAAAGCTGGTTGGGGTACTTTTTGCATGCTCAGTTAGCCTATTGTGCGATATTTTAGTATGTTTACGGTAATAGTACATTTAGGGGTGTGGGGGGGGGGGGGGATCGGGGGATCTATTACATAATACTTTGCATTAATATGTTTTAAAATTTTATTTTCTAATATAAAGGTAACAATTAGTTTCGTGATAATTATATCTAGGTTTTTCTTGGCGCTAGGAATACGTGGGCTTACTGGAATACGGTGAAAGAATATGTCTGCTAATTTGATCTTGAATCCGTGTGCTGGAATACGGTGAGAATATGTCTGCTAACTTGATCTCGAATCATGGTGCTGGAATACGGTTAGAGAATATATGTCTGCCAACTTGATCTCGAATCGGCGTGCTGGAGTACGCTAAGAATTATTTCTGCTAACTAGATCTCGAATCCGGGTGCTGGAATACGGGTGAGAGATTCCGCTCGGTCATTTTTACAGCTAATAAATCTCCACAACTCTCCCTCTTGCATAATTTATGGCATTGTTTTTCATATAAATAGTAACTGGTGAGCGAAGATCACAACATTGTTTGGAGTAAGGCACAAATGAATAAATATTTAACCCAATTCACTCGCTTGCTTTCATTTTCAACATTATCAGGCTAACAAAATTGCGTGATATTCACACATGTCACCGGAAGTCCAATTTCTCGTGAAATCTCGCAATTTTGCGGGATTTACTTATCGGCCCTATCCGACTGCTATGATAACACGTCATTACGTCGTCACAGAGTAAAAATACATAGAGTGGCGACTCGCATTACCGCTCATAGAAACACAGCGACGCGCAATGCATCTTGTGAATTGTCTGTAATAAACACACACTGACAGTTCGCTCAACGACGTTACGATATCTATATCGATGAACTAAATCTCTTTAATTTCGTAGTTTTATAGTATTTTCGGTAACAAAACTACTGAGAATTATCACATACAATCATAATATGTTAGTTGTGTGTGTGTTTCGGGAATTTATAAAACATGATTCATATTTCTAAAACATGCATAAAGCGTGGTACGGCCCGGAATTAATGAAGTGAGACTGAGACGAGAGACGGCATTTGTGACGGTTTACGAATTGGTTTATTCAAGGCCGTAAATTATTGTCGATTTTTACGAGGCTTTATTAAATTTGAAACTATTCCACCAAATACCTGTTGTTTCCATTCCTAGATTTGAAATGTAGGTCGGGTGTTCGATCCCTGCATTGGCCGAGAAAGTTCATCCAGATTTTCCGGCGTGGTTCTCCCTTGTCAGTGATGCAGGACGGAGGGGCTGACAAGGAAAGCTGTCTAGTCGTTCGGATGGGACGAAAAACCGAGGTCCCGTGTACACATTGGCGTGCACGTAAAAGATCCCTTGGCAGTTGGAATTCGATATAAGAGTAGGCCGAAGTGCCGCTGTCCGGGCAAAATTTCCCTCATAGCACACACTGTATGGCGTATGCCCGTCTTCATTAGCCCAGGTTAGGAGCAGAACAGTAGGACGTTAAACCCCATTTCATTTCATTTCATCCTGGAAACATGTGTGAAGTGAAACGTAACTGTGTTCCATAAAATTGTGTCTAGTTAGCCTGTCAGTGTCAGTAATATTTTGTTAATTTTTTTCTGCCACTTATCAGAGTGAATCGCATGTAGGTACCCAAAAACATTATCGCCTAAACCAAATATTTATCGCCCGCTCAGCCAACAACGTAACCATAATGCTTTGCACGCGGTGTCTTGGTAGACAGCATGGCCACATGGTGTTTGTTTATATTTTTTAGGGGTTTTAAAAATGGGTTAGGGTTAGGGTTAGGGGTTAGGGTTGCGCCCCCCCCCCCAACATGTATTTCACGGCTACGCCTCTGACTGTGTGCTTCTCGTATATATGTTATGTTAATAAAGTAAGCTTTCATTAAAATATAAAATAGTAATTTAAGAATATTAAAATTGAATTTCAAATAGGCATATAATGTTTTCCAATAAACAGATTTGAGCCGTTGGTTGTTTTCCAAGATAAAATACCTTTGGATCCAACGTTGACTCGCCGTGTGCTTTTATGATTTTTGTTCTATTAATTAATGTAGGGCGTAGGCTTTCATTTTTAAAAAGTAAAATAATTAAAGATATTGAAATTCTATTTTAAATAGGCCTATAACATTTTTCAATAAACATTTTTTGAGTTGATTGGTTTCTCTTTTTACAAACAAGTATAAACCCAAAACAACTTGAGAATGAATATTTTGCATATTGCTCTGGGTGTCATGTATTGTTTTGACGGCCTTTATAGGCCACCTAATACTATGAAATTGTCAATTTTACACTACTGCACAAGAATATATTGAATTATTATAAATATGAAGTTTGCTCTAGATATCTATCTCATTAGGTCTGATCTGTGTTCAGAGTTACTTTTATTTTTGCGATTTTTTTGTCAACTGATTATTTTGAAAAAGAAAATTTAATTTATGCTGTGTACTATTATGGAATTATCTGCCATACAAACTGAAGTTAACCATACAGCATACTATTACTAGATAATCACCGAGTAAATTAAAATTATTTTGAATTACTGAATGGTTTAAAATTAGTGATAGTGCTTCAGTAAATACATGTATTTTATTGGTCGGATTAAGGCCTACCAGTAAAAGGGGAAATGTGATTTTTAATAGCATAACAGTATTAGGCTTACTGTTTTATTAAAAGCTTATTGCAACTGAAAATTGAGCAAAATAATATTTTTAAAAAAATTGGAAAGGTATATTTCAGATACCATAAACTTAACACTTTGTTTACCACAAGTAATTGTAGGCCTACATAGATAGAATAACATTTTTCGATAAACAATCATAGAAAAAATTAAGCTTGTCCATTATCCTTTTGCCAGAATACAACAGATTCTTCAGAAAATATAGTTAGTTCCCTCGCACATGATTCTTTTTCAATTGCTTTTAATGATAACATATGAATCTAAATTTATTTTATTCGGTAGACTGAAGGCCTATTATTGTGTTTGTAGATTTTATTTGTTTTTACAAAAACTATAGAATGTTAAAAGAACATGTGCAACTACAGACAGTAAAGCTTACTATTTAAAATTTAATCCTTTAAAAATCACATCTACATGTAATTCTAAAATTACGAAAATACTAGATAGCATGCGATAAAGAATGCAAGGAATAATTTGGTTTACATCGAAGCGCAACTACTACTAAAAAAAACAGGGCCTACAATTTAAATTACCGGCCATTAATACGTTTATTAGACCTATGACATGTCATGGAGTCAGGTGGCGCGGTTTCGATTCCCCGCTTGTACGAGACAAGGAGTAGGGTCGCCTGTCCAACCTCGTGGGTTTTCTCCGAGCCCCCCAGTTTCCTCTCATCAATCAAGTGAATTATTGAAATAAAACTGAACCATGTTAGTCCCGAAATTACCTAGTTTGTGTCGAGTGGACGTTAAACTAAATTTCTTTCTAGTCTCTGAAGTCTAGAAGGCAAAAAGGTTTTATCTCCCAAATTACTATTTAAATTTCATTGTTCACTTTACCCGTCTGGACAAAAAATCTGATTTTTAAAAGCGTATGCAAGTTAAAGATATTTAATAGCGCTTTTATCTGGTGTATCTTTCATTTCATTTTCTTATGAATTAGACTATATTATAACAATCATGTTCGCTTTTTTGTTGCATAATAATAATAATAGTTTGTTCAGCTATACTCTTCGTTTAAAAAATGTATGGGGCAGCCATCTTCGACACAACAGTATGCTAGACCATAAAATAGATAGTGAGTAGGTACAAATACTTGGGACCCAAGATGGCGTCTTTGTACACCTGACGTCATATTTTCATGACGTCATAGGAAATTTCTGGCTTCACAGTTGTCGCAACATTATTTACATACATACGGCTTTGGTTCTAGGTATTTGTGAGCACGACTGCTATGATATGACGTCATTACGTTATGCTAGGTTTTTGCTCGTGGAATTCAGCTTGAACAGTCGTAATTAGTTGTTCCCACAGGCGTAATGTAGTCTTGTATTGTCACAGGAGAAGTCGACGAGGAAGGCTTTTGAAAATTGTGTATACAAAATGTCGTAAAGCCAATAAGTCTGATTTTGTATGTGTAATCGGTGTTATTCGGACACAAAAATCGAAACAGTTTGATGGGGCTTTATGCTGTTTAGACCTGTTGTTGCTACGAACCTTCCTGCGAAACCCATCACCTCAGAGCGTTTTAATCCTCCAAATATTAATCATCTACTATTTGTCATATTCATGGCTCCTAATTTTGATCAAATGGTGACGCGACGAATGCTGCCTACCTTTTCTAGAATATAAGTTCTCATTTATTTGGTAAAGCCAGGGCTAATACGTTTTGTAGAATATCTAATACGTTCGTGCCGTTGTGTCTATATAGTAGATTCCCTTACTCGGAAATAAGATTGCTAATTGTTGCTTATCTTATCCTATTCCAAAACTGGCAAACTGTTGAATCAGTAATATACTTACCTGTGAATATTTGTAGTTCACATATGTATAAATATTGACGTTTTATTGAAACAAAAACAAATCTAGCCGATAATGATGGTACAGATGGTTGATTACATCTGTCTATGGTATAAATAGATTGTCCTGTTGATGTATGATCTTTATAACATGCTGTAGCTGAAATAAAACCTCCTTCATCACAGTTACCAGTTGAACTCAATCTAACTTCAAATCCTTTGATGTTGTTAGTACCTGGAAACAATATGAATTGTATGTAACTCACTCAGTGGGGCTTGTATCACATTTAACAACAATTTAAAAACAATATGAAATGTATGTAATAATAATGTGATAATGCTGAAAATAATCAGAAATTATATCCTTGCCACATTTACTATTTGTTTAACCCACTCTATTAATAATAATATCAACACTTTTAAAGTAATTGAAACATCCACAAATCTTATTCGGCATATTTTAACCAATAAATTGGGTGGGAATTTAAGACTATGGATCTTACAACACTTACAAAGGACCGTCATTGCAGGAGCAATAACTTAACAAACTTAATATCATGTTTTATGAAACAAATGCTTTGTTTTTTAATCAATCAGTTACATCTATTTCCACATCTAAAAACAACAAAGTAAAAATTGTGTTGATTGAACTGGATATATTGTAAACTATTGTTCTAATATTTAATCATCAGATATCATTCTGCTTTCAGGCATTAAGTTTCAAAAGGTAAACTGAGAAGTCGTTACTATGCTCTATTGAATGTGGCAGTCCCATTTAGTTATAATCTTACGTACCCCCATCTATTCTGTTAAATATCTTCATACTACTGATATCAAAACTCTGTTTTAGATCAACACACAACCATTCTCTTGCTTTCTTGTTATTAGTGGACGTACAACTTCCACCAGACCACCACTGATAAGTATTACCATCTACAACTCTAGATGAAACGCCACTTCTATATGTTGAACTTTGCCATGTTGGTTTATTAAGTGCCACATTAAAGGAACCTAAACCTGAAATTATATTGAAGACATTCATGGTAGTTTGGGTGTATAAAGTAGTCACCCTATCAGGAATTTGCAAGGCACTTAATTAGGATTGTGTAGGCATGTTTATCAACTCATCATCCACCCCTTGTCCGATGTTGATTCGATTAGGTGGCAACCCCCTAAATAGTTTGTAAATGTTTATCAGTTTTTGTGACGCACGCTCTCCAATTGTAACAGACGGATAGCAGCCTCCATAACTGTACGTTCAAAACACTTGGCTAAACCTTGTTTAATTTCTACATCATGATCCCATTCATAATTTTTGTCTAAATCGTGGTAAATCGTTATCAGTTTTTCTGACGTATTACCCGAAGCGCTCGCAATACAAATGTTTCGGACGGTATCAGCCTCCATAACTGTACGTTCACAACACTTAAGTAAACCTTGTTTAATTTCTATGATCCGGTCCATATTTCAGGCCTAAGAACAGACTCTTGCATAATGCATGTTTAATAAAAATTGTTGACAAGTTTGACCCTATATCCGATCACCTTAAAATGTAGGGGTATAGTTTTTAAAATGTAAGTATTCCGCGTGGTGTACAATACCCACCATATGTAGAGATGTGAAATAACTAGGATCACGTACTGAAATATGGAGATGGTAGTACTGTTCCTTCCGAGAGAAGGTAGTGGTTCGTGTTCAGAAAAATAATAATAATAATATCTTTTGTATGTATAGTTTAATGGTAATATATTACGCAATGTCTTTAGCTCGAGACCATAAAACAACTTAAAATACACACATTGTCCCGCACGTGCTTTTCAATGAGATACGTCAAGCGAGTCTAATATTTCATCTAGTATAGATAATGTACGATTGGGAAGTTGCCCGTGTATTATTGGAAATAATGGTACGCCAACATCAAAGGATGACGTCACATCTGGATAATTGCTCGATAGTTTCCACCAAATAACTTAATTATCGAACTTATCACGTTAATGCATTGTTTATACTGTCGCCATTAGGTTTAATTGAATTGAAGGCAAAATCACAATGGATAGTAATGCGTTATTAGACGAAAAATCAATTCTTTTTAGCCAACATCTCGACGGTGGAATATATGTGAATGTAAATTACGACGAGGATCTACTAGTTGCTTGTCAAAGGCTGGACAAAAATTTGGATCAAAAGACAATCTTTTCCGATAATTCTGACAGTGAACAGTGAAAGTTTTGTTCAGAGAAGGATTTCACGGTCTACGAAAAGTGGACTGTACTCAAAATTTACAAAGGAACTCGTGGGCTATAAATACTTTCAAGTCTTGGAGTATGCGGAGAAATAATAGAAATGTGGACGAAAAGAACCTTCTGAAAGATAACTTAGACATGAATAACCCATCTAAATATGCCGATAACTACGCCGTCTATTCCGGTGCAGAATGCTACAAACTGTACCATCAAATTAAGAATAAAAAAAATATTTCTCTGATCTTTGTACTATTTCTATCATCAACGTCATCAGCGGTTAATGATATGAACCGAGTGTATCGACCTATGATGACGTCATAACAGGTTGATATATGATATAACACATCAAAGAAAAAACCACCACCAGTTGTATATTCTGTACATATTCAGAATTCCTGAATTATGGCCCCTGATTGTACGACAAAATCGCGATTTTAGCTTGTTGTCCTCTAGAGGTCACACTTTTTATCGGATTATAAAAATCGTTTAAATATATCATCGCTACAAGTAAAAGTATGTAACACCAAGGTTGTGGACACGCTAGGACGTTAAACCTCATTTCATTCCATTTCTATAGCTATGTATAAATGTACAAATTATTTATAAAAACTGTTGACAAGTTTGACGCAATATGCGAACACCTTGTACATTGTTTGTGTATTTCTCAAATGTAGATCCATGCCAGAGACAACAATAACACACTCACCGTAATCATTGATTATTTATTTCTCCAATGTAAATACATGTATCTATATCTGACAGGGAGAGGAGTTTAATATAGGTCATGGCTGTTGCCCAATCCTTGCTAAAAAAAAACACTTTTCGCGGAACTTGTCTAGGAAACAGCAATTGGAAACTGGTCGATAATTGTACAGCGTGTTAGGATCTAGTCCAAGTTTTTTTAATGAGGGAGGCGGACAACGGCAGCTTTACCGTTGGCGGAGAAAATCCCAGATTCAAACGATGTATTAAATATTCGTAATAATTCAGGTGCCAATTCATCAATACAGTTCTTTACCAATTCAATAGGCTTAGGATCTAATTCACATGATTTCGACGGCATTTTTCGTACAATAGATGTGACCTTTGGGACATGCAAAAAAATATTTCCCGTTAATATTTACCCCCTTCCAAGTGGGGAGTATATCGCATGTTATTATACGAATCAATAATTGTATATATCGAGGTTACAGACTTTTGCTAGGAGAGACTGACATTCCTGGTATCTAGAAGCCCAGGTCTGATTCAAGTTTATTTATTTCATATGTAGGAACTGATCACTGCCTAATTTACCCTGGCGCAAGTGGCGCGATCGTATTTCGAGCTATTATTATATTTTTGTCCCAAATCAGCCACCGTAGATGGGTGATCCACGTGTATATTGAAATCACCAACGATCATTAGATAACCAGGAGAAAGAATGATACTTTCTAATAGTGTACCAAATTCCAATAAGAAATTTGTACTTTCACTTTATGTTGTTTAGAGTATGGGGGTATATAAATAGTTACAGCGTGTATCATGGTGCTATCAACGTAAATATTTACATCCATTATGTCAAACGATTTGAATTCCAGTATTCCTTTTAAACTTCAGATTAGTTCTGACCAGGATGACAATGCCGCCACCTATCTGCTTATAGCGCGGAACATGTAGGGCGGTGTACCCAGATCGAGGAAGATAAGTCCGCATAAACAAGGGTTTCGTTCTTCTCAGTTCGTTATCATGGAGGCCGTCAGTGCTCCTATCTTTCCGTTCATCGACCGAGCATTCCATATATTATTGGGAGGTTAACGTGTGCGCGCTGTATCATAAGGTCTGTCATTGAGTCAACTGGCGTGGTTTCGATTCTCCGGTTTTACGTGACAAGGAGTTTGGTCGCCTTTACAACATCGTGGGTTTTCTCCACTGGTAAAGATCCCTGCGCGCAAGCGAATTATTGAAATAAAGTTGAATCATGTTAGTCCCGAAATGACCTAGTTTGTGTTGAGTGGATGTTAAACCCCTCCCTCTCTCTCTCTCTCTCTCTCTCTCTCTCTCTCTCGTACTATTATTATTGATCAGATTTCCTTCTTAATGGTTTGTGACTCAAAACAGTTTTTGGGATTGATTCTAAAAACTGTTAATTTGAATCCAAAGTGTTTTGGTCTCTGAACTCCAATAATTGATCTCTGCTGTATCTCACTGAAGTGGTTCCTGGGTTAGTAATCACACACATATTGATAACTAAACTAGTTGACACATCTCACCCAGAAATAAAATTTTCATGTTTCAGTAATCCTTCAAGAGTTATTTGTAATTTATAGATGCAAATAACTGATAAATTTTGTATTTTTGTTTAACAATAAGCTTCTATATTGTTAGATATTTGATGTCAACATTTTATCTATAAACATTGTACCAACTATAAAAATGATTTATTAAATATATAAAACTTACCCAATACAAAATATACATAACTGAATATAATACAATGTTTAATAATAGAATGCTTAATATGAATATCTATCATGTATTCTTAGTCTTATGATACCAGTTTGTTTATTATGCAGGAACCAAGGTGGCTAAGTGTGTAAGACACTGGCCCGCTAGCTCGGAGGTCGCGTGTTCGATCCATGCATTGGCCGAGAAAGTTCATCAGGATTTTTCGTGGTTTCCCCTTGTCAGTGGTGCAGGACGGAGGACCTGACAAGGACATCTGTGTTGTCATTTAGATGGGACGAAAAAACGAAGTCCTTTGTACACATTGGCGTGCACGTAAAAGATCCCTTGGCAGGTAGAATTCGATATATGGGTAGGTCATAGTGCCGCTGCCTAGGCAAAATTGCCCTCGCAGCCCACTGTATGCCCTATGTCCGTCTTCTCGGAGCAGAACAGTAGGACGTTGAACCCCATTTTATTTGATTATTATTCTATCTATTTTCAGAAAGAATATGAGAAACGGGAATAAATTTTAGCTGACAAAGTATCCAATAAACAACAAGAAAAATTAGACATGCAGACAAAGGTAGATTTCTTTTTATAAAACAAATCTGGTTTTATTTTCACATCAGTCGAGTGATAATATCAAATTGTATTTTTCTTGGATCCAATATTTATGATGAATTAGTGGATAGTGCCAGTAATATATCCCTTGGTAGTTTAGAGCATGAATGAAAAGTAGTCAGAAACTTTGTAGTTTGGGCAAAACTCACCCTTACGCATACAATTTACAATAGAGAAAGGGTACTGATTACCTTTATACATTAGTATTAAAAGTACATATGACATTAAACCTTAATAAACCTTCAAAATTATCCCTCACAAAGAATTCATAAAGCCGTAGTTAGTATTTACGAAGATTAAATGAATGATTTAAAACGGGAATCTACTAATAATGAAATTTTAAATTGATTGTTGACATAGCAACCCTTGTTATCAATGTTTATGATTTGTAGATAATGGAAGTACAAGCTAAATTAGAAAATAAGAAAACAGATATAGAGAAATTAGTTGATAAAGAAAACAAAATTCATGCCGATTTCCTCAACTCTCTTGGTGAAAGCAATAAATTTGTGGATTATCTGACCAAAGTGTTCAAAAAGAAAAATCAAGAAATGTTATATAAACTATTAATTAGACATTTATTAACAAAACCACCTGTTTTATAAAATCATTGTACATATATGTCAAACATATTTATATCACACACAAAATCAAAGATGAAAATTAAAAAGATGAAACATTCTTAGCTGTATCTTGTGTTTAGTAGATAATTTACAATTAAAGAATTATTTTTATCTCTGAAGGACTAACTTGTCTATGTTTAGATCATTAGATCTGTCATTGATTCAAGTTGTGGTTTCAAGCCCACGCTTGTGCAAGTCAAATAGTGGGTTGGTTATCTAACTTCAGGGGATTTCACCATGTTCTCAACTTTATTCACACTGCAATAGACGCTTGTGTACCAACGAATTATTGAAATAAAGATTTGACATTTCTTAGTCCCGAAATGACCCAACTTCTAAGAATCACAGGTGTTCAGTGAGTATGACGCTGGCTTAACAACCAGGAAGTCCTGTTTTTAATCAGGATTTTCTAGCATGGTTTTCTCATGTCATTGGTGCAGAATGGGGCAAGGGTTAGGGCAAGGTAAAAGTGTTCCTAGTTAGGATAGAGACAAACACAAGGGCCACCAGTGTGCTCCTGATAGAATTTGACAAAGAGTAGGTGCAGCTGTCTGGTCAAATTTCTGCCTAGTACACTGAATGTGACATATGCTTATCTTCATTAAGTAACGCATTGATGGGGGAGCCACGGTGGCTAAGTGAGTAAGACTCCGGCCGTTAGTCTGGAGGTTGCGGGTTGGGCCATCGGAATTGCCTGAGAAAGTTCATTGGGATTTCCCGTCTTGATTTCCTTTTACTTGCACACCAATGTGTATGTGTAGGTCCCACATACACATTGGTGTGCAAGTAAAAGATCCCTTGGCAGATGTAATTCGATATAAGTGTAGGTCATAGTGCCACTGTCCAGGCAAAATTTTCCTCATAGCACACTGTATGTTGCATGCCTATCTTGATTGACCTAGCCTTCATTAGCCTAGTCGGAGCACTACAGTAGGACCTCAAACCCCATTTAATTTCATTTCTAACCCATTGATGAAGACAAGTAGGAATTAAACCAGTATTTCTTTTTCTCTCTTGTGGATCTATGTTTGATCCCCACAGAGCTGGTAGATAGATTGTCCAGTTTTTTCCTGTGCCAGCTTTATTGAGTTCAGGTGAACTAGACACAAAGACCCCACATTGCTAAACAAATCTTATATTTTAATCTGCAGAACTTTCCAATCAGAAAATCTAGGTCAAGGTTATTTTAATTCCGGTATACATTTAAGTTTTGCTTCATACGAACGATAAAACTGTACAGTACCGTTTTAATTTTGAATTATTTATAGGGACAATTTAATAATCTTGTCAGTGCTTACGGCAACGAAAGCACACTGATCAGAAGTGAAGTTTCGCTAGGCCTCTACAGTCACTGATAAGGATGACATCGATGCGACTTAATGAGTCCCCAATATTAACTTTTTTCCTCCGACAAATTAAATTCTAAAACATTTTTTTTTTATGTATTAGAAAAATGAATAAAGACGTTTGAAGTATTTGTAGGTAAAATATATTTCCTATTTAGTGTAAATGGGTATTAAAATGAGTAAAAGGCACCATTCTGCCCCAACCAGTTACGTCTTATTTAAATAATGCACGTGCGTTGAGCCAATGATACAGACTTTCATACAATACACAAGAGAAAACTAAATAGTTTTATCAAAGAGGATATTCGTCTAAAATTAGTTAAATCGATATATCAAAATGAGAGTTTTGACCATCTAAAGTTTTCATTATTTTCTATTGATTTCATGACGTCATCGATTTTGTCATTGAACGCCAGTGAACTAAAGAACAATTCGTGTCTACCCATGAACATCGAGGCCAAGATTAACATTATGTGTTATTTCAAAGTTTTTCCGATAGAAAAACCAAATAAATGCAAACAAATTGAACCTCACTATGAAAATAAATGAATGGAATAGGTTTGGATCATTTTACTTTAAGACACAACAATCCAGATCATTTACATATTTCAAAAAGAAAACAATGTTATTATTACATAATTAAGTACATTATTTGAATACAATACATTCATTTTCTTGAAAATAATTTATGGGAAATAAGATAAAGAGCTGACACTTCTCACTATAATAGTTAAAAACTAGATAATGTAAAGGCCATTTGCTGAAAGTTTCAGTCAAATTGATCCATTCTGAACCGAGAATTTAGCGACTTAAGTTTCGACCTAGCCTCGATCATCATTAATAAAGTCGGCACGATAAAAAAATATAGTCTCGATTATCCATTTCATGATTTAATCATGAATGAATGTTGAGCAACATATCGGATCCTAATCTAGTACATTTCGCAGGCTAGCGATGACATCGAGTGTTGATTATGATCTGGATAAGCTGATTAATGTTTAATTAATAGTTTAGATAACATTTCAGACCTGAAGAAAGACCTGCAATAAGCAGATTTTGTGCTTGCATAATGTATGTTTAATCGTTTCAATTCCCCTTTTATTAGTCGATATAAACAAAATACTCTAACGAAACTACTATTGTGACAGAATATTCTCTAATGTGCGTTAAATAAATGAAATTGTTTGGATTAAAAGTGGTATTAAAATTAAAAAAAAAAACGACATACGTACAGAGTAGCTCGACCAAACTGTTAGAATTTTTAAAATTAAATATATATATTTAACGGTTTGTATTATAAAAGGCTGTCGGGCTTGATAGCCTAATTATAATGACTCATTACGCACAGAGTAGCTCGACAAACATGCCGACACCTTAAACCAAACTGTTAGAATTTTAAAAATTAAATATGTATATTTAACGGTTTGTATTATAAAAGGCTGTCGGGCTTGATAACCTAGACTTACTTCCACTTTTAAAAATATAATTTAACGTCACACCAAACCAGACCGCGCCCCACCCCCCAAAAAGTCCCAAAACAAAAAAACCCCACTATTTTAATGTCATTAAGTCATCCGAATTAAAAGCTTGTAATAAATATTATACTGACTCATTATTACTATATTGTCCATAAATTAAGTTTGAATGAACTGACCCTTTCGAATAATATTGTTTCAGAATTTTAAAAATAAAAGTTCTTAATGATTGCTCAAGGTATTACTTTTATTTTGACACTGGTGCTTTAAATTTGGAATAACCAGTTGCATATCCATACGCCCTGTATTTTTAAACCAAATCACAAAGAAATCAGTGAGGGATAAACTAAAAATAATCCTATTAAACTTATTGAAGTGTATGACTATATACGTCTAGGCCTATAGTGTTACTTAATAATTAATGAACAGTGTGTTATATATCACGTAACTCACCACTGTGGCTATAAACTCACTGTTCTAAATATAAACACAGCTATGTGGAAGTAACAGTATATAAAGAATTGCAAATAAAATTGAATATGTAGGGTCCCGAAATGGGCTAGTTTGTGTCTGTCGAGTGGACGTTACCTCTCTCTCTCTCTCTCTCTCTCTCTCATTGCTTTATTCTTTGTGATTGACATTATGAAACACGCTACGAGGGAACTTTTAGCACCGAATTGTTTATTATTATATCTAACATATCTGCTGTTGTGTATCTTATTTATTTATATATTTATGTATTATTATAAGCTCTGCTCAGATATGTTGAATAATTATAATGTCCAGTGCCGGATTTTCCTGTTATATGCTTGGCAGACTGACGTCGGGGGCCTCAAAGTGGAGAGGGTAAGCTTATAATAGTTTTGGTACTGTCACAAACCTTTCTCACACGCCACGCAGTCTTAACCATCTTTCATCATTCTCGGATTTGTTCAACTATGTTTAAAACACACTTTGATTTTGAGGGTAGAGGATTAGAAGGGGCCTCATAAGAAGAATAATGATTGTGACCTACTACAATGGTGGGTCCGGAGTGGCGAGAAATTTAATAATAAGGCAATTGTCGCGGGAAATATGTTTTTTGAAGCTGTCGCACGGTATCGCAGGTTACAATTCACATGCCTCATGCCGAATTTGGACGAAATAGGGATGTCGATTAACCAGGGCAGTGGCGGTTTAATTCCTACGCCCCCCCCCCCTCCTCCAATCTGCTTTTAGTTTCTTTTAATGTTTGGATGATTTACGGGAATGTCCTTTTTTTTTTGGAACATTTACAACTTATAATATTGGCGTTTCCCCCGGTTTATTTTATTCGTCCTTGCGAAATGAACCGATTTTTTTTAAAAAAAGGTAATCAAATTTATTAAAATTGTATTACTGGTGAGAGACGGTGTAGTTGGAAAACGATCTGTTGTGGCCCCGCTCATCTTTAATGAAAATATAGGTTGTAAGGCTCCAAATGGGCAAAACTCATGTGTTGACGAGACACTATGAAACATCCAGTTAATTTCAGTGATCTAGACACAATTCTACTGCCCTGGCGAACATTTTCAATAGGCCTACGCTATTATATATAAGAACTTTCACTTTCAATCTGATCTCTTGTTTTGTTAATCCATGAAATCATTGCAAGTAATAGGAACTGGTTTAACGTCACGCCCTAACAACGGTGGTTGTACCTATATTCCACCTACCAATGGTTCGTTTATGAGCACGTAAAAGATCCGGTGACAGTTGGAATTTGACGTAAGATTTTGCCCTAGCATCGCTGTCTGGGCACCCCCACCCCCACACAATACTTCGTACGTATCCTTCTCCATTAGCCCGTTGGTACAGAAAAGCACGATGACATTTCATTTCATTTTTATGGATAGGCAGATTTCTCTCAAAACCATCTGATTTGTACACGCCGAGTTTAACAACATAGTAAAATCAAAAATTATTATTACATCACCAAAAATCAACGAAAGGCTATATAGTCTCTTTAATTTCTTTTTGATTGAACAGAAATCCAAATCCATTCCATTTAAAGTTAATTAGATAAATTTAAAATACCAACTTACCTACACCACACAAGGTTGCCAAGACAACGAGAACGGTTAATTTCATATCCATACTGGCTGATGCGTTATATTGGAACTTGTATTTTCAAATGTTAGACGTCGAGAGTCTGTTTTAAACAAAAGTTATTCTGCTTGTAAACTAATATTAATGTCAGCGACTCTTGTTTTTATAGCTGATAAGATCACGTGCAAACGATGACGTGTTAGTTTCTTTACAGATGTTATTCATATCTTTATCAGATTTCTACGTAAAGAACCACTATTTATGGTATCGCTCATATTTACTTCTAAGAAACAGATATTACGAAAGCTGTGATACAATTTGTAATACATTGGAGAGTAAAAAGTAAAAACATGTTGTTCTTGGAAAAATTCCGTAAATCGGATAAACAATATTATATTATAGAAACGTAAATAGACTACGAAGAACAATCTACACAAATAAATCTGTTCTGGATATTAACTCAGTTTTACTGTATCTAATATAATATTTTGATTAGGATATTAACTCAGTTTTACTGTATCTAATATAATATTTTGATTAATTAATTGAGAGTAATTATATACCAGTATATAAGATTATAATTTTAAACAATGTATTTATATTTTCTGTAAATAATTTCTAACAGGAGATGAATTGATAGTAACTCCGGCTTGTTGTCAAATCCCGTAATTATATATTGTACTTTATAAATATTTATAGAATAGATCGTGTTTAAAAAAGAAATAGCACACTAATTATATTGTTCTTATCTGTCTTAATACAATAAATATCAATTAAAGTCCAATCATGCCATTATAAAAGTGAATATAGAATTAAAGGGACAACCCCATACTGTAGTGAATAACAAATCTTACAACTTTACATTTCAAGCTGTTATTTGTTCCTATACAATAAATGCATACAGTTGTGTATGGGTGTGTGTACCTTTACATTCCTCGAAGTGCGTTATTTGATTGAACTGGAATAAGACAATGTAGGAATTGCAGGAATGAAGTGTTCCTTGTGAGGATCTGTAAATGCAAAATGACATTTCCATATCCAGTTTGAAGGCGGAATTATAATATAAATATACCAAAAACTAGAATAATTTATGTATCATTCGTGGACTAACTCCAAATCAAAGTGGAGATAGTTCCATATAAAGTTACTTTCCCGCGAACAAACCAGGTGATTTGATGATATATTTGGACTACAAACATATTCAAACTAATTAATCTATCCAAATTTTGCTTCAAATCATTTTCAAAACATTGAATTTGTGAAGGAAACCCTGCTATAAAAAATCGATTAAAAGGGGTCATGTTTGTGTCACGTGTCACAGTACCTAGCAACATGTTCGTGAAGCCCGAGGAGAATTCATTTCATATACACGACGATGCTGTCTTTGGTCGCTGATTATTTATCACAAATATCGACGCCTAATTAAATTCACGGATTATCCACTGCCCACGTCTTTTTCCGCGGTTTTTATCTCAGATACTGTTGTACGCTTAATTTCGTCATCAATTTTATCAATACATACAACAAGCGCTCACTAACGCCGGGATCTTCTCGTGCAAGCTTTGACGTCACTCGAGCAGACATCCCTAATCGTCGGGTTGTCGATTAGGGGAACCCTTACATTTTTGTCCTGTATACGCTTCATGAGTGTTTTTCAGGGAATCCAGTATTTTTCTAGTAAGATTGGATATTTCTACTTTCGATTATACCAAAATTGCCACCCGATAAATACTTTTCTGGGAAAGTATCTTTAAATCATGAGAAGGTTCAAATTAGATGCCATTCAACATCAAAGTACCGACCTGGGTTAATGAAGACGGGCATGCGCCATACGGGGTGCTATGAGGGAAATTTTGCCCGGACAGCGGCACTACTCTTATATCGAATTCCAACTGTCAAGGGATCTTTTACGTGCATGCCAATGTGTCACGGGAACTTGTTTTTTTTTGTGCCATCCGAACAACTAGACAGCTGTCCTTGTCAGGCCCTCCGTCCTGCATCACTGACAAGTGGGAACCACGCCGTAAAATCTGGATGAAACTTTCTCGGCCAATGCAGGGATCGAACACCCGCCCTGCAGGCTAGCGAGCCGGCTTCTTACCCACTTAGCCAGCTTGATCCTCCCGTTGATGAAAGCGAGTTCAGGTATACAAACTAAAATACATACCACTATACTACTGATAAGAATTAACATATGATGCATGTAATAGCTGCTATTGTAAATTGACCAGATAGACCCCCGTCTTCATTATACCCGTTGGTGCAGACAAGTAGGAAGTTAAACCCCATTTTATTTCATTTCATTTCCTACTGTTCTGCTCCGACCTGGGTTAATGAAGACGGCCGTGCGCCACACAGTGTGCTATGAGAGAAATGTTGCCCGGACAGCGGCACTATGGTCTACTCTTACATCGAATTCAAACTGCCAAGGGATATTTTACGTGCATTCCAGTGTATATACGATACCTCGGGTTTTCGTCCCATCCGAACGACTAGACAGCTCTCCTTGTCAGGCCCTCCATCCGGCACTACACTCAAGGACTACCAATTCTCGGTGGCATGTCAATCCCGAATGCATTTTGTATATTTCTCCAAAAACCGGAACATTATGACTGTTACACAATTGAGAAAATATCATTTTACACCCTTCATTCATGCAATCGGTTAACCTTATCAGATTATGACATTGACACTGGTCTGACGCCGCCAACGGGTCATTACTTACGACCCCTGGTCTGAGTTATGATGCAATAAATAGCCAACTGCATAATCTCTTAGAAATCATTCGTCTGGTGCAATCTGTATTAAAGACTAGATCTGACATCCTTTGTCTAGAAAGATTTTATAAGCAGAAACGAAAAGTAGAGAGGACAGTCGGAGAGAGAGAGAGAGAGAGAGAGAGAGAGAGAGAAATGGGGTTTAACGTTGGAGAGGACAGTCGGAGGCTAGGCGAGGACGTCTAGTAGTTAACTCCAGGCCACGCAGGTCTGGGGTTAAGATCGTACAACGGCCATGTAATGTAACTTAGTTCTGGGTGTCTTTAATATTACGATGTTTGTACATAATATGTTAGAAGAAGAATAAAAGTATTAATATACTCAGCCAAATTAAAAACTTGACACTGATGACTTTCAACAAATCAAATAAATTTTAAAGTGTTTCTAACGATAGTAAGTAGTAAGAAGCCTTTAATTTCATAAAATTGTAAAGTCACGTGGATTACATGACTTTTGAGCATATAAAGATGAAAAACCTGAAAAACACGTGCAAACACAAACTCGTGAGGTCAATCGATGCAAGTTCGCTTAAACTGAACAAGCACACGTAACTTGAACTGGAAAAACAAATTAAAATTGTTATTTTCATCTTTGTTAGACAAAGCCGCGCCTTTCAAATGTAGAACGTCTACGTGCTATAGGTAGGCTCTATGTTGGTCAGTCTGTGGTCACTGTTGCAAGAGCCTTTAATTGTTCACGCCAGAAAATAATTAATCTTAGAATGAGAGTGCTTCAAACTGGAACTGACCGCCCAAGGGCGGGAGCGCCACGTGTGACGTCACTCCAGAAAGATCAAGCAATACGATTACGTCATCTTAGAAACAGATTTGTCACTGCAACCTCCACAAGTAGAGAGATGTTTGGTGGAAGGGTAACTGCACAAACTGTTCGAAATCGCTTGCAGGCTGCTGGTCTTCGAGCTCGGAGGCCCTACACTATAAAAAATATCCATTTTTGATGTGGCCGAATTCCGTAGTTTAACACCTTTTTTCTGTTAATCGAAGGATTTTTTGGTAAAATTGTGTTAAAAGCATGAATTATTTCTTCAAATTATGTGTTTTATATATTTCTGTGGAATATTCAGTATTTAACAGGAACTTTCCGTGAAATTTAGGGATAAAATGTTTTATTCCCTTCTATAATGGACTTAATCCTGTTATTTTACGGAATAAACGGTGGAATGACAAGGAAGTTCCGTGAAATTCAGGGATAAAATGTTTTATTCCGTTCTGTAATGGACTTAATTCTGTTATTTTATGGGATAAGCGGTACAACGATAAGTAATCATATACATATATAATCATTTATAATAATGATCATGTTATAGTATTCATTTCAATGGATTAACCATAATATGAAGAATCATATTTTGTAACGTTTGGTATATTAATTGAAATGTATATCTAATTTCCATTATTTATAAGATCTATAAAGTGTATTGTTATTCATCATACGGAAATCAGATTGTAAGTATTTTCATAAATATTTAAAAATATGTTTTAATGCCTCGTGTGGTAAGGTTGTAATATCTGGTAATATCTGGGGACTGTTTGGAAATCGCCAGTAGGAATAAATGTACCATAGCCAAAGAAGTGTTGTTATTGCTAGTGAGTTTTTCGAGTGCAGATTTCCCCAGCAGAGTTAGATTCAGTGCGGTGAGTGTGTATACCACGGTGGTTTATAATGTCTGATCACGTGATTGATGTTGATTTTGAAGATGATGATATTGATGACGATGTCGTTTCCAGGACAGTTAAAGTGACCTTAGACAAGAAGGTAATGGTTTATAGGCCAACGATTTTCAAGATGATATGTTTAGCTTTAGATTCATCCAAGGCTGTTGAAGCGATTAGTAAAAGGGACAAGTCTGAAGAATGGTACGTTACTCTTAAATCTAGTAAAATGGTTGAAGCACTAATATACATAGGTAGCGGTACGTACAATGGCATAAGATATTATTTTTGTGACGCAACCAAGTCGGTGGTGAACCTACGAGTACACTGGGTGCCCAGATACGTTAAGGATAGATTTTTAAGGAAGATTTTTGAAAGATTTGGCGAGGTGACCCGGGTTTACGAAGAGAGATCGTCTTACGAGGGGGTACAGCTTGGTACAGGAATGCGAGCAATAACTTTAGTAGTTTCTGATTTTTTAAAGACCCCTATTCCGCACATGATACGGGTTGAGAAAAGTAATCTGCGTATGCTCGTAACTGCTCCAGGCAGGCTGCCACTATGTTTGAAATGTAACTGTATTGGTCATGTTAGCGCAAACTGTATAAATTCTGTTTGGGGTCCACCCAAAAAAACCTTTGCTGAGTCAGTATCGCCCCCACGTCCTAGCGCAATTTCAGCTGAGCAGGTGCCTGCGGTCGAGGTATTGAAAGAAGGTGAAAAGGATGGTAGTGAGGATGAAAGGGAAATTGATCAGAACAGCGAAGATGGTGATAAACAGGTAGATGGAATGGAAGGTAATATGATTGAAGAAATGGATGATCGCGAGAGTAATACCAATAACGTTATGGAGGAAGAGATTTGTGTGACAGGGGGTAGTAGTCCTCTTTTATCCCCGATCACCCCTTGGCATCCCGGATTGAGACTAACAAATTTTGACTCTCGTAATAAACGTCATATGCAAGATGATGAAGGCTTTACCGTTGTTAAGGACAAAAAGAAAAATAAACTTTAACATGTGTAAATATATAAATGATGTGTTGTTTCAACAAGTTTTTTATTTTGCAGGTTGTAGAACCGCCACTTTAAACTGTTTAGAAAGTGTATATAGTGTGATGTTGTTTTCTGTCGTCTGCTGCGATGTTTGTACAGAGTATGGTTTTATACACACACCAGTCACTGTAGCCTTTACTCACCACTGTTCATGTGAGTTAACAGGTAAAAACGTAATCACTGTAAGCCTGTACGTTTTTGTCTATCTAGTATTCATAATGGGTTTTTGCCAATTAAATATTTTTATATGTATTTTATTGAATTATCTTATTATTGTTTCAATTTCTATCATTGCTGTTATTTCCCCATCTACAATAAAATGTCAATTCCAACTTTAAATATTATCACTATTAATGTTAATGGTTTAGCTGCTTATAAACGCAAAAGACTTGTAATGAACGATATTAATTCGCATAAAGCTGATGTTGTATTCTTACAAGAAACACACATTCAGTCTGTAGCAGACGGCAAAATGTTAGAATCTTTTGGTGATTTTAAGGCCTTTTGGAGTTTCGGGGCAAATAGAGAAAAGGGCGTGGGGATACTTTTATCTAATAGAATTAATTTTAACATTATTAAATTTGATTTTGATTTTTCTGGTCGTATGATTTTTCTAGATGCATCCATTAATAATATATTTTTTAGATTTCTAAATGTGTATGCTCCAGTTGATTGTACCGACAGACGGGAATTTTTTACGTATATCCATAAATTTTGTATTACATCACATGTTCTAATTTTGGGGGGTGATTTTAATTGTGTTTTAGATCGGGAGAAGGATAAAATAGGGGGAAACCCTTTTGCTGTATTGAAAGGCCATGTGCAGTTGAGAAATCTTGTAGCTGATCTTAATTTAGTTGATGTTTTCAGGTCGTTAAACCCTACGGGGGTCATTTCTACGTGGCGCGGGGTGGGGGTTTCATCACGAATAGATAGATTTTATATTTCTCAGAGATATTTACAGTTTGTTAATCATCATCAAGTATTGCCTTGTTCAGCTTCTGATCATGATTTCGTTTTAATCAATATTAATTTAAATTCTTCTGTTACTATTGGGCCAGGTTTTTGGAAGTTGAATAATTCAATACTTGATGATGATAATTTTATTCTTGAATTTAGATTGTTTTGGGAGATATATTTTGATACTGATGAGGTAATTTCTACATCATGGTGGGAACAATGTAAAATAGATATAAAGAATTTTATTGTGTCGTTTTGTAGAAATAAAAATAAGAATAATTGTATTTTACGTAGAGAATTAGAAAAACGTTTTTATCAGTTAATTTCCGCTGAATCGTCCGATCCTGGTGCATATATTGATCAAATTAAGGCTGTTAAGAAAGAATTGTTAACTTTTAACTTAATTAAAGATAGAGGTCATATTATTAGAGCCAAGGCCCGATACTTAGATAACAACGAAACACCGTCAAAATATTTTTTAAATAAAGAAAGTAAACGCGCCAAAAATAAATATATTTCTAAATTAAATGATCCTTCTTGTAATAAAACTTTTACTGATTCTGAGAATCTAATTCGCATAGCCAGTGACTTTTATTCAAATTTATTCACTAAAGAGCCTATTGACCATGATATAATGAACGATTTTTTACACGATTTACCGACACTTGATGATGAGGAAAGCGAGCTCTGTGATGGGTATATAACTCTGGAAGAAATAAGAACTAGTCTTAATAATTTTAAACATGATCGTAGTCCTGGTCTTGATGGTCTAAGTCGGGAGTTCTTTGCTAAATTTTTTGATATTTTTGGTCCTATTTTATTAGAACTTTATAATTCTTGTTATGATAATTTTTCTCTTTGTGAATCTCAAAAACTTAGTGTTATCACTTTATTATGTAAAGACAGAAATCATGATTATGATATAAAATGTTGGAGACCAATATCTTTACTTAATGTAGATTTTAAGATTCTTTCAAAAATTATTCAACGAACATTGAGCTGTGTTATCGGGGAAATCGTACATTTTGATCAAACTTGTTCTGTTCCTGGCCGCCAAATCTCTGCTAATCTTCACTTGATACGGAACGTAATTGACTACTGTCAACAAAAACACTTGAAAGTCGCATTTGTTAATCTAGATTCGGCAAAAGCATTTGACCGAGTAGATCACGATTTCCTTTTCGCGTGTTTAAAACGATATAATTTTGGTGAATCTTTTATTAAGTGGGTGAAACTTTTATATACAGATGTATCCAGCTCAGTCCTCGTTAATGGTTTTATATCTGAATCTTTTAAAGTGACACGTTCTGTTAGACAGGGTTGTCCGTTATCACCATTATTATATGTTTTAGCTTTAGAACCTTTTTTGGTTCGCCTTAGGTCTGATCCATTTATTAAAGGTATTTCCCTTCCCGGTAATAACGGCGAGGCTCGTGTCACTGCTTATGCAGATGACGTCACCGGTATTTGCACAACAGCACTGAGTGTCCAGCGGGTTTTAGATGTTTATGAACAATACGGTCGAGGTTCGGGGGCCCGTTTAAATAAAAGTAAGACGAAGGTTTTAACTTTTGGTAATTTTAATATTTCGGATCAGGCCTATGGTGTATCCTGGGTAGATTCTCAGAAAGTTTTGGGAGTTAAATTTGGGAAATCCATTACTGTAGATGATAATTTTAATAAGATTTTGAATTCTTTTATATATGTTACTTTTGATTATGGTGATAGAGATATGAGCATATTTGGTCGTGCTAATATTATAAAAGCAGTTGGTTTATCAAAACTTTGGCATGTTGGAAGTATAATCGACGTTCCGAATATATTAATTCAAAAATTTAATTCAATAATGTTCAAATTTATATGGGGCACTAAACGTTTTGAATGTCTTAAACGTCTGGTTTTATACGGTAGTAAGCGGGAAGGGGGTTTGTCAGTTGTGCATATTTTATTAAAATTTCAATCTCTTAGACTTAAACATATACATAATATTGTTAATGGTTGTAATTCTAATTTTAAGTATTTTGTTTTTTATTGGCTAGGGTTTACTCTCAAAAAAATTGACTCTTCCTTATTTACAAATAATAAGCCACATGGTGATTCTGTACCAAGTTTCTATAAGAATTGTAAGGTAATTTTAGAGAATTTCATTAAGCTGTATCCGGATTTTAATTGGCATGATCATACTTCATCTAAAGAATTTTATTATTTATTGTTGAAACCTATAGTTAAACAAAATTTTATAGTTAAGATTATGCCTCAGATTAATTTTCAAACTGTATTTTCTAATGTTCATTGTAATTTTGTTGATCCTCATGTAAGAAGTTTTGCTTGGCGTTTCGCGCATGATATTGTTCCTTGCATGTGGACACTTTTTACACGTAAGCATTCTTTAGAAAAAAAATGTACTTTTTGTAATAATATTGAAACACTGGAACATTTATTTTATACATGTGGAGTTGTCTCCCCTATATGGGTAATTATTCATAATTGGATTGACAGTTTATCTTTAGGCTCTATTGCATTAACTTTTGAATTGATTCGGTTTTTAACTTTTCCTAAAATGAACAAATTTATTTTTGATGTTATTTTGTATATTGTTAATTTAGCGAAAGCTGTTATATAGCGTAATCGTCAGGATTGTAAATTTAAACAGAAGTCTGTATCTACGGAAACTATTATTTGTGATTTCTTAGAGAAATTAAGATTTAGAATAACTGTTGATAAATTTAGATTTACCCCTAGCAAATTTAATAAATATTGGCTTGATCCCGGTTTATTTTGTTTGTTAGATAAAAATGGTAAGTTGTCTTTTAGTTTTTGAATTATGAAAATTTCTCGACTTTTTAATTTAGATTCTTTTCACTTCACATTGTGATTATTCTGTTGTATTAGCTATAGTTTGTTGTGTATTATAATATTGTACATGTGTTTATGTGTATTATGCTTGTAAATATGTTAATTGTTTTATATTTTTTGGTGTATATACGTTTTTGGTAATATTTTTGTTAACAGTTAATTTGTACTTTGTTTATTTTTCTAATTGCAATTTAAAGTAAATAATGACAATATTTTAACATTATTCACTCCCCATCATCAATTTTTTAATTTTTATCTTTGTACATTTTTACACTGTTTGTACATAGATGATGGGATTTTTGATATGATGTATAATATTTTTATTGAGTGAATAAATTCTTTAAAAAAAAAAAAAAAAAAAAAAAGCAGGCTTAAATCCAGATAGTACAACCCGTTGGCCAGTGTAAGTCAGGTTGTCTCTATAGCAGAGTCTACCACTGAAAGCCTCCAACGAGTGGCCGGTTGTGATACCTTGCTCTCGATTCATAAATTAGCGAAAAGAGGTTATGTTTAAAGATTATCTGCGATATCACTTCGGTGGAAGCGGACGTTAGATAAAGCTATTTGACGCACGGGTATAAAGTCAATGGTTAATTCAATGAAATTTTTATCATCTTCATGCTCAGGAAAGAAAATTTACCAGGATTTTTTTTTCTGAATTTGAAAATGGAATTTATGTTAATTGAAGGAATTTCTGTAAATTACAGGAAAAACAAATACGGATAAAATTTTCCTGGTAATTTTTGTTTCCGGAATTTTTTACGTTTTTTCACGGAAATTTTTGTTACAGTGTATAATGGACCAATATTGACAGCTCTTCATCGCCGTAACCGACTTGTGTGGGCCACAAGACACATAAGATTTACTCAAAGACAGTGGAACTGTTCCACTACCAGCTCGAAAGGCAATATTTGTAGGAAAATGTTTTATATAGATTATATGTTTGTTTTTGAACACATATTGTGGCATTCAAATTTAGTATTAACAGGTTAATATCGAGAACTAAAATGTTTTGTGATTGTTTAACTAGAATTGAGTTAACAGTATCGTAATTTGGAATTTAACCCAATAACATTCACAAAGTATTAACGCGTTTATCTCTTAAGTTGTTTTTGTTTTGTCTATACGTGTATATTACCCCAAGTGTAATGGGATGCACCGATTTTTACGGGAGAGATTTTATTTGTGATACCCCAAATATTTAATGGGAGGGCCCGAGAGATTATTATTTGTGATGTAACGAGTACCCCAAAGATTAATGGGAGGGCCAGGTATTAACGGGAGAGATTTTATTTATTTTTCTCAAGAGAAATTGAGTGGCTTTATATGCCCGCGCTTAAATTAGAAGCGAATGTGATGTTTTGTTTTGTGTATTGTTCGAAACTTAGAGAGATAAACCGTTATTAATTTTGATACGTTCTTTCAAAATATCTTATTGAAGATTTGTAAAATGTGTTCAGATCATTCATTATTCTTTATCTTGATATAAAACAATATGACACCCTAATTTCAATTGTATCAATGTAATTAATATTGTAAATATCGTTAGATCGTTATCTAAAGTCTGCCTGTTCCACTTGCTAATTTGATTAACTATTAATTAAGTTCACCCCATGATATGATAAGCAGATGATAAAACTTGGACACGAGTGGCAGTTATAATACTCTTCATAGCACATGAAATAAGTCACCATACAACACAAGAGAATCGAGCAAACTTATATACAATAAGAAAAATTGCTCGATGACCGCGATTTATATTGGTTAATCTGATCTAGGATTCAATAAAATAATTTGAAAGTAGTCTGTTTACAGAAATTAGGTTGTGTCGGATAGCGACATATTTCTTTGGACAAACGAAAGAGGGCTTGATCTCTTCTAAATCATGTAATCATAGATGTGCCAGTAAAATAGCTAATACTCGTATATTCAAAGAGCGATAGACAAATACTTTCCGGTGAAGCATTATACGATAACTGGAATTTCGTATTAAGACGCGTATTTTGACTTTTAAATACCCCCTCCCCTCACTAAATAGAGTTAGTGATGGGATCCAAATTATATCTGCTTTAACAAGGTATGTAAATATGAATATTTCAGACGATATTTTACAATTTTGAAAAAATGTATTCAGACTTTTTTTAATGGTATGCATCCCGATATCTTGTATTTTTGTGTTATGGCCCGTATTTTGACGTCAAATACCCCCTCCCCTCCTCATTTAATACATGTTAGTCCTATTTCAAATTTGTTATTTTTTCAAGGTATGTAAATACAAATGTGCAAGAAGAAAATAATTTACATTTTGTAGCAAACAATAAACATATTTTCCAGCTGCTTATGAACATATATCAGAAATTTCTTTATAAGATGGGTTTTTTTTAATTTTAACATCCCCCCCCCCCCCCCTAATAAAATTTAGAACAGTGGAACTTTGATCTTTCAGGGTAAGTAAATATAGATGTGCCAGAAAATAATTTGAAAGGTTGTACGCTATTAAACTCTATTAATTGATTGGGAGGGAGGATGGGGTCTTAAATGTCAAAATACAAGTCATACTACGACATTCCAGATATCACACAGAATACCACTGACAAGTAGTTTCATTTACCGTACATTTAAATTTACATATACTGTAACAAAGTACTACTGTTGGGTAACGCTAAATACTATTAAGTTAGTGGCGGGGGGGGGGCAGTTTGGTGACACTAAATACTATTAAGTTAGTGGGGGGGGGGCAGTTGGGTGACACTAAATACTATTAAGTTAGTGGGGGGGGGGGCAGTTGGGTGACACTAAATACTATTAAGTTAGTTGTGGGGGGCAGTTGGGTGACACTAAATACTATTAAGTTAGTGGGGGGGGGGGCAGTTGGGTGACACTAAATACTATTAAGTTAGTCGGGGAGGAGGATTTAAACAATACAATACGGGTTATCGTGTATTGCATGAGCGGTAAGTATTTATTTCTTTATCCCTCTTTCAATATATTACTTATTCCCTGGAACTTTCATGATTACCTAATAGATAATGATTTATTAAATATATAAAACTTACCCAATACAAAATAAACATGACTGGATATAAGCAGACAGATTAATACTCTATCTTTAGTCAACATTTTATCTATCAACATGGTACCAACTATAATAATGTTCTTCTTGTCGACCAATTCTCCTGTACTATGGCTGACACCTAATAGATAATGAGTTATTAAATATATAAAACTATAATAATGTTGTCTGTATCTAGGTCAACAGGACGCCACGCCGGACGCATCTTTCATATCATTGAGTCATACTGAACAACTACTCTTTGTTTAACATATAGATTGATCAAGAGAACGTAAACCAGGATGAAACTTTCACATCATTGAGTTATACTGAATATTCTCAAATAAATATTAACCTAGATTATTATTGGTGTATAATATATAATATAATATTCAGGACCGTATTCAAATTAATTTATTGCAAACTTTGACTACATCACTTAGTTTTAGATGAATGAATTCGATATGGATCTTTATGGCACGTCAGCACCCATCGTTCTATATTGCGCAAAACATGCGGTGAAACGTTGAGGTATGTAACGTTGACAATATTTGTATGTGACGTTCACGTCAAATTAACGTGTAAACCAGCGGCTGCCAGGCAAAGATACGCCCACATTTTGCAAGAGATGGATAGAGAACAAGCTAAAAACAAACGCGATTTTTTGTACAATCAGGGGCAATAATCCAGAAAGTTATGGCCCGAAATGTGCAAATATCAAAATAGATTGAGATCTTTGAGATATAAAAATGTATTTTAAGTTTCATCAAAATCGGATAAAAATTGTGACCTCTACACACTTCTACACAATTTGCGTACAAAGAGCGGCCATTTTGTCGGGCAGTTTCATTTCGATTTTCCCGAAATACGAATTCAACCTTCATTATGGTGGAATGGTGATGTATTTAAAAGGTTTTTAAAATCGGAAAAAATTTCTTGTCTACGATATCACCCTATGTCGAAGTGGACGTTAAACTCACGAACTCACGAACGGAAAAAATTGTGACCTCTACAGGGACCATAAACTAAAAACGTGATTTTTTGTTCAATCAAGGGCCATAATTCAGAATGTACGAATATTGCAAGGAACCAATATCTTTGGGTTATAAACATGTATTACGAGTTTCATTGAAATCGGGTCAAAATTGTGACCTATAGAGGGTCCACAACCTTGATTTACCAGATGTTTACACTATTTGCGTACTAGGGGCGGCCGTTTTGTCCGACAGTTTTGGCCGGATTTTCACAAAATTCAAACTCAACAAACATTACGGTGTAACGGGGATATATTTCGAACGTTTTTTTTTAAATCGAATAATAATTGTGACCTCCAGAGGGACCACAAGCTAAAAACGCGATTTTTCATACAATCAGGGGCCATAATTCAGGAAGCTATTGTCCTATTTGCGCGAATATTGACATGAACCGAGATCTGTTGGTAATAAACATACATTTCAGGTTTAAACCAAATCGGATAAAAAAAATTGTGACCTCTACAGTGTTCACAAGCTAAAAACGTGAATTTTTGTACAATCAGGGGCCAAAATCCATAAAGATAAAGTCTCATACATGCCAATATCGAAAGGAACCGAGACCGTAGGGTGATAATCCTATATTTCAAGTTTCATTGAAATCGGATAACCAACGGCTGCCAGGCAGGATACGCCCACGTTTTGCAAGAGATGGATAGAGAACAGGCTAAAAACTAACGGGATTTTTTGTACAATCAGGGACAATAATCCAGAAAGTTATAGTCTGAAATGCGCATATATCAAAGGGACTGAGATCTTTGGAATATAAAAACATGTTTTAAGTTTCATCAGAATCGGATAAAAATTGTGACCTCTAGAGGGTCGACAACCTTTGTACTGCATACTTTTATACAATTTGAGTACAAAGAGCGGCCATTTTGTTGGGCAGTTTCATTTCGATTTTCCCGAAATTCGAATCCAACCTTCATTATGGTGGAATGGTGAAATATTTAAACGCTTTTTAAAAATTGGAAAAAAATGCCATTTTTCGAACAATCAGGGGCCATAATCCAGGAAGTTAAGTTCGGGTATCCGCGATTATCAAAAGGAATCAAGACCTTAGTGTGTAATGGTGATATATTCACACATTTTTTTTAAATCAGATACAAATTATGACCTCTACAGGGACCACAAGCTAAAAACGTGATTTTTTGTTCAATCAAGGGCCACAATTCAGGAAGTTACGATCCGATACGTGCGGATATCTTTGGGTTATAAACTTATATTTCAAGTTTCATCAAAATTAGAAGAAAGTTGTGACCTCTAGAGGGTCTACAACATTGATATACCATATTTTTACGCTAATTGTGTACTAGGGGTGGCCATTTTGTCTGTCAGTGTTGGGCCGATTATCACGAAATTCGAACTCAGTCATCCTTAGGGTGTATATACTAATACGGTTTGTTTAAATCGGATAAAAATTATGACCTCTATAGGGTCCACAAGCTAAAAACGCGATTTTTCGTGCATCAGGGGCCATAATTCAGGAAGTTACTGTTCGATATGCGCGAATATCGAAAGGAACCGAGATCTTTCGGTTATAAACTTACATTTCAAGTTTCATCAACAAACAGTTTTTTAAATAATAATTGGATAATAATTGTAACCTCCAGAGGGAACACAAGCTAAAAAAAAAAGGCGATTTTTCGGACAATCAGGGGCCATAATTCAGGAAGTTATGATGGGCGTAAATATCGAAAGGAACCAAGATCATTGGGATATAAACATACATGTCACGTTTCATCAGAATTGAATCAATATTGTGACCGCTATATGGTCCACAACCTAAAAACGTGATTTTTCGTACAATCAGGGGCCATAATCCATGAACTTTCGATCCGATACATGCCAATATCGAAAGCAGTCGAGATCTTTTGGAGATAAACCTATATTTCAAGTTTCGTCAAAATCGCATAAGAATTGTGACATGTAGAGTGTCCACAAACAAATTATGGACGGACGGACGGATGTCCGGGTGGACAGGGGCGACGACAATATATGTCCACATGAAAATGTGGGCGTACAAAAATTGTGACCTGTAAAGTGTTCACAAACACTTATGGACGGACGGACGGACGGACGGAGGCAACGACAATATACGTCCACAATATACGTTCAGAAAAAAACTATTCCTATTTTTGTTATATTATTTATTTATGGTATTAATTACTGTACAAAAATAGAAATATTGTATAAATACTAATATACAAAACAATCAGATGATAAAACAATACATACCAACAAATCGTCAACATAAATACTTAAAAATAACCAAATAACATTTACTTAGCTTTTATTATACCAACGTTTCAACTAGGCTTGTGTAACAGTCAATGAATATGAAATAAAATGAAATGGAGTTTAACGTCCCAGTGTTCCGCCCGACTGGGTTGATGAAGACAGGGGTAGTGTATACTAGAGAAGCCAAATTGAAATGCCCGATGAATACTTGACTAGCCAAGTTGAAATGCCCGATGAAGACTATAGCCCTAGCCAAGTTGATTGACTAGTTGATGCCTGGAAAATACCAGAGAAGCCTAGTTCAAATGCCTGAAGAACAGGAGGGAAGCCTAGTTAGATTGTCTGATGAATACTAGAGAAGTCTAGTTAAAAAGTCGCTCTAATAAAAGCCAAGTAATTGTTATTTTGTTATTTATGCTTTTTGTCAATTCCTATTTAAACAACAAACCATGAACACATTTAATCAGTCGTAATTATAATAGACCTGAACAGTAAATTGGCTCCTTGGTCATCGATACCATAACACCACACTCGATTAAAAAGTTAAGGAATCAATCCCCACACTTGTATGAACAAGCCATCAGAGGTAAAAATCTGCCGAATGTCACTTTTATAACATTGCATAAATTTCAACTTGGGCGATACCTGCATAAGTTGGGATTTGTCGAATACTGAATTTCGACAGATGTCGTTCTTTCGGAACCCAAAGAGAAATAAATCCTGTCGAATTTTAAAATGATATTGTAAAAGGGTGAAAGCAACGAACCTAACATGCAATGTGGACGTATAAAACTCAAATATTCCTTCAGGCGCACGTGCACCGTTTCAGTAGGACAAACGAGCTCTTAGAATTCTTCGATCGAATCAAAATTGTCAAAAACTTTTGTAAAAGACTGTATAATAATTCTATAATAATTTTAAAAATTATTATAAATTGAGTAAAAATAGTTTTTTTGTCCCACAGGCCATTTACCATGAAAATATGAAGGTTACAGTATGAAACACATAATATTTGAATAAAAAAAGCTTTTCGTCTCCTTTTCTAGGAAATTAAAAAAAATTGATTGGTTTGTTTAGAAATATTTAGACAAAAATAAAAACAATTTGTTATAGATATCGATATGATGTGTTTGTCGGAAATTATGACAAACTCCATCTTGAAAGACTATAAGAATGACGTAATACGACAATTTTAATCTCTTATGTTAGTTTTAATAAACAATATAAAGAATAAGATAATAAAAAAACATGCGTGTTAATGAGACATATTAATAAGGAGTATATACATATACATGATAATATCAATAGTGATCGGGGGGGGGTGGGGTGAATGATTAGCGCGTTGTATCATGACCTACTCTCTCTCTCTCTCTCCTGGCGTTACATAATTTCCTGACGTTAAATCAACGTTTAAAAGAGTTAACCGATCCTTATAATGTTATGTGGGCAGTTGTTCTAACTAGTTAGATCCTTTGGAATGTTGTTCTTAGTGTTTAAAGGGCCAATCCTGATTATATTTGGGAGAATAAAACTTCTTAATTTTGTATTCAAATCCTTTAAAATCCCCTATCTCAGGGCCGCGCAACCAGCTCAATGTATGTGATATGTTTTCAAACAACTTAAACCCGTTAGTCTTCATCTGGAAATGGAGACCGGTGTCCTAAGCTGTATTCTGCGGTGTCTGGAAAAATCAGACTTTTATTTTATAAAAATAATGTGTAGGTGACATTTACCGTTCGTTATCAAGTACAACGCATGGGCCATTCACTGAATAGACCTCTAAAGGACCCGGAAGGCACCCCCTATCTCCAAGCCACATACATTCACACTAGGGATTTGAAACCACAGCCGCAAACCAGAGGTGACCGGCCAGCTAGAGGTCGAAACGCGGCACTCTAGACCACTGGGCCATCCCAACCACCAAGTCCTATAGAACCAATTAACTCCAATTTGGCCAATGTCACCTCGACGTCAGTCTACCCTTTACTATCACCACAAACAGATGTCTTGGAATTAAGTACCCCTAACAGCATTATTTTGATAGAGTTAGTCAGCTATTAGGCATTTAAGGTAAAGAATATTTTGGCGAAACAGAGGATGGAGGAGAGTGGATATTGATACCATATTGATACACGTGAAATATTTTCACTTTCCGTTTGTGAATTGTGGAATGGTCAACTCACAATTAAAACATATGGCCAGTGTCATCTTCTATTGGTGATTTGGTAAACAATAATACATTTTTTTCTAAATAATTTTTTAAAACTTTTATGGGTGTGTGTATTGTCAAATGTGTAGACTTCCAATACTTGAGTTCATAATAATAAACCAATGTTCTTTTCAAATAAAATGGTCTATTGAGTAATTTCAATATATTCGTTTATTGAATGAATCTGCTTTAGAGTTAGCTAGGTTGTGAATACCATAAACCCCAGTTAACAAGTTGTCTAACATTTGATATACGTCAGGTTGTGAATACCATATACACCAGTTGACAAGTTGTCTAACATTTGATACTGGTCAGGTTGTGAAGACCATATACACCAGTTCACAAGTTGTCTACATTTGATCGTGTATAGGTTGTGATTACAAGTTGACAAACTGCTAACATTTGATACTGTTAAGGTTGTGATTACCATAAACACCAGTTGTATACATCTGATACCGTGTAGGTTTTGATTACCATGACAACAGTTGACAAGTTGTGTAACGTTTGATATTGGTCAGGCTGTGAATACCATATACACCAGTTACAACCTGAACATTTGATACAATTTAAGTTGTGTAACATTTGATAATGTTTAGGTTGTGATTACTATAAACATTAGCTGACAAGTTGTGTGTAACATTTGATATTGGCCGTGAACACCATACACACCAGTTGACAAGAATTAAATAACTTTTGATACAGAGACGAGGTTGTTAAAACAGGATGTGATGTCAAGAAATAAAATAAATTCATAGCTTCACCCCAACCATTGTCCCAAAGGCCATGAGTATACATCTAAGGAACCACCACAGGAATGAAGCATGTGAACACCAACAAATACACATACTTTGTGGTAACCTATTTCAGATCATAGAATCGTGGATACAATATTTACCGGCAGTAATAGTTGTAGACGAACGCCCCCGGTAGTGCTTCATATTTCAAACACTTTAGATAAACAGGCGATAATGATCCATGTTTTGACCACCATCAATACCGTAAAAGTTCCAGTCAGTCCACATTTTGACCACGACCAATACAGTAAAAGTTCCAGTCAAGTTCACGATTATAGTCCAATTGTTGACCACGACCAATACAGTAAAAGTTCCAGGATGATGGTCCTCAACAATTTGACCAGGTGACGACCAATACAGTAATAGCTCCAGTTAAACTCAGGATAATGGTCCACATTTTAACCACCACTGATTCTTATGACCAGTATCAATGTTTTAGATTGAGATCTCTTTATATAAGCTGCCTTCAATCCACCGAACAACATCATCAGCAGAATATCCACATTACGCTTGAGATTCTGATTTAGATCTTTTTCGCTTCTCAAATTCTTCATTTGATATTGGACTCTTGCCGTTTGAAGAGTTGTTGTGATATGCCGGTAAATTCCAACTAATGCGAGTAGGTCGTGATAAAATAGGCGTTGAATCAGATTCATTGTCAAAGTTTCTACGAGGCACTTTCGGAGATTTCCATTTAAGTTTATTTGGTACAGCAAACATGGAACTCGGCTGGATGACGTATCTGTAATAGATCAACAAAAATAAAATGAAATGGGGTTTAACATCCTACTGTTCTGCTCCGACAGAGCTAATGAAACGGACATACGTCATACAGTGTGCTATGAGTTTAAATTTGCCTAGACAGCTACGCTACGGCCTACGGTTATATCAAATTCCAACTGTCAAGGGATCTCTTACATGCATGTCAATGTGTTCGTCCCATCCGAACAAGACAGCAGTCCTTGTCAGCGGTGTCCAGAAGATGAACTTACAGATAAAGAGATAGAAAGGATCATTGTTATAAAGAGAGAGAGAGAGAAATGGGGTTTAACGTCCACGCGACACCAACTAGGTCATTTCGGGACTAACATATGGTTTAATTTTATTTCAATAATTCGCTTGCGCGTAGGGGTCTTTAGCAGTGGGAGGAAACCGGAGGACCCAGAGAAAACCTTAAAGGTTGGACAGGCGACCCTACTCCTTGTCACGTACAACCGGGGATTCGAAACCACGCCAGTTGACTCAATGACAGGCTTTATGGTACAGCGCGCTCCTGCTAACCATTCAGCCATCCACCCCCCCCCCCCCCCCCCATTGTTATAAAGCATGATCAGTTCTCATTTGCGCCTAGATTGACCATTTTAGAGAAAGTGAGCACAAGTAGTTGCCTGAAAAGTAGAACCATTCAGCCATCCACCCCCCCCCCCCCCCCCCCATTGTTATAAAGCATGATCAGTTCTCATTTGCGCCTAGATTGACCATTTTAGAGAAAGTGAGCACAAGTAGTTGCCTGAAAAGTAGAACACAGGCAGGTAGCAGAAACTGGATGTCAGCTGCTGGTCTTCCAGTCGCATGTAACGTCTCAGTTGCTGGGAGCCACGGTGACTCAGTGAGTAAGACCTTGACACGCAAACGTCAGGAAATGACGTAACGTCAGAAAATGATGTTGATATAATGTAAATTTTACGTCATTTTTACGTTCTTTTTTGACATAAATCTGGAGTCAGGATGGCACGCTAACGTGGAGGTCCTTGTTCGATCCCTGCGTTGGCCGAGAAAGTTCTTCGGGAATTTCCGGCTGGTTCCTCCTTGTCAGTGGTGCAGGACCGAGGTTGCAGCAAAGGACAGCTGTATAGTCGTTCGGATGGGACGGAAAACCAAGGTCCTGTGTACACAGTGGCGTGCGCATAAAAGATCACTTGCCAATTGGAATTCGATATCAGAGTAGGCCGTAGTGCCAATGTCCGGGCAAAATGTTCCTCATAGCACACTGTATTACGTATGCCCACCAAAAGAACCATAAAATGTTAATCCTGAAATAAACCAGTTTGTTTCGGGTGGACATTAAACTTGTTATTAAATACTTACATCATGTCACCGTTCTTTAGTTTACGTTTCGGCGAAGGATTAACTATTACATATGATAGAATATTTCTCTCTGCTACACTTTCATCTGAAAAATCAATCATAGTACATCTAAATATTGACCTCATGAAATATAGTGTTGCCATGCAACGATTGTGTGCCCTGTGGTATGAAATAAAAAAAGCAGAATGCTGTGAGACAGGTTCTATGCTTGTGCACGCACCGACTCTCGCTGGCAGAGAGAGAGAGAGAGAAATGGGGTTTAACGTCCACTCGACACAAACTAGGTCATTTCGGGACTAACATTTGGTTTAATTTTATTTCAATAATTCGCTTGCGCGTAGTGGTCTTTAGCAGTGGGAGGAAACCGGAGGACCCGGACAAAACCCACAAGGTTGGACAGGCGACCCTACTCCTTGTCACGTACAACCTGGGATTCGAAAACACGCTCTCGCTGGCAAGATGCAAATACAATCTCACGCAATCTGATTACAATACAGGTCTTTATTTCGTTTCCTTCTTTTTATACTTTCGATGTCCTACACAACACGAAGATCTGACCAGTTGTACAAGCGTTTTTTGACCCTATGACGTCAGACATTGATTAATCAATCAGTGTTGACGTTTCTAGGGGTTTGCCCACAGTTCCGTGCAGAGGACGCCAAGAACTCGCCGTAACAGACTATTTCATTGGCTAATCCCTCACTTCAACTAGAACGCCTGTTATAACAACTTTTCCTGATCCATTGTAGTAAATAGATGAAACGAAATTGTAAACTATAAAAAACGAAACAAACTATTGATTCTCACGGGATCTTATAATGTTAATATTGGATGTTGAAATATGATGGTCTGCCTCCAGCTACAGTAAAACACTTACATGGAATGTCGTCGCTTAAATCCAAACTTCTCATTCGACTATACACCAGTTCACTCGGCTGGTCAAAATCTTCATCCTGTTGGACGAACAGCTTTGCAGGAATGGATGGACGGGATCGAATATTGTTATGGCGTATTTTAGTATTGTTGTTTGAGAACTGAAATAAAGAAACAATATATTGTATGATTGAAAAAAACAGTTTTAAATGGTTGTCAAGCATGGAAATTGATAATATTCTCCAAATCAAAGTTCGCAGACCTAAACATTGAAATCATTCACTATGACTTCATAGACATAAAATGTTTAAATAAATAAACTCCAACTATTCTAAAAACTTTTAACTTAGGTTCTCATATTTTGTAAAAAAAAAAAAAAGAAAAGAAAAGAAAAAAGTTTTCATTGATTTATAAGTTAAAATGTTCTCAATAATAGCCCATTGTAGTATTTCTGAAATAATATATAAATAGTGATACAATAAGAGATGCGATATTAGGTGATCAAGATGTAATAAGATGTGATATTAGGTGTTCTAGTGGGAATAAAATGTGGTATGAGGTGTTCTGGGCGAATAAGATGGACTATCCTCATTAAATAAAGTTATTATTATTATTATTATTATTATTAGGTGTTCTAGTAGGAATAACAGGTGGTACTAGGTGTTCTAGTGGGAATATGATGTGTATTAGATGTTATAGTAGGAATAAGATGTTGTATTAGGTGTTCTGGGGGAATAAGTTGTGGTATTAGGTGTTCTGAGGGAATCAGATATGGTATGAGGTGCTCTAGTGGGTATAACAGGTGGTACTAGGTGTTCTAATATGATAATGGCATGTTACTTTAACTTACAGGTTTTTCATCAAAAGATGATACGGATAAAGCAGGACGTCTCTCTGTTCTATAAATAGCTATGGGTATTTCCCCGGTGGTGGAACTTAACCCCTGATAGAGGTCATTGTAGGTGGGAAACTGGGCCAATGTAGCACGACGTACTCGAACCTTTAAATATAAATTAAAATGTCTACATCAATATCCAGAACAAAATTCTATTATTTCATTATTTTCTGTGATATCTATATCAGTTGCTCAGGCAAAATTTTCTCATAGCACACTGTATAGTTTCTGTCCGTATTCATTAGCCTAATCCTTGCAAAATTTTCTCATAGCACACTGTAGAGTGTCTGTCCGTATTCATTAGCCTAATCCTTGCAGAAAAGAAGGATATTAAACTCCATTAAATTTCATTTCATTTAGGTTTACTGAAGACTCAAGGGAGATAATTTAGTTCAGTTCTCAGACTGTCAATAAAAATGTTCAAAGATTGTTAATGGCTTCCAAAAGAATGGAATTGGCTTTAATATCTTGTCAACACAATACTTTTGTCATTCTTAGACTAACATATGGTTCATATCAACACAATGCTTTTGTCATTCTGAGACTAACATATGGTTCATATCAACACAATACTTTGTTCATTCTGAGACTAACATATGGTTCATATCAACACATTACTACCATAATTCTGAGACTAACATATGGTTAATATCAACATAATACTACCATAATTCTGAGACTAACATATGGTTCATATCAACACAATACTTTGTTCATTCTGAGACTAACATATGGTTCATATCAACACAATACTACCATAATTCTGAGACTAACATATGGTTCATATCAACATAATAATACCATCATTGTGAGACTAACATATGGCTAACATATACACAATACTACCATAATTCTGAGACTAACATATGGTTAATATCAACATAATACTACCATAATTCTGAGACTAACATATGGTTGATATCAACACAATAATACCATCATTGTGAGACTAGCATATGGTTAATTTTCATTTATATGAGTACAAGGGGTGTTGGATGGCTGAATGGTTAGCGTGCGCGCGCTGTATCATAAAGTCTGTCATTGAGTCGACTGGCGTGGTTTTGAATCCCCGGTTGTACGTGGCAAGGAGTAGGGTCGCCTGTCCAACCTCGTGGGTTTTCTCTGGGTCCTCCGGTTTCCTCCCACTGCTAAAGACCCCTACGCGCAAGCGAATTATGTAGATAAAATTAAACCATATGTTAGTCCCGAAATGACCCCATTTCTCTCTCTCTCCCTCTATGAGTACAATGTCGTCCGAGGGTGGAGAGAGAGAGAGAGAGAGAGAGAGAGAGAGAGTTGGGGTTAAACGTCCACTCGACACGACTACGTGACCTCGGGACTAACATATGGTTCAATAATTCGCTTGTGCGTAGGGGTCTCTAGCAGTGGGAGGAAACCAGAGGACCCAGAGAAAACCCACAAGGTTGGACAGACGACCCTACTCCTTGTCACGTACAACTTGGGAATCAAAACCATAACTGAGGGTGGGGGAAGGGAACAATTTTGCTCGGAAACCAGTCTTTCTTCTTCTTCTTTATTGAATTCAAACTGACAAAGTTTGTGTTGTTCTTATATCTTAAAATACTCACACTAGATAAATGTCCTGAATTTTGTTCAGCGTCAATACCCAGTAATAATCTCACAAAACTTATCAAATATCCTTTTACAAATGTCTGAAAAATAAAACAAATATATGTGTTACCATAGTTTATTGACAGGCCATTGTCCCAGGAACCACAGAATAGTAGGTCATGGTCCTAGGAACCACGGAATAGTAGGCCATTGTCCCAGGAATCACAGAATAGTAGGCCATTGTCCTAGGACCAACAGGTATCTTAGGGGCCACTGTTAAGTTTGACCTAGCCGCCAAAAGTAGGTAAATCTGGCCCCTAACTGTATGTCATTCCAAAGTTACTAAGTTTCATTCACAGAGTTTTCTAACCCTAACTCTAACCTAACTGTATGTCATTATTCCAAAGCTACAAAGTTTCGTTCACACAGTTTTTTTAACCCCAACCCTAACCTAACCAGTTAGCACCCTCCTTTTTCATTAGCCCAATTGGAGCAAAAAAATAGAATGTGAAACACTATTTCATTTCATTTCAGCACCATTTAAACTTCTACAGCCATGGGTTGACCAATTCATCCAATTTATAGTTTTCTACAAAGATACAACATGTACTAGGAAAGTTTGTTAACTATAACATGTGGTATCAGATGTTCTAGAAACAGTCAGCTCACACAATCTCATGTATGACACCCAGCATTTAAGCTATTAAAAAATTCAATCAAGTCCAAATGCAAGTTCTGGTCAGTTTCTACTGATTTCATGATTCAGTCTTCAAGGGTTTGTAGAACTTTAAAACAGAATGATTGACTGATTGACTATGTGATTGACTATATGTGATTGCCTGCAAATTAGCACTAATCTTTGATTACAATATACATCTTTTCAGAAATCCTCTTTTCAGGTTACATGTCTAAATAAAGGTCTTACATGAACATTACAAAAAAGTAATAAAAGAAAATGTTTAATGCCTTCTTATTCCTATTATAATTCATTAAAACTAATTCAAACCTTTTTTTAAAATTATATGAATTGGATTTGTGTCCGATAGACTTAAATTACTTCTTTGATGCTATAAAATTTGAGGCTAGTTATATTGGAAACATTTATATGTGCCATAAAATGTAATTGAAAAGTAATTGCCCATTACATGATTTTTGGAATTTAATCAATTACATTTCCATTACTCATTACTTTTGAAATCTTCCATTACATGGCCATTACTTAAAAAATGTAACGATGACATTCCATTACCATTATCATTACCCCCAGCCCTGCTTTAAAACGTAAATTTTATTTGTATCTGCGAACACTAAAGACATTATCAAACAAGACACCATCTCTCTTAATAACGTACAGAACAGTGGATGCTTACGGCTAACCTTGGATCCATTAGCTTGATTTCATATTTGTTTATAGCTTACAATGTTAGTTTAGTTTTTTTCTTGTCCGCAAGTTAGTCTTAGTCTTCTAGTTCGGTTCTCCTGCAGTTTGTCCTGTCCTCGGGTTTGTCTTTTCCATTTTGCTAGCATTTAGTGGCATCCTCCAGCACTTACTTTAAAAGATAAAATGAAGAAATTATAATTTAAAATATTTTACCTGATACAGTAATCTGTCTAACATACCAGCACTAAATACCTGACCCGAGGCAAACGGTAGACGGAATAGATGTGGTAAATTGGAGTTGGTCTCTTGTTTTAATTTCTGAAATAATAAACGTTAGGAACAACTATAGACAAAAGGGAGATAACTCAAATCAGAGAGAGAGAAATGGGGTTTGACATCCACTCGACACAAAGTAGGTAAAATTGGGACTAACATATGGTTCAATTTTATTTCCATAATTCGCTTGCGCGTAGACGTCTTTAGCAGTGGGAGGAAACCGGAGGAGAGAGAGAGAGAAATGGGGTTTGACTTCCACTCAACACAAACTAGGTAAATTTGGGACTAACATATGGTTCAATTTTATTTCCATAATTCGCTTGCGCGTAGGGGTCTTTAGCAGTGGGAGGAAACTGGAGGACCCGGAGAAAACCCACGAAGTTGGACAGGCGACCCTACTCCTTGTCACGTACTACCGGGAATTCGAAACTTTATGATACAACACGCAGGTGCTAACCATTCAGCCATCCAATCCCCCAGAGAGAGAGAGAGAGAGAGAGAAACCAGGTCATTTCAGGACTAACATATGGTTTAATTTTATTTAAATAATTTGCTTGTGCGTAGGAGTCTTTAGCAGAGGGAGAAAACCGGAGGACCCTGAGAAAACCCTTGAGGTTGGACAGGCGACCCTACTCCTTGTCATGTACAACCGGGGAATCGAAACCACGCCAGCTGACTCAATGCCAGACTTCATGATGCAATGCACTAACCATTGAGCCATCCACCTCCACCCCCACTTCCAGTCATAAACAATGATTTTCAAATAACGAAAAGAACTGGGGACCATAGTTCTTACTACAGCATATTGATAGTAACGGGGAAACCTGGTGTTTTGAAAACGATACTCAGACTCTTAAAGGCTCAATACCACTCTTGTTGTAACAGAATAATATGTCCCACTCTTTATTCTAGTCAACAAATTGTACTATTTTACAATATTCCAATTAACTGGTGATACAAATTTCATCTTAAAACACCTAATTTAAAAAATTGGAAAATTTCAACTAATGATTTGAAAAGCCTGAAGTAAAGCTTTTCAAATGTGACTTGGATTTAAAAATATTTTCGATTCCTCTGGACAAGTAAAATAGTATGTAATGGATAATTTACACAACAGGTAGGACACATACAACTCAATAACAGACCTAATGATAGAGCATGTACGCGCTAACCAATCGGCCATCCACCCCCCCCCCTCCACAACTCAGATCATTTGTAATAAAAGGTATCATTATTGTAATAAAAATAATTATTTGTAATAAAATTGGTTTAAATATGCCTAAAGGATTGAAATTATGATTAAAATCTCACTTTTTCTAATTTAGAAATAGACTGTGAGTAGGCATCGTGGGCTTGAAACTGCATAAATCTCATATTGGTAGCATCATTTAATTCTGTTATCACATTTGTGGAGGGAAACAAACTGAAAAAAAGAACACAAAAAAGATAGCTTGCCAGGCAATAAAAACTACGACGATTACGAACATGATTCACCAGAACTTAGGAAAATTATCATCTGATTTACGCAATTGTCATACAGGTTAATTGAGGGCAAATAAATCAGGGACCGCCCAAGAGCCGAGCACTGAAAAGGGCCCCATATCTTGGGGAGTCTTTCTTTAGGTGAGGAAGTTATTAAAAAACTGAGTTTAAATGATGTTTTCAAGAGTATACACTGAGTAGGAAGCCTAAGCATGGGGCATTCTTACCAATTTAACAAAAACAATTTATAAATCTAAAACTAAAAAGGTGTCCTCAAACTATGTAAAAACATGTTTAAACTTCCTTAGATTCTCTGTGTACAATGTTTCATTCAGTGTTTTCTAACCTCAACTGTAACCGAACTAGTCTAATAGCACAATTTCAACCAATATGGCATTGGTCAAAACGTTGGTCAACAAATTACTGATAATTACAAAATCTACTTGCAATTCAAAAAGAATTTTATGGTGCCAATAGTTCCTAATTTTCAGTAATAAATTTTTTTTACGACTAACTTTGTTATTTTTTGAACAGTAACAACTGTTTCTGCATCGGTTAAAATCTCTTCATTGGCGTCCGCATCACTCTCCTTATTAGCAACAACCAGATGTGTAGCCTTGTTTATACCAGCCACTAATAAATCATCAATACTGTAAAACAACGGTAACATGGTTCGTAAAGTCGTGAAATATGATACAAAGAGGGTAAATAATCTGTTGTCTTTAACTTCAATCAAGGGCAAGAGACAGAAATGGTTAAACCACTTGACTCAATGAAATGAAATGGGGTTTAACGTCCTACTGGTCTGCTCTGACTCGGCTAATGAAGACGGGCATACGCCATACAATGTGTGATATGAGGAAAATTTTGCCCATGCAGCAGCACTATATCCTACTCTTTTATCGAATTCCAACTGTCAAGGGATCTTTTACGTGCACGCCAATGTGTACACACGGGACCTTGGTTTTTCGTACCATCTGAACGACTAGACAGCTGTCCGTGTCAGGCCCTCCGTCCTGCATCACTGACAAGGGGAAACCGCGCCTGAAAATCTGGATGAACTTTCTCGGCCAATGCAGGGATCGAACACCTGACCTCCAGGCTAGCGAGCCGGCGTCTTACCCACTTAGCCACGTGATCCCCCGACTCAATGACAGAACTTATGATCTAAAGCGTGTGTGTTGGATCACCCAACTGTAAAGATTACATCTGGGCATTTATGGGATGAAAAGTTCAATTTGAGAAAAGGAGCGCAGACAGGAACTTTGTATGTAGAAATAAAAACCTTACTTCGTCATTTTCCCCTGCATCCAATAAACCAATGGGAAATGTGCGATAGTTTCAATAAACATTACATCCGGCCTGAAAAAATAAAAATATCCGATACTTATAATCTAAAACCTTTACAACAGTAAAAATACCCAAAACTATTAATTTAATACCTTTACAAAAATAGGTCAGAGAATTTCACAACAGTTAGAAACTGTAACCTTTGACCACATGGTCAATGGATGTTCAATTCTGACAGCTTACAGGGTGTTAATCCACAAGGTTAGATAAGTGACCATATTACTGGTCACGTACAAGCCTTGGCTTAACAGACTCAGTGACAGAGCTTATGACCTAAAACACACAGGTTAAACCAATCGACCAACCAACCACTTTTATAAACAAGCAAACTCAATCATCGATCAGCGATCCCACACACACACCATTAGAAATGTTTTAGACGGTACAGGGATAGATAATGTTATTGTACATGTTTTGAAAGGTACACGAATACTATTAATGTACAAGATGAGCAGCAAATAGGGTTGACCATCCCATTATATCTGCCTTGGAAAAAGTCTGATTTGTTTCTGTGGAACACAAAAACTATTGAAAGGAGAAATTTCTGATTAGCATAAATTCACGATAAGTTTATGTGTGTACAAAGATTCCTCTTGAGTGGTTAACGAGATATACTTCAGAAATATTACAGGAAAGGACACACTGACTCCATTTCAATATTGTGGTGCTGTTTGGTTTATTTGATAGAAATAATGACAAACTTACACTTGATCAAAATTGTTTTATTTGATAGAAATAATGTCTGACTTACTCTTGTTCAAGTAGAAGAATAATAGGACTGAGGTTATTAACGCTAAGATAATCTGATCGTAATGGTACGATAAAATTATAAATTCCTGTACTACCATATCCTGCTACCAGAATAATCAACTGTTGATCCCACCGATCATCTTTAGCTGTTTTAAATAAACAATGTTCACATGCCTAAAATAAACATAAAATAAACAATGTTCACACGCCTAAAATAATTAAATATCGTAAATAGATAAATATCGTTAAATAATAAATAAATAAAAAATAAATATCGTTAATAGAAAAATATTGTTAAATAAAAAATGAATAAATAAAAAATAAATATCGTAAATAGATAAATATAAATAAATCAATAAATAAATAAATATTGTAAAAAGATAAATATCTTTAAATAGATAAATAAATAAAAAATAAATAAATAAATAGGCCTATTGTGTAAGTAATTGTTTAGTATTTGTAACTGTTAAAAGATATGCCATAGAACGTACCTGTCCCCATTGTGTACAACATAATGGTCGAGCCTCTTTATGAAGATAACATATAGTTCGTCTAGTTCCCACGTATAATGTACTTGGAGGTGGTCCTGTTATAAAACTGTAACAAAATCAAAATATATTTCATTGATAGAAATTTAAATAAGTAGAGTTATCCCCCTTCGATCTACCGGTTACACATACTGGTACAATGGATCATGTATAAGTTGATAATCCACAAAATTCATCAAATACAATGTTCTGTTTAGGTCAACCCCATACTCTTCTTTTCAATTTTAGTTTATAGGGTCTATCAATGAGTCAAATGGCGTGGGTTTGATTCCCCGCTTGTACATGACAAGGAGTAGGGTATCACCTGTCCAACCTTGTGAGTTTTCAATGGGGTTTAACATCCACTTGACACAAACTAGGTCATTTCGGGACTAACATATGGTTCAATTTTATTTCCATAATTCGCTTACACATAGGAGTCTTTAGCAGTGGGAGGAAACCGGAGGACCCGGAGAAAACCCACGAGATTGGACAGACGAGCCTACTGCTTGTCACGTACAACCGGGGAATCGAAACCATGCCAGTTGACTCAATGACAGACTTTATGATACAGCGCGCACGTGCTTACCATTCAGCCATCCAAGCCACCCCCCAACCCCGACATTCAAAATGAAGACAGACCTACTTCTATTAAATTAAAAAAACTAGGCCAATCTTCTTAAATTTAATGTTTGCCACAATTTTGAGATCATGTGATTTTTCTTTCATTTTATTGCTTAAGGGAGAAATGGATCGTAACGTTTACTTGACTCAAACTAGGTCATTTCGGGACTAACATATGGTTCAATTTTTATTTCAATAATTCACTTGTGCGTAGGGGTCTTTAGCAGTGGGAGGAAACCGTTGGACAGGTGATACCCTACTCCTTGTCATCGAAACCGCACCACTTGACTCAATAACAGACCTTCTGATCTAACAAGCATTCATTAACCATTCGGACAGCCCCCACATCCCGCCCCCTCATGTTTTTGTGTTTGGTAGTGTGTGGTTACTAATTTGCAGGATTTCAACGCTAAAAACAAGAAACATTAACTAAACAAATCAGTTTTTGAATCAGTGTATAAACCAACAGTTGTTACTAAAGCTCACCTTTCCTGTCCCATATCATCGTAATACTGCAGAATTTTCCCAGATTCTTGTTGCGGAAATCGTTCCAGTGTTTCCGTTCCTTTTTCAGCTGTAACTGGATCTAGATTCTTGCCGAGATCTTTATCGTTTTTCATCTTCAGGAGTGGTGTTGACACTGATTCACAGAAAGAACAATAGAATTTTCAATAGGGCCATTTAAGAGTCTGATTATCGTTTTCAAATCACCGGGTTTTTCAATACAGCCATTTAAAGGGACAACAACACTCTTGCTGGCTTGACAGGTCCAGAAAATAAGAAATAGCCTTATTCTAAGTATTAGATGTTTAAGTGTCCTACCTGTTGTGTAAATTATCCATTACATACTATTTCACTTGTCCAGAGGAATCGAAAATATTTTTAAATCCAAGTCACATTTGAAAAGCTTTACTTCAGGCTTTTCAAATCATTAGTTGAAATTTTCCAATTTTTTAAATTAGGTGTTTTAAGATGAAATTTGTATCACCAGTTAATTGGAATATTGTAAAATAGTACAATTTGTTGACTAGAATAAAGAGTGGGACATATTATTCTGTTACAACAAGAGTGGTATTGAGCCTTTAAGAGTCTGAGTATCGTTTTCAAAACACCAGGTTTTCCCCGTTACTATCAATATGCTGTAGTAAGAACTATGGTCCCCAGTTCTTTTCGTTATTTGAAAATCATTGTTTATGACTGGAAGTGGGGGTGGAGGTGGATGGCTCAATGGTTAGTGCATTGCATCATGAAGTCTGGCATTGAGTCAGCTGGCGTGGTTTCGATTCCCCGGTTGTACATGACAAGGAGTAGGGTCACCTATCCAACCTCGTGGGTTTTCTCCGGGTCGTCAGGTTTCCTCCCACTGCTAAAGACCCATTCGCGCAAGCAAATTGTTGAAATAAAATTGGTTTGTGTCAAGTGGACGTTAAACCTCGTTTCTCTCTCTCTCTTGTTCATGATTGTGAGGGAATAGAAATCAAGTAGATTCAACCCCCAGGATAAAATGTTGTACTAGAGTTCTTGTTTCAGATATATTTGCCGTCGTACCTGACTGACAGTTAAATTCATCCTATTTTAAGTTCTCGGTATTCGAGAGAGAGAGATAGATAGAGAGAGAGAGAGAGGGGGAGAGAGAGATGGGGTTAAACGTCCACTCGACACAAACTGGGTCATTTTGGGACTAACATATGGTTTATTTTTATTTCAATAATTCGCTTGCGCATAGGGGTCTTTAGCAGTGTGAGCAAACCGGAGGACCCGGAGAAAACCCACGAGGCTGGACAGGCGACCCTTCTCCTTTCCACGTACAACCGGGGATTCGAAACCACACCAGTTGACTCAATGACAGGCTTTATGCTAACCATTCAGCCATCCACACCCGTCCCCCCCTTCTGGTATAATACTTCCAGTATTGAGACAATTGAGTATTCCAACATGCTGTGTAATCAGGCATATTGTATCCACCCTGTACGATGTCCAGTGTATTATAATTTGTGTGTGATAGGTGGTGACAGATGCTTTATGTCTAGGTTGGTTAGATAATTTATACTAATAAAGTCTGTGATGGGGGCCTTATGTCTACCCTTGTGTATGGCACTTCTATTAGGTTATGATTAAATTTCCGGACAATGAGGTGAAAGCGGACCAAAGAGCGTAATCCTGTATATATATATTGGTACTAACCATCCTGGCTTTCGTTATGTAATCTAGCTGATATTGTTTTACCAAGTTGACTTGTTATTGTACTAAATACACTTTCTTCATCGTCACAATCAGCATCATCTTCACTCTGTAACCATTTCTGTATCTCAGACGCAATCAATTCTATCAGATAAATCAAACAAATAATATAAACTCAAACATCGATATTATAAATTCAAGTTACAATAATATAAACTCAAGTTTCAATAATTTAAACTCAAGTTTCAATAATTTAAACTCAAGTTTCAATAATTTAAACTCAAGTTTCAATAATTTAAACTCAAGTTTCAATAATTTAAACTCAAGTTTCAATAATATAAACTCAAGTTTCAATAATATAAATTCAAGTCTTAATAATATAAACTGAATTTTTGATAATATACTATTCAAAAAAAGTAGGGGATATTTGATTTTTAAGTGTTATTAAAGTCACCTAATGAAACTGACGAAGAAACAAATGACAAAATGAAATGAAGTTCACATTCATCGATTTATTCCAAATGATCGTTAGACTAAGTAAGGCACAGACTGACCATTATAAGGGTAAAATGATACCCGGGGTCAAACAGCAAAGTTACCACAGCATCACAACCAAGTCAGTAACGGGTAAATCCTCCTCTGTTTGCCAAACAAGCATTGATCCGACGTGGCATACTCCTAATGAGACGTCTAAGGTCATTTTGGTCCAGATTGTCCCATTCCTGTTGCAATGCAGCAGCAAGTTCTTGGACATTGGCAGGACGTTGTTGACGTTGACGTAACCTCTGTCCAAGCATGTCCCAGACATGCTCGATGGGGGAGAGGTCGGGACTCAGTGCTGGCCAAGGTAATGTGGTGATGTTCTGTTGTTGGAGGTAACCTGTAACGATCCTGGCCCTGTGAAATCTTGCGTTGTCATCCTGGAAGATGAAACGCCGGCCATGACGTCGTGCGAACGGCACAACATGGACTGCCAAGATGTTGTCCCGGTAGTACTGGCCTGTAACACGCCCTGCAACAACATGTAAAGCCGTTCTTCCAGCAACAGTGATGCCTCCCCACACCATAACAGAACCACCTCCAAATCGATCATGTCTGATGACGTTAACGTCTTGGAAGCGCTCATTTCGACGACGCCACACCCTCCTACGTCTGTCCAAAAAATCAACAGTGAACCTTGACTCATCTGAAAACATCACATTGCTCCAGCGTCGATTATCCCAGTGTTGACGATCCCTACACCAACGACGTCTTGCCTGAATGAGATGATCTCTCAAACAAGGGATCACGCGAGGACGTCGGGCTCGAAGGTGACCCCTATGCAGTCGATTCCGAATCGTCTGGCCACTCACTCTCACACCAGTGTCGGTTTGAAGACGAGCGCTGATCTGATTTGCTGTGATGACACGATTTCTCAAGGCAAAGGTATGGATAAATCGATCCTGGGCTTGAGTTGTCGCCCTTGGTCGACCTGAGCGTGGTCTGTCCTGTACAGATTGTGTATCACGGTATCTGGACCATAGCCTGCTTATGACAGACTGAGAAACATTCATCGTCCGCGCCACAACCGCCTGTGTTGTGCCGATCTGTAGCATGCCAAGGGCATGTAACCTTTCATTTTGGGTAAGCCGACGCATATCAAAATTTGTTTTCTGGTCACTAAAACAATTAAACTGATGTTTCCACCCTGGAATTCAATGCCACAATGACTGTAACATTCAAAGTCAGAGTCGTGCAAATCTTGGGTTGGACCCCCATGATGATCCCAAGCATCACCTGCATTCCATGCGGTAGCTATTGGTGCGTTTGGGCGTCACATGTAACTGGAAATGTTTCTTCTGTTAGGTTCTATAGTGACTTTTTTCGTAGTCATTTGCATATTTTAGTATTATGCCCCCAAAATCAAATATCCCCTACTTTTTTTGAATAGTATATAAACTAATATAAACTCAATTTTAGATAATATAAACTAATATAAACTCAATTTTTGATAAAATAAACTCAATTTTTGATAATATAAACCCAAGTTTCAATAACATAAACTCAAGTCTCAATATCTGGTAATAGCATTTCAAGTTTTAATGGGTGGGTTGGATGGCTGAATGGTTAGCGTGCGCGCGCTGTATCATAAAGTCTGTCATTGAGTCGACTGGCGTGGTTTAGAATCCCCGATTGTACGTGACAAGGAGTAGGGTCGCCTGTCCAACCTCGTGGGTTTTCTCCGGGTCCTCCGGTTTCCTCCCACTGCTAAAGACCCCTACGCGCAAGCGAATTATTGAAATAAAATTAAACCATATGTTAGTCCCGAAATGACCTAGTTTGTGTCGAGTGGACGTTAAACCCCATTTCTCTCTCTCTTTCTCTCAAGTTTTAATATAAACTCAAGTTTTAATATAAACTCAAGTTTTAATATAAACTCAAGTTTTAATATAAACTCAAGTTTTAATAATATAAACTCAAGTTTTAATAATATAAAGCCAAATTTCAAAAATATAAACTCAGATTTCAATAATATAACCTTATCTTTGATTTAAAGGGAGTCATGGTGTCGGTAAGTGAATGAGCATGACACTGGCTCACTAATCAGGAGATTAACATGGTGCTTTTAGAAGAAAACTAGTGATTGTATCCCATAACCAGCGGCTGCCAGGCAGGATACGCCCACATTTTCGAGAGATGGATAGAGAACAAGCTAAGAAGAAAGTGATTTTTCCTACAATCAAGGGCCATAATTCAGGAAATTAAAATTCAATATGCGCGAATATCGAAAAAAACCTAGATCTTTGGGTTATAAACTTACATTTCAAGTTTCAACAAAATCGGATAAAAATTGTGACCTCTATAGGGTCCACAACCTTGATATACCATATTTTTACGCTATTTGAGAATGAAGGGCAGCCATTTTGTCTGTCAGTTTTGGGCAGATTTTCACAAAATTCGAACTCAGCTGTCCTTAGGGTGTACTGGTGTAATAATAATACATTTTTTTTAAATTGGATAAAAATTATGAACTCTATAGGGTCCACAAGCTAAAAACACGATTTTTCGTACAATCAGGGGCCATAATTCAGGAAGTTAGGGTCAGATATGCGCGAATATAGAAAGGAACCGAGATCTTTGGGTTATAAACTTACAGTTCAAGTTTCAACAAAATCGGATAAAAATTATGACCTCTATAGGGTTCACAAGCTAAAAACGCGATTTTTCGTAAAATCAGGGGCCATAATTCAGGAAGTTAAGGTCCGATATGCGCAAATATCGAAAGGAACCGAGATCTTTGTGTTATAAACTTCCATTTCAAGTTTCAACAAAATCGGATAAAAATTGTGACCTCTATAGGGTCCACAACCTTGATATACCATATTTTTACGCTATTTGAGAACGAAGGGCGGCCATTCTGTCGGTCAGTTTTGGGCCGATTTTCACGAAATTCAAACTCAGTCGTCCTTGGGGTGCAACGGTGATATAATAATACGATTTTTTAAATCGGATAAAAATTATGACCTCTATAGGGCCCACAAGCTAAAAACGTGATTTTTTGTACAATCAAGGGCCATAATTCAGGAAATTAAAATTCAATATGCGCGAATATCGAAAAAAACTAAGATCTTTGGGTTATAAACTTGTAAACATTTCAAGTTTCAACAAAATCGGATAAAAATTGTGACCTCTATAGGGTCCACAACCTTGATATACCATATTTTTACGCTATTTGAGAACGAACGGCGGCCATTTTGTCTGGCAATTTTGGACCGATTTTCACGAAATTCGAACTCAGTCATCCTTAGGGTGCAACGGTGATATAATAATACGTTTTTTTAAATCGGATAAAAATTATGACCTCTATAGAGTCCACAAGCTAAAAACGTGATTTTTCGTACAATCAGGGGCCATAATTCAGAAAGTTACGGTCCGATATGCGCGAATATCGAAAGGAACTGAGATCTTTGTGTAATAAACTTACATATTAATACGGTTTTTTAAATCGGATAAAAATTATGACCTCTATAGGGTCCACAAGCTAAAAACACGATTTTTCGTACAATCAGGGGCCATAATTCAGGAAGTTACGGTCCGATATGCGCGAATATCGAAAGGAACTGAGATCTTTGGGTTTCGTACAATCAGGGGCCATAATTCAGAAAGTTACGGTCCGATATGCGCGAATATCGAAAGGAACTGAGATCTTTGTGTAATAAACTTACATATTAATACGGTTTTTTAAATCGGATAAAAATTATGACCTCTCTAGGGTCCACAAGCTAAAAACACGATTTTTCGTACAATCAGGGGCCATAATTCAGGAAGTTACGGTCCGATATGCGCGAATATCGAAAGGAACTGAGATCTTTGGGTTATAAACCTACATTTCAAGTTTCAACAAAATCAATCGGATAAAAATTGTGACCTCTATAGGGTCCACAAGCTAAAAACGTGATTTTTCGTACAAACAGGGGCCATAATCCATGAAGTTTCGATCCGATACATGCCAATATCGGAAGCAGCCAAGATCTTTTGGGGATAAACCTATATTTCAAGTTTCGTCAAAATCGGACAAGAATTGTGACCTGTAGAGAGTCCACAAACAAATTGTGGACGTACGGACGGACGGACGGACGGACGGACGGACAGGGGCGACGACAATATACATCCTCATGAAAATGTGGGCGTATAAAAACTGTGTTCTGTTAATGTGTTTACCGATGCTTAAATGCCACTCAAAGATTATAATCAGAGATTCCTGTGTTTGCTGAGAACATTCCTCAGGATATGTCCAGAGTTGTTTCCCTTTGTCAGTTTGTGCAGGATGGAGGGTCAAAAACCAATTAAGGTTCTGTGTATACTATAAAGCAGAGATCAAAATACAAGTAGGCCGTAGCAATATTTCATAAATATTGTCAGTTTGGCAGCTTTGACATTTCTTACGTTGTGCTAAAACACGATTAGCCATATGTATGATAAAACATATTTACTCTTACATTGTGCTAAAACACCATTAGTCATGTATGATAAAACATATTAACCTACCAATATTTTTAGTTCTGACCGAATCAACAGATGTCTCTTCAGGACTGCCAGTTATTTTGGAATATTCCTCACGAGTCATTCCCAGATAAAAGCAGAAGTCTGACCCTTTCAGGACATGATCGGCGCCCGGATTTAACTGTAGGCGTGGTTCCGATTTGTTGACATCTAAAACAGCCACTAAGCATACACCATATCTATAAAAAGAGAGATGGGATTAGAAACTCAACACAAACCAGGTTATTTCGTGACTAACATATGATTCTATTTTATTTCACTAATTGGCTTGCACGTATGGGTCTTTAGCAGCTAGAGAAATCCGGAAATTGGACAGGCGACCCTGCTCCTTGTCACGTACAAGTGTGGGATGGAAACCACGCCATTTGACTCTAGGACAGACCTTGTGATCTAAAGTGTACAACTTTTATTCAGTTACTAAGAACGAACAATGACGCAGCATAAGCATATGCGCTTGACATCAATTTGCCATAAAACCCATAGAATAATTGTATCGTGTAACCTGTAAACACCTTTCCAATACGTTGCATTCAACTGTTGTATGGCAGAGAGATAAACTAGGTCATTTCGGGACTAACATATGGTTTTAATTTTATTTCAATAATTTGCTTGCGCGTCGGGGTCTTTAGCATTGGGAGGAAACCAGAGGGCCTGGAGAAAACCCACGAGGTTGGACAAGCGACCCTACTCCTTGTCACGTACAACCGAGGATTCAGAACCACGCCTGTTGACTCAATGACCAACTGTGTATGAATTTGTTGAATCATGTAAAATACAAAAAATGAGCCAATATTTGATGTTTCAGTTCCTACCTTTGATGGGCATCTACAGAAGCTTCTGTGAATTTTTTACCCTCGTAGATTCTAAAGAAAGAACTTTTACACAGCTGTATATGATAAACCTCCATTCCAGAATGACGACCATAAACTTGTTGCCATGGTTCATTAGCCAACTCACCTTCTCTATAACAAAATAACAGAGTAGAAAATTGTGTAATTACAATAATATTAGAGTAATTGTAATAATAACAGTGTAATTTCAACAATAGACAGGTAATAATAAAAGTGTAATTACAACACTAAAAGTATGATAATAATAAAAGTGTGATTTAAATAATAAAAGGGTAATTGAAATAATAAAAGTGTAATTTAAATAATAAAAGTGTAATTTAAATAATAAAAGTGTAATTTTAAATAATAAAAGTGTAATTGTAATAATAAGTGTAATTATAATAATTAAAGTGTAATTATAATAATCAAAGTGTAATTTACAATAATTAAAGTGTAATTAAAAGTGTAATTCCAACAGTAAGAGTGTAATTATAATTATAAATTTTTAATCATAATAATACATGTGTAATTACATTAATGAAAGTGTAATTGTAATAAAACAGTGTAATTGTAATAATAAAAGTGTAATTACAACACAGGCAGTGTAATTGCAATAATAAAAGTGTAATTATAATAATAAAAGTGTAATTATAATAATAAAAGTGTAATTACCTGCCTCTGGAGGTATGTAGTAATAACGTAACTAGGGTAGATAGACCAGGATATAAACAGTTGTTAGCTAATAGAGCATATTTAAACTCATCTTCACAAACCACATGCTCAGCAAACTTCACATGCATTTTATTCTCAGCTTTAAATAGTTGAAGATACTGTCGACATTTTGGAGCAAAATCTTTCACAGCCCATGATCTGAGAATAGTGTGTTGATCCTAATAAAATATGAAGTGAATAATTAATTGACCAAAAATAATTAATCAACAAAATAATTCTGACAAACGTTTTGAGCTTGGCACTATTAAATATGATCTTAGAGTTTGATAAAGTAGAAAATTTGAGGCTATAATGTTTTGACAATCCAGTGTAAAATTGGTTAAATCTCAACAAAAATTTTTCAACAAAGACAGATCAACCATTTTATTTTTCACTCAAATTAAAGGGGCATTATAAACAGCTGGCAGTTCGCACTACAATTGTTAAAAACTAGATAATGTGAAGGGAATATGCTGAAAATATCAGTCGGATTGCTCCACTCTGAACCGAGATATTAGCGTTTGAATTTTAGTCCTAGCCTCGGTCATCACTACTAAAGTCGGTACAATAAAAAACATAGTCTCGATTATCCTTTTTTGGATTAAATAATTAATAAGCGTTGAGCAGCAAATCGGATTCCAATCCAGAGAAAATCTGACAAGATGCCATCGAGAGTTGATTAAGGTCTTTTCATGTTAATTAATGTCTAATTAATAGGTTATATAACATGTCAGGCCTAAAGAAAGACCTACAATAGGCAGATTTAACTCTTGCATAATGTATGTTTAAGGGGGTCAAATGTCAAATATGATTTTAACGTTTCATCAAAACAACCAATTGAAAATCTACAACTTACTGCTTTGTTTCTGTCCCTCGCATTTTTTGGTGCCAAAAAGAAGCAGGCATCTGCTGAGTTTATTCGACATCTTTTCAGATCCACATCCTTTAAGGCAGACCCTCGGATATAAAATACACGATTCGCCCATTTTGGATCTTTTATATCATCTGCATATCATTTTCTAGTTCCTTTGTACTGACCAGTACAACTGAGTGTTCCTGAAATAATAGATAGAGATGAATGGGGTTTAACATCCACTCGACACAAACTAGGTCATTTTAGGACCAACATACTGTATGGTTGATTTTATTTCATTTCAATAATTTGTTAGCGCATAGCAAGCCTGGAAATAAGGCACCTGTCACAGACATTATCTGGCACTAAACCTCTGGTGCCTGTCATTTTGTCCGCGATTTGTCTTTTTTATTGATATTATTAATACATGTCTAGCACTAAGTTGAAAATGTCCGTTAGTATTTCATTGGTGCCTGACATTTTGTCAGGTATATCTACAACCGTTATTTCCAGGCCTGGCGCATAGGGATCTTTAGCAGTGGGAGGAAACTGGAGGACCCGGAAGAAAACCACGCGGTTGGACAAGCAACTCTATTCCTTGCCACATGGAAGCAGGGAGTCGAAACCATGCCACTTGTCCCAATGACAGACCTTATGATCAAACGAACACGGTTTAACCTTTCGGTCATCCAATGCCCCTGGCACTAACCAAGCTCATTAAGACGTGTATATACTATGAAGTATGCTATGAGGGAAAACTATGGTCTACCCTTATTTTAATTTCCAAATTTTAGGGGATCTTTAACGTGCTGTTAGTGGTATATATATGGGACCTCAGTTTCCATATCATACGAACAACTAGACGGTTTTCCTTGCTAGGCGGGAAACTCAGCTGGACAAATCCCAAGAACCCTTCTCAGTCAACATTTAGATGAAACCCAGCACCATCTGGTTAGTGAGCCGAGCCAGCTCGATATTCACCAGGCCAGTTGTTTCTTAGAAGGCTGATAACGTAAACAAGATTTACTCTTTGTTTCAACACAAATGTGAAATACTTCAAGGTTTTGCTTATTAAATTGTTTTTTGAAATGTTACAAGATGCCCCAGTCATTAGTAAATATATTTAAACTCGAGACACTATAACAGGACAGAAGAATCTAGACGTACCTAGATATATAAACAATGACACAGTAAACCACATATTTACATCACTGCTACATTCTACCCTCGAGATGCTCCTCAGAGTTGTTTTAGAAACAATAAGCCCTCCCATGTCTGCAAAGCTGTTTGACCCCACGTTAGGTGTCTTAATGTGTGACATGATGTTCCTGTTGGGAATCTGTCCCATGATCCAAGGCATGGAATTCCCAGTTAGCCAAAGGGAATTCCCCATGACGGAGCCAGTACAAACTATTTAAACTCATAACACCACAAGGCAGAACAATCTAGGCGTCCCTGGATATATATGTTCTATAAATTATGGGTGATATCAGGAAGTTTTGTGCCAAATCAGGACGTTTTGTGCCAAATCAGGAAGTTTTGTAGAAAATCAGGAAGTTTTGTGCCAAATCAGGAAGTTTTGTAGAAAATCAGGAAGTCTTGTGCAAAATCAGGTAGTTTAGGGTAAAACTTCCAAGTTTTAGTTTGGTCAAAAGAAATGTTCTAAGTGTCTAGCAATCTAACTTATTTCACGTAAGTTTTTTCATGCAAATCGTATTACTATAACAAATTACCTCAAGTTTTGGATGGGCATAAAATTCATTTAAAAAGTTCATAACAACTTCTGTATTGGGTGATTTAAGACAGACGACAACATGGCGATAACGACTTGATTCTCCTTTCTTATATTCTCCACCAGATTTCTTCTGTTGTATCCATGTTGACGCGATTTCTTCTAGCTGCAAAAAAAAGTCATGAAATAATATTACTGCAGAGAGAGAGAGAGAGAGAGAGAGAGAGAGAGAGGGGGCTTAACATTAATCTTAGCACAAACTAGGTCAGTTCAGTACAGGACTAACATACAGGTAAAAGAAGTGATCAGGAAGACAAAGGAACCCACCCTCGAAATAATGAAATGAAATGGGGTTTAAAGTCCTACTGTTCTGCTCCTAACCTGGGCTAATGAAGACGGGCATACACATACTCTTATATTCCAACTGCCAAGGGATCTTTTACGTACATGCCAATGTGTACACAGGACCTCGTTTTTTTGTCACTAACGTTGTCCTTTGTCAGGCCCTCTGTCCTCCACCCCTGACAAGGGGGAAATCACTTACTTCCTGGAACAATGCAGGGATCGAACATGTGACCTCCAGGTTAGCGAGCCAGCACCTTACCCACTAAGCCATTGTTTCCTCGAACAATGCACGGATCGAACATGTGACCTCCAGGTTAGCGAGCCAGCACCTTACCCACTAAGCCACTGTTTCACCCTAGAACTTCTAATGTCGGGCATAATTCTTCTGATGCCTCTCATTTTTTCCGTAACTGATTTGTGATATTTTTTTGTTTCTATTATTATTTTAAATGCACGACATTTTCAAAATGTTTCTAGAGATTCAATATTTGATGTATTTTCAAAACCCTACATTACCAAGATGTCTTGTTCAAAGAATGTGACAATTTCTAACATTATTCAGATCATCAAAAATATTTTCAAGATTCTTTACGCATAAAAATGATGATCATGAACCAAGACTTCATAACAGGTAGATGAATCTCACCTGTCTCGGTATGTAACAGGTAGATGAATCTCACCTGTCTTGGTATGTAACAGGTAGATGAATCTCACCTGTCTCGGTATAAAACAGGTAGATGAAACTCACCTGTCTCGGTATAAAAGTGAATGCTACTATAATCATGACAAACATGAAAAGCTGTCCAAGCCAAATATCGGGTGATATATCTCCGTATCCCACGGTACTAAACGTAACAACAACAAAATACATGGATTCAAACATGGTCAATGATTTCTCCTCGCTACCTCTCTGTATATGCTGTATACCACAAATACTGAAATACAAAATTTATATAAATAACTCAAAATATGAAGGAAATAGGGTTTAATGTCCACTTGACATAAACTAGGTCATTTTGAGACTAACACAGGAGATAACCCACGAGGTTGGACAGACGACCCTACTCCTTGTCACGTACAACCTGGGGATCGAAACCACGCCAGTTGACTCAAAGACAGACCTTATCATACTACGCACACACGTTAACCATTCGTCCCCTTTAACACTCCTTCGTCCCCTTTAACACTCCTTTATAAATGTTATCAAATTGTGAAATTGTAATCTCTAAAATGGTTCATTTCTGTTTATATAAATATATGGAATTAAACCTGCCGCCATGTTGTTGTCCATGAACATTTATTGATAGGCCTGTTTTAAAGCTGTCTGAAGCCAAAATAAATTAAAAATAAATTCCCAAATAAAGATCAGTACCTCAACTTTATGAGAACTGTGTCAAAGACAGAGTTGGATTTGTTTGTTGGCAACAAGACAATCGTAGACAAATGGAAATATGAAATTTAATTATAAAGATACAACACAAAGCACAAAAACAAAACTGTCAATGGACCTGCATCGCTAACAAGTAGAACCAAGCCATAAATCCTGAGGAACTTTCTCTAACCCAGGACATCCTGGTTATAGTATAAAATTAGTACCTCGAGGTAGAATGAAAAGTCGATATCTTAACGTGACTTTTATTGTTTTAATTTTAAAATCTGTCAGACTGTATCATGAAATAAATCATAAGGTGTGCATTAACATTTTAATGGCTAATAAAATAAACCTATTTATGCATACCAAATCTCACAGACAATAACATACATATTAACTACGCATAAATAAAGTAAAAAGATTTTTAATATACACTACAGCATGTAGTTATACCTCAAGGATATCAGACCATAATGGAATCTGATTAAAACACAGATCCAATTTCATTTCGTTTTTATAGTTCAAAATTTCGGTTTTACTTGTCTTTACTACACTTGGATCTGGAAGCGTTGTTATTTAACTTGTGTCCTGCTTGAAATGAGGGGGCAGCCAATCAAATGATCTGTCGAATCGAACGTTTGACCTTTTTTTGCGTGGAACTGTGGGTAGACGTTAGCGGCAATAGAAATCAAAACAAAGCAAAAGTAGATAAAAAATACATGGCGGTCGCGCCAATTGGTTAATCGAATGACTGACATAATCGGGTCAAATGTCGCTTGCTTGGTACCCGACGTCTTAGAACGTGAACTCCCACTATAACTTGTGTAGGCCATCGAAAGTATAAAGATAGTTTAACAGGCAACGAAACATACGCCCACAGCAACTTAATCGTCTGGGCAGTCAACAAGGGTTGTCGCATATTTTTACTTTTTTCGGTAATGAAACATTTATAATACACTAAAATCTGATTAAGAGCAACAACTCACAAAGTAATTATCAGAAAACTATTAGAATTTGTTTGGTTTTTATAAAGTTCTGCCCCATGCTAACGTTTTGTATGCAAAGCTTTTAATATCATGGATTTAACTGTTCAAGTCATAAAAATTCATTGAAAATCAATATACTTGTTCGTCTCAAGATCTTAAACTCTGTGTTATTAATCTGAAGTCAATCGGATTATAACTTTAGCCTTTAGAGCATCACAAGATTTTGCAAAGTGATCAAGGGCCATAACTTTGGCAGTAATTATCAGAAATCGTTGAAAATCAATAGGAATCTTCGTCTCATGACCTTACACACTGTGTATAAATTTAAAGTCAATCGAATATTAACTTTCGCTTCTAGAGCATCCACAAGATTTTTTGAAGTGATCAAGGGCCATAACTCTGGCAGTAATTATCAGAAATCGTCTTGTGACCTTAAACACTGTGTATAAATTTAATGTCAATCGGATGTTAACTTTAGCCTCTAGAGCATCCACAAGATTTTTTGAAGTGATCAAGGGCCATAACTCTGGCAGTAATTATTGGAAATCGTTGAAAATCAATAGGTTTCTTCGTCTCATGACCTTAAACATTGTGTATAAATTTGAAGTCAATCGGATATTAACTTTGGCTTTTAGAGCCTCCACAAGATTTTTTTAAGTGATCAAGGGCCATAACTCTGGCAGTAATTATCGGAAATCGCTGAAAATAAATAGGCCTCTTTGTCTCATGACCTTAAACACTGTGTATAAATTTAAAGTCAATCGGATATTAACTTTGGCCTTTAGAGCGTCCACAAGATTTTTTGAAGTGATCAAGGGCCATAACTCTGGCAGTAATTATCGGAAATCTTTGAAAATCAATAGGCTTCTGCGTCTCATGAGCTCAAACACTGTGTATAAATTTAAGGTCAATTGGATATTAACTTTGGCCTCTAGAGCGTCCACAAGATTTTTCAAAGTGATCAAGGGCCATAACTCTGGCAGTAATTATCGGAAATCGCTGAAAATCAATAGGCTTCTTCGTTCCAAGACCTTAAACACTGTGTATAAATTTAAAGTCAATCAGATATTAACTTTAGCCTCTAGAGCGCTCACAAGCAATTGTGGACGCCGGACCGACGGGTAATATTTTCATTTTATTTTTATTCTTAGTTTATTCTTATTCTGTTTTGAATACTCTACTACGAAGTTTTGTTTTTAAATATTTTGATTGTATTGTATCATTATTGATTATTATTATGTTTAGTTAAAGTTACTATTTAATTTTCTGTACCGGTGTTTCAAACCTCAGAAAATAAACTATTCAAGATATGTGTCATGTGCTTGTATGACTGTGTTGATACATAAATAAGCTTCATTTTGGTTAAATAATTATGTCTCTAGCTCTTTTCGTTTCTCAGATATGGAGTGGGATTGAAAATTGAAGCAAAATGGCCGATTTTGCGAAAAGGGGGTCTGCCAGTTGGCGTTACTAAACGGACAGTAACTCCATCAATTCTGCTCCGATTTTTAAAAAATTGGTGTTGTTACAATGCTGAGATATGCAGTTTTGGGAAAATAACAGTGTTATAGACAACAAATTAATATTAAAAAATAGCTGCTTGTAGCTAGTTCAAGTTTACGTAATTATTTAATCTTCTGTACTGTTATTGCAAACATTAGAAAATAAACTTCTCAACCTATGTGTAATCATAGATAATACGGTATTATCTATGGTGTAATGGGTTTGGATGATTGCGTTGGTGCGTAAATCAGCTTTATTTTGGTGAAATACTTATGTCTCTAGGACTTTTGGTGTCTGAGATATGAAGTGGGGTTGAAAATTGAAGCAAAATGGCCAATTTCGCGAACAAGGGGTCTGCCAGTTCGCGTTACTAAATGGGCAGTAACTCAGTCAATTCTGCTCCGATTTTCATAAACTTGGTGTTGTTACAATACTAAGATGTACAGCTTTCGGAAAATAGCAAGCTTCTAAAGAAGAAAATAATATTTAAAAATAGCTGCCGGTCGCTACTATTCTATCATATCCTTACAAAACACAAATAATAGACAATGCAATGTCATGTTATTTGAAGCAAAATATTAGAATTAATACAAGAGTAAATATTTACAACCTATTAATTGAACAAAACAGGATGGCAAAAGACTATTAGAAAATGTAAACAACTTTTCATCACAGGGCTCGATGCAACTTCCGTTCAACCGAAAAACGGTTAGGACCCAAACCGGAATAGGTTTCAACAGCATGGTCTGAGCTTATCGTGCATAAAAGACAATTAGTATTTATTGATATTTTAATAAGAGCTGTAATGAAACCACTCAAAATGGACAGAGTGCTAATTTCCCACAATGCAATTAATGAAGCATTAAACAAAGACTGAGTCGACCCTAAGTCCAAATCAAGTAGTCAGTCGAATAAACCGGTCGATGGCTTATTAAAATTTTGGAATCGTTTGTAATCAGTATAAGTTAAAGAAAAAACGCACTAATTCCAATATCTTTTATCATTGTTTTTGTTTATTTTTTACGTCCCCTCATGTTCAAATTTGATTGTTCAAATTAAAACTTTAAGGTGTTATTGCCACCGCGGCTTAATAAAGTCATGCTTTACTTTTTCCCTCATCCCCATATGCCCCCATCTTTTAAGTGCACGCCAATGTGTACACGGGACCTCGGTTTTTCGTCCCATCCGAACGACTAGACATCTGTCCTTGTCCACCTCCAAAAGAATATAGAGTCCCTATATATGATATGTTGGGTTAGGGGGGCAAATGGCGATAAGGTATTTGACATTATCATGTGGCCTCGTCCAGTCAATAAAATCAGTCAGTTAGTTCAGTCGATAACATCAGTAAGTTAGTTCATGCTCGTCCCATCCGAACGACTAGACAGCTGTCCTTGTCCGCCTCGAAAAGAATAGAGTCAATATATATGATATGAACATGGAAAGGGGATGCGATGGGGCGGGGGGGGGGGGGCGTGTCGGGATGAGGTATTTGACATTTTCATGTGGCTTCGTCCAGTCGATAAAATCAGTCAGTTAGTTCAGTCGAATAATCCAGTCGAATAAACCAGTCGAATAATTCAGTCGAAAAGTTCAGTCGAATACTTCAGTCGAATAGTTCAGTCGAATAATTCAGTCGAATAAACAAGTCGCTCAATATTAAGTAGCGGTGGCAGCGGGCTAAGATAATTTTTTTTTTTTTTTTCACGGAAAATCATTTATTGTTGTGTCAGAAGAATTATACACTACAAAGTATACTATACTATACTATACAGTAACCCCGCCCCCAAACAAACTACACGGATACCAGTGTCTAAAAGCGTACATACTAATTAAGTGAATACTAATTAAGTGAGGAAGGTTGACACAGGGAAAAGCTCAGCTGAAAAGACCCTCAAAATGTTTCCATCTATCATGAACTTTGTCACCAAGTATAATTTGTTCTTTTTCAAAATAGCATGATAATTCTTTTTTAAATACCTTCAAAATTGGTTTATTTTCTCCAAGCCGTTGTTTATATATATGTAACTTAGCTAAACTATATATCAAATTTGGAATTTTGTTATCATCAGTATCAATGCCAAATAAACATTTTATCAAGGTGATATCAAAATCATTGTTTGCCTTTAGTTTAATCCAGCTTCCTAATTCTTTCCAATATACCTGTACATGTTCACAGCTGTAATAAAGATGTATTAATGATTCAGTTTCTTTTTTGCAAAAGGTACATAAATCTGATTTAAAAATTCCAATTTTAGCTAAAAATTTATTTGTACCAATTATTCTACTATTGAGTCGAAATTGAAACCATTTCAGCCTAGTATCGACGGTGAAATCAAATGTTTGCTTGTAAATACGAGCCCATTCTTCTAAAGTTAATTTCATTCCTAGATCTAATTCCCATGAGTTTTCGGATTTAGTTTTTTGAATTTTTTTATCTAAGAAATGTGTGTAGAAATATTTTGCCCCAGTATCAAACATAGAGATGAATTCAATAATTTGAGGGTAAATGGGTAATATTAACCTGACATCTACTGTTTTAGCATTTATGTTGTTTAAAGTAGTCCATTTAGCAAGAAGTGATTGTTTTAATCCATACAGGTCTGTAAAGTGTGGAGAGAAATTATAGATAGATTTGAACGTGTCGTATGTCATAAAAACACCTTTATCGAAAAGATCATAAACATACTTTATTCCTTTTTGATGCCAAACATCAAAACATATTGTTTTATTGTTTATTTTTATATTTGAATTGTACCACAATGGCTGACGTAGAATATTATGTATTTCGTTATCTTTCGGTTTTAACTTAATTAGCGCAATACTTATATAATTAAAAACCTCTTGCCAGAAAGACAATTTTGTACGCTTTGATAGTTTATAGAAATAATCATCCCCGAAAGAGCCAACCAACAACTGTTTATCTGGTAAAGAATTAACTAACAATTTTGCCCAGGCAGTGTTTTGATGTTTTAATAATCTTCTAAACCAAGTAATTTTTAACGACTTTGAGTATGCTATTATATCAATCATTTTACATCCACCATTTTCAAAATTTTGAACCATAGTTTTTCTGGACACTCTTTCAGCTTTATTACCCCAAACAAATTTATATAACGATTTCTCTATATTTTTTAAGTAAGATATATCCGGTGAAGGTAGACTTGTTAGTAAATGATTTAATTTTGGTACTAATATTGACTTTACGACAGTTATTCAACCGAGTACAGTTAAATTTCGTTTAGACCAATTTAACATCAAGTGACAAACTTCTTGCAACTTAACATTATAATTCAGGTCTATTATCTTATCGATATCAGTACTGTATTTTATTCCTAGGGCCGTAAATTCCGATATTTCCCAGATTAAATTTTTTTTAACATTTAAAAATCGTTCTTGACTTCCTCTTAATGAACCTATCCAAACACAACAAGTTTTTTCTAAGTTTGGTTTTAAACCTGAATATTTTGCGAATTCATTAAGAAGATTCAAGGCCTGTCTAAGAGATTTTTCGCTACCGTCAAGTGTCAGAGCAGTGTCATCCGCATATTGTACGATTTTTTGTTTTTTTTTCCCTAAATTAATTCCTTTAATGTCTTCCTCGTTTCTTATTAAACTACCCAAAATTTCAACGCATAGCAAAAAAACATAGGGCGATAACGGATCGCCCTGTCTACAGCCACGTCCGATGGCGAAGAACTCACTCGATTTACTAAATTGTTTAACACAGAGCTTAAAATCAGTATTAAAAATGTTCACCCATTTCCTGATTTGTTGTCCAAAATTAAAGAATTTTAAAGTTTTATCAATAAATCTCCATGAAATGGAATCAAAAGCTTTCCCGAAATCTATAAGAACAATTAGTCCGGGAATATTTTCAATTTCTGTATACTGCAAGATATCAAATAAAAGTCGTGTATTCTCCCCAATAAATCGCCCAGTTAAAAAACCCTTTTGATCCTCATGAATGAGATAATTTAAAACAGATTTAATACGTTTTGCTATAACGGCTGATAGAATTTTGTAGGAGGTATTTAGCAATGTAATTGGTCTCCAGTTTTTGATGAATTCCCTTGGTTTATTCCCTTTTGGAAGTATCGAAACAATACCGAGCCTTTGTGTTTCTGATAAGATACCCGCCTTTAGTGAATAATTAAAGGATCTGACAAGGAAAATTGATAAGTCTGGCCAGAAAAACTTATAGAATTCATTCGAATAGCCATCACTTCCACTGCTCTTATCAGGTTTCATATGTTTTAATACAGACAGGGCCTCACTAGTTGTTATCTCCCCCTCTAGACTATCCCTTTCATTGTTACTAAAACTTCATCAAGATTAACATCTTCTAAACTACTGTCCCGTGATTCGTATAAATTTTTATAGAAATCCTTAATAGCTTCTAAAATATGTTTTTGATTTGTTATCAGTCGTTGATTTGTATCAATAATTTTTGTAACATTCCTATTGACATAATTTCTTTTTTCCAGATTTAGAAAATATTTGGATGGTTTCTCACCATGTTCAATATATGTAGCATTTGATCTTAAAATCAATCCTTTAATGTATTTCTCTCTTAAACGTTCTTGTTGATTTAAATAATCATGGTAAATTTCATTTAAAAACGTGTCATCTTTATCCTGAAGAAAATCATGCAGAAAGAGTAACTGTTTTTCCAAAAACTGCTTTTGTTCTTTTTCTTTTCGATTCTTAAATACACTGTAGGATATAGTTTTTGACCTTATATTGAGTAGCAACATTTCGAAAAATAATTGATCGTTAATCACAAATGAAAGGTCACTATCTTTAATAAGACCTATTTTATCTCTCGCATAAGGTAATGCGGCATATTCTTTTTTTGTGTCTAGAATCGTATTTTTGACTATTCTAACATATTCAACATCTTCGAGAAGTGTATTATTAAATCTCCAAAATCCCCTGCCCCTCTCGAATGAACTAGTTCTTATATTCAAGAAAACTACAGAAGGCTAAGATAATTAGTAGCAAATCATGCTCGTAGCCATAGCTGAAGGAGCCGGGGGCATGGGGTAGGGACCTGGGGGCTTCCCGACTAGTTTCAAGAAATGAAACGAAATGAAATGGGGGTTTAACGTCCTACTGTTCTGCTTGGAACTGTGCTAATGAAGACGGGCATACGCCATACACTGTGGGATGAGTGAAATTTTGCCCGGACAACGGCACTACGGCATACTCTTATATCGAATTCCATCTGTCAAGGGATCTTTTACGTCCACGCCAATGTATACACGGGACCTTGGTTTTTCGTCCCATCCGAAAGACTAGACAGCTGTCCTTGTCCGCCTCGAAAAGAATAGAATCCCTATATATGATATGAACGAAGAAAGGGGATGGGGTGCGGCGGGGGGGGGGGGAGGTATTTGACATTTTCATGTGGCCACGTCCAGTCGATAAAATCAGCCAGTTAGTTCAGTCGAATAATCCAGTCGAATAAACCAGTCGAATAATTCAGTCGAGAAGTTCAGTCGAATAGTTCAGTCGAATAATCCAGTCGAATAATTCAGTCGAATAAACAAGTCGCTCAATATTAAGCAGCGGTGGCAGCGGGCTCAGATAATTAGTAGCAAATCATGCTCGTAGCTATAGCTGAAGGAGCCGGGGGTATGGGGTAGGGACCTGGGGGCTTCCCAACTAGTTTCAAGAAATGAAAAGAAATGAAATGGGGTTTTAACGTCCTACTGTTCTGCTTGGAACTGGGCTAATGAAGACGGGCACACGCCATACACTGTGGGATGAGGGAAATTTTGCCCGGACAGCGGCACTACGGCATACTCTTATATCGAATTCCATCTGTCAAGGGATCTTTTACGTCCACGCCAATGTATACACGGGACCTCGGTTTTTCGTCCCATCCGAAAGACTAGACAGCTGTCCTTGACCGCCTCGAAAAGAATAGAGTCCCTATATATGATATGAACGAAGAAAGGGAGTGGGGTGGGGTGGGGCGGGGGTGTGGGGTGTGTGTGAGGTATTTGACATTTTCATGTGGCCTCGTCCAGTCGATAAAATCAGCCAGTTAGCTCAGTCGAATAAACCAGTCGAATAATCCAGTCGAATAAACCAGTCGAATAATTCAGTCGAAAAGTTCAGTCGAATACTTCAGTCGAATAATTCAGTCGAATAAACAAGTCGCTCAATATTAAGTAGCGGTGGCAGCGGGCTAAGATAATTAGTAGCAAATCATGCTCGTAGCCATAGCTGAAGGAGCCGGGGGCATGGGGTAGGGACCTGGGGGCTTCCCAACTAGTTTCAAGAAATGAAACGAAATGAAATGGGGTTTTAACGTCCTACTGTTCTGCTTGGAACTGGGCTAATGAAGACGGGCATACGCCATACACTGTGGGATGAGGGAAATTTTGCCCGGACAGCGGCACTACGGCCTACTCTTATATCGAATTCCATCTGTCAAGGGATCTTTTACGTCCACGCCAATGTATACACGGGACCTTGGTTTTTCGTCCCATCCGAAAGACTAGACAGCTGTCCTTGTCCGCCTCGAAAAGAATAGAATCCCTATATATGATATGAACGAAAAAAGGGAATGGGGTGGGGCGGGGGTGTGGGGTGTGTGTGAGGTATTTGACATTTTCATGTGGCCTCGTCCAGTCGATAAAATCAGCCAGTTAGCTCAGTCGAATAAACCAGTCGAATAATCCAGTCGAATAAACCAGTCGAATAATTCAGTCGAAAAGTTCTGTCGAATACTTCAGTCGAATAATTCAGTCGAATAAACAAGTCGCTCAATATTAAGTAGCGGTGGCAGCGGGCTAAGATAATTAGTAGCAAATCATGCTCGTAGCCATAGCTGAAGGAGCCGGGGGCATGGGGTAGGGACCTGGGGGCTTCCCAACTAGTTTCAAGAAATGAAACGAAATGAAATGGGGTTTTAACGTCCTACTGTTCTGCTTGGAACTGGGCTAATGAAGACGGGCATACGCCATACACTGTGGGATGAGGGAAATTTTGCCCGGACAGCGGCACTACGGCCTACTCTTATATCGAATTCCATCTGTCAAGGGATCTTTTACGTCCACGCCAATGTATACACGGGACCTTGGTTTTTCGTCCCATCCGAAAGACTAGACAGCTGTCCTTGTCCGCCTCGAAAAGAATAGAATCCCTATATATGATATGAACGAAGAAAGGGGATGGGGTGGGGCGGGGGGTGTGGGGTGTGTGTGAGGTATTTGACATTTTCATGTGGCCACGTCCAGTCGATAAGATCAGCCAGTTAGTTCAGTCGAATAATCCAGTCGAATAATTCAGTCGAGAAGTTCAGTCGAATACTTCAGTCGAATAATTCAGTCGAATAAACAAGTCGCTCAATATTAAGCAGCGGTGGCAGCGGGCCAAGATAATTAGTAGCAAATCATGCTCGTAGCTATAGCTGAAGGAGCCGGGGGTATGGGGTAGGGACCTGGGGGCTTCCCAACTAGTTTCAAGAAATGAAAAGAAATGAAATGGGGTTTTAACGTCCTACTGTTCTGCTTGGAACTGGGCTAATGAAGACGGGCACACGCCATACACTGTGGGATGAGGGAAATTTTGCCCGGACAGCGGCACTACGGCATACTCTTATATCGTATTCCATCTGTCAAGGGATCTTTTACGTCCACGCCAATGTATACATGGGACCTCGGTTTTTCGTCCCATCCGAAAGACTAGATAGCTGTCCATGACCGCCTCGAAAAGAATAGAGTCCCTATATATGATATGAACGAAGAAAGGGGATGGGGTGGGGCGGGGGGTGTGGGGTGTGTGTGAGGTATTTGACATTTTCATGTGGCCTCGTCCAGTCGATAAAATCAGCCAGTTAGTTCAGTCGAATAATCCAGTCGAATAAACCAGTCGAATAATTCAGTCGAGAAGTTCAGTCGAATACTTCAGTCGAATAGTTCAGTCGAATAATTCAGTCGAATAATCCAGTCGAATAATTCAGTCGAATAAACAAGTCGCTCAATATTAAGCAGCGGTGCAGCGGGCTAAGATAATATAGTAGCAAATCATGCTCGTAGCCATAGCTGAAGGAGCCGGGGGCATGGGGTAGGGACCGGGGGGCTTCCCAACTAGTTTCAAGAAATGAAAAGAAATGAAATGGGGTTTTAACGTCCTACTGTTCTGCTTGGAACTGGGCTAATGAAGACGGGCATACGCCATACACGTCCACGCGAATGTGTACACGGGACCTAGGTTTTTCATACCATACGAACGACTAGACAGCTGTCCTTCTCCGCCTCGAAAAGTATAGAATCCCTATATATGATATGAACGAAGAAAGGGGATGGGGTGGGGCGGGGGGGGGGGGGGTGGTGAGGTATTTGACATTTTCATGTGGCCTCGTCCAGTCGATAAAATCAGTCAGTTAGTTCAGTCGAATAATCCAGTCGAATAAACCAGTCGAATAATTCAGTCGAGAAGTTCAGTCGAATACTTCAGTCGAATAGTTCAGTCGAATAATCCAGTCGAATAATTCAGTCGAATAAACAAGTCGCTCAATATTAAACAGCGGTGGCAGCGGGCTAAGATAATATAGTAGCAAATCATGCTCGTAGACATAGCTGAAGGAGCCGGGGCATGGGGTAGGGGCCGGGGGGCTTCCCAACTAGTTTCAAGAAATAAAAAGAAATGAAATGGGGTTTTAACGTCCTACTGTTCTGCTTGGAACTGGGCTAATGAAGACGGGCATACACCATACACTGTGCGATTATGGAAATTTTGCCCGGACAGCGGCACTACGGCATACTCTTATATCGAATTCCATCTGTCAAAGGATCTTTTACGTCCCGTCTTTCGGATGGGACGAAAAACCGAGGTCCCGTGTATACATTGGCGTGGACGTAAAAGATCCCTTGACAGATGGAATTCGATATAAGAGTATGCCGTAGTGCCGCTGTCCGGGCAAAATTTCCCTAATCGCATAGTGTATGGCGTATGCCCGTCTTCATAAGCCCAGTTCCAAGCAGAACAGTAGGACGTTAAAACCCCCATTTCATTTCTTTTCATTTCTTGAAACTAGTTGGGAAGCCCCCCGGTCCCTACCCCATGCCTCGGCTCTTTCAGCTATGTCTACGAGCATGATTTGCTACTATATTATCTTAGCCCGCTGCCACCGCTGCTTAATATTGAGCGACTTGTTTATTCGACTGAATTATTCGGCTGAAGTATTCGACTGAACTTTTCGACTGAATTATTCGACTGGTTTATTCGACTGGATTATTCGACTGAACTAACTGACTGATTTTATCGACTGGACGAGGCCACATGAAAATGTCAAATACCTCACCCCCCCCCCCCCCCGCCCCACCCCCTTTCTTCGTTCATATCATATATAGGAACTCTATTCTTTTCGAGGCGGACAAGGACAGCTGTCTAGTCTTTCGGATGGGACGAAAAACCGAGGTCTCGTGTATACATTGGCGTGGACGTAAAAGATACCTTGACAGATGGAATTCGATATAAGAGTATGCCGTAGTGCCGCTGTCCGGGCAAAATTTCCCTAATCGCATAGTGTATGGCGTATGCCCGTCTTCATAAGCCCAGTTCCAAGCAGAACAGTAGGACGTTAAAACCCCATTTCATTTCTTTTCATTTCTTGAAACTAGTTGGGAAGCCCCCCGGTCCCTACCCCATGCCTCGGCTCCTTCAGCTATGTCTACGAGCATGATTTGCTACTTTATTATCTTAGCCCGCTGCCACCGCTGCTTAATATTGAGCGACTTGTTTATTCGACTGAACTATTCGACTGAATTATTCGACTGAACTATTCGACTGAAGTATTCGACTGAACTTTTCGACTGAATTATTCGACTGGTTTATTCGACTGGATTATTCGACTGAACTAACTGACTGATTTTATCGACTGGATGAGGCCACATGAAAATGTCAAATACCCCCCCCCGCCCCACCCCATCCCCTTTCTTCGTTCATATCATATACAGGGACTCTATTCTTTTCGAGGCGGACAAGGACAGCTGTCTAGTCTTTCGGATGGGACGAAAAACCGAGGTCCCGTGTATACATTGGCGTGGACGTAAAAGATCCCTTGACAGATGGAATTCGATATAAGAGTATGCCGTAGTGCCGCTGTCCGGGCAAAATTTCCCTCATCGCACAGTGTATGGCGTGTGCCCGTCTTCATCAGCCCAGTTCCAAGCAGAACAGTAGGACGTTAAAACCCCATTTCATTTCTTGAAACTAGTTGGGAAGCCCCCCGGTCCCTACCCCATGCCCCCGGCTCCTTCAGCTATGGCTACGAGCATGATTTGCTACTATATTATCTTAGCCCGCTGCCATCGCTGCCTAATATTGAGCGACTTGTTTATTCGACTGAATTATTCGACTGAAGTATTCGACTGAACTTTTCGACTGAATGATTCGACTGGTTTATTCGACTGGATTATTCGACTGAACTAACTGACTGATTTTATCGACTGGACGAGGCCACATGAAAATGCCAAATACCTCACCCCCCCCCCGGCCCCATCGCATCCCCTTTCTTCGTTCATATCATATATAGGGATTCTAATGTTTTCGAGGCGGACAAGGACAGCTGTCTAGTCGTTCGGATGGGATGAAAAACCGAGGTCCCGTGTACACATTCGCGTGGACGTAAAAGATCCTTTGACAAATGGAATTCGATATAAGAGTAGGCCGTAGTGCCGCTGTCCGGGCAAAATTTCCCTCATAGCACAGTGTATGGCGTATGCCCGTCTTCATCAGCCCAGTTCCAAGCAGAACAGTAGGACGTTAAAACCCCATTTCATTTCTTTTCATTTCTTGAAACTAGTTGGGAAGCCCCCCCGGTCCCTACCCCATGCCCCCGGCTCCTTCAGCTATGGCTACGAGCATGATTTGCTACTAATTATCTTAGCCCGCTGCCACCGCTGCTTAATATTGAGCGACTTGTTTATTCGACTGAATTATTCGACTGGATTATTCGACTGAAGTATTCGACTGAACTTTTCGACTGAATTATTCGACTGGTTTATTCGACTGGATTATTCGACTGAACTAACTGACTGATTTTATCGACTGGATGAGGCCACATGAAAATGTCAAATACCACATCCCGACACGCCCCCCCCCCCCGCCGCCCCACCCCATCCCCTTTCATATCATATATAGGGACTCTATTCTTTTCGAGGCGGACAAGGACAGCTGTCTAGTCTTTCGGGTGGGACGAAAAACCGAGGTCCTGTGTATACATTGGCGTGGACGTAAAAGATCCCTTGACAGATGGAATTCGATATAAGAGTATGCCGTAGTGCCGCTGTCCGGGCAAAATTTCCCTAATCGCATAGTGTATGGCGTATGCCCGTCTTCATAAGCCCAGTTCCAAGCAGAACAGTAGGACGTTAAAACCCCATTTCATTTCTTTTCATTTCTTGAAACTAGTTGGGAAGCCCCCCGGTCCCTACCCCATGCCCCCGGCTCCTTCAGCTATGGCTACGAGCATGATTTGCTACTAATTATCTTAGCCCGCTGCCACCGCTGCTTAATATTGAGCGACTTGTTTATTCGACTGAACTATTCGACTGAACTTTTCGATTGAATTTTTCGACTGAATTATTCGACTGGTTTATTCGACTGAACTAACTGAATGATTTTATCGACTGGACGAGGCCACATGAAAATGTCAAATACCTCACACACACCCCGGCCCCATCGCATCCCCTTTCTACGTTCATATCATATATAGGGACTCTATTCTTTTCGAGGCGGACAAGGACAGCTGTCTAGTCTTTCGGATGGGACGAAAAACCGAGGTCCCGTGTATACATTGGCGTGGACGTAAAAGATCCCTTGACAGATGGAATTCGATATAAGAGTAGGCCGTAGTGCCGCTGTCCGTGCAAAATTTCCCTCATAGCACAGTGTATGGCGTAGGCCCGTCTTCATTAACAAATCATGCTCGTAGCCATAACTGAAGGATCCGGGGGCATTGGGTAGGGGCCGGGGGGCTTCCCAACTAGTTTCAAGTCTTAAGTGATACATGTACTTTAGATACTAGTATTTTCGCTCCCACGCACAGGGCCCCTCCCATTCCACCAACACCCCGTTTCTATGGTCATATATAGGGACTATTCTTTTCGAGGTGGGGGCCGACAATATTAGTATCTACTTAAGTACAATTATCTCCTGCGACGGGTGAGGACCAAACCCCGCCCAAGCCCTCGGCTCCTACAGCTATGGCAACGAACATTGAGCTACTCAATGGGCTGTTTTTCCGACTGGTTTCATCGACTGAAGTATTTGACTGATTTTATCGACTGAGATATGTGTGGGATTTTATCGTCTGGACGAGGCCACGTTAAAATGTCAGATTTATGTAAGATGAATCATTACTTGGAGAGACCTAGGAAAACTATATACTACATGTAATTGGGGATCCGATTTATAGGAAGTTATAAGTTGTTTAATTGTTGCTGTTATGTAGGCACTATTTGCTCCTGAAATAAAGTGTTGAAGATCCAGTCCAAGAATCTGTATTCATTTCTGATCCTAACAGAACACACGTCGAAGAGCTACATTCCCTGCTAGTCAAATTGTACATAATATATTGAAGAAGAAGGCATGGATATCAACTTTATTCTTCCTTCAGCAGCAGTAGCAGCAATAAGAAATCTTGATCAACTATCAGTGTCTTGGAGTCTCAAACAGGGGTTTAAATGGGCTTTAAAAGGGACTTCTCAGAAAATTAATTACCCAGTCCGGAAAAGAAATATCGTTCTTTTGTCCAAATACAAAGGGATAGACAGCGACAGCTGGAATTTTTTGCAAAGGGTGCCCAAAAAGTACAGGTTTCTGTGACCTCTAGTAAAAAGGATGCGGGTGTTCAAAATGTTCTGGATACTAACGATGTATCTTTTTTTTAATAACCTTGTGTTAATGGTGTCATCCTGCCAATTGCCATGATAAAGGTTGCAGCCATGCGAGATGTTTCAAGTTTTAGTGCCAAATGCACCAGCCGTCAAGACTCAAGATCACAGATTTAGACATGTTAGGCCTTACAGCAGGAATCCTTTGTACAGGAATAGAAATTATTATCGTGAAAATAGTTATAGATTATGTTATTTTGAATAATGGAAAAATAAGGATTTTGATTGTATTAATGATTAAAACATGGGGTCATGTTTTTGTTTGAAATAATTTTAAGGTGGATACACATGACTAATGTATAGGTCATATGTTATTTTATTATTGTTTAATTCTATTTTTAATTTCAAATCTATATTTTAACATTCATTAATGCTTGGTTAGTCATTAGAAGCAGACAACAATTAATTTGTCACTCCATATAAATTATGACAGGCTGGCAACTAGAGTGTTTGATCTCTTCAGTTTCTTTAACTATTGTTTTAAATGGCTTAAGACTTAATCCTTCAATAATTATATGCTTATTTCAACACTTTCATAGTAACTAATTTATATAAAAAGACAAGTGTATGTAGGATGAATTATACAGTAGTTGGAGAGACCAACTTAGTTGCAGGACTGATTTATAGGAAGTTATAAGTTGTTTACTTGTTGCTGTTATTTATTTGCTCCTGAAATAAAGTGTTGAAGATCTATTCAAAGAATCTGTAGTCATTTCCAATACTTAGAGAACACACTCCACGCGATACATTCCCTGAAAGTCGAACTATGTTATGAGCATGAAAGGGCTACTTAATAATATGAAATGAAATGGAGTTTAACGTCCTACTGTTGGGCTAATGAAGACGGGCATACGCCATACAGTGTGCCATGAGGGAAATTTTGTCTGGACAGTGCACTACAGCCTACTCTTATATCGAATTCCACCTGTCAAGGAATCTTTTACGTTTATTCCAATGTGTACACAGGACCTCGTTTTGTCATCCCATCCGAATGACTACACAACTAACCTTGTCTGGCCCTCTGTCCTGCATCACTGACAAAGGGGAATCACACCGGACAATCTGGATGAACTCTTTCGGGCAATGCAGGGATCGAACACCTACATGTAACCTCCAGACTAGCGAGCCGGCGTCTTACCCACTTAATCACTCCCGCTACATAATGAAGTGAAATGGGGTTTAACATCCTTCTGTTGTGCACCGACTAGGCTAATGAAGATGGGCATATGCCATACAGTGTGCTACAAGGGAAATTTTGCCCCGACAGTAGCGCTACAGCCTACTCTTATATATTGAATTCCAACTGCCAAGGGATCTTTTACATGCACGCCAATGTGTACATGGGACCTTGGTTTTTCATGCCACCCGAAAGACTAGACAGCTGTAGTTTTTGTCACACCCTCCGTCCTGCCCTACGGACAAGGGGAAACCACCTGGATAAAATCCTGAGGAACTGTCTCCGCCAATACCGAGAACGAACCCGCGACCTCCAGGCTAGCGAACCAGCGCCTTACTCACTTAGCCACTGTTGTTCCAGGCTACTTATTGATCTTGGTTCACTTGGTTAGTCATTAGAAGCAGACAGCAATTAATTTGTCAGTCGATTTAAATAACTAAAGTGGGTGGTCTGTTACGTTTCTTTTACTATTGTTTAAATGACTTAATCCTTCAATAATTATATGTTTATGTCAATACTTTCATAGTAACTAATTTATATAAAAAGAAAAATGTATGTAAGATGAATTATAGTTGGAGAGACCAGCTGAGGGAACCTATGTACCAGTTGGAGGACCAATTTATAGGAAGATATAAGTTGTTTACTTGTTGCTGTTATTTATTTGCTCTTGAAATAAAGTGTTGAAGATCTATTCGAAAAATCTGTATTCATTTCCGATACTTAGAGAACACACTCGACCAGATACATTCCCTGAAAGTGGAACCGCGTTATGAGCATGAAAGGGCTACTCAATGAAATAAAATGGGCTTTAACGTCCTACTGTTGTGCACCGACTGAGCTAATAAAGTCAGGCATATGCCATACAGGGGATCTTTTACATGCATGCCAATGTGTACATGGGACCTTGGTTTTTCATCCCATCCAAACGACTGCCCCACTGACAGGGGGAAACCACCCGGAAAATCCTGAGGAACTTTTTCGGCCAATACCAGGAACAAACCTCCAGGCTAGCGAGCCAGTGTCTTACTCACTTAGCCACCGTGGCTCCAGGCTACTTATTGTTATCTTAGTTCACTCCAATTAGTGATTCATAAAGTATGGTCCTCCACCATCAAGTCAAGCGACTGCTTTTTTTCGACTGAAATATACACTGAAATATTCGACTTGACGAGGTCACAAAAAAAACCCTGACTCGTCCAATACCCCCAGCCCCTGACTACAGGCCTATGTAGGATTCTATTCACTTAGATGACGGGCCAAAAACATTACTCTCCGTTTAGTACATGTATCAACTAAATACCTAGATCATAAGACTTTTGCCCGAAAAATCTGACTTTAAAGTAGTTGGGAGGGGCGGGGGGTGAAGCCCCTGGCTACGACCATGATTGGGCTATTCTATATTACCTTAGCTCACTGCCACCGGTACTTAATATTGAGCGACTGGTTTTATCGACTGGGATATTTGACTGTTTTTTCGCCAGGATTATTCAACTGGTTTTGTTGACTAGATTATTTGACTATTTTTTTTCAACTGGATTATTTGACTGGTTTTGTTGACTGAATTATTCGACTGGTTCTGTCAACTGAATTATTTGACTGATTTTATTGTCGAAAAAAGTCAAATATCCCAGTCAATAAAACTATTTTATTGTGGCCTCATCCAGACGATAAAGCCAGTCAAATATCTCAGTCAATAAAACGAGTCAAATAATTCAGTCGATAAAACCAGTCCGATAAAATAAGTCGAATATCTCAGTCGATAAAATAAGTCAAATACCTCAGTCGATAAAACCATGGACCTTATAATACCATGATAAAACCAGTCGAATATCACAGTCAATAAAACAAGTCGAATATCTCAGTCAATAAAACTAGACGAATATCACTGTCGATAAATCCACATCCCAGATCAAGTTGGGTCTTCATACCAGATCAAGTTGACAAAATGTACTTTTGACAGTTATATGATGAGAAGTTAAAAACAGCCGTTCAATAATAAGCAGGAATTGCAGTGAACTAAGATAATACCGAGTGGTTCAGTCATACCCATAACCATAGCTGTAAAAGAGCCGGGGGCTTGCACCTCCCTCCCCTGCCAAATAGTTTCAAGTTCAATTTATGGGGCAAAAGTAGTCTGATAAATAGGTATTTAGGGCCGGGGATAGCCGAAAAAACAGTCAAATAATCCAGTCGAAAAAAAAAATCAAGCAGATAATTCAGTCGAATAATCCAGTCGAATAATCCAGTCGCTCAATATGACGAGGAAAAACGTAAAGCTTGATTTTATTAAGCAGTGGTGGCAGTAACTAAGATAACAACATGTAGCCTACTCCTCTATAAATCCCTCCACACGGTTGTTTTTATTCCGAAGCGACTAGATACTATGCTGTCATCAGTTTTATGCATCGGACACAGACTTAATTCAAGTTGTTTATATTAGTACGGCCATTGTTTTCAGTTGATGACGTCAGTCGTTGACCCTTAACCCTAGATGACGACCTTACTCGCAAAGAGAGGTCAACACGTTGTTTAGGGGATTGCTATTGGAAGGAAAATCTCAATAAAGTTGTGACTTCAACTGTCAGATTTGAACTTGGGGGAAAATAATCAAAATAGACAAAAAACGATGTAATCATATTTGAGTTAGTGCGTTTTTTATTTCAGTCAAACAAACTATTCCCAAATTTTAGCCCAACCATCGACCGAGTTTGTTGACTGGAAATTCTAGTGGTACTTAGGGGTAATTGCAAAGACTTGGATCTCGAGTCACCTTGACATTAATTAGGTTTGTCTAAAACAAGGCATTGGAGGAATCATTACAGTTGCCTGAATAATTAATACAGTTTCTGGATTCAATAATTAAATTAGTAGACATTGATAATTTTTTGTAGGGTGTTAAATAATACTCCTAATAGAATATTAGAGATGGCTACACACACCCCTCCTAGAAAAAGAAGGTTTTAACTTTTTAAATAAAATTAAAAGCTGCGACCGGGCTAATACAAAAGGAATACAAATAACATGCTAATAATAACATATACTGATATAATATGTCAGGTAATATTTAAAATGGCAGTGTTTTTATCTTCTAGTGTCCGTTTACGTGTTTACAAAAAGTTCAGATCTTGCGAAAAAAGATTCGAACACGAACTACACATATGATCCAGATTATTAAACAACACAAATCTGGCCTGTATGATTAGCGCTGGTACCGGTATTCCCAAAAAGGGAAGAAACCCACATAAACATATCTGTGGCAATATTATTAGTATTACGCTGGGTAGCTTCTGTTACAACACCAGAGTCAATAATGTGTGACGACGGTTCTCCAAGTATATCAAAGGTTAGTCGATGAGGTATTTTACGAGCACGACTAGATTTACGAATATAATCAACTTCCTGTTGAGGCCCTGCTTCATTGTCATCGCTATCACATTCAATTGAGACCCGAGGTGTTTTATCTATAGGAATACTTTCTGATTTATCACTAATATTTTCATCCAAATCTGAATTATCATACACATCACCATGATTTTGAGAATCATTTATTTGTATATTCTCCACGTGAGAATTAGGATGGGGAATTTCCTGTTCTCCAAAAAACAGGTGTCTTTGGCACAAACTCTACTGCATCTGCAGATAAGTTAGAATCACCGACAAAGGATGACTTATTATCAGCACAAGTATTCACAATTGGAGGTAGACTTACATGTACAGTTGTACTCCATATTCATCTTCAGAGTCTGATTCAGGCGTATCAAAATTATCACGCTTAGTCAAACCTTGTTTTGACTGAGAACGTGTTTTGATTGTATGTGATTTACTTGATTCACAAGGTTCCATGTCCAATGGCAAAACACCGCAAGGCAGTAAAAGATTTCTATGTAATGTCCTATCACCACCATGATTATTCTCTCTACGCACGGTATAAACAGGAACATCGGGAGATTTAGACTTCACAATATATGTCCGGTTCCCAACGATCGGCTAATTTATGTTTTCCTCTAATGTTGACATTTTTTACCAGTACTCTATCACCAAAATCTAACGCTACAGCGAAAGCTCGTCTGTCATAATATTTCTTATTCTTCTCAGACATCTTAACAGCATGCGTGGATGCTGTATCGTAGGCATATCTAAGTCTCTCTTTCAAATCTGTAACATACTGATTAATACTTTTATTAGATTGTAGAATACCAGGGTCAGTTCCAAATACCAAATCTATCGGAAGTCTGGCGTGACGACCGAACATCAAAAAACAAGGGGAATAACCTGTACAGTTTCATTAACCGTACAGTTATATGCGTGTGTTAGGGGCTTCACATAATTCCTCCAATTACGTTTTTGACTTTCATGCAGAGTCCCTAACATTCCTAATAAGGTCCTATTAAAGCGTTCCACAGGGATTACCCTGGGGATGATATGACGTGGTCCTGGATTTTTTCACATTACCTAATTTACATAACTCAGCAATTACTTTAGATTCAAAGTCTTTTCCCTGGTCGCTGTGAATTCTCTCCGGCCAACCATAATGAAGGATCAAATTTTCCCAGAGTGCACCAGCTACAGTTTTGGCAGTGTGATTCTTTGTTGGGATAGCCAGAGCATATTTCGTGAAAATCCTTGATACCTGTAGCATCTGGTTCAATAGACAAGAAATCAATACAGACCAACTGAAGAGGATATGCAGTTACGATAGATTCCATCTCAGCTTACTCACCATTTGCTTTACGACGGAGTAATGATTTGGAGTTTTACGAGTCTCTCTAGCTCTGTGTCTAATTTCTCTGTCAGAGAAACTGGAGGACGTCTGATGGCACCAATATGGGGTTTAACAGATTTATCAACCTCAAGATGGACTAAACCTGGAAATCGTCCCGGTTCATCACTAAATACATCAGAATAAACTTCCGTTAATTTCTGGAAATCAGACTTGCTGTTGACAGTATTGGAAATTATCATAATTGACAGTCACTAATTTCAACTGTTGAGAGGCTTTAGATCCTAAGATAGGTATAAATGGTTTGTCTACCACTACAAAATCTATCATGTCAGTCTTGCTAGTTTTAGGATTGTAGAGAGGTAGGGTACATGTTCCTTCTGGAATAACTTCAAATTTATTCCACATAATTAGTCGTTTCTTAGTTGGTTTCAGTTGAGCTCTAGACGTATGCTCTAATGGTAGGAGATTTACGCTCGCACCACAATCAATTTGGAATTTGACAGGATTATTACTAACTTCCATGTGGGCGTATATGTTTGTCGTAACCTTATCATCGACAGAGTTAATATATAGAATACCAGTGTAATCGGGGTTGTCATCATCAGGAGATTCTTCACATTTATTTACTTGGGTTTTGTGACATTTTGATCGAAAATGATTCTTTTCATTACAGGCAGAACATGTTTTACCCCATGCAGGACACCTTGATTTAACCAAAACATGTCTATATCCACAAAAATTACATTCTTTTTTTATTGGTGGTCTGTTCAAAAATCTATGCGTAGACTGATTACGTGAACCTTGTTGACTGTAGGAACGCTCGCGTGATCTAGCACCTGATTTATTTCTAAACCTATGTCTTCCTCTCTGGTCACTGACAGAGTGTATTTCAGATTCATTCATGGACTCCATTAGAGCATTAGTTACTTCAGATGCACGACATGTTTCAATAGCTACATCGAGAGTCAGTTTCTTTTCATTAAGCAATTTCTTACGAACATCATTGTTAGTTATGCCTAGGACAATACGATCACGAAGGAGGGAATCATATAAACATTCACAAAAACCACAGGTCTTAGACAGGGTTGTTATTGTCGTCAGGAAATTATTGAATGATTGACCCGGTTTCTGAGTTGTGGAATTGAACTTGTATCTCTCAAAAGTTTCGTTAATTTGACCATGAATATAAGTTCTAAATTGTTCAGTAATATCTTCAATGGTGTAATCATCATCTTCAAATGTAAACGTGTTGTAAACTTTCAAGGCATCTGAGCATATGCCCTATGTAGGACAAAAACGTGGCTTTTCTAACAGCAGGAGGGCGATTACCGAGGCCAGTAGCGACTTCATAATTTTGCCATTGTTGTACCCAAAGTTTGAAATCATCAGAGGTTGCATTCACAGATACATCAAGATAACCAGGGGCTTTCACAGAGGTGGTTTGTCTTTGTTGACGGGCCTCATTGTTTTCAGCTGGAATATTGGCGGTTAAATTCAGGGCAGACATTGCTGCGGCTACAGCAGCCTGCAGGACAACAGGATCAATGACAGGTTCATTTTCAGGTATAGAATTATTCATTGTAGGTTAATGATAGGATTTTTTTTACATAAAAGTTCAAATTAAATTGGTTTAGAGGCAATGTTGATCCCAAATTCAGCCACCATGTTTAAGAAAGAAGCCATGACAGTCCAACTATTTATTAAACAGAGTTAACTCCCCTGATGTGATGCACTACATTAATAATTAGACTGGATAACCTGCTCTAATACGTCAGACTCGCTCCTACGTCACTCCTTTTCTGACTTGCATATAGAGACAGGTAGTGGGCAGCCATGTTTTGACGTAGTGTTACTATAAATAGACAGGTATCCCTAATGATGGCGTTAAGCGTTAAAATGAATAAGCTAGAAGATTTGTTAATCTTATCTTTAATGTCTAAGATTGCTCTAGCCAAATTGATCGTTGACCGTGCGACATCTTATTGTTATCTTAAACCCAAACAAAGCGGCAGTATAAAATCAGCACTTATAATCAGATACAATCGTAGGCCTACCGGCTACGGCAAATCGCCCATCTTTCATTTGTTTTATTGCCGTATTTCTCAAATTCCAAAGTATTAATTATTGTTCCGTTAAATTCCATTATTGAGAAAAAATTGCATAGTTTCGGCTCTAATACACAAGCTAAACATAAACTACCACTGCATTTAATTGATGTTGACATCTTTATTGCATACTTCAGCGTCCGATCATGTTTTTGTTTACATTGGTAATGTGCGCAGAAAGAGATGCGCACTGCCGGGAGGAATTCCTCCTGGCAAGATGGCTGCCCGCTACCTGTCTCTATATTGAAGTCAGAATAGCGCAGTGACGTAGGAACCAGCCTGACGTCATTTAGAGCAGGTTGTCCAGTGTACATTAATAATAGGCCTACTTACAGTGATGCACAACACAATTAAATAATACTAACATAAACAATATCTAAATATTGATATTGTAACAGATCCTATAGAGGTCATAATTTTTATCCGATTTAAAAAAACGTATTATTATATCACCGTTACACCCTGAGGACGACTGAGTTCGAATTTCGTGAAAATCGGCCCAAAATTGACAGACAAAATGGCTGCCGTTCGTTCAGTTCCTTTCGATATATGCGCATATCGAATTGTAATTCCTGAATTATGGCCCTTGATTGTAGGAAAAATCACTTTCTTGTTAGCTTGTTCTCTATCCATCTCTCGAAAATGTGGGCGTATCCTGCCTGGCAGCCGCTGGTTTTTTTTAGAATTGACATCCCTTTGATTAAATGAAAACGACAGTGTCGATGTATTTTATATATGGAATTATTTCTAATTCTTGTCGAGATCAACAATAAATGAATTAATGCATGATTGTTATATTCACGTGCAGCTAAACTATATTAACAGTTACTTCTTATAAACAATAAAGGCACTAATTCGTATTTACAAAACCTTATGTCGCACAAAATGAAATGAAAAGCGTACACCATACCGGAGCGTTCCGCCTACCGCCTACGCGTCATCGAATTTCAACTATCAAGATTTCTTTTATTTGACCGCCAGCGTGTACACAAATCCCCTTTTTGTCCCATCCGACGGACTAGACGCTGTTCGTTGCCAGGTTCTCCTCCCTGCACCACCTAAAGGGGACAACTAATTTAGATACCAATATTTAGTTGTTAATTACAATTCAATATATTTTGTCAACAACCATTGTGATTCCAAGATAATTCAGATGTTGGATTTTTAATTGATAATATCTTCGATGAATTTGGAGGGGAAATATATCAGCAAGTGGTAGGTATCCCCATGGGCACCAACTGTGCACTTTTGCTTGCTGATTTGTGTCTCTATTCGTACGAAGCCGATTACATACAGGCACTCGTAAAAACAAATAAACGATTAGTCAGACATTTTAATTTCACTTATCGATATATCGATGATGTTCTATCACTGAATAATCCCAAATTTAGTGATTATGTAGAATTCATATATCCTGATGAGCTTGAATTTAAAAACACTACTGACAGTGACAATTACGCTTCCTACTTGGAGTGTTTAATTGTACGATAAACGTGATGACTTTGACTTTCCGATTGTTAACTTCCCATTTATTAGTAGTAACATTCCAATATCACCAGCTTATGGAGTGTTTGTGTCTCGGCTAATTCGTTACGCGAGAGCTTGTTCGTTTTAGTCTGATTTTTTAAGTAGATCGAGACATTTGTCATCTAAGCTTCAACTACAAGGATACTTGCACACTTAACTTATAAAAACCTTTAAAAATTGTATGGCCGTCATATTGGCTTGATTGGTAAATATAACATGTCTCTCTCGGCTAGTATTCTAGATATATTTAATTGAAGGGTATACTATCTACCTGATAATATCTACTACACCGTTAGGGATCCACGATGGCTAGGAGAAAGTTCATCCAGATTTTCCGACGTGGTTTCCCCTTGTCAGTGGTGCAGAACGGAGGGCCTGACAAGGACAGCTGTCTAGTCCTTCGGATAAGACGAAAAACCGAGGTCCCGTATATATATATATATATATATATATATATATATATATATATATATATATATATATATATATTTTGCACTGCTGGTTTTATTAGAGGTAACCAGTGTATTTTTTTTTTTTTTTTTTTTTTTTGACGGATAGATAATTTTTACAGTGAGAGATATATAAGCAATTTACAATAGTAGCAATATACATATAATATTTATTAATATTAATATAAAGTAAACATATTTATACATACACAATACAGTTACATTGGCTTAGTTATCAACATTGGCCTGTTTATAATTTACTATGGTCGATGATGTTAAGTATTCCCATTTTTTGCAAGATTCATTATTTAAGTTAAGTTCTAAATTCGCTCTTGATAAAAGAAACGATAAATAACTTTCTTTCAATGGAAGTTTTTCTGATAATTTTGATTTTAATATATAGTATTTAGTTAATATGATTGCATGATTTAAGAATAGTATTTGGTTGGGATAATTAATTTTAGGTAGGTGGTCATGCAATTCGTATAAGCCAAGATGTATTACAGAGGGACAAAGATTACTATAAATGTTATTTATACTCAGGATATTGTGAAGTATTTTCCATAACATTTGTGAGTAAGAGCAGTAAATAAATAGATGATTAACGGTTTCGATGCTTGATTGACAAAAGTCTCATAATGTTGTAGACACTTTACCAAATTTGTATAATTTAGAATGTGTGTATATTATCCTGTGAATGTATTTGTATTGAAAAATTCTAGTTTTTGTGTCTATACATGACAAATTTATCAGTTTGAATATTGATTTGGTTGTAATGTCGTCAATTGTACATCCAAGTTCGTCTTCCCATTTGTATATCGAGTTTGGTTTAATGAAGTCAGAGTTTATTCGTTTGTAATATACATCTCTTGGTTTTAAATCTTCATGGTTCATCTTATAGAATTGTTTCAAATTTTTCATAATGTCGTTTTGTATTATTGTTTTGTAGTCTTTTTTGTTACAGTTATGGATTCCATTATCGTCTAAAAGGGTGTTTTTATTTATTTTTAAGCATTTTGTTTTTTCTATGCGTTCGAAATACATTTCCTATAACCATACACAGTCAGGAGTTCATTTGGTGTATATGTTTCTAACGGAGAATTTATTATGTCAGCTACAAATAGTGTATTATACTTTTGTATTAGGGTTTTATTATAGTTATCTTTTGTTTCTAAAATTTTGTTCATGTACATTACTTGGTTTTGTAGTTGTATATGTTGATCTATATTACTGTTATATATTTTAAACCAATTGGAGAGTAGTTGTGTATAAAACGGTGAGAATATCGTAATCTGTTTTTGATCATAGTTACCGGATAATAATAATAGAGGGTCATAAGGAGATATAACGAAAGAGAAAATATCGTACCAAAGCTGCTGTTTTTGGCTAAATATTTTTTTTTATCCAGACAAAGGATTTACTGTTATATGTTCCTTTAAATTCACCATTTTTAAGCCACCTCCCGCTTGATTTTGTCCTTACCCTCCAAAAGAATTGATAAAATATCGTATTTAATTCATCTGACAATCTGTAATTGATGTGATAGTGTGGACAGGCAAAAAATTTTATAATAATAATTTTACCACTTAATGAGAGGTTTTCTAGTTTATTGTCAAAGTTAAGTTTGTTTCGGAGGTTTGTGTTAAATGAGAAAAAAATTCCTAATATTTTTATGGCTGTAGAATTTACTGTCAAATTGAAATGTATTACAAGCTGGTTTAATTTTTTGCTGCTTGAGTTTAGATTGTAGGCTTCAGTTCTAGAGTAGTTGACAGAAAAACCAGAAATCAGCTTGAATTGATTTAAAACTTCTAGAAGGTGACGTCCCGACTTAAATTCCTTTGAAAACAGGTAAGATCATCGGCGAAAGCAACAATTTTAACACTGTTTTGTCCAAAACTTATATTCCCGTCGTTTCTTATACATTCGCATAACGTCTCGATAATTAAATTAAATAGATTTGCAGACATCGGATCTCCTTGTCTTACACCGCTTAAAATCGGAAAATATTTGGTAGTCTAACCATTGTTTATTACAGCACATTCTATGTTTGTGTACAGAGTCTTAATCCAATGTATAAATTTTCTTTTAAAGCCAAAATGGCGTAATACTTTAAACATATATGAATGGGAAATTGAATCGAGGGCTTTATTGAAATCCACTGCCAACAGAAAGCCTGTAATACGCCTTTGTTGAGCTAGGGAAAAGCAGTCGTCTAGAATTCTAATATTTTCATAAATATTGTGTCTTCCAGGCACAAATGCCGTTTGATTGGGATGAATTAGTTTTTCTAAAAAAAGGTCTCAATCCAGTAATTTGTTAAGGTAATGGGCCTCCAGTTATTTAACTCGTATTTGCATTTATTGGGTTTAGGCAGAAGTTTGATGATAGATTGCCGTTGGATAACTGAAAAGGAGCTGTTTTCAAATCCTTCGTTCAGGGAGTCCAGAACAAGATGTTTGATTACTGGCCAAAAACAGGAGTAGAACTCTGGAGTCAAACCGTCGTTTCCAGGCGAAGTTCCATTTTTAAACGAGTTAATCGCCTTTTGACACTCTTGGTCATCTAGCTTGTGCTCGAGACAGTCTGCTTCATAATCCCCAAGTTGTGGCAGAGAGAGATTAGTTTTATCAATAAATTTTTCGATGCCGCATAGTTTTGTTACCTTTTGTGAATATAAATTTTTGTAATATATTTCTATTTCGCCCATTATTTGATTAATATTTTGAATAAATTTATCGTTCATTTTCAATCTGTTTATTGTCGTGGAGAACTGCGTGTTTTGTCACCTTCAGTATAGTACTGTAATCCTGACCTAAGTATTGCCTGTTCTGCTTCATGGTTGTAAATTGAATTTAATTTGTGTTTGACATCATTGTACTCTGTCTTATACTCTTCGTTTTCTAGTAATTTTGTATCAAGGTTTTCAAATTGTTGTATAATATCTGCCTTTAAAGTTCGTCGAACCTTTTGTTTTTGTTTTGTATATTTAATCGTGGATAGTTTGATTTTAACTTTACACAGTCCCATAGTCCACGCTTATCGGGGGGATTAAAATATTCTCGTTTCCATACTTTTAGTTCAGCAGAAAATAATGCCTGATAGATTTTATCTGTTATAAGGGTAGAAATGAACCTCCAAAGGTTTGGGCCCCTTTTCTGTTTGCAAAATTTAGACATATCTGTATTGCAGAATGATCACTACAGGTACATGGAATGATTGTTGAAGACATTATATTATTTATCGTGTATATACTGAAATGCACGTAAAAGATCCCTTGGCAGTTGGAATTCGATATAAGAGTAGGCGATAGTGCCGCTGCCCGGGCAAAAATCCCCTCATAGCACACTGTATGGCGTATGCCCGTCTTCATTAGCCCAGTATAGGAGCAGGACAGTAAGACGTTAAACTCCATTTCATTTCATTTCTACTACACCGTTAACACTGTTCATCACGTGCATTTTGCATACCGATAGTCCATTGGTCAATCACGCTGTTTTACCGAGATTTCGCCTAATATTTTTGATGTAGCCATGGTGGGTGTGGCCCCAGGCAGGGTAAGCTTACTCTTCCGGACACCTGTTACCACTGTTTATCGTGTATTTTGTACACGATAAACAGTCCATTTGCTGATTACACTATTTTCCCTATACCGTTTTTATTTTGGATTCGAATTTTGTCTAATTGTTCGTACTTGGTTTTATTTCTTTTTCATGTCAAATCGTCCAAGTGTCAAGGTGGCTTGCCTACGCTGACGAAGGCAGAGTCATGTCTATGCCGCTGTCATCTACAATCTGGCAGAGTCATGTCTATGCCGCTGTCATCTACAATCTGGCTGAATTTTGAAGTCGTAACGGTCGTGCTGAATGTGTGACGAGGATATTAGATAGTGCCCTCTCCAAACAGCAAATGAGTCATTATTTGTGTAATTGTATACACAATCCTATCTGTACCCGTTTACAGCTGGAAAGATTTTAATACAGATAGATTTGGTGTATTATTCTAAGATAAAGAGCTCTGTTTGAGTCACTGCAAGTGTTAGGTTACAAATCCTACACCCCAACCATTGCACCAAATGGTTCCCTCTTGAGTCACTTTCCTTATTACTGGATACAAAGGCTATTGCACTAAAGACTGGGACCATATTCAGGACCCTTTGCATGGGCCCGAACACTGGACACAAGGGCCCTGTCTCACTACTGTCCCCATCAAATTGTCTACCCCGGATTCGGCGTTTTTAAACAATGTTGGCAGTGTTATATAATTGTCACAACCACGCTCACACTACCCGCTGATTCCAGCATGAACTCCTATATCATGTACACACGTTTTAAGACTCAATCAATGAGACGTTAAACGGACATTCAATAATGACATAACAGTAATTTATTAAAGAACCATAAAGTATTTCAAGACAAATTAACTATCGATAAGAGAAAAGTACAAATTACAGATTTAATCATGAAATTGTGGATATTATTGGTAATATTTAAATTCTCATTTTAACTTTCTTTTATAAAGTTATTCCGTTATTTTCACATTGGTTTGTTTCATAACATTTCTAATGCGACTAGATCGGACAAGCAGCACGGCAGCGACCAAACCTCCACACAGTACCAATACCAAGATGGAACCAGTTATAACAGTGAAGTGTTTGGAAATGGTACCTTCAGAGTCTACAGAGATGTTGTTCGTATCTGTAATGGAGAATATTGACATGTACATTACTTCTACTGTATAGAGATGATTAAATCGGTGAGAGTTAAAAGTACTTCAGATAAAGATGTTTAAAATGTAAGAAAGTTATCTGCATTATCAACATATTAAAAATGTATAAGAAAGTTCTGTTTACATTATCACGCATTTACTTAACCGCTCTTTCAAAGATTCTTGTATATGATCCCGAATTATGTTGAAATATCTTTATGTTTACATATATTTTAATTAAATGAAAACCAAATTTGCATCACTTCAATCGGACCACAAATTTAATTTTATCTAAGTTGCTGAACAAATGCCCATTTTTATTTAAACCTTTCAGGATATCGTATTTGACCAATCTGGTGGGAAAACCATAGTTCCTTTAGGAACTGTCCCTGATCGGACTATGTCCGCTGCAATATGAAAATACCGCTCATCCCCACCTCTGGTCTAAGGCTATTTTTGAATCCTTATCGACTATTTGTCACCCTGATTCTTCTTTGCCTGAAAAAAATGAACCATTTCTTGCCACAGCTGACACATTAAATTTATAATAATTCAACACTATTTTCAAGCAGAATTTTGCGATAAAAAACATACACAAAATACGTTTGAACTCATCAGACATTACGAGACTCGAACATACGCAGACCACATGTTTATTTAATCGCTAAATTTTGCCAGTCAGTACGTCAGCTATTTGCTCAACCCGAGCTATATGATAAAGTGCTAACATTTTTAAAAGAGACAAACTTTTATTCTCAATTTTAATTGTATATATTTAATCATGTATATTGTTTTAAATATTTATATATGTAAAAGATTTGTTATATTTATTTTTAATTAATATATTTTCTGTGATGTTTGTTTTTATTTACATATATAAATTCAATGTGATATCGTTTTAATTTGTCTCGTTAGATTCACCATATGTTTGGCGCAATATAGCCCGGTTGGAGCTGACGTGCCATTAAACAACATTTCATTTCATTTCATCGCTAAATTCTACTTGAACATAGTGTTGAATGATTATATATTTGTGTCAGATATGAAGAGAAATGATTCCTTTTGCGAAAAATAAACATTCACGGTGAAAAATAGAAGGTAAGAGTTCCAAAATATCCCGAGAACAGAGGTGGGGAAGAGTGGTATTTTACCGTATTTTCACATTGCAGCTATATAACAAGCCATAGGAACTGTCAGCGGACTGTTCGATCATAGACAGTTCCTAAAGGAACTAGGAAAACCATAACCTACCGGTTTGTTTGTCCTGTGTTTTTGGTATCAACAATAAATAAGCTGATGCTTGACCATTCTTTCTATTCTCATTTGTTGATCGTTTTGTTCTAGCTCTGGTCCCGAGTATTGATCGAGTTCGCAGATCACTACATCTCTATAATATACAATTCATAATACTGAAATAAGAAGGCTTTTTTTTAAATAAAAAACATAACTTAATAGATGGTCTTAAAGGCATTTAAACATAATACTAACAAGAGGATAATCGAATAAATGGTCCGTAGGCCATTAATGTACGATAAATTTGGTATATCTATATATGGAAAGTAGATTCTCCTTCAATCAAGTTACGTAAATGTTGTTGTTTATTACAAATTAAACGTCTAATATAAATTGTAATATGATATTGTGGACAGGTTGATGTAATTAAGTTATTTACATATGAAGGCGTAATATAAAACAAAATAGGTAAATCAAATTCCTGTATATCAAAAGGTCGCTTTAAAATACGGTGTTAAAATCGCTGTCGTGAGAAGAGAGGGGTTCCGTGAAAAACAAGGCTGCTTTAAATAGATTCTTGTGCCATGGGTCTGTTTACTTACAATTAAATCTTTTGAGAGGGATTTAAACCAAAATACGTCCAAATATGTCATCAAAACCGCATAAGAAAAAGTGTTACGCATATACCAGCCATGTTAAGCAGATTCCAATCAAAATACTTACATCAGCACACTTTGTTTCTTTTGAATCAAAACAGAATTCAAAACTACAACTGAAGATGAGACCTAAACTTCCTTTAATTGTGAAAGCATCAAATATATTTGATGTTATGAAAGAGCCATTACTTCCGGTTAAAGCAAATACAGGGGAATCCCGTACAGGACATCTGAAATAAAATTTAAATACAATTGTACTTCTGAATCTACAAATGGCGTATCCTTTTTCAAGTGGACACAATTCTGGAAACGAGTTCACATGGTAAAGTTTAATGATTTCATCACCTCTTCCACATGGCTCGTTAGGAAGGTTCGAAGCAGGAACATAATGTTTTTCCTAATAACATAATTACAAGTGAACTCGGCTAACCCCGACTGTAGTTATCTGGGCTAATTTCGACTGTGGTTAATTCGGTTAACTTCGACTGAATAGTTAACTCGGCTAACTTTAACTAGTTAACTCGTTTAGATGGTTTCTTAACTCGTCTTCAAATGACATTTTACGACAAAAGTTTACGTCAGGTTTCATGTAGCAATTTAAATTCATTATTTAGAACAATTTTACATGTATGTGTAAAAACATTAGTGAAATTAGTCAAAGTTACTATAATCTAAATAATGAATAACAATTAATTTCTTACACAAATATTACAAAACATCATTACGGGGATTGTCGAGAACTCCCGATTGTGCTTCTTTTTTCTTAAAGAACCCTCAAAGGGGACGATCAACGATTTGCAACAAGGCTTCCATAACTCTTAAATATATTTAGAAATAATCATCCCTCTAAAACGATCAAAACAGTTTTTGTAAGCCAGTAATTAATTTCTTTATCAAAACCGGAAGTGATGTCCCTTGATCACCATGCTAGCTCAAGACCGATTTGGGTATATTTTCACATATTAGTCAACAATAAGTGAACAAATTAACCTCTCGATGGGCGGGTACTTTTTCAGTCGTATAAAAATGCTGGGATGGGTCGTGTCCCCTCTGGTTCAACGATGATGGTATTCGGAAAAATATATCTTTTCAAGGTTAATTTGTAATTAATAAAGCTATAAAACGACCAATTTATTGACATTGGACACAGTATAATGATCGATTAAAGTCTAGAACTGTTAGAACTGTCGAGTATAAATTGCCACATGAACGGGTAAGTCCCTTTGTCTGCGACATCACTTTTGTGGAAGCAGACGTTAAAGCACCAGGTAGTAGTAGTAGTATGTCCCAACTGAAGTATTCTAGACTAGAAGTATTATTTATGATCTCTTCATTCAAGAGCTGTGATTTTCGGTTTTTATTATATGCAGATTTTAAAATACCATAGGAAATATTTTCTTGAATTTAAGAAAATTGATATTAAAAAAAAAAGTCTCACCCACTAGAGTCTGTAAGTTGGTGAACTGTTTTCCCATCAGGTGTAGAACAGGAACAATTATATGGTGAAATACCTGTTACAAAAGAAAGTATACATTTATTACTAGTCAGTGATAGTGGTAAACGACATTGATATTATTTTCCATTTCAAATCACTGCTCAATTACGCTATAACATATGCCGTTAAAGAAAATAAGGGTTTACTGACCGGAGGCTGTTATGTCATCGCGTTTAATTAATAGCATTGCCAGTTGAATTCTGGAGCCAATCTGTACTTGAGAAACACGACTGGATGTTGCTGGGTTCTGAATGAAGAGCTGGACGTCCTCGGTAGTCTGGATGACATTTACTTTGCTAGGTTGATATATACTGCCGAGAACAAGATAAAACAAAATATAGACAACACACGGTGCATGTTAAAATATAAAGTGTCATTTATAAATTAATCAGAATTGCCCTTTGTTCAGCAAACTAAGAAAATTATTCCATTAATTCTACGTATTTAGAAGGTGAGGTCGACCTGTTGAAACAATTGCAGCATTGGTTATTTTTTTGTGGCAAGAACCCACAAATAATAATAATATTAATGAAACCCTTTAAAGAAAAAAACTTACCCACTTAAAGTCTGTTTGTTGTTTCTTGTCAACGTTTCTGCTGTTTTAAAATCACAACTCAGTTCATATAATCTGTCATAGTAACCATAAAAACCAGACACTTCTTCTGTTCTTAATGTCCATTTGAAGACTTCCCTGTCCGTCTATAAAGGCGAAATTTAGTGGTAACATTGATATATTATAACGATCTGTTCTTAGTAAACAGAAAAAAATGAACCAAACTCTGACCAGCGAAGGGAGAGTTATGAAGATATGATTGGCTGCTTAGATGACATGGACATGGTAAAAGAGTAACTAATGCATTCTTCTTATCACTTCACTTTATTTCTGACTTCACACTCGTTATCTGTTTCTGAAAAGCGACTTAGCCATGATAATTCAGTGTGTCTACGTACCTTTCTGCCTTTACGCTTATTAACCAAACATATTTGAAATGGAATTCGCCGTGTATACGTACCTTTGAATCGTAACAACAGTGTATACGTACCTTTGTATGGTAACAACTGGGAGATGTTTTATTATCATCTTCGATTAATATCTTGAGGTTTAAAACATCGTCAGCATCCTCGTTAAACATTCTTTGATCACATGTTGTAGATGATGATGTATCCTGTGATTCATTGATGATATTGATTTTGTCATATTTTACGTTTTTTCTATTAACCCTTAACAGAGCATATTTACCTTCGGTTGGAGAATTAACACAGTACGTTGCCACTGAAATATGCAATTTGTACTGTGAAATTTTGAAGAACAGAAGACATCTCGTTTAATGCAGAGGTTGTGAGATTGCCTATATGTGTGCGGGTGAGAACGGGTGGCGGTTTGGTTGCATGGTCTGTTTGGAGGGTGGGGGTGCCCGTGAGAAAGGGTAAGGGTCTGATTGCAAACACTGAATTTAACTGAATTCACTTATTATTTGGAAAACTAAGATAAGGCATTGAGAAATTTTAAGAGATTCACTTGTGAAAGTTGAATATCATTCTTAAAATGATTCAGCTCCATTCAGTACTTAGAAAATTAAGATAAATTGAACATTTTGCAACATTTAGCATCATCTTACAGACGATATAATCCATCCAGCACTACCTAAATTTGTCGTTAAAATCTTTTGATAGATCTCTTTTTACCGTTAATATTTTGGTTTAGTGTTCTAAATAAAATGTTAAATAATGCAGTAATAATGATGGTGAAATGCTATACTTATGATTAATAATGTTAGCCTAATATACGAATTTTAGCTTAACTATGGCCTTGACTAATTATTGGTTACAGTCATAGATAAGCGTAAAACCAGGACCGTGGTTATATGAACCAGTAGATGACACGCATTTATCAAAATATCTATGAACCATAGTATTTGTTCGGGAACACGGGTGGTTTGTTTGTGAAACTGTGAAGATAACACGATATGGTGAGTGTTTTTGACAATTGGACCTTTCCACATCTGACCGCTGACGCATATTGCTACAATAATCATTTTCAGTACTTTTTTGTGTGAATTAATAAGTTAAAATTATACATTTTCCGAAAAATGCTAATAACGATCAGTGGCTTATAAGTCTTTAATTTCCTGGAATATTTGTTTTAAATGCGGCATCATAAGTCAAATAACAGTAATAATAGACCTTAACATAACTAAATAAAAGTAGTTAAGTTTGATTTATACAAATTTTCTACCTTCTGCTGCTGCTTTCACTGAAACAAAAAAAAAATAAAATGATAAATGTATGGAAAAAACACACAAAATTGTTTAAATCAATGTTTAAAAATTATATTTAACTTTATATATATTATACCGTAACTGGGAAATGCACCTTGTTCAGTGTCGGCCTAGAAAAAATAATCTTCCAATTTATAATAGTGGTTGATCTTTTAGTTACAGACTGAGATAATAGGAGTTGATCTTTCAGTTACAGACTAGGACCTAACTCCTATTGACATTGGGGGGTTGGATGGCCGAATGGTTAGCACGCGCGCGCTGTATCATACGGTCTGTCATTGAGTCAACTGGCGAGGTTTTGATTCCCCGGTTGTACGTGACAAAGAGTAGGGTCGCCTGTCCAACCTCGTAGGTTTTCTCCGGGTCCTCCGGTTTCCTCCCACTGCTAAAGACCCCTATGCGCAAGCGAATTATTGAAATAAAAATTAAACCATAGGTTAGTACCGAAATGACCTAGTTTGTGTCGAGTAGACGTTAAACCCCATTTCTCTCTCTCTCTCTCTCTCTCTCTCTCTCTCTCTCTCTCCTATTGACATTTAATTCATAATTGCACTTTGTAACAGAGTACCTAAAGTTCAGGACACTTTTATATAATTTTATAATTGAATTAACTACATTTTATATTTCATTTCTATTTATAAAAGGCCTTCGGGATTCTTAGTAAGTAAATAATTCAGTTCTATATAAAATCGGTTTATTTAAGACCTTCGTGATTCTTAGAATGTATATAAATCTAATTTACCTTGGTCGCATCTAATTCCCATCCATCCATGTTCACATCCATATTCACATACTCCTGTATCTTGATCGCATTGTGATTGGTAACAATGACATACTTTATCACAGTTTGAACCATAATATCCCCTTGCACAATCTGTTGAACAGTATAATAAGGTATTTATCTTTAATACCTCAAAATAATTCAATTCTACCCACGTTTATAGATGGTGAGCAAAACGTTCGTTATATGACAAGCTATAGACGGGGGAGAGGTGCTGGGTAGCTCCGTGTCGTCGAATCAACTGGTTTCCTTTCCTCTGTGAATGAATGCGTAACACATTTGGTTTTTGTTCCTTTCTCTCTTAGATACAGAATCTTATAATAAAAGTACTGCGAAACCATTTCATCTAATCTATGATGCTATAACAATACTACCAACAAATCATAATTAATTAATTCAATAAACTAATACAACCATGACATACATACCTTGACACGAATCACCTGTCCATTGGTTATTGCAGTTACAGGTACCAACAGATTGATTGCATGATAAAAAATGACCAGCTACACATTGACATGTTCGTTGACAGTTATCTCCCCAATGTGTATTATCACATTCTACAATATACAATTAGTATAAAATAATCTAATCATTTACTTGAAACTTTTTTACTGGTCTACGAGATAGATGTATGCCATTCTATCGGATAACAAGCCAATCATAAAGCATATTGAATATAATTTGTTGGGTATACATATTGCATATATACTATTCAAAAAAAGTAGGGGATATTTGATTTTTAAGTGTTATTAAAGTCACCTAATGAAACTGACGAAGAAACAAATGACAAAATGAAATGAAGTTCACATTCATCGATTTATTCCAAATGATCGTTAGACTAAGTAAGGCACAGACTGACCATTATAAGGTAAAATGATACCCGGGGTCAAACAGCAAAGTTACCACAGCATCACAACCAAGTCAGTAACGGGTAAATCCTCCTCTGTTTGCCAAACAAGCATTGATCCGACGTGGCATACTCCTAATGAGACGTCTAAGGTCATTTTGGTCCAGATTGTCCCATTCCTGTTGCAACGCAGCAGCAAGTTCTTGGACATTGGCAGGACGTTGTTGACGTTGACGTAACCTCTGTCCAAGCATGTCCCAGACATGCTCGATGGGGGAGAGGTCGGGACTCAGTGCTGGCCAAGGTAATGTGGTGATGTTCTGTTGTTGGAGGTAACCTGTAACGATCCTGGCCCTGTGACATCTTGCGTTGTCATCCTGGAAGATGAAACGGCGGCCATGACGTCGTGCGAACGGCACAACATGGACTGCCAAGATGTTGTCCCGGTAGTACTGGCCTGTAACACGCCCTGCAACAACATGTAAAGCCGTTCTTCCAGCAACAGTGATGCCTCCCCACACCATAACAGAACCACCCCCAAATCGATCATGTCTGATGACGTTAACGTCTTGGAAGCGCTCGTTTCGACGACGCCACACCCTCCTACGTCTGTCCAAAAAATCAACAGTGAACCTTGACTCATCTGAAAACATCACATTGCTCCAGCGTCGATTATCCCAGTGTTGACGATCCCTACACCAACGACGTCTTGCCTGAATGTGATGATCTCTCAAACAAGGGATCACGCGAGGACGTCGGGCGCGAAGGTGACCCCTATGCAGTCGATTCCGAATCGTCTGGCCACTCACTCTCACACCAGTGTCTGTTTGAAGACGAGCGCTGATCTGATTTGCTGTGATGACACGATTTCTCAAGGCCAAGGTACGGATAAATCGATCCTCGGCTTGAGTTGTCGCCCTTGGTCGACCTGAGCGTGGTCTGTCCTGTACAGATTGTGTATCACGGTATCTGGACCATAGCCTGCTTATGACAGACTGAGAAACATTCATCGTCCGCGCCACAACCGCCTGTGTTGTGCCGATCTGTAGCATGCCAAGGGCACGTAACCTTTCATTTTGGGTAAGCCGACGCATATCAAAATTTATTTTCTGGTCACTAAAACAATTAAACTGATGTTTCCACCCTGGAATTCAATGCCACAATGACTGTAACATTCAAAGTCAGAGTCGTGCAAATCTTGGGTTGGACCCCCATGATGATCCCACGCATCACCTGCATTCCATGCGGTAGCTATTGGTGCGTTTGGGCGTCACATGTAACTGGAAATGTTTCTTCTGTTAGGTTCTATAGTGACTTTTTTCGTAGTCATTTGCATATTTTAGTATTATGCCCCCAAAATCAAATATCCCCTACTTTTTTTGAATAGTATATGTAAGGGAGTGTGGAGCTATTCTGTGGAACCTTAAATCGATGAAACTGGGTCTAAAAGAACATGTTTAAAATATCTAAATATGTGAACAGTCCAAATTGAACAAGAGTTGATTAATATTATTTTGTCGTTTGTAAATGAGCCATTACTAATCACTTCCACACTGTCTACATCACCCGTGTAATAATTATAAAATGTTCATTGTGTCTTAAATATTGCATATTAAGATTCTAGTTTCATGGAAATATTACCGTCTTCATTAGCCCAGTTCGGAGCAGAACAGTAGGACGTTAAACCCCATTTCATGGCAATATAATAATATCAATATTAACTGAAATGGACCAATATTGAATTCTATTTCGTGTATTTAATTTTTAATGTTATGGAAATATTAAGTTAGAAATTTAGCATCCTTAAGTAGCTTAATATTTGATGCGTAGCTAAATTCTTCCTGTAAATGTTTTATTATTAATTGACGAATTATTCAAATATTAAACTATCCCCGCTGAAAATGGCGACGTACAGTAAATATACGAAAATTGTCCTACTTATTTCAAGTGGGTACAAGTAATTCCTTTCGTTTCATATCCCAATACGAATTTCCTCAGATTCAGAGGACAAAAAGCATAAACCAGGCCCATAGCTAAAGTTAAATACCTCCAGATCCGGACTCTGGCACAAACCCCTTGTGTCATGAAAAGCATGTTAGGAAAATCAGCCACTGCATTTGAGACATCTTTAAAACCAGTGTGTTCACTGTCTGTATTTGAGAATGTGACCTCGACAACTCGCTACAGCAACAGCAAACAGAGAGAGAGAGAGAGGGAGAGAGAGAGAGAGGTCCAATGGCCAATTCAGAGGAGAGTTCATCGGGTGATCAATACTGGCAGGGGCCACCGGATATTGACGTTTGACGCTGACGACTCTATACACAATTTGAACATTGAATGAAATGACCTGAACTGTAGGATTTCAGAACGTAAAAAGTTAACATATCGTATCAAACGCCACAGGCCTGTTTGATTTAATTATAGTTCATTTGTCCAGAACTATACCAAATCAAGTCATATCGGAACTGAAATTATCAAAATGGTTGATATGTTACGCGGTAACGTTTCGTCCATCCTAAGCTTTATGAAAATATACATTACAGCACACAAAAGAAACACTATCGAGGTCCAGTTGATTTTGTTTATATAGACAAATATTTGATTTGAGCGTGTAATTAAAATGTATTGTTTCGTACCATCAAATATTATATTGAATACTACACTTAAATATAAAATATAAAACTAGCCGTATTTGGTGGATATAATTACAACTAGAACTGCGATGCAGTAATGACGGGTTTCACCGGTGCCACGTTACCCTTGAACTTATGATGCCACGTTACCCTTGAACTTATGTAACATCCGGTACCAATAAAACCGTTGAACAGATTTCCATATAGGCATAGCACACGTGTTATAAAACAGAAGCAGAATCAACTAAATCGCGCACTATCAGTTACATTTATCCATTTGTTACCATGTGTTACATATGTCAAAAAAGTAATCCTAACAAAATTTGTTGCTAACGTACCGCTAAGTTAGCTAACTTTCTAATGAGAAATTAAAATGCGAAAAAAAAATCTTAAAAAGTGATCCTGACAAAATTGGTTATTTCTCGACAGGGGAAGATGCTAGAAGCAATTTTTGGACATATAAATGATCGGATTGATCCAATCTATATGTTCATTAGAATCAAATATCATAATGTTAAACGAATACTAAATATGACTCACTTCAAAAAAGAATGTTTGTTTTGAAGGCTAAAAATACAGTTTTTTGCCAAAATGAAATAAAATTCCGGTGATTATGAAAATGTTAAATTAGTTCTATGAAATCATAAATGGCATATGGTATCACATGGTGAAAATTTTATGAATATCGAATAATAATTGACACTTTTGTAGATCTGAAAAATGACCCCTAAAAATCGTCTATTTCTCTACAACCGCAAAAGTTAGAAACCATTTTGTGGTATCTGTATGATTGTATGGGTTCATTCTATTTGTTGATTGGAATAAAAAAATCATATTTTTTTGCCAAAATGAAATAAAATTCCGGTGATTATGAAAATGTTAAATTAGTTCTATGAAATCATAAATGGCATATGGTATCACATGGTGAAAATTTTATGAATTTCGAATAATAATTGACACTTTTATTGATCAAAAACCTTGAAAAGTGACCTGTAGAAATCGTCTATTTCTCTGCAACCGCAAAAGTTAGAAACTATTTAGTGGTATATGTATGATTGTATGGGTTCATTCTATTTGTTGATTGGAATAAAAATAAAAAAATCATAATTTTAAAAACATTACAAATCAGACTCATTTGAATAAAATATCTGTTTTGAAGGCTAAAATACAGTTTTTGCCCAAGTGACGCCATTTTCGGTGATAGTGAAAATGTTACATTGGTTTGACCTAGTCAAAATTGGCAGTAGGCATCAAATGGTAAAAAGAAATTGAAAATCGAATGATAATTCACTCTTTCACAGGCAAAATAACGAGAAAAATGATGCATGCAAAATTGCCTATTTTTCGGTAACTACGCATATTACATTCTCTTCGTATGGATTATTGCTACGAGTTATAAAGGTTACGAAGAAATATTTGAAATGAAGACGCTGGATGGGTTGTAAATAGCTTAATTTTACACCTTTTTTCAGGAAGAAAACGAAATCGAAATTATAAAAATCTGAGCCCGAAGTTTTGTGCGCCTTTAAAGGGCACACCATTTCAGTTATACCAGATTTGTCAAAAATAATATTTGCTTTCAAAAAGTGGCACCGAACTGTCAAAATTGTAGTTTTTTGTAAAATTATTTCACTCTGTTGCCGACAGGAAACTTTAACGGTAACAATAATAATGACATTTCGGATAACGGACATTTTGAACTTTCTATTATACAAATCGAACAATAAATAATTAATCTAGGATCGAAAAACTGAATTAGCCAATGGCGGCTAACGCGAATTACTGAAACAATTTTTTTTCACATTTTTGCTTAAGTCAGATGACCATTTAATCCTGTATAGAATACCATAAAAAATATTCATAAATAAAAAAGTTTTTTGTAATTAATTTTCAAAATTTCGCCCCTAATATAACGAAGATTTGTCGAAAATCAAAAATCTGTAGTACTGTAGCTATTTGTCCTGTCTTCAGCTATGTCAAAATGTACCAAATGTTAAAATCCGTCGATTATTGTAAATATTACGGCAACATTTAAAAAAACGATAACTGCATGACAAAGTCTATCCCCACCACTCCCCCCCCCCCCAAAAAAAAGAACAACAACACACAAACACTTACATAACTCAGATATTGACACGTTCTTTGCATGCGCATTAAAAATAGAGTAGAACAATTCACATCATGATAATCCTAGATCGGTAGAATCGAACAGACGACGGCAATCCAAATATGTAATTGAAAACTCAAAATTCCAAGAAATAACCATTTTTGTAAATTTTCAAATTTTGAAGAAAATGAGAACTATATGGCATCTCAATTCGGCCGTTATCGCATCCGCAATATCCCCAGCTGTACAAAAATATAATTTTTTCGAAAACCGGTTGGGAATTGACATAATTAGGGCTGGTTTTCAATTTTCGTGCACGTTAAAGATTTACACCACTTCCGGTTTCTTCACAACTTTCGTAATAGTACTATCTGTTTAAAACATGGAAAAATCAATATTCAGAACTCTATATGTTATAGATTCGGAGATCTACACGAATTGTAAATGGAATAATAAAAAAAAAAACAGTTTTCCGAATGGGACAAAACAGTCTTTTAGTCTCAGATAACAACCAAAAACCTAAATCACACTTATCAGCATTAAATTCCCCTTATTGATACAGAGTGTGTGTATAAGTTAGTTGTATTTTACGTCCGCTTGCACCGAAGTGATATCGAGGGGCGACTTCCTTATAAATAGCTGCACCAGGGAGCTTTATTCTAACTGGCAAAAAGTGATGACGGTATGTAAACAAAAAACCTGGGATATTAAATTCAGGAGTAACTGTTATTTTACTAATATGAATTATTTTCACTCTAGAAGCACCAATACCAGATATTGGTTAACAGTAAACATCCTTAGTTCAAATATTGCCACTTTGAAAAATAGCTCTCTACATATGCTTTATACGTATGCAGAACGTTCCGATTATGACCATTTTGGACTTTTGTCGATATACAGTGTCATTTTTGCATCTATGGCACGGTTTGGGGGCATTTGTGTGGAACTTTTCAACACAAGAGTTCCACAAGATACTGGGTTTCTGAAAATAAATACATTCCACAAGACTTTCGAATTAAAATAATATTCATAGAGTGTTTTGGGTCTGTGATGGTTTTCACCACAAGAGTTCCACAAGAGATTGTATTTAGAAAAAAAAATTATTTTTCAAAATATTCTTCTCAGACCTCCCTATGTGCCTGTGTAGTACCACATTCCACACGATTTTCGACTTAGAAAAAGTTTGATAAAGTGTTTTGGGTCTGTGGTGTTTTTCACCACAAGAGTTCCACAAGATATTGGACTAAGAAAAAATATCCATTTTTTCAAAATTTTCTTCTCATACCTCCCTATGTGTCTGTGTAGTACCACATTCCACAAAATATTCGTCTTAGAATAATTTTGATAGAGTGTTTTGGGTCTGTGGTGTTTTTCACCACAAGACTTCCACAAGATATTGGACTTAGAAAAAATATCAATTTTTTCAAATATTTCTTCTCAGACCTCCCTCGGGGCCTGTGTAGTACCACATTCCACAAAATTTTCACCACAGGAGTTCCACATGATATCAATTTTTTCAAAAATGTCTTGTCATACCTCCTTTGTTTTTCTTGTTTCACCTCGTTATTCGGGATTCACATATGAAGGTGTTCATGTATCTTTAATGAGGATATTTCAGGATTTAATTCAAAACGATCACTAGACAACAATAGAATAATATATTGCCAATTATCTCCTAGCAGCCTAAAACGGGTTAAATGATGTATTGTCGATAAACAACAAAGATTGTTATTCAAACGGGGAATAACGAGGTGACCTACTTCGTTATTGGCGAATAACGATGGACACACTACTTCATTATTTGTTATTCAACTTGATATTTGGGATTCAAATATGAAGCTAGCCATCACTAGGATGATGGATGTCAAGTATCCCCCGATAGCATAAAACACAGCCAAATAATTTCTAGACGAAGCATCGTCAAATTTGTATTCCGGATAACTAGATTAAAAGCGAATTATATGCATATCGTTATTCGCTGCTGGAATAAAATTCTGGACAGTTTTCAGCTAGAAGCCATTTTTCTGTATTTTATGTCGCTGAGGGATACTTCATAGTGATGCTCACTATTCGGCAATAAGTGGGCTAGCTATCTCCTTATTCGTTATTAGCATATCGAATTTAACCCTAGGACAATATGTCAGTGATGACCCTAATACCCTTAATGATTTCTATAGTGTTAGACATGCTGCCTAGTTATTCGTTTTAACTGTAAACAGACTATAATTATGAATATCAAGTAACACCCAGGAGGATATTTGAGTTTCCATCTTTCTTTTGGCTCCTTTATAAAACTCACACAATCCCTACATACACCCCTGCCTTTATCCCTGGGTGCTTGATCTTGAATTCAGAATTTTGGTAATAAACTCACGAATGTTTTAAATTTTTAACTCCTATAAACATAGATTACATGTATTTAGGTTGTAACCATACATGTAAATATTATTATCGGCTTTGTACATTAAAATAGAATCAAAGTAGTCCTTGGTCAACTGGTATTCTTAAATATGTTTTGTTTGTGGTTTTAGTTAACCGGCAGTGTATTTGATATCTTCGTTTTTCTGTTGCCATTTAGCAATCAAATATTTGTAGCTCTTGAAAACCTTTGCTTAGAGGCAACGTGAAGTTGGCTCGTTATTCGGGATTCGCCACTAAAACAGAACGATCTATCTTGCAACCGACCATTTCCTCGTTGGGTGAGCGATTAGCACGGAGACGACCGTTTCACAAGCGAGTAGGGTGCTGACAGGTTTGTTAGAGTGCACGGGGCAGTCATCTCCAGCAATCACCTGTTTTATTGCCGAATCCCGAATAAAGTACTGCACGTTATTCGGGATTCGCCACTATAGCTATATTAGTTTATATATGACTATTCTCACATTTACCCATTATATAAAGATGGGATGAATTAAATACGTGTGGTTTTAATGCATTTTTTAAGTCCACCTTTTTTGTATGTAAACGCAAGCATATATACAATGTGTTTCAAAAGTACCCCATTATTTAATTTTTTTCTTATATTAAAAGAAAAATTACAAAATTTTCATTTATTTCCTCTCGTATTATTATTATTTTTCTTTTAAAAAAAGAGACTTTTAAAACACACCGTATATTTGTATATAATTAGGTATAAAGTAAGCACTGTTACATGTAATTTTTTTTTCTACAGGTGTGAAGAATTTACAGGGCCGGAATCATTTCAAGATTGTATAAGGACGTGGGAAGAAGGAAAAATGTCTCCGTGTCAAAGAGGTAAGTAATTGTTATCTTTTTTTTCTTTTATGTGTGGGGCCCTGGTGACTCAGTGATTAAGACGTTTTCTTACTAACCTGGGCGGGGGGGATTTAATGGTTAACGCGTGTGCGTTGAATCAGAAGGTCGGTCATTGAGTGAAGTGGCCTGATTTCGATTCCCCGCTTCTCCCTGGCAAGGACTGGGGTCGCCTGTCCAACATCGGGAGGTTTCTCTGGGTAGTCCAGTTTCCTCCCACTGCTAAATACCCACACCCGCAAGTGAATTATTTAAATACAATTGAACCATATGTTAGTCCGGAAATGACCTATTGTTTCTATGTCTGTCCGTCTCTCCCTGCGTTGGCGGAGAAAGTTCATCCAGATTTTCCGTGATGGATCCCTCTTCCGATGCAGGACAAAGGAACAACATATAGTCGTCCGGTTGAGACGAAACACCGAGGTCCCGTGTACACATTGGCATACACGTAAAATATCCATTTTGTAGTTGGAATTCGATATAAGAGTAGGTCGTAGCGCCGCTGTACGGGCAAAATTTTCCCCATAGCACACCGTATAGCGTATGCCCGTCTTCATTAGCCCTGTCAGTCGGAGCAGAACAGTATGTCTTTAAACTCCATTTAAATTCATGTTGTGTTTGATTGACTTTCCGTGTAAAATAGTCGTACATTCGTACTTTATATTTAAGATAACTCAATGTCGATCAAACCATTGTCCAGGCAATCTATTTAAAGGGCTAATCCCGATAATATTTTGGACAATAAAACTGTTTTATTTTGTTTTAAAATCCCTTAAAATCCTCTACCTAAGGGCCAAGCAACTAACTCAATATTTTTGATAAGTTTTTAAATAACTGAAACCCGTCAGTCTTCATCTGATAATGGAGACCAGTGTCCCAAGCTGTATTATGTGGTGTCTAGATAAAACCAGACATTTTTTGTATAAAAATAATGTGTAGGTGAAATTTGCCTTTCGTTATCAAGTAAAGCATTTGGGTCATTCACTGTATAGACCTCTCAATGAACGGGAATCGATTATCAGGTCTCCAACGAAAAAATTGACCCGAAATCTTAAAAGGGTTACGTGTCCGGATAAGCAGTTTTGACGGTCACGTCCAAACGACTCAAAATTTTGAGCTGAAATTTTGAGATAAAGTCAATAAACCAGTCCTCTATATTTTGACGTTTAAATTTCATACATACTCAGACTTTGATTTTTGAGACTCTGTTCAAATAAGGGATAGTCCCTTTAATGTATATATTAGTAGATAAGTAGATAAGCCTCTGGCTTACCTATTGTTTTAGACCTCGAAACTTTTAAACTCGCCTTTTGATCTCGACCGCAATTTTTTTAATGACCACCGGATGTCCTCCGGGCATCGAGATAAGCGAATTGACCTGGTACCAGAAATCGGATAGATTCGACAGTACCGAGCTGCGGACCAAGGTATTCACTACAGCAGGCAACCAGAGGCAAATACCAGAACAGACGAGTAAGAGGACTGACGGCCACACACACGACGTGAAGCACTATTACTATTGAATACATTATTACTGTAAAGGTCGCTATTAAAGATATATCCTATGTTATAAAGAACCTGGTTTATTATTCTTACACCCTCCCGTACTACATAGAGGTGTAATTGGTGCCGTTAGATCAGTATAGGATATATCAAATCCAGCATAACAAGATGAAGACAGGACGACGAAATACATAAATAAGGTAAATAATTCGTGACACTAAAAATGGCAGAGGCAATTCTAAATGAACTAAACGGAAACGTAGGGCAACTCAAAAACGAAGTTGGGGAATTATCAAATACAGTAGGCGCCCTGACAACACAGGTTGCGACTCAAACAGCCGCACAAACCGAGGCATCGAATAGTGCACACGATAATTACAACTATGGCGATATTTCTACTCTCGTAGATCCCTAAGAGGGTAGCCCGAGAAAATTTCGATCATGGGTAAAAACATTAGAAAAATACGCAATAATTAAAGGCCTTTCCAGGGGAGCCATACGAGAGTGCGCTTACCACACAGCCAGAGGTGGGGTAAGCGATTTTATAGAACGCTTTTTAACCGACAATCCCGCAATTAGCAGGGAGGAGATGAAAGCAGAACTGACACCTCGTTTTGACGAAACGTCAGACAAAATGGACATAATTTCGTCCATGAGAAATTTAAAACAAAAGCGAGAAGAAAACGTTCAACAATTTTCCGCTCGAATTCTAGCAACAGCGCATCTAGCATACTCAAACGTGGGAAATCCGGACGTACAGACCCACATGGTGCTAGCGTTTACGGGCGGTATAGCTGATAAACAGCTATACTATGAACAATGGCGGAAGTGCCCACGCACTTTACAGGACGCAGCGTTGATCGCCACACAGTAACAGGATTTCATGAAGAGGTACATTACGCGTACGGGCCAACAGGCACCCCCAGCGGCGTTAGTGGAAAGGATGGAAGTGGATCATTTCCGGCCACGAAAATGCCGAAAATGCAACCGAGCAATTTATGAGAAATAACGGACCCGAGCGATATATGCGAAGTGACAGACCCGGACAATTTATGCCAAATATCGGATCCGAGCGATTTATACGAAATTGCGGACCAAGGACTTTGGGAAGGGGACAAGCACTCGAGGCGAGAGGACGCTTCCTTCAAAATTTAGCAAACCAGGAAAACTACTAGACTTTCTCCAATCAAGAGCTGTTGGAGAGAGTGACGGAGACCAAAATTAATTAAATATATAAGTTTGGTGGGGAATCCGAGTTCATGCTTGGTGAAAATTCTCATTTTTAATGTCTTGATGGTTATATAAATTAAAGAATTATTCACATAGGTGGTAATCCCAAGTACCAACAATGCCAACTTGGATAATATGCTATAAGTCTAGTGTAGTAGTAGGCCTACGGTTGTTTTAAAATAAAAAAAAATTAAAAAACTTGACTACGTACGCTCACGTATCATGATCTCCCTTGAATTTTTCGACAAGTTAAAAACTCTATAAGTTTACCGTGTGTCTTATTTCAGCAGATTGATGGGGGAAATATTCAAGTTTTTAGCGCCGCGAGGATTGGCGACAAACGCCGGTACTAGCACACGTGCAAGGTGTTCTGATTCAAGAAGTATAGGTAAATTTGTCAAATAAAGAATATGGACGAATATTAAAATATTTAATTTTTTCTTAGGCATAATTTAGTACCTTTTTGCATTTGATGGTTTTACTTGACAGGCCGATCTCATAGCATTTTCCGAAGATTTGTAAAAAATACAATAATACTCTAGGCCTCATAAAGATTTTGCATTTTGTGAAGATTTGTAAAGTTTAAATATTAGGCCTCATGATCTAGGCCTAGATCTACCTATTTTAAAAAAAAACAGCTACCCAACAAGTCCCGATAAGCAGGCAGAATATCTCCCTGCATTTTGTGAGGATTTGTAAAGTTAAAATAATATAGGCCTACTAGGCCTCATGATATATGCCTACCTATTTCTAAAAACCGTTATCAACTGTCAAAAAAAAAGGTCACAATATGCAGGCAGAATTCTCACAGCATTTTATGAAGATCGGTAAACTAAATTTAAAATAATACTAGGCCTTGTGATATAGGCCTATATGTTTCTAAAAAAAAAGGGTGATCAGCTGTCAAAAAAAAAAATATGCAGTCAGGATATCTCACAGCTGTTTGTGAAGATTTGTAAAAATAAGATAATACTAGTCCTCATGATATAGGCCAACTTATTTCTAAAACAGTGATCAACTATCAAAAAAAAAAATCAATGAGGACACAGGATATGCAAGATCTTAAATTATATGGCAGCACATTTGTCTGATTTTTAATACATTTTTTTCCTGAGGTGAATGAAAAGGGAAAAACGTTTGTGACAGGTAAAACCAGAATTAAATAGAATTTGGTGTTCTGTTAAAGGTAGGCAGACATATACGGTTCTAATTGTGACAGAATTCTAACACAAGTTAGGCATACTTAGCACCATCCACTTACCTTAGCAGTAATTATATTATGGCACTGTTATATAGGGAAAGGAATACTTCTAACATGATTCCTTTCCCTGTATAACAGTGCCATCATGTAATTATCTAACATGATTGGGGAACCACTGTGGCTCAGTGAGTAAGACACAGGTCACAGGTTCGATCCCGGTGTTGGCCGAGAAAGTTCGACATTTTCCAGTATGGTTTCCCCTTGTCAGTGGTGCAGGACGGAGGGTCTGACAAGGACAGCTGTCTATTCGTTCGGATGGGACGATAAACCGAGGTCCCGTCTACACATTGGCGTACACGTAAATGATCCCATGTATGCCCATCTTCATTAGCCCAGTTTGGCGCAGAAAAGTAGGACGTTAAACCTCACAAGGAAATTTTGAGTTCGATTCCGGTGTTCGAGAAAATTTTTAGCTCCACCTTTTGTCAGTGGTGCAGGACGGCGCGTTCGGCTAGGAACAATGTCTAGTCATTCTGATGGGATGAAAAATCAAGGGTCTGCTGGCATGCACGTAAAAGAACCAATGACATTTGGCATTCGAAATAAGCGTAGGTTGTGGAGCTGCTTTTCAGTCAAATATTCTTAATTTTATTCCATTTCAATTTTCTAAATTTGAGGTAGCATTGTAAATATTATGGAAGCTACAAGCAAACATGTTTGAAAGGAAGCCTAAGTTTGGAATGGCACCAAGTTCATTTCTCATAGACTATCAAGAACATTTGTCGGTCTGCGAATCAGATCGAAATAATTAATTTTTATACGCCCACATTGAAATGTGGTCGTATATTGTCGTCGCCCCCGTCCATCCGTCCAGCGTCCACAATTGCTTGTGGACGCTCTAGAGGCTAAAGTTATTACCCGATTGACTTTAAATTTATACACAGTGTTTAAGGTCATGGGACTAAGAAACCTATTGATTTTCAGCGATTTCTGATAATTACTGCCAGAGTTATGGCCCTTGATCACTTCAAAAAATCATTTGGACGCTCTAGAGGCAAACGTTAATATCTGATTGACTTTAAAATTATACACAGTGTTTAAGGTCATGAGTCGAAGAAGCCTACTGATTTTCAGCGATTTCCGATAATTACTGCCAGAGTTATGGCCCTGATCACTTCAAAAAATCTTGTGGACGCCCTAGAGGCTAAAGTTAATATCCGATTGACTTTAAATTTATACACAGTGTTTAAGGTCATGAGACGAAGAAGCCTATTGATTTTCAGCGATTTCTGATATAATTACTGCCAGTGTTATGGGCTTGATCACTTTGACAAATCTTGTGACTCTCTAGAGGCTAAAGTTATCATCTGATTGACTTCGGATTGATACACAGTTTAAGGTCTTGAGACGAACAAGTATATTGATTTTCATTGAATTTTGATAACTTGAACAGCTAAATCCATGATATTAAATGTTTTGTATACTCAACGTTAGCATGGGGCAGAACTTTATAAAAAAACAAACAAGTTCTAATGATTTTCTGATAATTACTTAATGAGTTGTTACTCTTAATCAGATTTTAGTGTATTATAAATGTTTCATTACCCAAAAATGTAAAAATAAGCGACAACTCTTGTTGACTGCCCGGACGATTTAGCTGCTGTGGGCGTATGTTTCGTTGCCTGGCAACCTATCTTGTTTTTTAATGGAAATAATAAATTTGAAATGTGAATAGTTGTAGATTTGAAAGCTTATATGTGTATTTACATCTGCAATATAATAGACCCACAAAATCCAAAGACATTACTATGCTGATCTATCCTTATCCTTATGGTTCAAACTGTGTAAAACTAAACTTTTTGTGTTTTCGAAAATTGGCTCAAGAAAATATACCATAGTTGCATTCACATTGCACTTTAAATTTGTATAGATTTATAAGGCAAGAAATGTTTCACACGTTTGGTAATTTACATGATCAAAGAGAAACTTTACAAATTACATGTCAAAAATAAAGTATGACATATTTACATTCACTGTGTAGGCTACATGTTTAGATTTCATTGCCAATGGTTGGATAAATTTAACTTAACAATGCATTTATGTAGCCTAATACGTTTCTTGTTACAGTATGGTAGTAATATCATACATTTGCTAGTGTAGGTTTAAATTTAAAAGGGACACAGAGCTACATACACATAAATTCAATAGTGTTGCATTGTAAAATGTTCGATTTACATGTACGTACATGCAAGTCTTACCTACATTTAAAGGCAAAAAGAAATGTTCTTTAAATTAAAGGAAAATTCTGAGATTTCGCAGGATACCTGTTGATAGACAAATTAAAGAAATAGCCCCCATAACTTGTCGGAAAGTTTCAGCTCAATACATTTTGCCATTTGAAGGGGTTATGTGACCTATTTATGGAATTCCACTTTAATATTTCATGAACTAATTGATAAATGTGACTAAATGTGAAAATATATTATATGAATAAATCTCTAGTGTCCCCCAAATTTTTTTGAAAATTGTAATCTGTGTATTAAAGTTACAATAAATGGTTTTATGCCATCATAAAGGGGGCGGGGGGGGGGGTGCGAGTCAAATTCAATTCAAAATGGATAATTTTTGAAGTTTACTGAATACATGTACACATGAGAGCTATCTGTAATAGAAATTGACTTTTACACAAACTAGGCCATTTCGTTACTAACATATACTTGGTTCAATTTTATTTCAATAATTCACTTGCGAGGAGGGGTCTAGCAGTGGGAGGAAACAGGAGGACCCGGGGAAAAACAACGAGGTTGGACAGGCCAGACTACTCCTTGTCACGTACAACCGCCGAACCGGGGAATCGATGTTGAAATTGAAAACAACATCGAACGTGATATGGTTTGCAAATACTATTTCAAATACAAGCTAAACAAACCATTCAACCTGACGAAGAGCGAGTCGTTGTTATCAACATAATGGTCCCGATCACACGGTGGTGACACCAAACGACGTCATAATGATGGTTGCTAAGTAGAAGTATCAAAATTCTAAATTTGTTTGACTTTCATGCTTAAAATGTAAAGCGACAACAAAGTAGACATTTTTCGTCTTAATATTAGAAATAAGATGAAACAGAATTAAAATTTACACTGAACAAAAAAGAAGTTGGATTATTCATTGTTAAAAGACAATCCGTAATACATGTATATTATACGTGAATGAATACAGTAAACAATAGTGTTTGGTATTTTCGTAAGTGTAAGCCGCTCGATGTTTTTCTGGCAATTGTTCCCAGTATTAACCAGTCACTACATTATTATTTTTCAATCGCTTGATTTATATTTTTTCAAATATGGGACGATGACTAGATTGTACAAATTATAGTCCTAACTAATGATAATGGATTTTCAACATACCTGCTTAAGGACTCAACGGAGTTTTATCGTAGGCCAGCGCCCAGCACCCGGATTCGAGATCTAGTTAGCAGACATAATTCTCAGCGTACTCCAGCACACATATTCTCTAACCGTATTCCAGCACCCGGATTCGAGATCAAGTTAGCAGACATATTCTCTCACCGTATTCCAGCACGCGGATTCGAGATCAAATTAGCAGACATATTCTTTCACCGTATTCCACCCGCATTCGAGATCAAGTTAGCAGACATAATATTATTCTCTCACCGTATTCCATTTCCAGCACTCGGATTCGAGATCAAGAAAGCCCACGTATTCCTACGCCAAGAAAAACCTAGATATAATTATCACGAAAATAATTACCTTTATATTAGAAAATAAAATTTTAAAACATATTAATGCAAAGTATTATGTAATAGATCCCCCGATCATACCCCACACCCCAAAATGTACTATTACCGTAAACATACTAAAATATCGCACACTAGGCTAACTGAGGATGCAAAAAAGGGGTACGTCCATTTTGCATCAAAAAGTACCCAATCAGCTTTGATGGGAAAATGTTATTTCACGGAATCAAGGGATGAATAAACTACTAGAATACAAAACTTCAGAAGGCTTCTATGCTGGAATTTCGAGATATTACCGTAAACATACTAAACATATTGGGGAAATCAGGTTAGGGTAGACTCACAACGCACGCAATAACTTCTAAACTAGCTTTGGTGGCTTCAATATCTTTATTTCACTAAATCAACAGATGAATAAGATATGCACATGCCGAATTTCATTAACTTTCTATGTTGGCGTATCGAGTTATACCACCGCAAAGTTCCTAGCACCCGGATTCAAGGTGGAGTTTGTGGGTTCAATAAACAACAGGGACGCCCACGCTGCGTCAAAAAACGACCCAAACCAGCTTTGATGGGAAAATGTTTGTTATTTCACGGAATCAAGGGATGAATAAACTATTAGAATACAAAATTTCAGAAGGCTCCTATATTACCGTAAACATACTAAAAATATTGGAGAATCGGGTTAGGGTAGGCTGACTGCGCACGTAATTACTTCTAAACTAGCTTTGGTGCCTTCAATATCTTTATTTTATTAAATCGGCAGATGAATAAGGTATGCACATGCCGAATTTCATTAACTTTCCATGTTGGCGTATCGAGTTATACCACCGCAAAGTTCCTAGCACCCGGATTCGAGGAGGAGTTTGTAGGTTCAATAAACAACGGGCACGCCCACGCTGCGTCAAAAAACGACCCAAACCAGCTTTGGTGGTAAAATGTTTTTTATTTCACGGAATCAAGAATGAATACACTACTAGAATACAAAATTTCAGAAGGTTCCTATGCTGGCGTTTCGAAATATATCACCGTAAACATACTAAACATATTGGAGAATCGGGTTAGGGTAGGCTAACTGCAGACGTAATAACTTCTAAACTAGCTTTGGTGGCTTCAATATTTTTATTTCGCAAACTGGACAGTTGCATAGGCCATGTACATGCCGAATTTCATTAACTTTCTATGTTGGCGTATCGAGTTATACCACCGCAAAGTTCCTAGCACCCGGATTCGAGGTGGAGTTTGTGGGTTCAATAAACAACGGGTACGCCCACGCTGCATCAAAAAGGAACCAAACCAGCTTTGGTGGGAAAATGTTTGTTATTTCACGGAATCAAGGGATGAATAAAGCATAAGAATACAAAATTTCAGTAGGTTCCTATGCTGGCGTTTCGAGATATATTACCGTAAACATATATTACTGGTTCAATAAACAACGGGCACGCCCACGCTGCATCAAAAAACGACCCAAACCAGCTTTGGTGGGAAAATGTTTGTTATTTCATGGAATCAAGGGATGAATTAACTACTAGAATCCAAAATTTGAGAAGGTTCCTATGCTGGCGTTTCGAGATATATTACCGTAAACATATGGGGAAAATCAGGTTAGTGTAGGCTCACTCCGCACGTTATAACTTCTAAACTAGCTTTCGTGGCTTCAATATCTTTTTTCACTAAATCCAAAGATGAATAAGGTATGCACATGCCGAATTTCGTTAACTTTCTATGATGGCGTATCGAGTTATACCACCGCAAAGTTCCTAGCACCCGGATTCGAGTCAAAGTTTGTGGGTTCAATAAACAACGGGTACAACGGGTATGGTTTATTCATCCCTTGATTCCGTGAAATAACAAACAGTTTCCCACCAAAGCTGGTTTGGGTCGTTTTTTACGCAACGTGGGCGTGCCCGTTGTTTATTGAACCCACAAACTCCACCTCGAATCCTGTTGCTAGGAAATTTGCGGTGGTATAACTCGATGCGCCAACATAGAAAGTTAATGAAATTTAGCATGTGCATACCTTATTCATCTGTCGATTTAGTGAAATAAAGATATTGAAGCCACCAATACTAGTTTAGAAGTTATTACGTGCGTAGTGAGCCTACCCTAACCTGATTCTCCCCATATGTTTAGTATGTTTACGGTAATATATCTCGAAACGCCAACATAGGAGCCTTCTGAAATTTTGTATTCTAATAGTCTATTCATCCCTTGATTTCGAGAAATAAAAAACATTTTCCCACCAAAGCTGGTTTGGGTCGTTTTTTGATGCAGCGTGGGCGTACCCGCTGTTTATTGAACCCACAAACTCCACCTCGAATCCAGGTGCTAGGAACTTTGCGGTGGTATAACTCTATACGCCAACATAGAAAGTTAATGAAATTATTTTGGCCTGTTCATGGCCTATGCAACTGTCCAGTTGGTGAAATAAAGGTATTGAAGCCACCAAAGCTAGTTTAGAAGTTATTACGTGCGTAGTGAGCCTACATTAACCCGATTCTCCACATATGTTTAGTATGTTTACGGTAATATATCTCGAAACGCCAACATAGGACCCTTCTGAAATTTTGTATTCTAATAGTTTATTCATCCCTTGATTTCGTGAAATAAAAAACATTTTCCCACCAAAGCCGGTTTGGGTCGTTTTTTGATGCAGCGTGGGCGTACCCCTTGTTCATTGAACCCACAAACTCCACCTCGAATCCGGGTGCTAGGAAATTTGCGGTGGTATAACTCGATAAGCCAACATAGAAAGTTAATGAAATTTAGCATGTGCATGCCCTATACAACTGTCCAGTTGGTGAAATAAAAATATTGAAGCCACCAAAGCTAGTTTAGAAGTTATTGCGTGCGCAGTCACCCTACCCTAACCCGATTCCCCAATATTTTTTAGTATGTTTACGGTAATATATCTCGAAACGCCAGCATAGGAACCTTCTGAGATTTTGTATTCTAGTAGTTTATTCATCCCTTGATTTGGTGAAATAAAAACCATTTACCCACCAAAGATGGTTTGGGTCGTTTTTTGACGCAGCGTGGGCGTGCCCGTTGTTTATTGAACCCACAAACTCCGCCTCGAATCCGGGTGCTAGGAACTTTGCGGTGGTATAACTCGATACGCCTACATAGAAAGTTAATGAAATTTGGCTTGTACATGCATTATGTACCTGTCCAGTTGGTGAAATAAAGATATTGAAGCCACCAATGCTAGTTTAGAAGTTGTTGTGTGCGCATGCAGTCAGCCTACCCCATCCCGATTCCCCCATATGTTTAATATGTTTACGGTAATATATCTCGAAACACCAACATAGGAGCCTTCTGAAATTTTGGATTCCAGTAGTTTATTCATCTCTTGATTCCGTAAAACAAAAAACATTTTCCCACCAAAGCTGGTTGGGGTACTTTTTGCATGCTCAGTTAGCCTATTGTGCGATATTTTAGTATGTTTACGGTAATAGTACATTTAGGGGTGTGGGGGGGGGGGGGGATCGGGGGATCTATTACATAATACTTTGCATTAATATGTTTTAAAATTTTATTTTCTAATATAAAGGTAACAATTAGTTTCGTGATAATTATATCTAGGTTTTTCTTGGCGCTAGGAATACGTGGGCTTACTGGAATACGGTGAAAGAATATGTCTGCTAATTTGATCTTGAATCCGTGTGCTGGAATACGGTGAGAATATGTCTGCTAACTTGATCTCGAATCATGGTGCTGGAATACGGTTAGAGAATATATGTCTGCCAACTTGATCTCGAATCGGCGTGCTGGAGTACGCTAAGAATTATTTCTGCTAACTAGATCTCGAATCCGGGTGCTGGAATACGGGTGAGAGATTCCGCTCGGTCATTTTTACAGCTAATAAATCTCCACAACTCTCCCTCTTGCATAATTTATGGCATTGTTTTTCATATAAATAGTAACTGGTGAGCGAAGATCACAACATTGTTTGGAGTAAGGCACAAATGAATAAATATTTAACCCAATTCACTCGCTTGCTTTCATTTTCAACATTATCAGGCTAACAAAATTGCGTGATATTCACACATGTCACCGGAAGTCCAATTTCTCGTGAAATCTCGCAATTTTGCGGGATTTACTTATCGGCCCTATCCGACTGCTATGATAACACGTCATTACGTCGTCACAGAGTAAAAATACATAGAGTGGCGACTCGCATTACCGCTCATAGAAACACAGCGACGCGCAATGCATCTTGTGAATTGTCTGTAATAAACACACACTGACAGTTCGCTCAACGACGTTACGATATCTATATCGATGAACTAAATCTCTTTAATTTCGTAGTTTTATAGTATTTTCGGTAACAAAACTACTGAGAATTATCACATACAATCATAATATGTTAGTTGTGTGTGTGTTTCGGGAATTTATAAAACATGATTCATATTTCTAAAACATGCATAAAGCGTGGTACGGCCCGGAATTAATGAAGTGAGACTGAGACGAGAGACGGCATTTGTGACGGTTTACGAATTGGTTTATTCAAGGCCGTAAATTATTGTCGATTTTTACGAGGCTTTATTAAATTTGAAACTATTCCACCAAATACCTGTTGTTTCCATTCCTAGATTTGAAATGTAGGTCGGGTGTTCGATCCCTGCATTGGCCGAGAAAGTTCATCCAGATTTTCCGGCGTGGTTCTCCCTTGTCAGTGATGCAGGACGGAGGGGCTGACAAGGAAAGCTGTCTAGTCGTTCGGATGGGACGAAAAACCGAGGTCCCGTGTACACATTGGCGTGCACGTAAAAGATCCCTTGGCAGTTGGAATTCGATATAAGAGTAGGCCGAAGTGCCGCTGTCCGGGCAAAATTTCCCTCATAGCACACACTGTATGGCGTATGCCCGTCTTCATTAGCCCAGGTTAGGAGCAGAACAGTAGGACGTTAAACCCCATTTCATTTCATTTCATCCTGGAAACATGTGTGAAGTGAAACGTAACTGTGTTCCATAAAATTGTGTCTAGTTAGCCTGTCAGTGTCAGTAATATTTTGTTAATTTTTTTCTGCCACTTATCAGAGTGAATCGCATGTAGGTACCCAAAAACATTATCGCCTAAACCAAATATTTATCGCCCGCTCAGCCAACAACGTAACCATAATGCTTTGCACGCGGTGTCTTGGTAGACAGCATGGCCACATGGTGTTTGTTTATATTTTTTAGGGGTTTTAAAAATGGGTTAGGGTTAGGGTTAGGGGTTAGGGTTGCGCCCCCCCCCCCAACATGTATTTCACGGCTACGCCTCTGACTGTGTGCTTCTCGTATATATGTTATGTTAATAAAGTAAGCTTTCATTAAAATATAAAATAGTAATTTAAGAATATTAAAATTGAATTTCAAATAGGCATATAATGTTTTCCAATAAACAGATTTGAGCCGTTGGTTGTTTTCCAAGATAAAATACCTTTGGATCCAACGTTGACTCGCCGTGTGCTTTTATGATTTTTGTTCTATTAATTAATGTAGGGCGTAGGCTTTCATTTTTAAAAAGTAAAATAATTAAAGATATTGAAATTCTATTTTAAATAGGCCTATAACATTTTTCAATAAACATTTTTTGAGTTGATTGGTTTCTCTTTTTACAAACAAGTATAAACCCAAAACAACTTGAGAATGAATATTTTGCATATTGCTCTGGGTGTCATGTATTGTTTTGACGGCCTTTATAGGCCACCTAATACTATGAAATTGTCAATTTTACACTACTGCACAAGAATATATTGAATTATTATAAATATGAAGTTTGCTCTAGATATCTATCTCATTAGGTCTGATCTGTGTTCAGAGTTACTTTTATTTTTGCGATTTTTTTGTCAACTGATTATTTTGAAAAAGAAAATTTAATTTATGCTGTGTACTATTATGGAATTATCTGCCATACAAACTGAAGTTAACCATACAGCATACTATTACTAGATAATCACCGAGTAAATTAAAATTATTTTGAATTACTGAATGGTTTAAAATTAGTGATAGTGCTTCAGTAAATACATGTATTTTATTGGTCGGATTAAGGCCTACCAGTAAAAGGGGAAATGTGATTTTTAATAGCATAACAGTATTAGGCTTACTGTTTTATTAAAAGCTTATTGCAACTGAAAATTGAGCAAAATAATATTTTTAAAAAAATTGGAAAGGTATATTTCAGATACCATAAACTTAACACTTTGTTTACCACAAGTAATTGTAGGCCTACATAGATAGAATAACATTTTTCGATAAACAATCATAGAAAAAATTAAGCTTGTCCATTATCCTTTTGCCAGAATACAACAGATTCTTCAGAAAATATAGTTAGTTCCCTCGCACATGATTCTTTTTCAATTGCTTTTAATGATAACATATGAATCTAAATTTATTTTATTCGGTAGACTGAAGGCCTATTATTGTGTTTGTAGATTTTATTTGTTTTTACAAAAACTATAGAATGTTAAAAGAACATGTGCAACTACAGACAGTAAAGCTTACTATTTAAAATTTAATCCTTTAAAAATCACATCTACATGTAATTCTAAAATTACGAAAATACTAGATAGCATGCGATAAAGAATGCAAGGAATAATTTGGTTTACATCGAAGCGCAACTACTACTAAAAAAAACAGGGCCTACAATTTAAATTACCGGCCATTAATACGTTTATTAGACCTATGACATGTCATGGAGTCAGGTGGCGCGGTTTCGATTCCCCGCTTGTACGAGACAAGGAGTAGGGTCGCCTGTCCAACCTCGTGGGTTTTCTCCGAGCCCCCCAGTTTCCTCTCATCAATCAAGTGAATTATTGAAATAAAACTGAACCATGTTAGTCCCGAAATTACCTAGTTTGTGTCGAGTGGACGTTAAACTAAATTTCTTTCTAGTCTCTGAAGTCTAGAAGGCAAAAAGGTTTTATCTCCCAAATTACTATTTAAATTTCATTGTTCACTTTACCCGTCTGGACAAAAAATCTGATTTTTAAAAGCGTATGCAAGTTAAAGATATTTAATAGCGCTTTTATCTGGTGTATCTTTCATTTCATTTTCTTATGAATTAGACTATATTATAACAATCATGTTCGCTTTTTTGTTGCATAATAATAATAATAGTTTGTTCAGCTATACTCTTCGTTTAAAAAATGTATGGGGCAGCCATCTTCGACACAACAGTATGCTAGACCATAAAATAGATAGTGAGTAGGTACAAATACTTGGGACCCAAGATGGCGTCTTTGTACACCTGACGTCATATTTTCATGACGTCATAGGAAATTTCTGGCTTCACAGTTGTCGCAACATTATTTACATACATACGGCTTTGGTTCTAGGTATTTGTGAGCACGACTGCTATGATATGACGTCATTACGTTATGCTAGGTTTTTGCTCGTGGAATTCAGCTTGAACAGTCGTAATTAGTTGTTCCCACAGGCGTAATGTAGTCTTGTATTGTCACAGGAGAAGTCGACGAGGAAGGCTTTTGAAAATTGTGTATACAAAATGTCGTAAAGCCAATAAGTCTGATTTTGTATGTGTAATCGGTGTTATTCGGACACAAAAATCGAAACAGTTTGATGGGGCTTTATGCTGTTTAGACCTGTTGTTGCTACGAACCTTCCTGCGAAACCCATCACCTCAGAGCGTTTTAATCCTCCAAATATTAATCATCTACTATTTGTCATATTCATGGCTCCTAATTTTGATCAAATGGTGACGCGACGAATGCTGCCTACCTTTTCTAGAATATAAGTTCTCATTTATTTGGTAAAGCCAGGGCTAATACGTTTTGTAGAATATCTAATACTTCCGTGCCGTTGTGTCTATATAGTAGATTCCCTTACTCGGAAATAAGATTGCTAATTGTTGCTTATCTTATCCTATTCCAAAACTGGCAAACTGTTGAATCAGTAATATACTTACCTGTGAATATTTGTAGTTCACATATGTATAAATATTGACGTTTTATTGAAACAAAAACAAATCTAGCCGATAATGATGGTACAGATGGTTGATTACATCTGTCTATGGTATAAATAGATTGTCCTGTTGATGTATGATCTTTATAACATGCTGTAGCTGAAATAAAACCTCCTTCATCACAGTTACCAGTTGAACTCAATCTAACTTCAAATCCTTTGATGTTGTTAGTACCTGGAAACAATATGAATTGTATGTAACTCACTCAGTGGGGCTTGTATCACATTTAACAACAATTTAAAAACAATATGAAATGTATGTAATAATAATGTGATAATGCTGAAAATAATCAGAAATTATATCCTTGCCACATTTACTATTTGTTTAACCCACTCTATTAATAATAATATCAACACTTTTAAAGTAATTGAAACATCCACAAATCTTATTCGGCATATTTTAACCAATAAATTGGGTGGGAATTTAAGACTATGGATCTTACAACACTTACAAAGGACCGTCATTGCAGGAGCAATAACTTAACAAACTTAATATCATGTTTTATGAAACAAATGCTTTGTTTTTTAATCAATCAGTTACATCTATTTCCACATCTAAAAACAACAAAGTAAAAATTGTGTTGATTGAACTGGATATATTGTAAACTATTGTTCTAATATTTAATCATCAGATATCATTCTGCTTTCAGGCATTAAGTTTCAAAAGGTAAACTGAGAAGTCGTTACTATGCTCTATTGAATGTGGCAGTCCCATTTAGTTATAATCTTACGTACCCCCATCTATTCTGTTAAATATCTTCATACTACTGATATCAAAACTCTGTTTTAGATCAACACACAACCATTCTCTTGCTTTCTTGTTATTAGTGGACGTACAACTTCCACCAGACCACCACTGATAAGTATTACCATCTACAACTCTAGATGAAACGCCACTTCTATATGTTGAACTTTGCCATGTTGGTTTATTAAGTGCCACATTAAAGGAACCTAAACCTGAAATTATATTGAAGACATTCATGGTAGTTTGGGTGTATAAAGTAGTCACCCTATCAGGAATTTGCAAGGCACTTAATTAGGATTGTGTAGGCATGTTTATCAACTCATCATCCACCCCTTGTCCGATGTTGATTCGATTAGGTGGCAACCCCCTAAATAGTTTGTAAATGTTTATCAGTTTTTGTGACGCACGCTCTCCAATTGTAACAGACGGATAGCAGCCTCCATAACTGTACGTTCAAAACACTTGGCTAAACCTTGTTTAATTTCTACATCATGATCCCATTCATAATTTTTGTCTAAATCGTGGTAAATCGTTATCAGTTTTTCTGACGTATTACCCGAAGCGCTCGCAATACAAATGTTTCGGACGGTATCAGCCTCCATAACTGTACGTTCACAACACTTAAGTAAACCTTGTTTAATTTCTATGATCCGGTCCATATTTCAGGCCTAAGAACAGACTCTTGCATAATGCATGTTTAATAAAAATTGTTGACAAGTTTGACCCTATATCCGATCACCTTAAAATGTAGGGGTATAGTTTTTAAAATGTAAGTATTCCGCGTGGTGTACAATACCCACCATATGTAGAGATGTGAAATAACTAGGATCACGTACTGAAATATGGAGATGGTAGTACTGTTCCTTCCGAGAGAAGGTAGTGGTTCGTGTTCAGAAAAATAATAATAATAATATCTTTTGTATGTATAGTTTAATGGTAATATATTACGCAATGTCTTTAGCTCGAGACCATAAAACAACTTAAAATACACACATTGTCCCGCACGTGCTTTTCAATGAGATACGTCAAGCGAGTCTAATATTTCATCTAGTATAGATAATGTACGATTGGGAAGTTGCCCGTGTATTATTGGAAATAATGGTACGCCAACATCAAAGGATGACGTCACATCTGGATAATTGCTCGATAGTTTCCACCAAATAACTTAATTATCGAACTTATCACGTTAATGCATTGTTTATACTGTCGCCATTAGGTTTAATTGAATTGAAGGCAAAATCACAATGGATAGTAATGCGTTATTAGACGAAAAATCAATTCTTTTTAGCCAACATCTCGACGGTGGAATATATGTGAATGTAAATTACGACGAGGATCTACTAGTTGCTTGTCAAAGGCTGGACAAAAATTTGGATCAAAAGACAATCTTTTCCGATAATTCTGACAGTGAACAGTGAAAGTTTTGTTCAGAGAAGGATTTCACGGTCTACGAAAAGTGGACTGTACTCAAAATTTACAAAGGAACTCGTGGGCTATAAATACTTTCAAGTCTTGGAGTATGCGGAGAAATAATAGAAATGTGGACGAAAAGAACCTTCTGAAAGATAACTTAGACATGAATAACCCATCTAAATATGCCGATAACTACGCCGTCTATTCCGGTGCAGAATGCTACAAACTGTACCATCAAATTAAGAATAAAAAAAATATTTCTCTGATCTTTGTACTATTTCTATCATCAACGTCATCAGCGGTTAATGATATGAACCGAGTGTATCGACCTATGATGACGTCATAACAGGTTGATATATGATATAACACATCAAAGAAAAAACCACCACCAGTTGTATATTCTGTACATATTCAGAATTCCTGAATTATGGCCCCTGATTGTACGACAAAATCGCGATTTTAGCTTGTTGTCCTCTAGAGGTCACACTTTTTATCGGATTATAAAAATCGTTTAAATATATCATCGCTACAAGTAAAAGTATGTAACACCAAGGTTGTGGACACGCTAGGACGTTAAACCTCATTTCATTCCATTTCTATAGCTATGTATAAATGTACAAATTATTTATAAAAACTGTTGACAAGTTTGACGCAATATGCGAACACCTTGTACATTGTTTGTGTATTTCTCAAATGTAGATCCATGCCAGAGACAACAATAACACACTCACCGTAATCATTGATTATTTATTTCTCCAATGTAAATACATGTATCTATATCTGACAGGGAGAGGAGTTTAATATAGGTCATGGCTGTTGCCCAATCCTTGCTAAAAAAAAACACTTTTCGCGGAACTTGTCTAGGAAACAGCAATTGGAAACTGGTCGATAATTGTACAGCGTGTTAGGATCTAGTCCAAGTTTTTTTAATGAGGGAGGCGGACAACGGCAGCTTTACCGTTGGCGGAGAAAATCCCAGATTCAAACGATGTATTAAATATTCGTAATAATTCAGGTGCCAATTCATCAATACAGTTCTTTACCAATTCAATAGGCTTAGGATCTAATTCACATGATTTCGACGGCATTTTTCGTACAATAGATGTGACCTTTGGGACATGCAAAAAAATATTTCCCGTTAATATTTACCCCCTTCCAAGTGGGGAGTATATCGCATGTTATTATACGAATCAATAATTGTATATATCGAGGTTACAGACTTTTGCTAGGAGAGACTGACATTCCTGGTATCTAGAAGCCCAGGTCTGATTCAAGTTTATTTATTTCATATGTAGGAACTGATCACTGCCTAATTTACCCTGGCGCAAGTGGCGCGATCGTATTTCGAGCTATTATTATATTTTTGTCCCAAATCAGCCACCGTAGATGGGTGATCCACGTGTATATTGAAATCACCAACGATCATTAGATAACCAGGAGAAAGAATGATACTTTCTAATAGTGTACCAAATTCCAATAAGAAATTTGTACTTTCACTTTATGTTGTTTAGAGTATGGGGGTATATAAATAGTTACAGCGTGTATCATGGTGCTATCAACGTAAATATTTACATCCATTATGTCAAACGATTTGAATTCCAGTATTCCTTTTAAACTTCAGATTAGTTCTGACCAGGATGACAATGCCGCCACCTATCTGCTTATAGCGCGGAACATGTAGGGCGGTGTACCCAGATCGAGGAAGATAAGTCCGCATAAACAAGGGTTTCGTTCTTCTCAGTTCGTTATCATGGAGGCCGTTAGTGCTCCTATCTTTCCGTTCATCGACCGAGCATTCCATATATTATTGGGAGGTTAACGTGTGCGCGCTGTATCATAAGGTCTGTCATTGAGTCAACTGGCGTGGTTTCGATTCTCCGGTTTTACGTGACAAGGAGTTTGGTCGCCTGTACAACATCGTGGGTTTTCTCCACTGGTAAAGATCCCTGCGCGCAAGCGAATTATTGAAATAAAGTTGAATCATGTTAGTCCCGAAATGACCTAGTTTGTGTTGAGTGGATGTTAAACCCCTCCCTCTCTCTCTCTCTCTCGTACTATTATTATTGATCAGATTTCCTTCTTAATGGTTTGTGACTCACAACAGTTTTTGGGATTGATTCTAAAAACTGTTAATTTGAATCCAAAGTGTTTTGGTCTCTGAACTCCAATAATTGATCTCTGCTGTATCTCACTGAAGTGGTTCCTGGGTTAGTAATCACACACATATTGATAACTAAACTAGTTGACACATCTCACCCAGAAATAAAATTTTCATGTTTCAGTAATCCTTCAAGAGTTATTTGTAATTTATAGATGCAAATAACTGATAAATTTTGTATTTTTGTTTAACAATAAGCTTCTATATTGTTAGATATTTGATGTCAACATTTTATCTATAAACATTGTACCAACTATAAAAATGATTTATTAAATATATAAAACTTACCCAATACAAAATATACATAACTGAATATAATACAATGTTTAATAATAGAATGCTTAATATGAATATCTATCATGTATTCTTAGTCTTATGATACCAGTTTGTTTATTATGCAGGAACCAAGGTGGCTAAGTGTGTAAGACACTGGCCCGCTAGCTCGGAGGTCGCGTGTTCGATCCATGCATTGGCCGAGAAAGTTCATCAGGATTTTTCGTGGTTTCCCCTTGTCAGTGGTGCAGGACGGAGGACCTGACAAGGACATCTGTGTTGTCATTTAGATGGGACGAAAAAACGAAGTCCTTTGTACACATTGGCGTGCACGTAAAAGATCCCTTGGCAGGTAGAATTCGATATATGGGTAGGTCATAGTGCCGCTGCCTAGGCAAAATTTCCCTCGCAGCCCACTGTATGCCCTATGCCCGTCTTCTCGGAGCAGAACAGTAGGACGTTGAACCCCATTTTATTTGATTATTATTCTATCTATTTTCAGAAAGAATATGAGAAACGAGAATAAATTTTAGCTGACAAAGTATCCAATAAACAACAAGAAAAATTAGACATGCAGACAAAGGTAGATTTCTTTTTATAAAACAAATCTGGTTTTATTTTCACATCAGTCGAGTGATAATATCAAATTGTATTTTTCTTGGATCCAATATTTATGATGAATTAGTGGATAGTGCCAGTAATATATCCCTTGGTAGTTTAGAGCATGAATGAAAAGTAGTCAGAAACTTTGTAGTTTGGGCAAAACTCACCCCTAAGCATACAATTTACAATAGAGAAAGGGTACTGATTACCTTTATACATTAGTATTAAAAGTACATATGACATTAAACCTTAATAAACCTTCAAAATTATCCCTCACAAAGAATTCATAAAGCCGTAGTTAGTATTTACGAAGATTAAATGAATGATTTAAAACGGGAATCTACTAATAATGAAATTTTAAATTGATTGTTGACATAGCAACCCTTGTTATCAATGTTTATGATTTGTAGATAATGGAAGTACAAGCTAAATTAGAAAATAAGAAAACAGATATAGAGAAATTAGTTGATAAAGAAAACAAAATTCATGCCGATTTCCTCAACTCTCTTGGTGAAAGCAATAAATTTGTGGATTATCTGACCAAAGTGTTCAAAAAGAAAATCAAGAAATGTTATATAAACTATTAATTAGACATTTATTAACAAAACCACAAGACCATTATCAAATCTCGATGGCATCGGATACTCGAGATTTTAGCTAGATTAAAACGGTTCGCCATTTAAAGATTTAATTTAAAAATGGGAAAGCGAGTCTAAGCCGCTAATATGCCAGTGCTCTGGTTACCACTATGCACAAATCTTGTCAAAACTGACCAACATTGATAATTTGGCATAGAATGAAGTAATTTGAATGAAATTTTCAATATTCTCTTTTTTTTATCATTTATCTTTAACTATTATAGCAAGAATGACCAACTCTTTATTAAACTCTTAATTAATGTATCTTTACGTGGAATGCTCATTATTATTTTTACTGTGAACCTGCGTCTCAAAATAGAAGTTTCAAAGCAATGTTTGAAATTCAAAACATGATTACTATAGTTAGTCATAAGACGTGTCCTGTGTCAGGACTAAGGCATAGTATGAATAACTCTTTCTAGAATGCCTGATACCATTTCTCATCTCAGGAGTTCACATAGCAAAACTAAATGTGCTTTTATGTTATTTTGACAAACAAATAACTTGGTGGTATTGTGGTTATGTCATATAATTTTAGATTCCCATATTTTCTGTTGTAAAGGATCAAAGATGCATATTGGGGTTGTTCTAAAGTCAAATGGGGTGGTTGGGTGGCCGAATGCTTAGCGTGTGCGTTGCATCATAAGATTTGTCATTGAGTCAACTGACGTGGTTTTATGTGTGACAAAGAGTAGGGGTCGCCTGTCCAACTTTGTGATTTTTCTCGGGGTCCTCCTGTTTCCTCCCACTGCTAAAGACCCCTACTCGCAAGAGAATTATTGAAATAAAATAGAACCATATGTTAGTCCCGAAATGACCTAGTTTGTGTTGAGTGGACATTATACCCCATTTCTTCCTCTCTAAGGACAAATACATAATCTTGTGTTTACGGCAAACTTTTCTTCAGACAACAGTGCCAAAATGTCCTGGTAAGAATCATGTGTCTTGCTCTCTATATTCTAATTGTCTGAAAGAATGAAATGAAGCTACCTTGAAAAATAGTCACACCCCACACAAATCAAATATTAAAATCTAAGATCCAATTGAAGAAAATCATATCTTTACTAAATTGGATCTTGAAATAGTACACACCTAAATATGTTTATTTTATTACTTGATGAATCTTACAAATTTGTGGATGACGCTTTACTTGCACTTTGACTTCACAATTTTAAATTTTATTTCTTGTTCAGGCAATATATGACGAAACATGTCAAATCCTTGAAAACGACTTGCAGATGAATTAACAGAAGAAACGAAAAACAGTGAAGCCATGAAGAAAGAATTAGAAGGTTTACAGAAGAAAGCGAAAGTTTTTGATTCTTCATTAACCTATGCACATGGTGATCTTGAAGCTTTCCAGGTAAATTAATTGAAATTTATTTTAGTCTGAATGGAGTTGGAAAAACTAAATCATTAAAGATAGTTACCAGTATTCCTTGGTTTATTGTGTGAAGCACAAGGTCTGTCATTGAGTCAACTGCCGTGATTTGGAATCCCCGGTTGTACGTGACAAGGAGTAGGGTCGCCTGTCAAACCTCGTGGGTTTTCTCCGGTCCTCCCTCTGCTAAAGTCCCCTACGCGCAAACGAATAATTGAACTAAAATTGAACCATGTGTTAGTCCCGAAATAACCTAGTTTGTGTTGAGTGAACGTTAAATCCATCTCTCTCTCTCTCTCTCTCTCTCTCTCTCTGTTCCGGTGTTGTCTCCCCTTGACAGTCTAGTTATTTGGATGAAACAAAAAACCGAGAACCTGTGTACACACTGACAAGGGAAAACCACGCCGGGAAATCCCAATGAAATTTCTCGGTCAATGCAGGGATCGAACACCCGACCTCCAGGCTAGTGAGTCAGCTTCTTACCCACTTAGCCGCTGTGGTTCCACATACCCAATGATATTGCGAGAAGAAATTAGTTTATACCATTGTAGAATTCCTGTGCTCTACTAAAAGATCACAAATTAAGGAATATCCATTTAGTGGTGACTATTGTCAACAGATGTCACAATGGCTAGGCAGTCATTATGTAGACTTTTGCTTACCTTTAAGTCTGTCACAGTGCTCAGTTCAGGGTTAATTCCTCAAGTTTTCGGGCATAATTATTTCCCCTTAACAGGGATTAAGGACATCTCTAAGCAACAGAAATTCATGAGTCTCTCTTTCATTTATTTTGAATTGGTTTTATTAAATTATTTTACAGAGAAGCACAAAGGACGCATTCCCAGTTGAAAATATACAGAAAAGAAATTGAGAAGAAAATTAGTGAAATGAATGAAATGATGATAGCGAAGTTTGGTTGTATTGTTGATTTAGAAAAACTTGAAACTGTTGTTGTTAATCGTGGTATCGAAGAAATGAAGGAAAAAATTACGAGTGGCAGAAATCCAATGTTCGGAGGAAGTCAATGAATTATCTGTAAGTGTTTTGAATAAATTAAAATAATACACACACATCCCCCACCCTCCATCCATCAAATTAAGTAAGTCCATTGTTGAAAACCGCCAGCCACTACTTGGTAATCTGTTTATAAAGAGGGGGGAGGGGGGAGGGGGGATGGCCGAATGGTTAACATGTGCAAACTGTATCATAAGGTCTGTCATAGATTCAACTGGTGTGGTTTCGATTCCCCGGTTTTACGTGGGTTTTCTCTGGGTCCTCCGGTTTCCTAGCTCCTGCTGCTAAACACACCTACGCGCCAAGCGAATTATTGAAATAAAATTGAACCAGGCGATATTCCCGAAAGGACCTTGTTTGTGTTGAGTGAACGTTATACCCCATTTCTCTCTCTCTCTCTGTTTATGGGCATGTACTCATATTACAGGTTGCTTAGCAACCATGCTCAGAGCTAGGTTACTTGCATAAATATCTTGTAACATATGTTTTTAACATAATGTAATTGAATCTATTTTATAGTCAGTTGTTTTGTATTTTCAGCTAATCGTTAGTGAGAAGAAGACTCGTATAACAGAATTAATTAAAGATAATACACATAGATAAGAACAACTGTGTATGTTCTTAACAGAGAAGATAGATTGCCAGCCGACGAAACATACGCCCACAACAGCTAAGTCGTCCGGGCAGTCAACAAGGGTTGTCACATATTTTTTCTTTTATCAGTAAGGAGAACGTTTACAACACATGAAAATCTTATTACGAATAATAGCTCATTAAGTAATTATCGATTCTTTGTCTCATGGCCTTTGTCCACAAGATATTTCAAAGTGATCAAGGGCCATAACTCTGGTAGTTATTATCGAATATCGCTGAAAATCAATAGGGTTCTTCGTCTCATGACCTTAAACACTGTGTATATATTTAAAGTCAATCGGATATTCACTTTAGCCTCTAGATCGTTCACAAGAAATTGTGGACGACGGACCGACGGACGGACGGGGGGGGGGGCGGCAATATACGACCAGATTTCCATGTGGGCGTATAAAAAAAGATTTAGAAAAACAGTTGATAGATGTGTTATTATTGGCATACAGTTAATTATTTGATTACATATTCCATCCACGACACTGCCGTGTTATCTACATATATTTTATTAATGTATTATTTACAAAATATTATTTATATTTTAATTGTATATTATATATAATAATTACTGTTTTATAAAATCATTGTACATATATGTCAAACATATTTATATCACACACAAAATCAAAGATGAAAATTAAAAAGATGAAACATTCTTAGCTGTATCTTGTGTTTAGTAGATAATTTACAATTAAAGAATTATTTTTATCTCTGAAGGACTAACTTGTCTATGTTTAGATCATTAGATCTGTCATTGATTCAAGTTGTGGTTTCAAGCCCACGCTTGTGCAAGTCAAATAGTGGGTTGGTTACCTAACTTCAAGATTAAACTTTTCTTAGTCCCGAAATGACCCACTTTCTAAGAATCACAGGGGTTCAGTGAGTACGCCGCTGGCTTAACAACCAGGAAGTCCTGTTTTCAGTGGTTTCCTCATGTCATTGGTGCAGAATGAGGCAAGGGTTAGGGGAAGGTAAAAGTGTTCCTAGTTAGGATAAGGACAAAAACAAGGTCCACCAGTGTGCTCCTGACAGAATTTGACGAAGAGTAGGTGCAGCTGTCTGGTCAAATTTCTGCCTAGTACACTGAATGTGCCATATGCTCATCTTCATTTAGTAACGCATTGATGGGGGAGCCACGGTGGCTAAGTGAGTAAGAATACAGCCCGTTAGTCTGGAGGTTGCGGGTTGGGCCATCGGAATTGCCTGAGAAAGTTCATTGGGATTTGCCGTCCTGATTTCCTCCTGTCTAGTCGTTCAGATGGGACAAACACAGGTCCCACATACACATTGGTGTGCATGTAAAAGATCCCTTGGCAGTTGTAATTCAATATAAGTGTAGACCATAGTGACACTGTCCAGGAAAATTTTTCCTCATAGCACACTGTATGGTGCATGACCATCTTGATTGACCTAGTCTTCATTAGCCTAGTCGGAGCAGAACAGTAGGACCTTAAAACCCATTTAATTTCATTTCTAACCCATTGATGAAGACAAGTAGGAATTAAACCAGTATTTCTTTTTCTCTCTTGTGGATCTATGTTTGATCCCCACAGAGCTGGGTAGATAGATTGTCCAGTTTTTTCCTGTGCCAGCTTTATTGAGTTCAGGTGAACTAGACACAAAGACCCCACATTGCTAAACAAATCTTATATTTTAATCTGCAGAACTTTCCAATCAGAAAATCTAGGTCAAGGTTATTTTAATTCCGGTATACATTTAAGTTTTGCTTCATACGAACGATAAAACTGTACAGTACCGTTTTAATTTTGAATTATTTATAGGGACAATTTAATAATCTTGTCAGTGCTTACGGCAACGAAAGCACACTGATCAGAAGTGAAGTTTCGCTAGGCCTCTACAGTCACTGATAAGGATGACATCGATGCGACTTAATGAGTCCCCAATATTAACTTTTTTCCTCCGACAAATTAAATTCTAAAACATTTTTTTTTTTTATGTATTAGAAAAATGAATAAAGACGTTTGAAGTATTTGTAGGTAAAATATATTTCCTATTTAGTGTAAATGGGTATTAAAATGAGTAAAAGGCACCATTCTGCCCCAACCAGTTACGTCTTATTTAAATAATGCACGTGCGTTGAGCCAATGATTGTCGCTGCGTGATGTGATTGCACGTGTTGAAGACAGTCATCTTTTACAGAGATATTACAAGACTTTCGTAATTCTCTGTGAAACAGATTGCAACGAAAGATCTGAATATGACTCTGGGCTGAGAAGTTTGTGTTGGTGCTGCGCGCACGTCACATGTAAACATAATGATATTACTATTGTTGGTATTTTTAAGACACAATATTCCAAACTAAAAGGGAGATACAGACTTTCATACAATACACAAGTTTTATCAAAGAGGATATTCGTCTAAAATTAGTTATCGATATATCAAAATGAGAGTTTTGACCATCTAAAGTTTTCATTATTTTCTATTGATTTCATGACGTCATCGATTTTGTCATTGAACGCCAGTGAACTAAAGAACAATTCGTGTCTATCCACGAACATCGAGGCCAAGATTAACATTATGTGTTATTTCAAAGTTTTTCCGATAGAAAAACCAAATAAATGCAAACAAATTGAACCTCACTATGAAAATAAATGAATGGAATAGGTTTGGATCATTTTACTTTAAGACACAACAATCCAGATCATTTACATATTTCAAAAAGAAAACAATGTTATTATTACATAATTAAGTACATTATTTGAATACAATACATTCATTTTCTTGAAAATAATTTATGGGAGATTAGATAAAGAGCTGACACTTCTCACTATAAAAGTTAAAAACTAGATAATGTAAAGGCCATTTGCTGAAAGTTTCAGTCAAATTGATCCATTCTGAACCGAGAATTTAGCGACTTAAGTTTCGACCTAGCCTCGATCATCATTAATAAAGTCGGCACGATAAAAAAATATAGTCTCGATTATCCATTTCATGATTTAATCATGAATGAATGTTGAGCAACAAATCGGATCCTAATCTAGTACATTTCGCAGGCTAGCGATGACATCGAGTGTTGATTATGATCTGGATAAGCTGATTAATGTTTAATTAATAGTTTAGATAACATTTCAGACCTGAAGAAAGACCTGCAATAAGCAGATTTTGTGCTTGCATAATGTATGTTTAATCGTTTCAATTCCCTTTTTATTAGTCGATATAAACAAAATACTCTAACGAAACTACTATTCTGACAGAATATTCTCTAATGTGCGTTAAATAAATGAAATTGTTTGGATTAAAAGTGGTATTAAAATTAAAAAACAAAACGACATACGTACAGAGTAGCTCGACCAAACTGTTAGAATTTTTAAAATTAAATATATATATTTAACGGTTTGTATTATAAAAGGCTGTCGGGCTTGATAGCCTAATTATAATGACTCATTACGCACAGAGTAGCTCGACAAACATGCCGACACCTTAAACCAAACTGTTAGAATTTTAAAAATTAAATATGTATATTTAACGGTTTGTATTATAAAAGGCTGTCGGGCTTGATAACCTAGACTTACTTCCACTTTTAAAAATATAATTTAACGTCACACCAAACCAGACCGCGCCCCCCCCCCCCCCCCAAAAGTCCCAAAACAAAAAACCCCCACTATTTTAATGTCATTAAGTCATCCGAATTAAAAGCTTGTAATAAATATTATAATGACTCATTATTGCTATATTGTCCATAAATTAAGTTTGAATGAACAGACCCTTTCGAATAATATTGTTTCAGAATTTTAAAAATAAAAGTTCTTAATGATTGCTCAAAGTATTACTTTTATTTTGACACTGGTGCTTTAAATTTGGAATAACCAGTTGCATATCCATACGCCCTGTATTTTTAAACCAAATCACAAAGAAATCAGTGAGGGATAAACTAAAAATAATCCTATTAAACTTATTGAAGCGTATGACTATACACGTCTAGGCCTATAGTGTTACTTAATAATTAATGAACAGTGTGTTATATATCACGTAACTCACCACTGTGGCTATAAACTCACTGTTCTAAATATAAACACAGCTATGTGGAAGTAACAGTATATAAAGAATTGCAAATAAAATTGAATATGTAGGGTCCCGAAATGGGCTAGTTTGTGTCTGTCGAGTGGACGTTACCTCTCTCTCTCTCTCTCTCTCTCTCTCTCTCTCTCTCATTGCTTTATTCTTTGTGATTGACATTATGAAACAGGCTACGAGGGAACTTTTAGCACCGAATTGTTTATTATTTGTGTATCTTATTTATTTATATATTTATGTATTATTATAAGCTCTGCTCAGATATGTTGAATAATTATAATGTCCAGTGCCGGATTTTCCTGTTATATGCTTGGCAGACTGAAGTCGGGGGCCTCAAAGTGGAGAGGGTAAGCTTATAATAGTTTTGGTACTGTTATAGTACATATTTTGATATACATGTATTTACTTATCTTAATTGATTAATTGCTTTAAAGTGGATAAGTTAATCTTTACTCCGAACCCTGATCGTTCTAATCTGGACGCACTGTTTTATCTATTTACCTTTTCTACACAACAATCTTAAAATAATTTAATATTACTTAACATGCATCCTAGTCATTGATTTAGTATGTACCTATATTTGAGTTACGTCTCAGTAATGTAAATATGTTAATTTATATCACATTTTGTATTATATGGTTAACCCTTATCATGTATATGTTCAAATAATTCTAGTGTAATTATTATTAAGATATTAAGTTGGCGATAGCGACTGGGTATAAATATAAGAGACGAAATACGAACAATTATGTTCATTCGTTAATAAACCCAGATCGACGTCAAATAATTAGTACTTATGTTTCTTATAGGTGAGTTAGTTTATAATTGTGTCGCCTAATAATTCATTTAGTATATATGTTTATGTTATTCCTAATATTATAATGTGTAATAGTTTACTATACTTATTCACATAATATGATAATACTTTATATTTGCTATTGATTAAATGTATGTTTCTTTTATGCATAATATGATAATGTGAAATAGCTTACAATTGCACTTGATCACATAATATATGCTTACTTTATATATTCAACTATTCATTACTAGATAATTTGTAAATGATGTTTTAATTATGATTTCATATATCTTTATTTGTGTTATTTATGTTCATTCGTTAATAAACCCAGATCGACGTCAAATAATTAGTACTTATGTTTCTTATAGATTAAAGCTTCTTGAATAACAATTATTGTGAGAGCGCTGTGTGCTTCGACGTATTAGAGCTACGCACCCCCCAACATAAGAAATCTTAAAATACGTCAAGCTAACACAAAAGAAGCACGCTCGCAAGTGGTGGAGTCCGGAAGATCCTGTGTGATATGAACAACCGACAAGATAAAAGTACTGGAGCTGTACCAAGTATATTTCCATACGATCTTAGGAATACGAGAGGAGAAAGAAACAACGAATCTAGTACTTCAGGTACAGAAACAGCAAAAGAAGCAGACAATATAGAAATATCCAGTGTTAGAGAAAATACCGAAACTCGAATACCTCTGGAAATAATTTTAGTGTAGAAACCAGCGATATGTCGGTGAGTAAACCAACTTACACAGAAAAATTTAGTGGTGCCCCTGGACAAAATATAGAAGTATGGCTCAAGCGTTTTAGGGCATACATTACAGTAAGTAATTTACCGATATGTCACCAATTATTTACTTTAGGCAGTTTGTTAGAAGGTACCGCAAAGAAATATTTTGACACTATAGACATAGATTTCACGGTTGAATCGATCGAACCGTATTTAAAATCATTATCTGATCGTTTTTCTGTGTCCAAAATATTTGACACTTCGCTTTTGGATGTGAAACAGTTACCATCAGAAACAGTGGATGAATACATCGACCGAGTGCAGTGTAACATTAGTGGACATCAAATACAAGAAAACATATTAGTTTCGTATGTATTAAAAGGCCTAAATGCGTCCTTACAACCTTGGGTACGTAATAAAGACCCTAAGACATTAGATGAAGTTCGACAAATTGCTAAAACAACAGAACAACAGATGTGTTTAACTCCAAGTGTTCGCATGGTTGATACGCAAGATATGCAAGAAATGCTGGTTGCAGCTTTAAAACAGCATACCGATCAACAAGGTATCAACCATCCGAATAGATCAAATTCGCAACAATTCCAACCTTATTCAGGAGATATGTTTTCTGACAATCGCCGTGCTGATTGGTATCAACAATATGACGGATACTATCAACCGACCGGTGTACCAAGTCAACAGAATGGTGGATCGTGGCAATATAACGATAGACAGCAGAATGACCGATCTTGGCAGCAAAATGGTAGACAACATAATGGTGGATCTTGGCAAGAGAAACGAAATGGTGGACAACGTATTCAAAGACAACAGTTTCAGCAACCAAGGCAAAATGGATCTCAAAGATGGAAAACAAATGTATCCTGTTATGGCTGTGGTAATTTTAAAATTTGTCAACCTAAATCTAGTTGTCAATATGTTAATTTATATCACATTTTGTATTATATGGTTAACCCTTATCATGTATATGTTCAAATAATTCTAGTGTAATTATTATTAAGATATTAAGTTGGCGATAGCGACTGGGTATAAATATAAGAGACGAAATACGAACAATTATGTTCATTCGTTAATAAACCCAGATCGACGTCAAATAATTAGTACTTATGTTTCTTATAGGTGAGTTAGTTTATAATTGTGTCGCCTAATAATTCATTTAGTATATATGTTTATGTTATTCCAAATATTATAATGTGTAATAGTTTACTATACTTATTCACATAATATGATAATACTTTATATTTGCTATTGATTAAATGTATGTTTCTTTTATGCATAATATGATAATGTGAAATAGCTTACAATTGCACTTGATCACATAATATATGCTTACTTTATATATTCAACTATTCATTACTAGATAATTTGTAAATGATGTTTTAATTATGATTTCATATATCTTTATTTGTGTTATTTATGTTCATTCGTTAATAAACCCAGATCGACGTCAAATAATTAGTACTTATGTTTCTTATAGATTAAAGCTTCTTGAATAACAATTATTGTGAGAGCGCTGTGTGCTTCGACGTATTAGAGCTACGCACCCCCCAACATAAGAAATCTTAAAATACGTCAAGCTAACACAAAAGAAGCACGCTCGCAGTACTGTCACAAACCTTTCTCACACGCCACGCAGTCTTAACCATCTTTCATCATTCTCGGATTTGTTCAACTATGTTTAAAACACACTTTGATTTTGAGGGTAGAGGATTAGAAGGGGCCTCATAAGAAGAATAATGATTGTGACCTACTACAATGGTGGGTCCGGAGTGGCGAGAAATTTAATAATAAGGCAATTGTCGCGGGAAATATGTTTTTTGAAGCTGTCGCACGGTATCGCAGGTTACAATTCACATGCCTCATGCCGAATTTGGACGAAATAGGGATGTCGATTAACCAGGGCAGTGGCGGTTTAATTCCTACCCCCCCCCTCCTCCAATCTGCTTTTAGTTTCTTTTAATGTTTGGATGATTTACGGGAATGTCCTTTTTTTTTGGAACATTTACAACTTATAATATTGGCGTTTCCCCCGGTTTATTTTATTCGTCCTTGCGAAATGAACCGATTTTTTTAAAAAAAAAAGGTAATCAAATTTATTAAAATTGTATTACTGGTGAGAGACGGTGTAGTTGGAAAACGATCTGTTGTGGCCCCGCTCATCTTTAATGAAAATATAGGTTGTAAGGCTCCAAATGGGCAAAACTCGCGTGTTGACGAGACACTATAAAACATCCAGTTAATTTCAGTCATCTAGACACAATTCTACTGCCCTGGCGAACATTTTCAATAGGCCTACGCTATTATATATAAGAACTTTCACTTTCAATCTGATCTCTTGTTTTGTTAATCCATGAAATCATTGCAAGTAATAGGAACTGGTTTAACGTCACGCCCTAACAACGGTGGTTGTACCTATATTCCACCTACCAATGGTTCGTTTATGAGCACGTAAAAGATCCGGTGACAGTTGGAATTTGACGTAAGATTTTGCCCTAGCATCGCTGTCTGGGCACCCCCACCCCCACACAATACTTCGTACGTATCCTTCTCCATTAGCCCGTTGGTACAGAAAAGCACGATGACATTTCATTTCATTTTTATGGATAGGCAGATTTCTCTCAAAACCATCTGATTTGTACACGCCGAGTTTAACAACATAGTAAAATCAAAAATTATTATTACATCACCAAAAATCAACGAAAGGCTATATAGTGTCTTTAATATCTTTTTGATTGAACAGAAATCCAAATCCATTCCATTTAAAGTTAATTAGATAAATTTAAAATACCAACTTACCTACACCACACAAGGTTGCCAAGACAACGAGAACGGTTAATTTCATATCCATACTGGCTGATGCGTTATATTGGAACTTGTATTTTCAAATGTTAGACGTCGAGAGTCTGTTTTAAACAAAAGTTATTCTGCTTGTAAACTAATATTAATGTCAGCGACTCTTGTTTTTATAGCTGATAAGATCACGTGCAAACGATGACGTGTTAGTTTCTTTACAGATGTTATTCATATCTTTATCAGATTTCTACGTAAAGAACCACTATTTATGGTATCGCTCATATTTACTTCTAAGAAACAGATATTACGAAAGCTGTGATACAATTTGTAATACATTGGAGAGTAAAAAGTAAAAACATGTTGTTCTTGGAAAAATTCCGTAAATCGGATAAACAATATTATATTATAGAAACGTAAATAGACTACGAAGAACAATCTACACAAATAAATCTGTTCTGGATATTAACTCAGTTTTACTGTATCTAATATAATATTTTGATTAGGATATTAACTCAGTTTTACTGTATCTAATATAATATTTTGATTAATTAATTGAGAGTAATTATATACCAGTATATAAGATTATAATTTTAAACAATGTATTTATATTTTCTGTAAATAATTTCTAACAGGAGATGAATTGATAGTAACTCCGGCTTGTTGTCAAATCCCGTAATTATATATTGTACTTTATAAATATTTATAGAATAGATCGTGTTTAAAAAAGAAATAGCACACTAATTATATTGTTCTTATCTGTCTTAATACAATAAATATCAATTAAAGTCCAATCATGCCATTATAAAAGTGAATATAGAATTAAAGGGACAACCCCATACTGTAGTGAATAACAAATCTTACAACTTTACATTTCAAGCTGTTATTTGTTCCTATACAATAAATGCATACAGTTGTGTATGGGTGTGTGTACCTTTACATTCCTCGAAGTGCGTTATTTGATTGAACTGGAATAAGACAATGTAGGAATTGCAGGAATGAAGTGTTCCTTGTGAGGATCTGTAAATGCAAAATGACATTTCCATATCCAGGTTGAAGGCGGAATTATAATATAAATATACCAAAAACTAGAATAATTTATGTATCATTCGTGGACTAACTCCAAATCAAAGTGGAGATAGTTCCATATAAAGTTACTTTCCCGCGAACAAACCAGGTGATTTGATGATATATTTGGACTACAAACATATTCAAACTAATTAATCTATCCAAATTTTGCTTCAAATCATTTTCAAAACATTGAATTTGTGAAGGAAACCCTGCTATAAAAAATCGATTAAAAGGGGTCATGTTTGTGTCACGTGTCACAGTACCTAGCAACATGTTCGTGAAGCCCGAGGAGAATTCATTTCATATACACGACGATGCTGTCTTTGGTCGCTGATTATTTATCACAAATATCGACGCCTAATTAAATTCACGGATTATCCACTGCCCACGTCTTTTTCCGCGGTTTTTATCTCAGATACTGTTGTACGCTTAATTTCGTCATCAATTTTATCAATACATACAACAAGCGCTCACTAACGCCGGGATCTTCTCGTGCAAGCTTTGACGTCACTCGAGCAGACATCCCTAATCGTCGGGTTGTCGATTAGGGGAACCCTTACATTTTTGTCCTGTATACGCTTCATGAGTGTTTTTCAGGGAATCCAGTATTTTTCTAGTAAGATTGGATATTTCTACTTTCGATTATACCAAAATTGCCACCCGATAAATACTTTTCTGGGAAAGTATCTTTAAATCATGAGAAGGTTCAAATTAGATGCCATTCAACATCAAAGTACCGACCTGGGTTAATGAAGACGGGCATGCGCCATACGGGGTGCTATGAGGGAAATTTTGCCCGGACAGCGGCACTACTCTTATATCGAATTCCAACTGTCAAGGGATCTTTTACGTGCATGCCAATGTGTCACGGGAACTTGTTTTTTTTTGTGCCATCCGAACAACTAGACAGCTGTCCTTGTCAGGCCCTCCGTCCTGCATCACTGACAAGTGGGAACCACGCCGTAAAATCTGGATGAAACTTTCTCGGCCAATGCAGGGATCGAACACCCGCCCTGCAGGCTAGCGAGCCGGCTTCTTACCCACTTAGCCAGCTTGATCCTCCCGTTGATGAAAGCGAGTTCAGGTATACAAACTAAAATACATACCACTATACTACTGATAAGAATTAACATATGATGCATGTAATAGCTGCTATTGTAAATTGACCAGATAGACCCCCGTCTTCATTATACCCGTTGGTGCAGACAAGTAGGAAGTTAAACCCCATTTTATTTCATTTCATTTCCTACTGTTCTGCTCCGACTGGGCTAATGAAGACGGCCGTGCGCCACACAGTGTGCTATGAGAGAAATGTTGCCCGGACAGCGGCACTATGGTCTACTCTTACATCGAATTCAAACTGCCAAGGGATATTTTACGTGCATTCCAGTGTATATACGATACCTCGGGTTTTCGTCCCATCCGAACGACTAGACAGCTGTCCTTGTCAGGCCCTCCATCCGGCACTACACTCAAGGACTACCAATTCTCGGTGGCATGTCAATCCCGATTGCATTTTGTATATTTCTCCAAAAACCGGAACATTATGACTGTTACACAATTGAGAAAATATCATTTTACACCCTTCATTCATGCAATATATATATATTTCGAATATATATATATTGGTAAATCTGATCTAGGATTTAATAAAATAAATTGAAAGTAGTCTGTTTTCAGAAATTAGGTTGTGTCGGATAGCGACATATTTCTTTGGACAATCGAAAGAGGGCATGGTTTCTTCTAAATCATGTAATCATAAATGTGCCAGTAAAATAGCTAATACTCGTATATTCAAAGAGCGATAGACAAATACTTTCCGGTGAAGCATTATACGATAACTGGAATTTCGTATTAAGACGCGTATTTTGACCTTTAAATACCCCCTCCCCTCACTAAATAGAGTTCAGACGATCCAAATTATATCTGTTTTAATAAGGTATGTAAATATGAATATTTTACACAATATTTTACAATTTTGAAAAAATGTATTCAGACTTTTTTAATGGTATGCATCCCGATAGCTTGTATTTTTGTGTTATGGCCCGTATTTTGACGTCAAATACCCCCTCCCCTCCTCATTTAATACATGTTAGTACTATTTCAAATTTGTTATTTTTTCAAGGTATGTAAATACAAATGTGCAAGAAGAAATAATTTACATTTTGTAGCAAACAATAAACATATTTTCCAGCTGCTTCTGAACATATAATCTGAAATTTCTTTATAAGATGGGTTTTTTTTAATTTTACCCCCCCCCCCCCCTAATAAAGTTTAGAACAGTGGAAGTAGTATCTGTGACCTTCTGGCCATATTTTTACCAAGGAGAGTTGACGCCTTTGTTCTATTCAATAGATTGAATAGGGTATTGTTATCCGAACAATGGGGATATGAATATAGATGAATAGGTATTGTTATAATGAACTCTTGTTTATCCTTTGACCTCATTTGACTTCTGTTACGAGGTTAGCTGGAGGTCACGCATTGATTATTGGGGGGGGGGGGGGGTGAGTGGGGGGGGGGTTGCCCCTTTATAGACAGCCGCGTCGGGGTTCGTGCTGAGGTCAGGTCGTGCGTGGTCTAGCGTTAAGGGCTAATGTTAAGATCGACCATTGATTGGATTGCGATTGTTTATCCGGGGTTGGTTACCCCCTCCCCCTTCCACTCAGTTACCAGCCCCCCCCCCCCACACACACACACACCTGAGATAATTTTACTTGCGAGGAACGACCCCCCTGGATGTGATAGGCTTCGGAAAGGAGGGTTTGTACGCCAATATATACACGGGCCTCAGTTTTTCGTCGTAGCCGGACGAGGGCGAGGCCAGACAATCGCGACGAAGTTATTCGGCCAATGCAGGGATTAAACGTGCGACCTGCAGGCTAGCGAACCGGCGACTTAACCACATAGAGGCTCCTTGATAGCAGACGATATGGCACGCGTGACTGACCCCCTTGTGAATGGTTGTAACGGCAAAGTGAACATACACTTCTCAATGGATGCAATCAACCATGAATTTACACAGATAATAGTATTATCTGTATATTATAAATGTTTTCTGGCAATATCAACCAAAATTTAACGTTAAATTTAACATATACATATATCTCAATTTTTATGTATAAAAAGACGGAATCAGATTAAAAGCAAAGACCATTTACTCAACACAAGTTAAATCTAAATATACTAAACCATTATCAATAAATAAATGGTGAAATAGAGAGATGAAACGGAAAACTGCCGCATATTCAATTTGAGCAATAAAATAAGCGGTAACCCTAGATTACCGAGAATTCATTGCACATACAAGACGATGTTGTCTTTAATCACTGATTATTTATCATAAATATCGAAGCCCAATAAATTCTCGAATTTTACATTCCCAAGTCTTTTTCCGTGGGTTTTTATCTTAGAATCTTTATCAACTTGATAAAGGTACGCGCCAAACGCTCACTAACGCTGGGAGATTTAGACAATCACAGCATGCTACCTTTCACGTTACTCGCGCAGCCAACACTAATCGTCGCAGTTGCCAATTAGAGAAACCTTACATTTTTGATTTTTGTCTTAATAACGAGTAATTGCTCCACCAATCCTCAGACATTCAGCAATTCGTCGTGGCATGCTCCTAATGAACCGTCCAATCACGATTTGGGGAAATCTGACCCACTCATCTTGCAGTGCCACGGCCAATTCTTGCCGTGTTGTTGGTTGACGTTGACGCCGACGAACACGTCTCCCGATCAAATTAAACGTAGTACACTAAAGTAAAGATACCATAAACAGGAAATCTTATGCAAGAATCGATAGGAAAGCAAACATGGATAGGATAAGCCAGCAGGCGAGAGTTTTCATCAACCCATCCTTGAAGTGTCAAATTTGACAATAAACCCCCTCCTCCCCGTGGTTCTGTTGGGGTGATAAGTTCTTCATCTGTGAACATACTCTTAGAGCATGTCCATGACTATTTATCATATCACAACTGCATAGGTATTTTCATTGCAATATCCCCTACTTTTTTGAAGAGTATAACGGCTTTTCATTCAAAATCAAAATAAAAGAATCTTCACTGGGTAGTTTTTGTTCTTTGAATATTGAAATCTCTTGAACGCATCTTTACATACTGCAATTACATTACCTCCCCCCCCCCCCCCAAAAAAAAAAAAAAATCAAAAAGTTGAAAAATCAACTTTAATCCACACAAAACAAGGACTATTACCTTCTCAAGAAAATTAAACCGCACTCTTAACACTCTTTGCTGTGCTGGAGCTGGGTTAACTGATAGCAAAGAACTTAAGAATTAGTAATTGTAATGGGGCTGTTCATACTAATTATTCCGTTATAAAAGGACTGATTTGTGTCAGAAGTTTAAAATATCTAGAATCAATATACTGGGCTTTAATGTCGCCTATTATTCGACTACGTGGACGTACTCCGAAATGAGTGTACTACAAAAACCAAGGTCCTGTACCTTGAAAACGTAAATCTTGATGTCCTTAGAACAATCACTGGATTAGTGAGAGCTACATCTTATAACCTATCGTAAATTGCATCAGGGTTCACTTCGATTAAAATGAGACGGTGGCCCCATAAACTAACCCTGTTTTACGAAATGGCGAATTTAGAAATTCTCGTTTGCAATTGTCGAAATCATTTATTTATTTGAACTTTTATTGTTTCAAAGAAAGAATTCATACTTTTTTTTTTATTTTGGGGAATATTTTATACTTCTTGCCAAAATATTTTTAGACAAAACAAATTTTCAAATTGTGGAACCTTTGAAAACTAGTAGATGTCATTTAAATTTGCCCCCCCCCCCCGGTCCCACCCCTCACATGCGCACACACCCACAAACACCCAACACCCCATCACAGACTTTAACATCAACACGAATAATATCTTTTTATGTTGTTGTATTATAAAATGTATATATTCCCCCCTACGGTCGTTTTTTTAAATTATGCATACCAATCTTACCCCCCTTTATCTCAAAAATGATGATTAGAACGCTCCAGTACACATGTAATGGTGAAAAGACAGACAACCAGCACGAATAATACCTTTTCATGTTGTTTATTACAAAATGTATATATTTCTTCCACGGTCGTTTATTTTTAAAAATATGCATACCAACCATACTCTTTTTCTCCTCAAAAATTGGTGATTAGAACGCTCCGTTACTCATGTCATTGTTTTTTTTGTCTTTATGTATTTTCATTATCTATTTGAACTCCCTTTTCAGCCCGAAACACGTAACTTATTATATTCTTGAAATATCACAAGTAAATGATATAGCCGCGTGTGCAACTATTATATCGTTTAGTTTCGAGTAATATTCATTTTGAGCTTTTTAAAGCATCCCCGTGAAAAAATATTATCTAAAATACTTAATCATTCAATATTCCATTATTTTGAAAATAAAAACCACACAAAAAAATGTTTAGGAAGCAAATTTCTGAGCGTTAATATCCCTGTGAATAATATTATCTAAAATACTAAATCATTCGAGTTACCGTATATTCCCAAAACCTGTAATAAATAAATTAATTGTTAATTATCATCCTAGTTTATACATGCAATGTGTTCATTTTATTGTATTTCATACTTGGTCATTTTTGAGAGTAAATAGCAGTTTTATCAATAATTTTCTCAAATTGCATCAATCACACACCAAACGTCAATTGTGATTAGCTTATCAAACGGGGGAAATTTGTTGCAATAAGAAATACCTATATTCGGACATTGATTTACTATAACATTAATACATCAGCAGTAACTATAAAAAACGTTAAAGGAGCTAAATCGCTAATATTTATGGGACCTAGAAATTGACAGAAATGGGTCGCAACGAATATAATAAGGTAATGTGAATGTATATAAACTGATTTACATTCAATCGTTTCTGTTTTTACCGTAATTTCTAATCAGTTATGTTCGGCGAAATGCGCCAAAGTCTCAATTGAATGACGATCTTTAGCGTCTGGTTATTCCAGTCTAAACCGATGGTATTTATTGCGCATGCTCTCCATATAAGAATATAGCATTGACATGACTTGTGGAATATGTCTAGCCTCGGTCTTCGAGCCCCTTGTGCCAAATGGCACTGAAACGCATTATGGTACACGATTCGTGTACCAATGGTAAAATGTTTCTTTTGTCTTGAATATTGGATATCAGAAGCTCATCTATTCCTTGTAAGATCACAAGACCAATGCTGATTTGAATTGACAAATAATTCGTGTTTTCAATGTCGAAGATTTTGATGATATTGAGTTAGAGACTTAGCTACTTTAACAATAATTTTTGTAGATATGGAAAAAAAGATATTGATCACATAGAAATACCAACATTTTTTTTTAAAGATATGGAAAAAAGATGTTGATCACATAGAAATACCAAATTTATATTCCATAAATGGTAGATGTAGACATTAAACATACATTATGCAAGGGCTATATTTCCCTATTGCAGGACAACCTTTAGGCCTGAAATGTTTTCTAAATTATTAATTAGACATTAATTAACTGATCCAAGGCCATAATTAACTGATCCAAGGCCATAATCAACTCTCGATTGCTTCGGATTTCTCAGATATTAAATAGATTAGAACGGTTCAGCCATATTTTAATGGCTGCAATTATTGCAACGTCTTGTCAAACCTTCAAAGGCTAATATCTTCTCTCGCAATAGAGTAATTGGAATGAAAATTTCAAATTATTCACTTTACATTATCTATTGTCGAACTATTATAGCAAGAATGGCTAGCTCTTTATCGAAATCTTACATACTGTATCTTTAAGTTAAAGATAAAAGTTACAAGTTTGTTTTTTATATGAAATTTTACAATTTTATAATAATCTACCGGAAATATACATAACAGGGATAAAGCATAACGTTTCCACGATATAATAACCATGAATGTAAGTGAATAAACAAAAAACAACGCTTCAAAATTCATACGTTCATGGAAAAATCTTACCAATCTGTGCATAGATACGATAAGCATTCATTAAAAATCACAGAGAATATAAAATATGTGACTGGACAAAAATATTACTATATGATATATATGTCCAGACTGAAAAATCTCTGTTCAGACTGATATAATAAAATATCTGCAGTTTATAGGGAACTCTGTAAGATGCACATAAGTATATACCACTGTTTTATTTCAAACAAGTATAAAAACATTTCATTGGAGAGATTAAACATTATTGACATAGATTTATAATGATGTTTAGTTATTTTCGAAAGATATTTACTCGTGAAGTATGGTTTGTTAAATAATCTCTTCAGTGTTTAATCAATTGTAACGGTGATTTTCCGAGTTGTTTGACTTGAACCGTGAATTTTAAATATGTTTTGTACTAGACAATGTAACGGCATATATATACATTTCGATAATTGCACTTTTATTAAAGTTCAAATGTTCGAGGTGCATATTCCATATGTCGTGAATGCGGCGAGGAAAATGATACATGCCTATTTTTTAAGTTTCATAATAAACCATCTGGAAACCTCAATTTAAAGCCGGAAATCAACTGTATCGCGTTATGGGGAATGGAAGTAATTGTATAAGGTATTAGACAGGGAAAGATTTGTCAATGAATGTCGGTGAAGGGGAAATTTCCAAATAATGTTTAACCCGTTTCATATAAGTTGTGAATAAAAGGGGTAGCTTATTCCAAACCATATAGCTCATATTGTCTTGATCATCCCTATGTGCGTAAATAATCATCTAATAATAAATATAGCCTCATGCAACAGAATGACCATATGTTCAGATAGGGAAAAATGCCTCTTCAGACTAAAATATCTGCAGTTTTGCAGAACGACGAAGTCCAGTTAAGTTTATCCACGTAAAAGTAACTCCATCTCGACAAATAACGACACCCCAGTTTGAAAGGTATATTATTTGTGTGCTGGTGTTACCAAATGGAAGTACTAAAATGGCTGAAGTATGTCGAATGTACAACCGTCTGTTATCAACACAAGGACGACAGGGTATTCCCTTATAGTAGTAAACCAAGAATCCATTTTTTTTAAATGCAGTTAAGCCCCCCCCCCCTTATTATATAATCTGTTACTCTAATGAACTTTAAAAAAAAAAACCAAAAAAAACGAAGAATTAATTTATCAAATTAAAAATGAATTTATAAGATTAAAATTGAATTTATAAGATTAAAATTGAATTTATAAGATTAAAATTGAATTTATAAGATTAACATTGATTAAAATTGAATTTATAAGATTAAAATTGAATTTATAAGATTAAAAATGAATTTATAAGATTAAAATTGAATTTATAAAATTGTAAATGAATGTCATTATAAAATTGAAAATGAATTTATAAAATTAAAAACGAATTTATAAAAATTAAAAATGAATTTATAAAATTAAAAAATGAATTTATAAAATTAAAAATGTAATTATAAAATTAAAAATGAATTTATAAAATTAAAAATGAATTTATAAAATTATAAAATGAATTTATAAAATTTATAAAATGAATTTATAAAATTTATAAAATTAAAAATGAATTTATAAAATTAAAAATGAATTTATAAAATTAAAAATGAATTTATAAACTTAAAAATGAATTTATAAAATTAAAAATGAATTTATAAAATTAAAAATGAATTTATAAAATCAAAAATGAATTTATAAAGTTAAAAATGAATTTATAAAATTAAAAAGTTATTCTACAAATTTAATTTATTTCTTTTTTTTTAAAATTGAAGATTATTTTCCAAAATTAAAAATTATTTTCCAAAATTAAAAATTATTTTCCAAAATTAAATTTTTTTTCCAAAATTAAAAATTATTTTCCAAAATTAAAAATTATTTTCCAAAATTTCGATTTCCATACTCCCCTGGCAATACAATCTTTTGTTCTTCAAGTGCTGACAGAATATGTTTTTCACTGTCAGAGCATCTAAAATATGGAATAATCTCCTAGATACACACTTAGTCTTCGTTGTGTCATTAGTAACAATAAACAAATTGGGGGGGGGGGACAAGAAAACTAACAAAATTCATACTTTCAAATGAAATCTTTATTATACACATTACGGTATCAGAAATTTAAAATCGAAAAGATTATGTCGTATATATATATAAAAACAACATATTAACCATGCCAGTATGACAAAATGTGTTTTGTTTTCAATACGTTTTAGGTATGCCACTCTAGAATTTCGTTGGATTTCGTAATGGGGTTTTATTATCTTTCGATGACTTGTTGTCGCAGAATCTCCATTTTAAGTTTATGTTCATTCACGATAGCATTGATCTTAGCATTTAACAATGCCAGTCTTAAATCATGCGCAGATGTCCTATTATTTACACTGAATGGTTCGGAAATGATGTCGAGTGGATGCTGACTGATTACATTCGGATCTACATAACCACCGTGGCGACCGCCACAGTATTCAGTATTATCTGAAAAAAGAAAATATCCAAATAGTTTAGTCTAACAAAGACATATCAATATTTTAATTATGTGAATAATTTATGTTGTTGCAATGTATCTAAATCTTTCAAGCACAAAACAACGTATCCACCGATGCATCTAATGTGTCGTTTTAACATAGTATAGTGTTTTAAGTGGCTTTTAATTACTTACCAAACGAAGCCCCATTTTTTACGCTTTCACCCGGCCTTTTCTTTGACGTTCTCGTTAGCTTCATTTCGTTTCTTTTAAGATGACGCCAGTAATTCTTTAATTGAGTCGAACTTCTAACAGGGAAATTTGGCTGTGCACAGAAACGTTTTTCAATTTCTTTCCAAGTCTGTTCTTTGAGAGAAACCGATTCTATATCCCTTCGCTTATTATCAATTATATTTAGGAATTCTTTTACCACTGTCAATAGGAATTGTTTCTCGAAATCTGTCATTGAAGGTGAGCGACTTTTTGGGGTATCCATCACGTACAAATTATGTCTGTTGTACTGAGAAAACTTATCACAACTCTACTTTATAAATAATCACAATAATAGAAGCATTGCAAAAGAAATTGGCCAGAGTATAGTACAAACGGTAGTTGTGTACAATATACACAAGATCTGCTACGTCACACAACGTCTTTCAATGCGACTTTTCCGACAACGATACCATTTCGTCCACGCCGTCAGTTATTTCGCTAGGACAAATTTTGTGGTAATTCACTGTTTAAACAAATAAGCTTCGAAATCAGGTGTTTTGGCTGACGTGTTGTCTATATCCCACTGTTTGACTTTATCTTCTTTGCAATTCCACTCTGTCAGGAATAAATATAGGATCTACCCATACTATCAATATAGCTAAAGTCGGCTTTCTTAGCAGCGTCAATACATTCGGCTTTACACTTGTACAACACACGGGAATGTGCCAACTGGATGACTTTTCCATCTAGTATTCCTTTGTATTCCCATCGGTAACCACCACCCAAAGACCCTTTAATCATTCTCATATAGGGGCAGTTTGGTTTATATTTAGCATGTTCGTGGAATGGATCGTCGAATGGCTTCCAATCCTTCAATATCAATTTACAACTGAAACACTGCACACGACCATTATCCCCGAAATAAACAAATCCGGATTCGCTTAACTTGTAAGCTGATGGATGAACATGGGTCCATTGGTTGTCAAACGTGGCTAGACGATTATTATACTCAATGTACTCAGACATGACCGTCTAGTAAAGATGCTTGGTGTGGTGTGTGGGGTGTGTGGATGTGTGTATGGTGTATACCGGGGCCAAACATCTGAAGGTACAATTACCACAAAATTTGTCCTAGCGAAATACCTGATGGGTGTGTATATGGTGTATATTGGGGCCAAACATCTGAAGATACAATTACCACAAAATTTGTCCTAGCCAAAATAACTGACGCCAAAATAACTGACTGCGTGGACGAAATGGTATCGTTGTCGGAAAAGTCGCATTGAAAGACGTTGTGTGACGTAGCAGATCTTGTGTTTTTTGTACACAACTACCGTTTGTACTATACTCTGGCCAATTTCTTTTGCAATGCTTCTATTATTGTATTATTGTGATTATTTATAAAGTAGAGTTGTGATAAGTTTTCTCAGTACAACAGACATAATAATCGGTTTCTCTCAAAGAACAGACTTGGAAAGAAATTGAAAAACGTTTCTGTGCACAGCCAAATTTCCCAGTTAGAAGTTCGACTCAATTAAAGAATTACTGGCGTCATCTTAAAAGAAACGAAATGAAGCTAACGAGAACGTCAAAGAAAAGGCCGGGTGAAAGCGTAAAAAATGGGGCTTCGTTTGGTAAGTAATTAAAAGCCACTTAAAACACTATACTATGTTAAAACGACACATTAGATGCATCGGTGGATACGTTGTTTTGTGCTTGAAAGATTTAGATACATTGCAACAACACAAATTATTCACATAATTAAAATATTGATATGTCTTTGTTAGACTAAACTATTTGGATATTTTCTTTTTTCAGATAATACTGAATACTGTGGCGGTCGCCACGGTGGTTATGTAGATCCGAATGTAATCAGTCAGCATCCACTCGACATCATTTCCGAACCATTCAGTGTAAATAATAGGACATCTGCGCATGATTTAAGACTGGCATTGTTAAATGCTAAGATCAATGCTATCGTGAATGAACATAAACTTAAAATGGAGATTCTGCGACAACAAGTCATCGAAAGATAATAAAACCCCATTACGAAATCCAACGAAATTCTAGAGTGGCATACCTAAAACGTATTGAAAACAAAACACATTTTGTCATACTGGCATGGTTAATATGTTGTTTTTATATATATATACGACATAATCTTTTCGATTTTAAATTTCTGATACCGTAATGTGTATAATAAAGATTTCATTTGAAAGTATGAATTTTGTTAGTTTTCTTGTCCCCCCCCCCCCAATTTGTTTATTGTTACTAATGACACAACGAAGACTAAGTGTGTATCTAGAAGATTATTCCATATTTTAGATGCTCTGACAGTGAAAAACATATTCTGTCAGCACTTGAAGAACAAAAGATTGTATTGCCAGGGGAGTATGGAAATCGAAATTTTGGAAAATAATTTTTAATTTTGGAAAATAATTTTTAATTTTGGAAAATAATTTTTAATTTTGGAAAATAATCTTCAATTTAAAAAAAAAGAAATAAATTAAATTTGTAGAATAACTTTTTAATTTTATAAATTCATTTTTAACTTTATAAATTCATTTTTAACTTTATAAATTCATTTTTGATTTTATAAATTCATTTTTAATTTTATAAATTCATTTTTAAGTTTATAAATTCATTTTTAATTTTATAAATTCATTTTTAATTTTATAAATTCATTTTTAATTTTATAAATTTTATAAATTCATTTTATAAATTTTATAAATTCATTTTATAATTTTATAAATTCATTTTTAATTTTATAAATTCATTTTTAATTTTATAATTTCATTTTTAATTTTATAAATTCATTTTTTAATTTTATAAATTCATTTTTAATTTTTATAAATTCGTTTTTAATTTTATAAATTCATTTTCAATTTTATAATGACATTCATTTACAATTTTATAAATTCAATTTTAATCTTATAAATTCAATTTTAATCTTATAAATTCAATTTTAATCTTATAAATTCAATTTTAATCTTATAAATTAATTCTTCGTTTTTTTTGGGTTTTTTTTTAAAGTTCATTAGAGTAACAGATTATATAATAAGGGGGGGGGGGGGGCTTAACTGCATTTTAAAAAAATGGATGCTTGGTTTACTACTATAAGGGAATACCCTGTCGTCCTTGTGTTGATAACAGACGGTTGTACATTCGACATACTTCAGCCATTTTAGTACTTCCATTTGATATCACCAGCACACAAATAATATACCTTTCAAACTGGGGTGTCGTTATTTGTCGAGATGGAGTTACTTTTACGTGGATAAACTTAACTGGACTTCGTCGTTCTGCAAAACTGCAGATATTTTAGTCTGAAGAGGCATTTTTCCCTATCTGAACATATGGTCATTCTGTTGCATGAGGCTATATTTATTATTAGATGATTATTTACGCACATAGGGATGTTCAAGACAATATGAGCTATATGGTTTGGAATAAGCTACCCCTTTTATTCACAACTTATATGAAACGGGTTAAACATTATTTGGAAATTTCCCCTTCACCGACATTCATTGACAAATCTTTCCCTGTCTAATACCTTATACAATTACTTCCATTCCCCATAACGCGATACAGTTGATTTCCGGCTTTAAATTGAGGTTTCTAGATGGTTTATTATGAAACTTAAAAAATAGGCATGTATCATTTTCCTCGCCGCATTCACGACATATGGAATATGCACCTCGAACATTTGAACTTTAATAAAAGTGCAATTATCGAAATGTATATATATGCCGTTACATTGTCTAGTACAAAACATATTTAAAATTCACGGTTCAAGTCAAACAACTCGGAAAATCACCGTTACAATTGATTAAACACTGAAGAGATTATTTAACAAACCATACTTCACGAGTAAATATCTTTCGAAAATAACTAAACATCATTATAAATCTATGTCAATAATGTTTAATCTCTCCAATGAAATGTTTTTATACTTGTTCGAAATAAAACAGTGGTATATACTTATGTGCATCTTACAGAGTTCCCTATAAACTGCAGATATTTTATTATATCAGTCTGAACAGAGATTTTTCAGTCTGGACATATATATCATATAGTAATATTTTTGTCCAGTCACGTATTTTATATTCTCTGTGATTTTTAATGAATGCTTATCGTATCTATGCACAGATTGGTAAGATTTTTCCATGAACGTATGAATTTTGAAGCGTTGTTTTTTGTTTATTCACTTACATTCATGGTTATTATATCGTGGAAACGCTATGCTTTATCCCTGTTATGTATATTTCCGGTAGATTATTATAAAATTGTAAAATTTCATATAAAAAACAAACTTGTAACTTTTATCTTTAACTTAAAGATACAGTATGTAAGATTTCGATAAAGAGCTAGCCATTCTTGCTATAATAGTTCGACAATAGATAATGTAAAGTGAATAATTTGAAATTTTCATTCCAATTACTCTATTGCGAGAGAAGATATTAGCCTTTGAAGGTTTGACAAGACGTTGCAATAATTGCAGCCATTAAAATATGGCTGAACCGTTCTAATCTATTTAATATCTGAGAAATCCGAAGCAATCGAGAGTTGATTATGGCCTTGGATCAGTTAATTATGGCCTTGGATCAGTTAATTAATGTCTAATTAATAATTTAGAAAACATTTCAGGCCTAAAGGTAGTCCTGCAATAGGGAAATATAGCCCTTGCATAATGTATGTTTAATGTCTACATCTACCATTTATGGAATATAAATTTGGTATTTCTATGTGATCAACATCTTTTTTCCATATCTTTAAAAAAAATGTTGGTATTTCTATGTGATCAATATCTTTTTTTCCATATCTACAAAAATTATTGTTAAAGTAGCTAAGTCTCTAACTCAATATCATCAAAATCTTCGACATTGAAAACACGAATTATTTGTCAATTCAAATCAGCATTGGTCTTGTGATCTTACAAGGAATAGATGAGCTTCTGATATCCAATATTCAAGACAAAAGAAACATTTTACCATTGGTACACGAATCGTGAACCATAATGCGTTTCAGTGCCATTTGGCACAAGGGGCTCGAAGACCGAGGCTAGACATATTCCACAAGTCATGTCAATGCTATATTCTTATATGGAGAGCATGCGCAATAAATACCATCGGTTTAGACTGGAATAACCAGACGCTAAAGATCGTCATTCAATTGAGACTTTGGCGCATTTCGCCGAACATAACTGATTAGAAATTACGGTAAAAACAGAAACGATTGAATGTAAATCAGTTTATATACATTCACATTACCTTATTATATTCGTTGCGACCCATTTCTGTCAATTTCTAGGTCCCATAAATATTAGCGATTTAGCTCCTTTAACGTTTTTTATAGTTACTGCTGATGTATTAATGTTATAGTAAATCAATGTCCGAATATAGGTATTTCTTATTGCAACAAATTTCCCCCGTTTGATAAGCTAATCACAATTGACGTTTGGTGTGTGATTGATGCAATTTGAGAAAATTATTGATAAAACTGCTATTTACTCTCAAAAATGACCAAGTATGAAATACAATAAAATGAACACATTGCATGTATAAACTAGGATGATAATTAACAATTAATTTATTTCTTACAGGTTTTGGGAATATACGGTAACTCGAATGATTTAGTATTTTAGATAATATTATTCACGGGGATATTAACGCTCAGAAATTTGCTTCCTAAACATTTTTTTGTGTGGTTTTTATTTTCAAAATAATGGAATATTGAATGATTAAGTATTTTAGATAATATTTTTTCACGGGGATGCTTTAAAAAGCTCAAAATGAATATTACTCGAAACTAAACGATATAATAGTTGCACACGCGGCTATATCATTTACTTGTGATATTTCAAGAATATAATAAGTTACGTGTTTCGGGCTGAAAAGGGAGTTCAAATAGATAATGAAAATACATAAAGACAAAAAAACCAATGACATGAGTAACGGAGCGTTCTAATCACCAATTTTTGAGGAGAGAAAAGAGTAAGGTTGGTATGCATATTTTTAAAAATAAACGACCGTGGAAGAAATATATACATTTTGTAATAAACAACATGAAAAGGTATTATTCGTGCTGGTTGTCTGTCTTTTCACCATTACATGTGTACTGGAGCGTTCTAATCATCATTTTTGAGATAAAGGGGAGTAAGATTGGTATGCATAATTTAAAAAAACGACCGTAGGGGGGAATATATACATTTTATAATACAACAACATAAAAAGATATTATTCGTGTTGATGTTAAAGTCTGTGATGGGGTGTTGGGTGTTTGTGGGTGTGTGCGCATGTGAGGGGCGGGACCGGGGGGGGGGGGGCAAATTTAAATGACATCTACTAGTTTTCAAAGGTTCCACAATTTGAAAATTTGTTTTGTCTAAAAATATTTTGGCAAGAAGTATAAAATATTCCCCAAAATAAAAAAAAAAGTATGAATTCTTTCTTTGAAACAAGTCCAAATAAATAAATGATTTCGACAATTGCAAACGAGAATTTCTAAATTCGCCATTTCGTAAAACAGGGTTAGTTTATGGGGCCACCGTCTCATTTTAATCGAAGTGAACCCTGATGCAATTTACGATAGGTTATAAGATGTAGCTCTCACTAATCCAGTGATTGTTCTAAGGACATCAAGATTTACGTTTTCAAGGTACAGGACCTTGGTTTTTGTAGTACACTCATTTCGGAGTACGTCCACGTAGTCGAATAATAGGCGACATTAAAGCCCAGTATATTGATTCTAGATATTTTAAACTTCTGACACAAATCAGTCCTTTTATAACGGAATAATTAGTATGAACAGCCCCATTACAATTACTAATTCTTAAGTTCTTTGCTATCAGTTAACCCAGCTCCAGCACAGCAAAGAGTGTTAAGAGTGCGGTTTAATTTTCTTGAGAAGGTAATAGTCCTTGTTTTGTGTGGATTAAAGTTGATTTTTCAACTTTTTGATTTTTTTTTGGGGGGGGAGGGGGGAGGTAATGTAATTGCAGTATGTAAAGATGCGTTCAAGAGATTTCAATATTCAAAGAACAAAAACTACCCAGTGAAGATTCTTTTATTTTGATTTTGAATGAAAAGTCGTTATACTCTTCAAAAAAGTAGGGGATATTGCAATGAAAATATCTATGCAGTTGTGATATGATAAATAGTCATGGACATGCTCTAAGAGTATGTTCACAGATGAAGAACTTATCACCCCAACAGAACCACGGGGGGGGGGGGGGTTCATTGTCAAATTTGACACTTCAAGGATGGGTTGATGAAAACTCTCGCCTACTGGCTTATCCTATCCATGTTTGCTTTCCTGTCGATTCTTGCATAAGATTTCCTGTTTATGGTATCTTTACTTTAGTGTACTACGTTTAATTTGATCGGGAGACGTGTTCGTCGGCGTCAACGTCAACCAACAACACGGCAAGAATTGGCCGTGGCACTGCAAGATGAGTGGGTCAGATTCCCCAAATCGTGATTGGACGGTTCATTAGGAGCATGCCACGACGAATTGCTGAATGTCTGAGGATTGGTGGAGCAATTACTCGTTATTAAGACAAAAATCAAAAATGTAAGGTTTCTCTAATTGGCAACTGCGACGATTAGTGTTGGCTGCGCGAGTAACGTGAAAGGTAGCACGCTGTGATTGTCTAAATCTCCCAGCGTTAGTGAGCGTTTGGCGCGTACCTTTATCAAGTTGATAAAGACTCTAAGATAAAAACCCACGGAAAAAGACTTGGGAATGTAAAATTCGAAAATTTATTGGGCTTCGATATTTATGATAAATAATCAGTGATTAAAGACAACATCGTCTTGTATGTGCAATGAATTCTCGGTAATCTAGGGTTACCGCTTATTTTATTGCTCAAATTGAATATGCGGCAGTTTTCGGTTTCATCTCTCTATTTCACCATTTATTTATTGATAATGGTTTAGTATATTTAGATTTAACTTGTGTTGAGTAAATGGTCTTTGCTTTTAATCTGATTCCGTCTTTTTATACATAAAAATTGAGATATATGTATATGTTAAATTTAACGTTAAATTTTGGTTGATATTGCCAGAAAACATTTATAATATACAGATAATACTATTATCTGTGTAAATTCATGGTTGATTGCATCCATTGAGAAGTGTATGTTCACTTTGCCGTTACAACTATTCACAAGGGGGTCAGTCACGCGTGCCATATCGTCTGCTATCAAGGAGCCTCTATGTGGTTAAGTCGCCGGTTCGCTAGCCTGCAGGTCGCACGTTTAATCCCTGCATTGGCCGAATAACTTCGTCGCGATTGTCTGGCCTCGCCCTCGTCCGGCTACGACGAAAAACTGAGGCCCGTGTATTTATTGGCGTACAAACCCTCCTTTCCGAAGCCTATCACATCCAGGGGGGTCGTTCCTCGCAAGTAAAATTATCTCAGGTGTGTGTATGTGTGTGGGGGGCTGGTAACTGAGTGGAAGGGGGAGGGGGTAACCAACCCCGGATAAACAATCGCAATCCAATCAATGGTCGATCTTAACATTAGCCCTTAACGCTAGACCACGCACGACCTGACCTCAGCACGAACCCCGACGCGGCTGTCTATAAAGGGGCAACCCCACCCCACTCACCCCCCCCCCCCCCCAATAATCAATGCGTGACCTCCAGCTAACCTCGTAACAGAAGTCAAATGAGGTCAAAGGATAAACAAGAGTTCATTATAACAATACCTATTCATCTATATTCATATCCCCATTGTTCGGATAACAATACCCTATTCAATCTATTGAATAGAACAAAGGCGTCAACTCTCCTTGGTAAAAATATGGCCAGAAGGCCACAGATACTACTAGTGGAACTTTGATCTTTCAGGGTAAGTAAATATAGATGTGCCAGAAAATAACTTGAAAGGTTGTACGCTATTAAACTCTATTAATTGATTGGGAGGGAGGGTGGGGTCTTAAATGACAAAATACAAGTCATACTACGACATTCCAGATATCACACAGAATACCACTGACACGTAGTTTCATTTACCTTTTCAGAAATGTAAATTATATTCTGGTACATTTAAATTTACATACACTGTAAAAAAAAGTATTACAGTTCGGTAACGCTAAATACTATTAAGTTAGTGGGGGGGGGGCAGTTGGGTGACACTAAATACTATTAAGTTAGTCGGGGAGGAGGATTTAAAAAATAAAATACGGGTTATCGTGTATTGCATGAGCGGTAAGAATTTATTTCTTTATCCCTCTTTCAATATATTACTTATTCCCTGGAACTTTCATGATTACACGAAATATGTCGCTAATTTCTGAAAATAGACTACTTTCAATTTATTTTCTTTCTCGAAGGCCCGGCCCGATTTGCCATACTACGCACGTGGTTTCACTAGAGTTGCGGTCATTGAGCGATTTTTCTTATTTCATATTTTCTTGCTCGATTCTGCTTTATTATATGGTGACTTATATTTTTTATATGCAAGTTTGATTTCCGCTCATAATATTCCGGTTCGATGGATTTCGAAAAATGTTTTTGGAGAAATGTTATTGAAGACATGTTTTTGGAGAAATGTTTTGTAAGATTTGTATTTGGAGATTTGTATTTAGAAATTTGTTGTTCGAGATTTGTTTTTCTTTGTATTTCTCTGATGAAATGTAAATGTGGGCTAATTTTTGATTTTCTAAAATAAATTTTATCTTTATATTGAAATACAATTAAAATGTTTTTTTACAAATCTGATATGACAAATGTCTGATTTGTAAAACAAATGTTGACTTTGAGATACAAATGTTAATTTTAGTATACAAATGTCGAAATACGACAACAAATGAAGAAAAAGGAATCAAGGACTATGAATTATTATCTAAGAATTAAGGGCACTGAATAAAGAGCTGTTTTGTCTTCCATATTATCTCACTGAAAGGTTCCTGGGTTAGTAATCACGCACATATTGATAACTAAACTAGTTGACACATCTCACCCACAAATAAAATTTTCATTTTTCAGTAATCCTTCAAGAGTTATTTGTAATTTATAGATGCAAATAACTGATAAATTTTGTATTTTTGTTTACAATAAGCTTCTATATTGTTAGATATAATTATACTGTTAGCTGTATTAGAACGTGTAGCGCCTTTGTTTTTGTTTTCGTTTTAAATAACATTTGAAACTTTGACTTTACCTAATAGATAATGATTTATTAAATATATAAAACTTACCCAATACAAAATATACATAACTGAATATAAGCAGACAGATTAATACTCTATCTATAGTCAACATTTTATTCATCAACATTGTACCATCTATAATAATATTGTTCTTGTCGACCAATTCTCCTCTACTATGGCCGAAACCTAATAGATAATGATTTATTATATATATACAACTATAATAATGTTGTCTGTATCAAGGTCAACAGGACGTCAACAGGATGTTATAGTGTTGGTGTCTACATATGTGTAAAGAAAGTTCTCACGAAGACCGCGTGTTAGATAAAAAAAATCCCCTGCTCTGGGTGTAACCTTTCCGGTGTCAAGGCCACAACTTTGGTGGTGCTTGACAATTCCAGAGATAAGAAATACGTATAGTATAACGAGTGCAAAACAATAGAAGATTTTCACGCACCATCGGCACAGTATAGCCATTTTTATACGCCCACATAGAAATGTGGACGTATATTGCCGTCGCCCCCGTCCGTACGTACGTCCGTCCGTCGTCCACACATTCTTGTGAACGCTTCAACGCCAAACGTTATCATCCAATTGTTTTAAAATTGATATATGTTGTTTACATTAGTGAGACGAAGAAGCCTATTTGATTTCAATAATTCCCGTTTATAACGTCTAGAGTTATGGCCCTTGTTTCACTTTGTTGAACCTTGTGAATGCTCTAATGCCAAAAGTTAACATCCGATCTTTGTGAAATTTATATGCAATATTTAAATTAGGGAAACGAAGAATTTCAGCAATTTCCGTTTATTACTTCTAGAGTTATGGCCCTTGTTTCACTTTATTTAACCTTGTGAAAGCTCTAACCCCAAAAGTTATCATCCTATCTTTCTGAAATTTATATGCATTATTTATATTAGTGAAATGAAAAATATCAGTACCCCGGACTTTTATACAAGCTTTTCGACTGAGTACACCCTGGTTTCCATAACAACCTACAAGAGAATGTTAGTCAGCTTTAAGCCGTGTCCAAACGTTTCTACCCAACCAATTTTGTTTTGTAACATTGTCTCTTATTTTTATTTTATTTTTTATTTTGCGACAATGCACGTGCTCTAATATCTTTTCATTTACAATTGATAAAAAACTTACTGCGTGGTGTGTTTACAACAAATGTAATGGGTTCACGAATATAGGTGACAAAATGAACGTAAAAGACTGTGTATGCTCTCATCAGTTACACCAACGATTATTTCTCACGGACAATATATAAATTGTAGTTGGGGTTGCCTAGTGGCCTGAATATCGCGCTTCGAGCTATGCCGGTATGTAACTTGGAGATTGGGGTGGCTTCTCAACCTCGTCGGTTTTCTCCGACAGGGAAGAAACTTGCGCGTGCACTGAGCATAGTAAAATAAGGGAACTCGTCTGCGATATCACTCTCTGTGGACACGGACGTTAAACATTTTTAGAAGAAGAAGAAGAAGGAAGAAGAAATCTTGTGGTTGGTAGCGAACACAAAGCCAACCAAACAACCATTTTGTCGTGTACATAGGCCTTAACAACCAACATCTTGTCAAGTTATATGTACTACACGGTGTTTTTAGTTTTCAAGCCGAAATATCAGATTACAGCAACATGAACAACTACTTTTTGTTTAACATATAGATGAACGAGACGTTAACGAGTACGTTCTTACTGAATATTCTTTAATAAATATTAACCTAGATTACTATTGGTGTATAATATATAATGTAATGGTGTTTTGGTATATGATATAATTACAATAAATATTAACCTAGATTGAAATGAAATGAAATGGGGTTTAACGTCCTACTGTTCTGCTCCGAACTGGGCTAATGAAGACGGGTATACGCCATACAGTGTGCTATGAGGGAAATTTTGCCCGGACAGCAGCACTACGGCCTACTCTTATATCGAATTCCAACTGTCAAGGGATCTTTTACGTCAACGCCAATGTGTACACGGGACCTCGGTTTTTCGTCCCATCCGAACGACTAGACAGCCGTCCATGTCAGGCCCTCCGCCCTGCATCACTGACAAGGGGGAACCGCGCCGGAAAATCTGGATGAACTTTCTCGGCCAATGCAGGGATCGAACACCCGACCTCCAGGCTAGCGAGCCAGCGCCTTACCCACTTAGATACGTGATCCCCATTAACCCAGATTACTATTGGTGAATAATATATATATAGCAATGTCGGCAATGGTTGGCAATATCACGCTCGTCCTTGCTGCGTCTATTATAAACAAACGTGGTACGCGTTGCCCTAATCCTGAACTTTGACTTGGAAAAAGCAGCTACAGGGTCCTTGTTTGCTGTCTTTTTGGGTCAAATTCCGGAACCAGAAGTGCGATAGGTCTGAAACTGGAGGACGTGGCCCAGAACGGTCCTACAAACTGAGCCGTATAGTTCAAAGCCCCCAACCTCGTTCCCTTGCGGCTCCAGAGCCCCCAATGGTCCTATTTTAATCAGAATTATACGAATTATGTAAATTCTGTACATGCTATGTATAGAAGATAGTATTCATCACATGTGATGTCTGTACAGACATGTCCATTGTAATTCTATACGATTATGTGGTAAGATAATTATGATCCATGTGTCAATCCATAATGTTAGTACATTCCAGAATGATGACTCACATGTCACACTTTCAATCATAATTATGATCCATGTGTTATTCCATAATGTTAATATATTCCAGAATGATGACTCACATGTCACGCTTTCAATCATTCATTCCATAATGTTAGTACATTCCAGAATGATGACTCATATGTCATACATCCACTCATAGTGAATATCAAGATGGTCGTAATATTTGTTTGTTCTTTTAAGAGAACTCTTTGTAAATCTTATTCTGCTAATAAATACATTAAGGCTACACAAATAAAATGTTGTGGTTTTCAGACAGTCCTTTTTTTTAAAAAAATGACGCGGGAAGGAGTTTTTTTGTTTTTTTGTTTTGTCAAAATCTAGTTGGTTTTTCATTTTAAGAAATACACCAAATTATTATAAATTTAATATTTATTGAACTCGTAGTAAGAAAAATAAACAATTAGTAAGAATTTGAAATAACGACCGAATAATTCTGTGACTTCATGTAGATTAACTCCATGCAAAATGTTTTCAAATCCGCCTATTTTTATTCAGGTGAGGTTTTCCATTATTGACAAATTGAAGCATATTGTATGAAAATGATTGAGCATTTTACATGATAACAAAATAGCTAAATAGCTAACATTAACATGCTACCATATAGATAAACAAAATAGCTAACATACTACAATATCACTATCACATGGGTTTCCAGATTAATGTACTACCTCAAAGAACTGTAATAACAAATTTGTATGTAACTATCGGCGGCGTATAAAATATATTTGAATGAGTCCGAAATGTACCGTAGGCTCAATTATCAAATATACATCCTTGACAATCATTAATGATTCTGGATAATCATACATTCGAACACATGATGAATAAATCTAGTGCCTTGAAACATGATGTTTATGAGAAGTCATTTAGCCCAATAGTGATCCTTTGACCAAATACTATCCAACCTCGTGGGTTTTCTCAGGGTCCTCCGGTTTCCTCCCACTGCTAAAGACAGCTACGCACAAGCGAATTATTGAAATTAAATTGAACCATGTGTTAGCCCCGAAATAACCTAGTTTGTGTTGAGTGGACGTTAAATCCATCTCTCTCTGTTCCGGTGTTGTTTCCCCTTGGCAGTCTAGTTATTTGGATGAAACAAAAAACCGAGAACCTGTGTACACACTGACAAGGGAAAACCACGCCGGGAAATCCCAATGAAATTTCTCGGTCAATGCAGGGATCGAACACCCGACCTCCAGGCTAGTGAGTCAGCTTCTTACCCACTTGGCGCTGTGGTTCCACATACCCAATGATATTGCGAGAAGAAATTAGTTTATACCATTCTATAATTCTTGTGCTCTACTAAAAGATCACAAATTAAGGCATATCCATTTAGTAGTGACTATTGTCAACAGATGCCACAATGGCTAGGCAGTCATTATGTAGACTTTTGCTTACCTTTAAGCCTGTCACAGTGCTCAGTTCAGGGTTAATTCGGCAATAATTATTTCCCCTTAAAAGGGATTAAGGACATCTCTAAGCAACATAAATTCATGAGTCTCGCTTTCATTTATTTTGAATTGGTTTTATTAAATTATTTTACAGAGAAGCACAAAGGACGCATTCCCAGTTGAAAATATACAGAAAAGAAATTGAGAAGAAAATTAGTGAAATGAATGAAATGATGATAGCGAAGTTTGGTTGTATTGTTGATTTAGAAAAACTAGAAACTGTTGTTGTTAATCGTGGTATCGAAGAAATGAAGGAAAAATTACGAGAGGCAGAAATCCAATGTTCGGAGGAAGTCAATGAATTATCTGTAAGTGTTTTGAATAAATTAAAATAATACACACACATCCCCCACCCTCCATCCATCAAATTAAGTAAGTCCATTGTTGAAAACCGCCAGCCACTACTTGGTAATCTGTTTATAAAGAGGGGGGAGGGGGGAGGGGGGATGGCCGAATGGTTAACATGTGCAAACTGTATCATAAGGTCTGTCATAGATTCAACTGGTGTGGTTTCGATTCCCCGGTTTTACGTGGGTTTTCTCTGGGTCCTCCGGTTTCCTAGCTCCTGCTGCTAAACACCCCTACGCGCCAAGCGAATTATTGAAATAAAATTGAACCAGGCGATATTCCCGAAAGGACCTTGTTTGTGTTGAGTGAACGTTATACCCCATTTCTCTCTCTCTCTCTGTTTATGGACATGTACTCATATTACACGTTGCTTAGTAACCATGCTCAGAGCTAGGTTACTTGCATAAATATCTTGTAACATATGTTTTTAGCATAATGTAATTGAATCTATTTATAGTCAGTCTATTTTCAGCTAATCGTTAGTGAGAAGAAGACTCGTATAACAGAATTAATTAAAGATAATACACATAGATAAGAACAACTGTGTATGTTCTCAACAGAGAAGATAGATTGCCAGCCGACGAAACATACGCCCACAACAGCTACGTCTTCCGGGCAGTCAACAAGGGTTGTCACATACTTTGTCGACAAGATATTTCAAAGTGATCAAGGGCCATAACTCTGGCTGTAATTATCGAATATCGCTGAAAATCAATAGGGTCCTTCGTCTCGGGACCTTAAACACTGTGTGTAAATTTAAAGTCAACCGGATATTCACTTTAGCCTATAGAGCGTTCACAAGAAATTGTGAACGACGGACCGACGGACGGAAGGGGGCGACGACAATATACGACCACATTTCGATGTGGGCGTATAAAAACAGATTTAGACAAACAGTTGATAGATGTGTTATTATTGGCATACAGTTAATTATTTGATTACATATTCCATCCACGACACTGCTGTGTTATCTACATATATTTTATAAATCTACAAAATATTATTTATATTTTAATTGTATATTATATATAATAATTGTTGTTTTATAAAATCATTGTACATATATGTCAAACATTTCTATATCACACACAAAATCAAAGATGAAAATTAAAAAGATGAAACATTCTTAGCTGTATCTTGTGTTTAGTAGATAATTTACAATTAAAGAATTATTTTTATCTCTGAAGGACTAACTTGTCTATGTTTAGAACATTAGATCTGTCATTGATTCAAGTTGTGGTTTCAATCCAACGCTTGTGCAAGTCAAATAGTGGGTTGGTTACCTAACTTCAAGATTAAACTTTTCTTAGTCCCGAAATGACCCACTTTCTAAGAATCACAGGGGTTCAGTGAGTACGCCGCTGGCTTAACAACCAGGAAGTCCTGTTTTCAGTGGTTTTCTCATGTCATTGGTGCAGAATGAGGCAAGGGTTAGGGGAAGGTAAAAGTGTTCCTAGTTAGGATAAGGACAAAAACAAGGTCCACCAGTGTGCTCCTGACAGAATTTGACGAAGAGTAGGTGCAGCTGTCTGGTCAAATTTCTGCCCAGTACACTGAATGTGCCATATGTTCATCTTCATTTAGTAACGCATTGATGAGGGAGCCACGGTGGCTAAGTGAGTAAGAATCCAGCCCGTTAGTCTGGAGGTTGCGGGTTGGGCCATCGGAATTGCCTGAGAAAGTTCATTGGGATTTGCCGTCCTGATTTCCTCCTGTCTAGTCGTTCAGATGGGACAAACACAGGTCCCACATACACATTGGTGTGCAAGTAAAAGATCCCTTGGCAGTTGTAATTCAATATAAGTGTAGACCATAGTGACACTGTCCAGGAAAAATTTTCCTCATAGCACACTGTATGGTGCATGCCCATCTTGATTGACCTAGTCTTCATTAGCCTAGTCAGAGCAGAACAGTCGGACCTCAAACCCCATTTAATTTCATTTTAATCTGCAGAACTTTCCAATCAGAAAATCTAGGTCAAGGTTATTTTAATTCCGGTATACATTTAAGTTTTGCTTCATACGAACGATAAAACTGTACAGTACCGTTTTAATTTTGAATTATTTATAGGGACAATTTAATAATCTTGTCAGTGCTTACGGCAACGAAAGCACACTGATCAGAAGTGAAGTTTCGCTAGGCCTCTACAGTCACTGATAAGGATGACATCGATGCGACTTAATGAGTCCCCAATATTAACTTTTTTCCTCCGACAAATTAAATTCTAAAACATTTTTTTTTTATGTATTAGAAAAATGAATAAAGACGTTTGAAGTATTTGTAGGTAAAATATATTTCCTATTTAGTGTAAATGGGTATTAAAATGAGTAAAAGGCACCATTCTGCCCCAACCAGTTACGTCTTATTTAAATAATGCACGTGCGTTGAGCCAATGATACAGACTTTCATACAATACACAAGAGAAAACTAAATAGTTTTATCAAAGAGGATATTCGTCTAAAATTAGTTAAATCGATATATCAAAATGAGAGTTTTGACCATCTAAAGTTTTCATTATTTTCTATTGATTTCATGACGTCATCGATTTTGTCATTGAACGCCAGTGAATTAAAGAACAATTCGTGTCTATCCACGAACATCGAGGCCAAGATTAACATTATGTGTTATTTCAAAGTTTTTCCGATAGAAAAACCAAATAAATGCAAACAAATTGAACCTCACTATGAAAATAAATGAATGGAATAGGTTTGGATCATTTTACTTTAAGACACAACAATCCAGATCATTTACATATTTCAAAAAGAAAACAATGTTATTATTACATAATTAAGTACATTATTTGAATACAATACATTCATTTTCTTGAAAATAATTTATGGGAGATTAGATAAAGAGCTGACACTTCTCACTATAATAGTTAAAAACTAGATAATGTAAAGGCCATTTGCTGAAAGTTTCAGTCAAATTGATCCATTCTGAACCGAGAATTTAGCGACTTAAGTTTCGACCTAGCCTCGATCATCATTAATAAAGTCGGCACGATAAAAAAATATAGTCTCGATTATCCATTTCATGATTTAATCATGAATGAATGTTGAGCAACAAATCGGATCATAATCTAGTACAGAAAGACCTGCAATAAGCAGATTTTGTGCTTGCATAATGTATGTTTAATCGTTTCAATTCCCCTTTTATTAGTCGATATAAACAAAATACTCTAACGAAACTACTATTGTGACAGAATATTCTCTAATGTGCGTTAAATAAATGAAATTGTTTGGATTAAAAGTGGTATTAAAATTAAAAAAAAAATGACATACGTACAGAGTAGCTCGACCAAACTGTTAGAATTTTTAAAATTAAATATATATATTTAACGGTTTGTATTATAAAAGGCTGTCGGGCTTGATAGCCTAATTATAATGACTCATTACGCACAGAGTAGCTCGACAAACATGCCGACACCTTAAACCAAACTGTTAGAATTTTAAAAATTAAATATGTATATTTAACGGTTTGTATTATAAAAGGCTGTCGGGCTTGATAACCTAGACTTACTTCCACTTTTAAAAATATAATTTAACGTCACACCAAACCAGACCGCGCCCCCCCCCCCCCAAAAAAAGTCCCAAAACAAAAAACCCCCACTATTTTAATGTCATTAAGTCATCCGAATTAAAAGCTTGTAATAAATATTATAATGACTCATTATTACTATATTGTCCATAAATTAAGTTTGAATGAACTGACCCTTTCGAATAATATTGTTTCAGAATTTTAAAAATAAAAGTTCTTAATGATTGCTCAAAGTATTACTTTTATTTTGACACTGGTGCTTTAAATTTGGAATAACCAGTTGCATATCCATACGCCCTGTATTTTTAAACCAAATCACAAAGAAATCAGTGAGGGATAAACTAAAAATAATCCTATTAAACTTATTGAAGTGTATGACTATATACGTCTAGGCCTATAGTGTTACTTAATAATTAATGAACAGTGTGTTATATATCACGTAACTCACCACTGTGGCTATAAACTCACTGTTCTAAATATAAACACAGCTATGTGGAAGTAACAGTATATAAAGAATTGCAAATTTAGGAACGACTGGCATCCTTTGTACACGATTTAAACAATTAAATTCAAACAATTATGGTCTGATTTCGATTCCCCGCCAATTATTGAAATTAAATTGAATATGTAGGGTCCCGAAATGGGCTAGTTTGTGTCTGTCGAGTGGACGTTACCTCTCTCTCTCTCTCTCACTCTCTCTCTCTCTCTCTCATTGCTTTATTCTTTGTGATTGACATTATGAAACACGCTACGAGGAACTTTTAGCACCGAATTGTTTATTATTATATCTAACATATCTGCTGTTGTGTATCTTATTTATTTATATATTTATGTATTATTATAAGCTCTGCTCAGATATGTTGAATAATTATAATGTCCAGTGCCGGATTTTCCTGTTATATGCTTGGCAGACTGACGTCGGGGGCCTCAAAGTGGAGAGGGTAAGCTTATAATAGTTTTGGTACTGTCACAAACCTTTCTCACACGCCACGCAGTCTTAACCATCTTTCATCATTCTCGGATTTGTTCAACTATGTTTAAAACACACTTTGATTTTGAGGGTAGAGGATTAGAAGGGGCCTCATAAGAAGAATAATGATTGTGACCTACTACAATGGTGGGTCCGGAGTGGCGAGAAATTTAATAATAAGGCAATTGTCGCGGGAAATATGTTTTTTGAAGCTGTTGCACGGTATCGCAGGTTAAAATTCACATGCCTCATGCCGAATTTGGACGAAATAGGGATGTCGATTAACCAGGGCAGTGGCGGTTTAATTCCTACCCCCCCCCCTCCTCCAATCTGCTTTTAGTTTCTTTTAATGTTTGGATGATTTACGGGAATGTCCTTTTTTTTTTGGAACATTTACAACTTATAATATTGGCGTTTCCCCCGGTTTATTTTATTCGTCCTTGCGAAATGAACCGATTTTTTTTATAAAAAGGTAATCAAATTTATTAAAGTTGTATTACTGGTGAGAGACGGTGTAGTTGGAAAACGATCTGTTGTGGCCCCGCTCATCTTTAATGAAAATATAGGTTGTAAGGCTCCAAATGGGCAAAACTCATGTGTTGACGAGACACTATGAAACATCCAGTTAATTTCAGTCATCTAGACACAATTCTACTGCCCTGGCGAACATTTTCAATAGGCCTACGCTATTATATATAACAACTTTCACTTTCAATCTGATCTCTTGTTTTGTTAATCCATGAAATCACTGCAAGTAATAGGAACTGGTTTAACGTCATGTCCTAACTACGGCGTTTGTACCTATATTCCACCTACCAATGGTTCGTTTATGAGCACGTAAAAGATCCCTTGACAGTTGGAATTTGACGTAAGATTTGGCCGTAGCATCGCTGTCTGGGCACCCCCACCCCCACACAATACTTCGTACGTATCCTTCTCCATTAGCCCGTTGGTACAGAAAAGCACGATGACATTTCATTTCATTTTTATGGATAGGCAGATTTCTCTCAAAACCATCTGATTTGTACACGCCGAGTTTAACAACATAGTAAAATCGAAAATTATTATTACATCACCGAAAATCAACGAAAGGCTATATAGTGTCTTTAATATCTTTTTGATTGAACAGAAATCCAAATCCATTCCATTTAAAGTTAATTAGATAAATTTAAAATACCAACTTATATACCTACTACGCACAAGACAACGAGAACGGTTAATTTAATATCCATACTGGTTGATGGCGGAACTTGTATTTCCTTCTAAGAAACAGATATTACGAAGCTTTGATAGCAAAAACATGTTCTTGGAAAATACAATATAATTTATTATAGAAACGTAAATGACCACGAAGAACAATCTAGACTACTAAATCTGTTCTGGATATTAACTCAGTTTTACTGTATCTAATATAATATTTTGATTAGGATATTAACTCAGTTTTACTCTATCTAATATAATATTTTGATTAATTAATTGTGAGTAATTTTATACCAGTATATAAGATTATAATTTTAAACAATGTATTTATATTTTCTGTAAATAATTTCTAACAGGAGATGAATTGATAGTAACTCCGGCTTGTTGTCAAATCCCGTAATTATATATTGTACTTTATAAATATTTATAGAATAGATCGTGTTTAAAAAAGAAATAGCACACTAATTATATTGTTCTTATCTGTCTTAATACAATAAATATCAATTAAAGTCCAATCATGCCATTATAAAAGTGAATATAGAATTAAAGGGACAACCCCATATAGTCCAGGAGCTAATGACAAAATAATATGGTCATCAGTTACAAAAGGTTTGATCCCCCAAATTTGTAGCAGGTGTCGGTAGGAGTAAAAATCAGTTGGTCAGATCGGGCACTGCTGGGGCGTATAGCCGCAGCAGCACCTTAAAGTAGCCCCCAGGGGGCCTAAAATTAGGTCATAAGTTACATGGCTGAAACTTTGTAGGGACAATGGTATCCATAGTCGGAGTAAATATTTCACAAATCTAACCAAAATTTCCGGGGCTTTCCCCAAGTCAGACCACGCCCAATATCGCCTCACGGGGCTAATAATATGGTCATCAGTTACATGGCTGAAACTTACCAGAAATGAAGATCCACGCTTGGTAAATACAATTTTCAAAAATCTAACCAAAAATTTGGGGGCTTTCCCCAAGTCAGATCGCTCTAAAGTATGGCGGACCACACCCTAAAAATGGGGCTTTTTATATGGTCATAAGTTACATGTCTGAAACTTACCAGAAACAAAGATCCATACTTGGTAAATACAATTTTCAAAAATCACCCTAAAAATGGGGCTTTTTATATGGTCATAAGTTACATGGCTGAAACTTACTGGAAACAAAGATCCATACTTGGAAAACATATTTTTCAAAAATCTAACCAAAAATGTTGGGGCTTTCCTCAAGTCAGATCGTCCTAAAGCCAACCTGGCCACTGCCAAAAAGTGGGACTTTTTATATGATCATCAGTTACATGGCTGCAAGTTACCAGAAATATTGTTCCATGCATGAAAAATGTATTTTTCGAAAATCTAACCATAAATGTGGGGGCTTTCCCCAAGTCAGACAGGTCTTAAAATTGCAGCCCCACCCACCCTCTCTATATAAAGCTTATAATAATGTAATAATAATAATACATTGTTGAACCGCATCAAGATTCAAAATTATAGTACAAAAATAAAACAAATATTTATTAGCTATGTGAAATCCTAAAATGAGCAATGGTATCAAGTGTTGTAGGAAGAGTAAGCATGTCATACCCCATTCACGACACCTGTTATGAATAGATAGTTAGGACGGATGTTAAATTTATGTCTTCAAACGTTCTGTATTCCATCACAACAACCCAGTCAACAATGATTCAGAATGTTATTCAATATCTTATAACAAAGTGGAAAATTTAAACAAATATTTCGAAAGTATTTATTGGATTAATAAGTTGCTTTGGCTTGAATTCGATAGTTTTTGCTTTTCCCTATCTTCGATGATGAATAACAACCTAATGGATTTTAAAAAAACTTTAGTCAGTGATGAATTATGAAATCTATTTATATACTATTCAAAAAAAGTAGGGGATATTTGATTTTGGGGGCATAATACTTAAATATGCAAATGACTACGAAAAAAGTCACTATAGAACCTAACAGAAGAAACATTTCCAGTTACATGTGACGCCCAAACGCACCAATAGCTACCGCATGGAATGCAGGTGATGCTTGGGATCATCATGGGGGTCCAACCCAAGATTTGCACGACTCTGACTTTGAATGTTACAATCATTGTGGCATTGAATTCCAGGGTGGAAACATCAGTTTAATTGTTTTAGTGACCAGAAAACAAATTTTGATATGCGTCGGCTTACCCAAAATGAAAGGTTACGTGCCCTTGGCATGCTACAGATCGGCACAACACAGGCGGTTGTGGCGCGGACGATGAATGTTTCTCAGTCTGTCATAAGCAGGCTATGGTCCAGATACCGTGATACACAATCTGTACAGGACAGACCACGCTCAGGTCGACCAAGGGCGACAACTCAAGCCCAGGATCGATTTATCCGTACCTTGGCCTTGAGAAATCGTGTCATCACAGCAAATCAGATCAGCGCTCGTCTTCAAACAGACACTGGTGTGAGAGTGAGTGACCAGACGATTCGGAATCGACTGCATAGGGGTCACCTTCGCGCCCGACGTCCTCGCGTGATCCCTTGTTTGAGAGATCATCACATTCAGGCAAGACGTCGTTGGTGTAGGGATCGTCAACACTGGGATAATCGACGCTGGAGCAATGTGATGTTTTCAGATGAGTCAAGGTTCACTGTTGATTTTTTGGACAGACGTAGGAGGGTGTGGCGTCGTCGAAACGAGCGCTTCCAAGACGTTAACGTCATCAGACATGATCGATTTGGGGGTGGTTCTGTTATGGTGTGGGGAGGCATCACTGTTGCTGGAAGAACGGCTTTACATGTTGTTGCAGGGCGTGTGACAGGCCAGTACTACCGGGACAACACCTTGGCAGTCCATGTTGTGCCGTTCGCACGACGTCATGGCCGCCGTTTCATCTTCCAGGATGACAACGCAAGATGTCACAGGGCCAGGATCGTTACAGGTTACCTCCAACAACAGAACATCACCACATTACCTTGGCCAGCACTGAGTCCCGACCTCTCCCCCATCGAGCATGTCTGGGACATGCTTGGACAGAGGTTACGTCAACGTCAACAACGTCCTGCCAATGTCCAATAACTTGCTGCTGCGTTGCAACAGGAATGGGACAATCTGGACCAAAATGACCTTAGACGTCTCATTAGGAGTATGCCACGTCGGATCAATGCTTGTTTGGCAAACAGAGGAGGATTTACCCGTTACTGACTTGGTTGTGATGCTGTGGTAACTTTGCTGTTTGACCCCGGGTATCATTTTACCCTTATAATGGTCAGTCTGTGCCTTACTTAGTCTAACGATCATTTGGAATAAATCGATGAATGTGAACTTCATTTCATTTTGTCATTTGTTTCTTCGTCAGTTTCATTAGGTGACTTTAATAACACTTAAAAATCAAATATCCCCTACTTTTGTTGAATAGTTATAGTTCTAATACATATAACTTTAGTCACCTTCCTCCTCATTGGTAAATATTTGTTCCGCACAACATTTTAATGATTTAAAATAAGTGATTAAGTGTGGCTGGGTGATGCCAATAGTTAATCTGTCACACTTTCATCGTCACCACAAGAATTTTTTGATTCGTCATCGGAGTCCTTGCTTTCTTGGTCACTATCTTCATCTATGCAAATAATCTCAACTGACACGGGAGCAACATCACCATCAAACCACTTTAATTCATACACCCCATCATCATTTCAAACCCACCCTCTATTATTATAATTGGATGGAAATTGGGGAGATTATTCTTTGACGCATTTATCCAGACACTACAAATATAATTCGCTCTCTTGATTTTCAAAGTTAATACCTGTGAGCATGGCGGCAAAGGGCTTGCTTCTATGCCTTTAATACCAGAAAGCCATCCATTTTTAGGCATCCCATAGATACTACAAACAAATCCTTCATTAACTATTTACTCCAGAAGGAATGGATTCACTTTTACCGAGAGAAAACAAGGCAATTATTGGTGATTGGTTGTCAGTCTCAACAAAATCCCGAATTCCTACTGTATCATGAAGAGTGTCTTTACCAGAAAGAATTTCAACAAATCTATCGTAGTTTTTAAAAGCAACCCCAGTTGATAGGTTTGGTGACAACATCATGCCAATGGGTGTTTCTTGGTTGCGCTTACTGGATGTAAATGCCAATTCTGTTTCGAGTTCCTCAATGCTATTGTAATTTAAAGTATGTCCCAAACGATTAAGAATCTTAATAACCTTTTTACTGCCTGTAAGGCTTTTCATTGCAAGACCCAGTTGTATGTGTTTTGATAGCTTCGTCTTACCCCTGGTTAAAGAATAAATGACATGCTGACTAATGGAATTAATTCTCTTGACTTTGTTTTATCCATAATTAGAGTATGGACCAACTAGTAGATATGTAAAGAAAGCGGAGACCATGTCTAGTACTGCTATTTCACCATTTATGATATGTTGTATGGTTAAATTTTCAGGCAGTTTCATTTTCTTCGTACTGAATATTTCTCATCGGAGTAAGAAAGTGACACCCTGAAGTTCTGAACTGTATGTTCAGTTTCTCTGGCGCTGTCAGATGCCTTGCGAACAGCGTCATCAACATTTAAACCTTCACTGAAGACAGTATTACCACATCTTTTATTCCCACTGTCAATTGAAATATTCTCACCAAAGAATTTAACCAGCTTGTTCTGCAAATCACTGGTGAAAATACCTAACTCTGTATAGTTTCCGCCACCAAATTCTAATAAACATGACTGATAGTATTGCAGTAAGTTATTTAACAGGTAGACCTCTTGTTTTCCAAAATAATGTCAGTCACAATACTACATAAATCATCAAATGCTGTGGTATGTATATTCCTAGCATCATGTCATTCACTTTTATCATATGACCCGCTTACTTCTCGCATCTTTTCAGCATGATAGAATGTCTTTGCCAATGAAATCTATATATTGGATGTTCTTAAGTATATTTTCATCCTGAAGAATTGTTGCATATTTTTGAATATTTTTTTCGATTGTCTTTGTGACACAGGTTATTACTGTCTGTTTGTGACCTTGATGTTTTCTGTTTGATTTTCTGCAAAACCGGCAGACCTTCTCGAACGAATCGGAACTGGATGCAGAAGTCAATGTTAAACATGATCTCATCAATTTTGGATTGGAATTTGGATTGTCATTTTCTTGTACTTCATCATTCTGTTTCTTTTAAATTTTAGATACATGTAGCTCCGTAAATCTTCTACATCATTCCATATGAAATCCTGTTAACTCATATACAACTTTGGGGGGCATAATTTCAGCATACTTCAAACGTGACTTTTTACGGATTTCTAAAATTTGTTGACAGTTTTGTAGAGTACATTTCTTAAAAACAAGAATCGGCACCATTGCCAGAAGGAAGAGAGCACAAGCCTTCGTAGGATATGATGTATACCAGAATAAAGGCGTTCGGGTGGTTGATTTTTCCAACTTGACGTATTTTTATTTTTGTATGTATTTATCTACCGTAAACATGGACATATTTGTACTGGATCTATTCTATTTATATACATGCTTATATATATTACTGCTTGACTTTATGCCTTAATTCAGAATCTTTGGAAATTTCAATTATATTACCAATTGGATTGATTTTACCATCGTCTTTTTCAATTTCCATGTTGTATTAAGTTCTTAGACTTCAACTTGCAAAATGAATGAAATTTGTTTCGACTGTAAAAGTTACATACTTTTTGTGTGGAAGAAAACAAAATAATTGTACTCTATGAGACACTGCAACTGAAGACTAATATTTGATACATGTATACCTATAGAATATTATATTGCACAAACTATTTATATGAGATAAAAAAGGTTCATTTTTGGTGGCACAGAGATAACCTGTTCTAATGATCACCTTGGGAACTCCAAGACCCTAGTTATAAAACACATATTACAACACTGTTATTTATTTCATACTTTTTAAAATGTAAATATGTTTAGATGATTTATATAGAGGGGGTGGGTGGGGCTGCAATTTTAAGGCCCTTCTGACTTGGGGAAAGCCCCCATATTTATGGTTAGATTTTCGAAAATACATTTTTTATGCATGGAACAATATTTCTGGTAAGTTGCAGCCATGTAACTGATGTCCATATAAAAAGTCCCACTTTTAGGGCGTGGCCAGGTGGGCTTTAGGACGATCTGACTAGAGGAAAGCTCCAACATTTTTGGTTAGATATTTGAAAAATATGTTTTCCAAGTATGGATCTTTGTTTCTAGTAAGTTTCAGCCATGTAACTTATGACCATATAAAAAGCCCCATTTTTAGGGTGTGGTCGGACATACTTTAGAGCGATCTGACTTTGGGAAAGCCCCCAATATTTTGGTTAGATTTTTGAAAATTGTATTTACCAAGTATGGATCTTTGTTTCTGGTAAGTTTCAGTCATGTAACTTATGACCATATAAAAAGCCCCATTTTTAGGGTGTGGTCGGCCATACTTTAGAGCGATCTGACTTGGGGAAAGCCCCCAAATTTTTGGTTAGATTTTTGAAAATTGTATTTACCAAGTGTGGATCTTTGTTTCTGGTAAGTTTCAGCCATGTAATTGATGACCATATTATTAGCCCCGTGAGGCGATATTGGGCGTGGTCTGACTTGGGGAAAGCCCCGGAAATTTTGGTTAGATTTGTGAAATATTTACTCCGACTATGGATACCATTGTCTCTACAAAGTTTCAGCCATGTAACTTATGACCTAATTTTAGGCCCCCTGGAGGCTACTTTAAGGTGCTGCTGCGGCTATACGCCCCAGCAGTGCCCGATCTGACCAATTGATTTTTACTCCTACCGACACCTGCTACAAATTTGGGGGATCAAACCTTTTGTAACTGATGACCATATTATTTTGTCATCAGCTCCTGGACTAATACTGTAGTGAATAAAAAATCTTACAACTTTACATTTCAAGCTGTTATTTGTTCCTATAAAATAAATGCATACAGTTGTGTATGGGTGTGTGTACCTTTACATTCCTCGAAGTGCGTTGTTTGATTGAACTGGAATAAGACAATGTAGGAATTGCAGGAATGAAGTGTTCCTTGTGAGGCTCTGTAAATGCAAACTGACATTTCCGTATCCAGGTTGAAGGCGGAATTATAATATAAATATACCAAAAACTAGAATAATTTATGTACCATTCGTGGACTAACTCCAAATCAAAGTGGAGATAGTTCCATTTAAAGTTACTTTCCCGCGAACAAACCAGGTGATTTGATGATATATTTGGACTACAAACATATTCAAACTAATTAATCTATCCAAATTTTGCTTCAAATCATTTTTAAAACATTGAATTTGTGAAGGAAACCCTGCTATAAAAAATCGATTAAAAGGGGTCATGTTTGTGTCACGTGTCACAGTACCTAGCAATGTACGTGAAGCCCGAGGAGAATTCATTTCATATACACGACGATGCTGTCTTTGGTCGCTGATTATTTATCACAAATATCGACGCCTAATTAAATTCACGGATTATCCACTGCCCACATCTTTTTCCGCGGTTTTTTATCTCAGATACTGTTGTACGCTTAATTTCGTCATCAATTTTATCAATACATACAACAAGCGCTCACTAACGCCGGGATCTTCTCGTGCAAGCTTTGACGTCACTCGAGCAGACATCCCTAATCGTCGGGTTGTCGATTAGGGGAACCCTTACATTTTTGTCCTGTATACGCTTCATGAGTGTTTTTCAGGGAATCCAGTATTTTTCTAGTAAGATTGGATATTTCTACTTTCGATTATACCAAAATTGCCACCCGATAAATACTTTTCTGGGAAAGTATCTTTAAATCATGAGAAGGTTCAAATTAGATGCCATTCAACATCAAAGTACCGATACTCCACGGCTGATATAGACATTGTATAGTAGACAGTGTCAGCTGTCAAAGAGATACCCGTTGATGAACTGAAATGCTCCGACCTGGGTTAATGAAGACGGGCATGCGCCATACAGGGTGCTATGAGGGAAATTTTGCCCGGACAGCGGCACTACTCTTATATCGAATTCCAACTGTCAAGGGATCTTTTACGTGCATGCCAATGTGTCACGGGAACTTGTTTTTTTTTGTGCCATCCGAACAACTAGACAACTGTCCTTGTCAGGCCCTCCGTCCTGCATCACTGACAAGTGGGAACCACGCCGGAAAATCTGGATGAAACTTTCTCGGCCAATACAGGGATCGAACACCCGCCCTGCAGGCTAGCGAGCCGGCTTCTTACCCACTTAGCCAGCTTGATCCTCCCGTTGATGAAAGCGAGTTCAGGTATACAAACTAAAATACATACCACTATACTACTGATAAGAATTAACATATGATGCATGTAATATACTATTCAAAAAAAGTAGGGGATATTTGATTTTTAAATGTTATTAAAGTCACCTAATGAAACTGACGAAGAAACAAATGACAAAATGAAATGAAGTTCACATTCATCGATTTATTCCAAATGATCGTTAGACTAAGTAAGGCACAGACTGACCATTATAAGGGTAAAATGATACCCGGGGTCAAACAGCAAAGTTACCACAGCATCACAACCAAGTCAGTAACGGGTAAATCCTCCTCTGTTTGCCAAACAAGCATTGATCCGACGTGGCATACTCCTAATGAGACGTCTAAGGTCATTTTGGTCCAGATTGTCCCATTCCTGTTGCAACGCAGCAGCAAGTTCTTGGACATTGGCAGGACGTTGTTGACGTTGACGTAACCTCTGTCCAAGCATGTCCCAGACATGCTCGATGGGGGAGAGGTCGGGACTCAGTGCTGGCCAAGGTAATGTGGTGATGTTCTGTTGTTGGAGGTAACCTGTAACGATCCTGGCCCTGTGACATCTTGCGTTATCATCCTGGAAGATGACGTTAACGTCTTGGAAGCGCTCGTTTCGACGACGCCACACCCTCCTACGTCTGTCCAAAAAATCAACAGTGAACCTTGACTCATCTGAAAACATCACATTGCTCCAGCGTCGATTATCCCAGTGTTGACGATCCCTACACCAACGACGTCTTGCCTGAATGTGATGATCTCTCAAACAAGGCATCACGCGAGGACGTCGGGCGCGAAGGTGACCCCTATGCAGTCGATTCCGAATCGTCTGGCCACTCACTCTCACACCAGTGTCTGTTTGAAGACGAGCGCTGATCTGATTTGCTGTGATGACACGATTTCTCAAGGCCAAGGTACGGATAAATCGATCCTGGGCTTGAGTTGTCGCCCTTGGTCGACCTGAGCGTGGTCTGTCCTGTACAGATTGTGTATCACGGTATCTGGACCATAGCCTGCTTATGACAGACTGAGAAACATTCATCGTCCGCGCCACAACCGCCTGTGTTGTGCCGATCTGTAGCATGCCAAGGGCACGTAACCTTTCATTTTGGGTAAGCCGACGCATATCAAAACTTGTTTTCTGGTCACTAAAACAATTAAACTGATGTTTCCACCCTGGAATTCAATGCCACAATGACTGTAACATTCAAAGTCAGAGTCGTGCAAATCTTGGGTTGGACCCCCATGATGATCCCAAGCATCACCTGCATTCCATGCGGTAGCTATTGGTGCGTTTGGGCGTCACATGTAACTGGAAATGTTTCTTCTGTTAGGTTCTATAGTGACTTTTTTCGTAGTCATTTGCATATTTTAGTATTATGCCCCCAAAATCAAATATCCCCTACTTTTTTTGAATAGTATAGCTGCTATTGTAAATTGACCAGATAGACCCCCGTCTTCATTATACCCGTTGGTGCAGATAAGTAGGAAGTTAAACCCCATTTTATTTCATTTCATTTCCTACTGTTCTGCTCCGACCTGGGTTAATGAAGACGGCCGTGCGCCACACAGTGTGCTATGAGAGAAATGTTGCCCGGACAGCGGCACTATGGTCTACTCTTACATCGAATTCAAACTGCCAAGGGATATTTTACGTGCATTCCAGTGTATATACGATACCTCGGGTTTTCGTCCCATCCGAACGACTAGACAGCTGTCCTTGTCAGGCCCTCCATCCGGCACTACACTCAAGGACTACCAATTCTCGGTGGCATGTCAATCCCGAATGCATTTTGTATATTTCTCCAAAAACCGGAACATTATGACTGTTACACAATTGAGAAAATATCATTTTACACCCTTCATTCATGCAATCGGTTAACCTTATCAGATTATGACATTGACACTGGTCTGACGCCGCCAACGGGTCATTACTTACGACCCCTGGTCTGAGTTATGATGCAATAAATAGCCAACTGCATAATCTCTTAGAAATCATTCGTCTGGTGCAATCTGTATTAAAGACTAGATCTGACATCCTTTGTCTAGAAAGATTTTATAAGCAGAAACGAAAAGTAGAGAGGACAGTCGGAGAGAGAGAGAGAGAGAGAGAGAGAGAGAGATGGGGTTTAACGTCCACTCGACACAAACTAGGTCATTTCGGGACTAACATGGTTTTTAATTTTATTTACATAATTCGCTTGCGCGTAGGGGTCTTTAGCAGTGGGAGGAAACCGGAGGAGGTTGGAGAGGACAGTCGGAGGCTAGGCGAGGACGTCTAGTAGTTAACTCCAGGCCACGCAGGTCTGGGGTTAAGATCGTACAACGGCCATGTAATGTAACTTAGTTCTGGGTGTCTTTAATATTACGATGTTTGTACATAATATGTTAGAAGAAGAATAAAAGTATTAATATACTCAGCCAAATTAAAAACTTGACACTGATGACTTTCAACAAATCAAATAAATTTTAAAGTGTTTCTAACGATAGTAAGTAGTAAGAAGCCTTTAATTTCATAAAATTGTAAAGTCACGTGGATTACATGACTTTTGAGCATATAAAGATGAAAAACCTGAAAAACACGTGCAAACACAAACTCGTGAGGTCAATCGATGCAAGTTCGCTTAAACTGAACAAGCACACGTAACTTGAACTGGAAAAACAAATTAAAATTGTTATTTTCATCTTTGTTAGACAAAGCCGCGCCTTTCAAATGTAGAACGTCTACGTGCTATAGGTAGGCTCTATGTTGGTCAGTCTGTGGTCACTGTTGCAAGAGCCTTTAATTGTTCACGCCAGAAAATAATTAATCTTAGAATGAGAGTGCTTCAAACTGGAACTGACCGCCCAAGGGCGGGAGCGCCACGTGTGACGTCACTCCAGAAAGATCAAGCAATACGATTACGTCATCTTAGAAACAGATTTGTCACTGCAACCTCCACAAGTAGAGAGATGTTTGGTGGAAGGGTAACTGCACAAACTGTTCGAAATCGCTTGCAGGCTGCTGGTCATCGAGCTCGGAGGCCCTACACTGTAAAAAAATATCCATTTTTGATGTGGCCGAATTCCGTAGTTTAACACCTTTTTTCTGTTAATCGAAGGATTTTTTGGTAAAATTGTGTTAAAAGCATGAATTATTTCTTCAAATTATGTGTTTTATATATTTCTGTGGAATATTCAGTATTTAACAGGAACTTTCCGTGAAATTTAGGGATAAAATGTTTTATTCCCTTCTATAATGGACTTAATCCTGTTATTTTACGGAATAAACGGTGGAATGACTAGGAAGTTCCGTGAAATTCAGGGATAAAATGTTTTATTCCGTTCTGTAATGGACTTAATTCTGTTATTTTATGGGATAAGCGGTACAACGATAAGTAATCATATACATATATAATCATTTATAATAATGATCATGTTATAGTATTCATTTCAATGGATTAACCATAATATGAAGAATCATATTTTGTAACGTTTGGTATATTAATTGAAATGTATATCTAATTTCCATTATTTATAAGATCTATAAAGTGTATTGTTATTCATCATACGGAAATCAGATTGTAAGTATTTTCATAAATATTTAAAAATATGTTTTAATGCCTCGTGTGGTAAGGTTGTAATATCTGGCGACTGTTTGGAAATCGCCAGTAGGAATAAATGTACCATAGCCAAAGAAGTGTTGTTATTGCTAGTGAGTTTTTCGAGTGCAGATTTCCCCCGCAGAGTTAGATTCAGTGCGGTGAGTGTGTATACCACGGTGGTTTATAATGTCTGATCACGTGATTGATGTTGATTTTGAAGATGATGATATTGATGACGATGTCGTTTCCAGGACAGTTAAAGTGACCTTAGACAAGAAGGTAATGGTTTATAGGCCAACGATTTTCAAGATGATATGTTTAGCTTTAGATTCATCCAAGGCTGTTGAAGCGATTAGTAAAAGGGACAAGTCTGAAGAATGGTACGTTACTCTTAAATCTAGTAAAATGGTTGAAGCACTAATATACATAGGCAGCGGTACGTACAATGGCATAAGATATTATTTTTGTGACGCAACCAAGTCGGTGGTGAACCTACGAGTACACTGGGTGCCCAGATACGTTAAGGATAGATTTTTAAGGAAGATTTTTGAAAGATTTGGCGAGGTGACCCGGGTTTACGAAGAGAGATCGTCTTACGAGGGGGTACAGCTTGGTACAGGAATGCGAGCAATAACTTTAGTAGTTTCTGATTTTTTAAAGACCCCTATTCCGCACATGATACGGGTTGAGAAAAGTAATCTGCGTATGCTCGTAACTGCTCCAGGCAGGCTGCCACTATGTTTGAAATGTAACTGTATTGGTCATGTTAGCGCAAACTGTATAAATTCTGTTTGGGGTCCACCCAAAAAAACCTTTGCTGAGTCAGTATCGCCCCCACGTCCTAGCGCAATTTCAGCTGAGCAGGTGCCTGCGGTCGAGGTATTGAAAGAAGGTGAAAAGGATGGTAGTGAGGATGAAAGGGAAATTGATCAGAACAGCGAAGATGGTGATAAACAGGTAGATGGAATGGAAGGTAATATGATTGAAGAAATGGATGATCGCGAGAGTAATACCAATAACGTTATGGAGGAAGAGATTTGTGTGACAGGGGGTAGTAGTCCTCTTTTATCCCCGATCACCCCTTGGCATCCCGGATTGAGACTAACAAATTTTGACTCTCGTAATAAACGTCATATGCAAGATGATGAAGGCTTTACCGTTGTTAAGGACAAAAAGAAAAATAAACTTTAACATGTGTAAATATATAAATGATGTGTTGTTTCAACAAGTTTTTTATTTTGCAGGTTGTAGAACCGCCACTTTAAACTGTTTAGAAAGTGTATATAGTGTGATGTTGTTTTCTGTCGTCTGCTGCGATGTTTGTACAGAGTATGGTTTTATACACACACCAGTCACTGTAGCCTTTACTCACCACTGTTCATGTGAGTTAACAGGTAAAAACGTAATCACTGTAAGCCTGTACGTTTTTGTCTATCTAGTATTCATAATGGGTTTTTGCCAATTAAATATTTTTATATGTATTTTATTGAATTATCTTATTATTGTTTCAATTTCTATCATTGCTGTTATTTCCCCATCTACAATAAAATGTCAATTCCAACTTTAAATATTATCACTATTAATGTTAATGGTTTAGCTGCTTATAAACGTAAAAGACTTGTAATGAACGATATTAATTCGCATAAAGCTGATGTTGTATTCTTACAAGAAACACACATTCAGTCTGTAGCAGACGGCAAAATGTTAGAATCTTTTGGTGATTTTAAGGCCTTTTGGAGTTTCGGGGCAAATAGAGAAAAGGGCGTGGGGATACTTTTATCTAATAGAATTAATTTTAACATTATTAAATTTGATTTTAATTTTTCTGGTCGTATGATTTTTCTAGATGCATCCATTAATAATATATTTTTTAGATTTCTAAATGTGTATGCTCCAGTTGATTGTACCGACAGACGGGAATTTTTTACGTATATCCATAAATTTTGTATTACATCACATGTTCTAATTTTGGGGGGTGATTTTAATTGTGTTTTAGATCGGGAGAAGGATAAAATAGGGGGAAACCCTTTTGCTGTATTGAAAGGCCATGTGCAGTTGAGAAATCTTGTAGCTGATCTTAATTTAGTTGATGTTTTCAGGTCGTTAAACCCTACGGGGGTCATTTCTACGTGGCGCGGGGTGGGGGTTTCATCACGAATAGATAGATTTTATATTTCTCAGAGATATTTACAGTTTGTTAATCATCATCAAGTATTGCCTTGTTCAGCTTCTGATCATGATTTCGTTTTAATCAATATTAATTTAAATTCTTCTGTTACTATTGGGCCAGGTTTTTGGAAGTTGAATAATTCAATACTTGATGATGATAATTTTATTCTTGAATTTAGATTGTTTTGGGAGATATATTTTGATACTGATGAGGTAATTTCTACATCATGGTGGGAACAATGTAAAATAGATATAAAGAATTTTATTGTGTCGTTTTGTAGAAATAAAAATAAGAATAATTGTATTTTACGTAGAGAATTAGAAAAACGTTTTTATCAGTTAATTTCCGCTGAATCGTCCGATCCTGGTGCATATATTGATCAAATTAAGGCTGTTAAGAAAGAATTGTTAACTTTTAACTTAATTAAAGATAGAGGTCATATTATTAGAGCCAAGGCCCGATACTTAGATAACAACGAAACACCGTCAAAATATTTTTTAAATAAAGAAAGTAAACGCGCCAAAGATAAATATATTTCTAAATTAAATGATCCTTCTTGTAATAAAACTTTTACTTCGCATAGCCAGTGACTTTTATTCAAATTTATTCACTAAAGAGCCTATTGACCATGATATAATGAACGATTTTTTACACGATTTACCGACACTTGATGATGAGGAAAGCGAGCTCTGTGATGGGTATATAACTCTGGAAGAAATAAGAACTAGTCTTAATAATTTTAAACATGATCGTAGTCCTGGTCTAAGTCGGGAGTTCTTTGCTAAATTTTTTGATATTTTTGGTCCTATTTTATTAGAACTTTATAATTCTTGTTATGATAATTTTTCTCTTTGTGAATCTCAAAAACTTAGTGTTATCACTTTATTATGTAAAGACAGAAATCATGATTATGATATAAAATGTTGGAGACCAATATCTTTACTTAATGTAGATTTTAAGATTCTTTCAAAAATTATTCAACGAAGATTGAGCTGTGTTATCGGGGAAATCGTACATTTTGATCAAACTTGTTCTGTTCCTGGCCGCCAAATCTCTGCTAATCTTCACTTGATACGGAACGTAATTGACTACTGTCAACAAAAACACTTGAAAGTCGCATTTGTTAATCTAGATTCGGCAAAAGCATTTGACCGAGTAGATCACGATTTCCTTTTCGCGTGTTTAAAACGATATAATTTTGGTGAATCTTTTATTAAGTGGGTGAAACTTTTATATACAGATGTATCCAGCTCAGTCCTCGTTAATGGTTTTATATCTAAATCTTTTAAAGTGACACGTTCTGTTAGACAGGGTTGTCCGTTATCACCATTATTATATGTTTTAGCTTTAGAACCTTTTTTGGTTCGCCTTAGGTCTGATCCATTTATTAAAGGTATTTCCCTTCCCGGTAATAACGGCGAGGCTCGTGTCACTGCTTATGCAGCGGGTTTTAGATGTTTATGAACAATACGGTCGAGGTTCGGGGGCCCGTTTAAATAAAAGTAAGACGAAGGTTTTAACTTTTGGTAATTTTAATATTTCGGATCAGGCCTATGGTGTATCCTGGGTAGATTCTCAGAAAGTTTTGGGAGTTAAATTTGGGAAATCCATTACTGTAGATGATAATTTTAATAAGATTTTGAATTCTTTTATATATGTTACTTTTGATTATGGTGATAGAGATATGAGCATATTTGGTCGTGCTAATATTATAAAAGCAGTTGGTTTATCAAAACTTTGGCATGTTGGAAGTATAATCGACGTTCCGAATATATTAATTCAAAAATTTAATTCAATAATGTTCAAATTTATATGGGGCACTAAACGTTTTGAATGTCTTAAACGTCTGGTTTTATACGGTAGTAAGCGGGAAGGGGGTTTGTCAGTTGTGCATATTTTATTAAAATTTCAATCTCTTAGACTTAAACATATACATAATATTGTTAATGGTTGTAATTCTAATTTTAAGTATTTTGTTTTTTATTGGCTAGGGTTTACTCTCAAAAAAATTGACTCTTCCTTATTTACAAATAATAAGCCACATGGTGATTCTGTACCAAGTTTCTATAAGAATTGTAAGGTAATTTTAGAGAATTTCATTAAGCTGTATCCGGATTTTAATTGGCATGATCATACTTCATCTAAAGAATTTTATTATTTATTGTTGAAACCTATAGTTAAACAAAATTTTATAGTTAAGATTATGCCTCAGATTAATTTTCAAACTGTATTTTCTAATGTTCATTGTAATTTTGTTGATCCTCATGTAAGAAGTTTTGCTTGGCGTTTCGCGCATGATATTGTTCCTTGCATGTGGACACTTTTTACACGTAAGCATTCTTTAGAAAAAAAATGTACTTTTTGTAATAATATTGAAACACTGGAACATTTATTTTATACATGTGGAGTTGTCTCCCCTATATGGGTAATTATTCATAATTGGATTGACAGTTTATCTTTAGGCTCTATTGCATTAACTTTTGAATTGATTCGGTTTTTAACTTTTCCTAAAATGAACAAATTTATTTTTGGTGTTATTTTGTATATTGTTAATTTAGCGAAAGCTGTTATATAGCGTAATCGTCAGGATTGTAAATTTAAACAGAAGTCTGTATCTACGGAAACTATTATTTGTGATTTCTTAGAGAAATTAAGATTTAGAATAACTGTTGATAAATTTAGATTTACCCCTAGCAAATTTAATAAATATTGGCTTGATCCCGGTTTATTTTGTTTGTTAGATAAAAATGGTAAGTTGTCTTTTAGTTTTTGAATTATGAAAATTTCTCGACTTTTTAATTTAGATTCTTTTCACTTCACATTGTGATTATTCTGTTGTATTAGCTATAGTTTGTTGTGTATTATAATATTGTACATGTGTTTATGTGTATTATGCTTGTAAATATGTTTATTGTTTTATATTTTTTGGTGTATATACGTTTTTGGTAATATTTTTGTTAACAGTTAATTTGTACTTTGTTTATTTTTCTAATTGCAATTTAAAGTAAATAATGACAATATTTTAACATTATTCACTCCCCATCATCAATTTTTTAATTTTTATCTTTGTACATTTTTACACTGTTTGTACATAGATGATGGGATTTTTGATATGATGTATAATATTTTTATTGAGTGAATAAATTCTTTAAAAAAAAAAAAAAAAAAAAAAAGCAGGCTTAAATCCAGATAGTACAACCCGTTGGCCAGTGTAAGTCAGGTTGTCTCTATAGCAGAGTCTACCACTGAAAGCCTCCAACGAGTGGCCGGTTGTGATACCTTGCTCTCGATTCATAAATTAGCGAAAAGAGGTTATGTTTAAAGATTATCTGCGATATCACTTCGGTGGAAGCGGACGTTAGATAAAGCTATTTGACGCACGGGTATAAAGTCAATGGTTAATTCAATGAAATTTTTATCATCTTCATGCTCAGGAAAGAAAATTTACCAGGATTTTTTTTTCTGAATTTGAAAATGGAATTTATGTTAATTGAAGGAATTTCTGTAAATTACAGGAAAAACAAATACGGATAAAATTTTCCTGGTAATTTTTGTTTCCGGAATTTTTTACGTTTTTTCACGGAAATTTTTGTTACAGTGTATAATGGACCAATATTGACACCTCTTCATCGCCGTAACCGACTTGTGTGGGCCACAAGACACATAAGATTTACTCAAAGACAGTGGAACTGTTCCACTACCAGCTCGAAAGGCAATATTTGTAGGAAAATGTTTTATATAGATTATATGTTTGTTTTTGAACACATATTGTGGCATTCAAATTTAGTATTAACAGGTTAATATCGAGAACTAAAATGTTTTGTGATTGTTTAACTAGAATTGAGTTAACAGTATCGTAATTTGGAATTTAACCCAATAACATTCACAAAGTATTAACGCGTTTATCTCTTAAGTTTTTTTTGTTTTGTCTATACGTGTATATTACCCCAAGTGTAATGGGATGCACCGATTTTTACGGGAGAGATTTTATTTGTGATACCCCAAATATTTAATGGGAGGGCCCGAGAGATTATTATTTGTGATGTAACGAGTACCCCAAAGATTAATGGGAGGGCCAGGTATTAACGGGAGAGATTTTATTTATTTTTCTCAAGAGAAATTGAGTGGCTTTATATGCCCGCGCTTAAATTAGAAGCGAATGTGATGTTTTGTTTTGTGTATTGTTCGAAACTTAGAGAGATAAACCGTTATTAATTTTGATACGTTCTTTCAAAATATCTTATTGAAGATTTGTAAAATGTGTTCAGATCATTCATTATTCTTTATCTTGATATAAAACAATATGACACCCTAATTTCAATTGTATCAATGTAATTAATATTGTAAATATCGTTAGATCGTTATCTAAAGTCTGCCTGTTCCACTTGCTAATTTGATTAACTATTAATTAAGTTCACCCCATGATATGATAAGCAGATGATAAAACTTGGACACGAGTGGCAGTTATAATACTCTTCATAGCACATGAAATAAGTCACCATACAACACAAGAGAATCGAGCAAACTTATATACAATAAGAAAAATTGCTCGATGACCGCGATTTATATTGGTTAATCTGATCTAGGATTCAATAAAATAATTTGAAAGTAGTCTGTTTACAGAAATTAGGTTGTGTCGGATAGCGACATATTTCTTTGGACAAACGAAAGAGGGCTTGATCTCTTCTAAATCATGTAATCATAGATGTGCCAGTAAAATAGCTAATACTCGTATATTCAAAGAGCGATAGACAAATACTTTCCGGTGAAGCATTATACGATAACTGGAATTTCGTATTAAGACGCGTATTTTGACTTTTAAATACCCCCTCCCCTCACTAAATAGAGTTAGTGATGGGATCCAAATTATATCTGCTTTAACAAGGTATGTGTAAATATGAATATTTCAGACGATATTTTACAATTTTGAAAAAATGTATTCAGACTTTTTTTAATGGTATGCATCCCGATATCTTGTATTTTTGTGTTATGGCCCGTATTTTGACGTCAAATACCCCCTCCCCTCCTCATTTAATACATGTTAGTCCTATTTCAAATTTGTTATTTTTTCAAGGTATGTAAATACAAATGTGCAAGAAGAAAATAATTTACATTTTGTAGCAAACAATAAACATATTTTCCAGCTGCTTATGAACATATATCAGAAATTTCTTTATAAGATGGTTTTTTTTTAATTTTAACACCCCCCCCCCCCCTAATAAAATTTAGAACAGTGGAACTTTGATCTTTCAGGGTAAGTAAATATAGATGTGCCAGAAAATAATTTGAAAGGTTGTACGCTATTAAACTCTATTAATTGATTGGGAGGGAGGGTGGGGTCTTAAATGTCAAAATACAAGTCATACTACGACATTCCAGATATCACACAGAATACCACTGACAAGTAGTTTCATTTACCGTACATTTAAATTTACATATACTGTAACAAAGTACTACTGTTGGGTAACGCTAAATACTATTAAGTTAGTGGCGGGGGGGGGGCAGTTTGGTGACACTAAATACTATTAAGTTAGTGGGGGGGGGGCAGTTGGGTGACACTAAATACTATTAAGTTAGTGGGGGGGGGGCAGTTGGGTGACACTAAATACTATTAAGTTAGTTGTGGGGGGCAGTTGGGTGACACTAAATACTATTAAGTTAGTGGGGGGGGGGGGGCAGTTGGGTGACACTAAATACTATTAAGTTAGTCGGGGAGGAGGATTTAAAAAATAAAATACGGGTTATCGTGTATTGCATGAGCGGTAAGTATTTATTTCTTTATCCCTCTTTCAATATATTACTTATTCCCTGGAACTTTCATGATTACCTAATAGATAATGATTTATTAAATATATAAAACTTACCCAATACAAAATAAACATGACTGGATATAAGCAGACAGATTAATACTCTATCTTTAGTCAACATTTTATCTATCAACATTGTACCAACTATAATAATGTTCTTCTTGTCGACCAATTCTCCTGTACTATGGCTGACACCTAATAGATAATGAGTTATTAAATATATAAAACTATAATAATGTTGTCTGTATCTAGGTCAACAGGACGCCACGCCGGACGCATCTTTCATATCATTGAGTCATACTGAACAACTACTCTTTGTTTAACATATAGATTGATCAAGAGAACGTAAACCAGGATGAAACTTTCACATCATTGAGTTATACTGAATATTCTCAAATAAATATTAACCTAGATTATTATTGGTGTATAATATATAATATAATATTCAGGACCGTATTCAAATTAATTTATTGCAAACTTTGACTACATCACTTAGTTTAAGATGAATGAATTCGATATGGATCTTTATGGCACGTCAGCACCCATCGTTCTATATTGCGCAAAACATGCGGTGAAACGTTGAGGTATGTAACGTTGACAATATTTGTATGTGACGTTCACGTCAAATTAACGTGTAAACCAGCGGCTGCCAGGCAAAGATACGCCCACATTTTGCAAGAGATGGATAGAGAACAAGCTAAAAACAAACGCGATTTTTTGTACAATCAGGGGCAATAATCCAGAAAGTTATGGCCCGAAATGTGCAAATATCAAAATAGATTGAGATCTTTGAGATATAAAAATGTATTTTAAGTTTCATCAAAATCGGATAAAAATTGTGACCTCTACACACTTCTACACAATTTGCGTACAAAGAGCGGCCATTTTGTCGGGCAGTTTCATTTCGATTTTCCCGAAATACGAATTCAACCTTCATTATGGTGGAATGGTGATGTATTTAAAAGGTTTTTAAAATCGGAAAAAATTTCTTGTCTACGATATCACCCTATGTGGAAGTGGACGTTAAACTCACGAACTCACGAACGGAAAAAATTGTGACCTCTACAGGGACCATAAACTAAAAACGTGATTTTTTGTTCAATCAAGGGCCATAATTCAGAATGTACGAATATTGCAAGGAACCAATATCTTTGGGTTATAAACATGTATTACGAGTTTCATTGAAATCGGGTCAAAATTGTGACCTATAGAGGGTCCACAACCTTGATTTACCAGATGTTTACACTATTTGCGTACTAGGGGCGGCCGTTTTGTCCGACAGTTTTGGCCGGATTTTCACAAAATTCAAACTCAACAAACATTACGGTGTAACGGGGATATATTTCGAACGTTTTTTTTTAAATCGAATAATAATTGTGACCTCCAGAGGGACCACAAGCTAAAAACGCGATTTTTCATAAAATCAGGGGCCATAATTCAGGAAGCTATTGTCCTATTTGCGCGAATATTGACATGAACCAAGATCTGTTGGTAATAAACATACATTTCAGGTTTAAACCAAATCGGATAAAAAAATTGTGACCTCTACAGTGTTCACAAGCTAAAAACGTGAATTTTTGTACAATCAGGGGCCAAAATCCATAAAGATAAAGTCTCATACATGCCAATATCGAAAGGAACCGAGACCGTAGGGTGATAATCCTATATTTCAAGTTTCATTGAAATCGGATAACCAACGGCTGCCAGGCAGGATACGCCCACGTTTTGCAAGAGATGGATAGAGAACAGGCTAAAAACTAACGGGATTTTTTGTACAATCAGGGACAATAATCCAGAAAGTTATAGTCTGAAATGCGCATATATCAAAGGGACTGAGATCTTTGGAATATAAAAACATGTTTTAAGTTTCATCAGAATCGGATAAAAATTGTGACCTCTAGAGGGTCGACAACCTTTGTACTGCATACTTTTATACAATTTGAGTACAAAGAGCGGCCATTTTGTTGGGCAGTTTCATTTCGATTTTCCCGAAATTCGAATCCAACCTTCATTATGGTGGAATGGTGAAATATTTAAACGCTTTTTAAAAATTGGAAAAAAATGCCATTTTTCGAACAATCAGAGGCCATAATCCAGGAAGTTAAGTTCGGGTATCCGCGATTATCAAAAGGAATCAAGACCTTAGTGTGTAATGGTGATATATTCACACATTTTTTTTTAAATCAGATACAAATTATGACCTCTACAGGGACCACAAGCTAAAAACGTGATTTTTTGTTCAATCAAGGGCCACAATTCAGGAAGTTACGATCCGATACGTGCGGATATCTTTGGGTTATAAACTTATATTTCAAGTTTCATCAAAATTAGAAGAAAGTTGTGACCTCTAGAGGTTCTACAACATTGATATACCATATTTTTACGCTAATTGTGTACTAGGGGTGGCCATTTTGTCTGTCAGTGTTGGGCCGATTATCACGAAATTCGAACTCAGCCATCCTTAGGGTGTAACGGTGATATACTAATACGGTTTGTTTAAATCGGATAAAAATTATGACCTCTATAGGGTCCACAAGCTAAAAACGCGATTTTTCGTGCATCAGGGGCCATAATTCAGGAAGTTACTGTTCGATATGCGCGAATATCGAAAGGAACCGAGATCTTTCGGTTATAAACTTACATTTCAAGTTTCATCAACAAACAGTTTTTTAAATAATAATTGGATAATAATTGTAACCTCCAGAGGGAACACAAGCTAAAAAAAAAAGGCGATTTTTCGGACAATCAGGGGCCATAATTCAGGAAGTTATGATGGGCGTAAATATCGAAAGGAACCAAGATCATTGGGATATAAACATACATGTCACGTTTCATCAGAATTGAATCAACATTGTGACCGCTATATGGTCCACAACCTAAAAACGTGATTTTTCGTACAATCAGGGGCCATAATCCATGAACTTTCGATCCGATACATGCCAATATCGAAAGCAGTCGAGATCTTTTGGAGATAAACCTATATTTCAAGTTTCGTCAAAATCGCATAAGAATTGTGACATGTAGAGTGTCCACAAACAAATTATGGACGGACGGACGGATGTCCGGATGGACAGGGGCGACGACAATATATGTCCACATGAAAATGTGGGCGTACAAAAATTGTGACCTGTAAAGTGTTCACAAACACTTATGGACGGACGGACGGACGGAGGCAACGACAATATACGTCCACAATATACGTTCAGAAAAAAACTATTCCTATTTTTGTTATATTATTTATTTATGGTATTAATTACTGTACAAAAATAGAAATATTGTATAAATACTAATATACAAAACAATCAGATGATAAAACAATACATACCAACAAATCATCAACATAAATACTTAAAAATAACCAAATAACATTTACTTAGCTTTTATTATACCAACGTTTCAACTAGGCTTGTGTAACAGTCAATGAATATGAAATAAAATGAAATGGAGTTTAACGTCCCAGTGTTCCGCCCGACTGGGTTGATGAAGACAGGGGTAGTAGTGTATACTAGAGAAGCCAAATTGAAATGCCCGATGAATACTTGACTAGCCAAGTTGAAATGCCCGATGAAGACTATAGCCCTAGCCAAGTTGATTGACTAGTTGATGCCTGGAAAATACCAGAGAAGCCTAGTTCAAATGCCTGAAGAACAGGAGGGAAGCCTAGTTAGATTGTCTGATGAATACTAGAGAAGTCTAGTTAAAAAGTCGCTCTAATAAAAGCCAAGTAATTGTTATTTTGTTATTTATGCTTTTTGTCAATTCCTATTTAAACAACAAACCATGAACACATTTAATCAGTCGTAATTATAATAGACCTGAACAGTAAATTGGCTCCTTGGTCATCGATACCATAACACCACACTCGATTAAAAAGTTAAGGAATCAATCCCCACACTTGTATGAACAAGCCATCAGAGGTAAAAATCTGCCGAGTGTCAATTTATAACATTGCATAAATTTCAACTTGGGCGATACCTGCATAAGTTGGGATTTGTCGAATACTGAATTTCGACAGATGTCGTTCTTTCGGAACCCAAAGAGAAATAAATCCTGTCGAATTTTAAAATGATATTGTAAAAGGGTGAAAGCAACGAACCTAACATGCAATGTGGACGTATAAAACTCAAATATTCCTTCAGGCGCACGTGCACCGTTTCAGTAGGACAAACGAGCTCTTAGAATTCTTCGATCGAATCAAAATTGTCAAAAACTTTTGTTATAGACTGTATAATAATTCTATAATAATTTTAAAAATTATATAAATTGAGTAAAAATAGTTTTTTTGTCCCACAGGCCATTTACCATGAAAATATGAAGGTTACATAGCAACAGTATGAAACACATAATATTTGAATAAAAAAAGCTTTTCATCTCCTTTTCTAGGAAATTAAAAAAAATTAATGGGTTTATTTAGAAATATTTATATTTATAAACCAGACTGTAAACATCAACCGAAGCTGTACCCGGTATTTTGAACTTTGTTCCAGATTGTTATTAATTTTAAATATTGTTATTATACATTGACTGGAGAGTCCATCTTCAAACAGTAAAATCCCACGCTCAGAGTAGGTCAGCCTAAACCAAACCTGAAATTATGGTCCTTATTCACAAAACCCCAAATCCCACAAAGTTGCACAATTGACAGGTTTTGCCATATAACAAAGATAAGTATAATTTAAGAGAAATGATTAAACTTTAGTCTCTTAAAACCAAATTTCTTTACCTTAGATTCTATCTACGGATTAGACAAAAATAAAAACAATTTGTTATATATCGATATCGATATGATGTGTTTGTCGGAAATTATGACAAACTCCATCTTGAAAGACTATAAGAATGACGTAATACGACAATTTTAATCTCTTATGTTAGTTTTAATAAACAATATAAAGAATAAGATAATAAAAAAACATGCGTGTTAATGAGACATATTAATAAGGAGTATATACATATACATGATAATATCAATAGTGATCGGGGGGGTGGGGTGAATGATTAGCGCGTTGTATCATGACCTACTCTCTCTCTCTCTCTCCTGGCGTTACATAATTTCCTGACGTTAAATCAACGTTTAAAAGAGAGTTAATCGATCCTTATAATGTTATGTGGGCAGTTGTTCTAACTAGTTAGATCCTTTGGAATGTTGTTCTTAGTGTTTAAAGGGCCAATCCTGATAATATTTGGGAGAATAAAACTTCTTAATTTTGTATTCAAATCCTTTAAAATCCCCTATCTCAGGGCCGCGCAACCAGCTCAATGTATGTGATATGTTTTCAAACAACTTAAACCCGTTAGTCTTCATCTGGAAATGGAGACCGGTGTCCTAAGACTTTTATTTTATAAAAATAATGTGTAGGTGACATTTACCGTTCGTTATCAAGTACAACGCATGGGTCATTCACTGAATAGACCTCTAAAGGACCCGGAAGGCACCCCCTATCTCCAAGCCACATACATTCACACCAGGGATTTGAAACCACAGCCGCAAACCAGAGGTGACCGGCCAGCTAGAGGTCGAAACGCGGCACTCTAGACCACTGGGCCATCCCAACCACCAAGTCCTATAGAACCAATTAACTCCAATTTGGCCAATGTCACCTCGACTTCAGTCTACCCTTTACTATCACCACTAACAGATGTCTTGGAATTAAGTACCCCTAACAGCATTATTTTGATAGAGTTAGTCAGCTATTAGGCATTTAAGGTAAAGAATATTTTGGCGAAACAGAGGATGGAGGAGAGTGGATATTGATACCATATTGATACACGTGAAATATTTTCACTTTCCGTTTGTGAATTGTGGAATGGTCAACTCACAATTAAAACATATGGCCAGTGTCATCTTCTATTGGTGATTTGGTAAACAATAATACATTTTTTTCTAAATAATTTTTTAAAACTTTTATGGGTGTGTGGATTGTCAAATGTGTAGACTTCCAATACTCGAGTTCATAATAATAAACCAATGTTCTTTTCAAATAAAATGGTCTATTGAGTAATTTCAATATATTCGTTTATTGAATGAATCTGCTTTAGAGTTAGCTAGGTTGTGAATACCATAAACCCCAGTTAACAAGTTGTCTAACATTTGATATACGTCAGGTTGTGAATACCATATACACCAGTTGACAAGTTGTCTAACATTTGATACTGGTCAGGTTGTGAAGACCATATACACCAGTTCACAAGTTGTCTAACATTTGATCGTGTATAGGTTGTGATTACAAGTTGACAAACTGCTAACATTTGATACTGTTAAGGTTGTGATAACCATAAACACCAGTTGTATACATCTGATACCGTGTAGGTTTTGATTACCATGACAACAGTTAACAAGTTGTGTAACGTTTGATATTGGTCAGGCTGTGAATACCATATACACCAGTTACAACCTGAACATTTGATAAAATTTAAGTTGTGTAACATTTGATAATGTTTAGGTTGTGATTACTATAAACATTAGCTGACAAGTTGTGTGTAACATTTGATATTGGCCGTGAACACCATACACACCAGTTGACAAGAATTAAATAACTTTTGATACAGAGACGAGGTTGTTAAAACAGGATGTGATGTCGTGAAATAAAATAAAATTCATAGCTTCACCCCAACCATTGTCCCAAAGGCCATGAGTATACATCTAAGGAACCACCACAGGAATGAAGCATGTGAACACCAACAAATACACATACTTTGTGGTAACCTATTTCAGATCATGGAATCGTGGATACAATATTTACCGGCAGTAATAGTTGTAGACGAACGCCCCCGGTAGTGCTTCATATTTCAAACACTTTAGATAAACAGGCGATAATGATCCATGTTTTGACCACCATCAATACCGTAAAAGTTCCAGTCAGTCCACATTTTGACCACGACCAATACAGTAAAAGTTCCAGTCAAGTTCACGATTATAGTCCAATTGTTGACCACGACCAATACAGTAAAAGTTCCAGGATGATGGTCCACAACAATTTGACCAGGTGACGACCAATACAGTAATAGCTCCAGTTAAACTCAGGATAATGGTCCACACTTTAACCACCACTGATTCTTATGACCAGTATCAATGTTTTAGATTGAGATCTCTTTATATAAGCTGCCTTCAATCCACCGAACATCATCAGCAGAATATCCACATTACGCTTGAGATTCTGATTTAGATCTTTTTCGCTTCTCAAATTCTTCATTTGATATTGGACTCTTGCCGTTTGAAGAGTTGTTGTGATATGCCGGTAAATTCCAACTAATGCGAGTAGGTCGTGATAAAATAGGCGTTGAATCAGATTCATTGTCAAAGTTTCTACGAGGCACTTTCGGAGATTTCCATTTAAGTTTATTTGGTACAGCAAACATGGAACTCGGCTGGATGACGTATCTGTAATAGATCAACAAAAATAAAATGAAATGGGGTTTAACATCCTACTGTTCTGCTCCGACAGAGCTAATGAAACGGACATGCGTCATACAGTGTGCTATGAGTTTAAATTTGCCTAGACAGTTACGCTACGGCCTACGGTTATATCAAATTCCAACTGTCAAGGGATCTCTTACATGCATGTCAATGTGTTCGTCCCATCCGAACAAGACAGCAGTCCTTGTCAGCGGTGTCCAGAAGATGAACTAACAGATAAAGAGATAGAAAGGATCATTGTTATAAAGAGAGAGAGAGAGAAATGGGGTTTAACGTCCACTCGACACCAACTAGGTCATTTCGGGACTAACATATGGTTTAATTTTATTTCAATAATTCGCTTGCGCGTAGGGGTCTTTAGCAGTGGGAGGAAACCGGAGGACCCAGAGAAAACCTTAAAGGTTGGACAGGCGACCCTACTCCTTGTCACGTACAACCGGGGATTCGAAACCACGCCAGTTGACTCAATGACAGGCTTTATGGTACAGCGCGCACCTGCTAACCATTCAGCCATCCAACCCCCCCCCCCCATTGTTATAAAGCATGATCAGTTCTCAATTGCGCCTAGATTGACCATTTTAGAGAAAGTGAGCACAAGTAGTTGCCTGAAAAGTAGAACACAGGCAGGTAGCAGAAACTGGATGTCAGCTGCTGGTCTTCCAGTCGCATGTAACGTCTCAGTTGCTGGGAGCCTAGGTGACTCAGTGAGTAAGACCTTGACACGCAAACGTCAGGAAATGACGTAACGTCAGAAAATGATGTTGATATAATGTAAATTTTACGTCATTTTTACGTTCTTTTTTGACATAAATCTGGAGTCAGGATGGCACGCTAATGTGGAGGTCCTTGTTCGATCCCTGCGTTGGCCGAGAAAGTTCTTCGGGAATTTCCGGCTGGTTCCTCCTTGTCAGTGGTGCAGGACCGAGGTTGCAGCAAAGGACAGCTGTATAGTCGTTCGGATGGGACGGAAAACCGAGGTCCTGTGTACACAGTGGCGTGCGCATAAAAGATCACTTGCCAATTGGAATTCGATATCAGAGTAGGCCGTAGTGCCAATGTCCGGGCAAAATGTTCCTCATAGCACACTGTATTACGTATGCCCACCAAAAGAACCATAAAATGTTAATCCTGAAATAAACCAGTTTGTTTCGGGTGGACATTAAACTTGTTATTAAATACTTACATCATGTCACCGTTCTTTAGTTTACGTTTCGGCGAAGGATTAACTATTACATATGATAGAATATTTCTCTCGGCTACACTTTCATCTGAAAAATCATTCATAGTACATCTAAATATTGACCTCATGAAATATAGTGTTGCCATGCAACGATTGTGTGCCCTGTGGTATGAAATAAAAAAAGCAGAATGCTGTGAGACAGGTTCTATGCTTGTGCACGCACCGACTCTCGCTGGCAGAGAGAGAGAGAGAGAAATGGGGTTTAACGTCCACTCGACACAAACTAGGTCATTTCGGGACTAACATTTGGTTTAATTTTATTTCAATAATTCGCTTGCGCGTAGTGGTCTTTAGCAGTGGGAGGAAACCGGAGGACCCGGACAAAACCCACAAGGTTGGACAGGCGACCCTACTCCTTGTCACGTACAACCTGGGATTCGAAAACACGCTCTCGCTGGCAAGATGCAAATACAATCTCACGCAATCTGATTACAATACAGGTCTTTATTTCGTTTCCTTCTTTTTATACTTTCGATGTCCTACACAACACGAAGATCTGACCAGTTGTACAAGCGTTTTTTGACCCTATGACGTCAGACATTGATTAATCAATCAGTGTTGACGTTTCTAGGGGTTTGCCCACAGTTCCGTGCAGAGGACGCCAAGAACTCGCCGTAACAGACTATTTCATTGGCTAATCCCTCACTTCAACTAGAACGCCTGTTATAACAACTTTTCCTGATCTATTGTAGTAAATAGATGAAACGAAATTGTAAACTATAAAAAACGAAACGAACTATTGATTCTCACGGGATCTTATAATGTTAATATTGGATGTTGAAATATGATGGTCTGCCTCCAGCTACAGTAAAACACTTACATGGAATGTCATCGCTTAAATCCAAACTTCTCATTCGACTATACACCAGTTCACTCGGCTGGTCAAAATCTTCATCCTGTTGGACGAACAGCTTTGCAGGAATGGATGGACGGGATCGAATATTGTTATGGCGTATTTTAGTATTGTTGTTTGAGAACTGAAATAAAGAAACAATATATTGTATGATTGAAAAAAACAGTTTTAAATGGTTGTCAAGCATGGAAATTGATAATATTCTCCAAATCAAAGTTCGCAGACCTAAACATTGAAATCTTTCACTATGACTTCATAGACATAAAATGTTTAAATAAATAAACTCCAACTATTCTAAAAACTTTTAACTTAGGTTCTCATATTTTGTAAAAAAAAAAAAAAGAAAAGAAAAGAAAAAAGTTTTCATTGATTTGTAAGTTAAAATGTTCTCAATAATAGCCCATTGTAGTATTTCTGAAATAATATATAAATAGTGATACAATAAGAGATGTGGTATTAGGTGTTCTAGATGTAATAAGATGTGGTATTAGGTGTTCTAGTAGGAATAACAGGTGGTACTATGTGTTCTAGTGGGAATATGATGTGTATTAGATGTTATAGTAGGAATAAGATGTAGTATTAGGTGTTCTGCGGGAATAAGTTGTGGTATTAGGTGTTCTGGGTGAATAAGATATGGTATGAGGTGTTCTAGTGGGTATAACATGTGGTAGTAGGTGTTCTAGTGGGAATAAGATGTTGTATTAGGTGTTCTGGGGGAATAAGTTGTGGTATTAGGTGTTCTGAGGGAATCAGATATGGTATGAGGTGCTCTAGTGGGTATAACAGGTGGTACTAGGTGTTCTAGTATGATAATGGCATGTTACTTTAACTTACAGGTTTTTCATCAAAAGATGATACGGATAAAGCAGGACGTCTCTCTGTTCTATAAATAGCTATGGGTATTTCCCCGGTGGTGGAACTTAACCCCTGATAGAGGTCATTGTAGGTGGGAAACTGGGCCAATGTAGCACGACGTACTCGAACCTTTAAATATAAATTAAAATGTCTACATCAATATCCAGAACAAAATTCTATTATTTCATTATTTTCTGTGATATCTATATCAGTTGCTCAGGCAAAATTTTCTCATAGCAGACTGTATAGTTTCTGTCCGTATTCATTAGCCTAATCCTTGCAAAATTTTCTCATAGCACACTGTATAGTGTCTGTCCGTATTCATTAGCCTAATCCTTGCAGAAAAGAAGGATATTAAACTCCATTAAATTTCATTTCATTTAGGTTTACTGAAGACTCAAGGGAGATAATTTAGTTCAGTTCTCAGACTGTCAATAAAAATGTTCAAAGATTGTTAATGGCTTCCAAAAGAATGGAATTGGCTTTAATATCTTGTCAACACAATACTTTTGTCATTCTGAGACTAACATATGGTTCATATCAACACAATGCTTTTGTCATTCTGAGACTAACATATGGTTCATATCAACACAATACTTTGTTCATTCTGAGACTAACATATGGTTCATATCAACACATTACTACCATAATTCTGAGACTAACATATGGTTAATATCAACATAATACTACCATAATTCTGAGACTAACATATGGTTCATATCAACACAATACTTTGTTCATTCTGAGACTAACATATGGTTCATATCAACACAATACTACCATAATTCTGAGACTAACATATGGTTCATATCAACATAATAATACCATCATTGTGAGACTAACATATGGCTAACATATACACAATACTACCATAATTCTGAGACTAACATATGGTTAATATCAACATAATACTACCATAATTCTGAGACTAACATATGGTTGATATCAACACAATAATACCATCATTGTGAGACTAGCATATGGTTAATTTTCATTTATATGAGTACAAGGGGTGTTGGATGGCTGAATGGTTAGCGTGCGCGCGCTGTATCATAAAGTCTGTCATTGAGTCGACTGGCGTGGTTTTGAATCCCCGGTTGTACATGGCAAGGAGTAGGGTCGCCTGTCCAACCTCGTGGGTTTTCTCTGGGTCCTCCGGTTTCCTCCCACTGCTAAAGACCCCTACGCGCAAGCGAATTATGTAGATAAAATTAAACCATATGTTAGTCCCGAAATGACCTAGTATGTGTTGAGTGGACGTTAAACCCCATTTCTCTCTCTCTCTCTCTCTCTCTCTATGAGTACAATGTCGTCCGAGGGTGGAGAGAGAGAGAGAGAGAGAGTTGGGGTTAAACGTCCACTCGACACGACTACGTGACCTCGGGACTAACATATGGTTCAATAATTCGCTTGTGCGTAGGGGTCTCTAGCAGTGGGAGGAAACCAGAGGACCCAGAGAAAACCCACAAGGTTGGACAGACGACCCTACTCCTTGTCACGTACAACTTGGGAATCAAAACCATAACTGAGGGTGGGGGAAGGGAACAATTTTGCTCGGAAACCAGTATTTCTTCTTCTTCTTTATTGAATTCAAACTGACAAAGTTTGTGTTGTTCTTATATCTTAAAATACTCACACTAGATAAATGTCCTGAATTTTGTTCAGCGTCAATACCCAGTAATAATCTCACAAAACTTATCAAATATCCTTTTACAAATGTCTGAAAAATAAAACAAATATATGTGTTACCATAGTTTATTGACAGGCCATTGTCCCAGGAACCACAGAATAGTAGGTCATGGTCCTAGGAACCACGGAATAGTAGGCCATTGTCCCAGGAATCACAGAATAGTAGGCCATTGTCCTAGGACCAACAGGTATCTTAGGGGCCACTGTTAAGTTTGACCTAGCCGCCAAAAGTAGGTAAATCTGGCCCCTAACTGTATGTCATTCCAAAGCTACTAAGTTTCATTCACAGAGTTTTCTAACCCTAACTCTAACCTAACTGTATGTCATTATTCCAAAGCTACAAAGTTTCGTTCACACAGTTTTTTAACCCCAACCCTAACCTAACCAGTTAGCACCCTCCTTTTTCATTAGCCCAATTGGAGCAAAAAAATAGAATGTGAAACACTATTTCATTTCATTTCAGCACCATTTAAACTTCTACAGCCATTGGTTGACCAATTCATCCAATTTATAGTTTTCTACAAAGATACAACATGTACTAGGAAAGTTTGTTAACTATAACATGTGGTATCAGATGTTCTAGAAACAGTCAGCTCACACAATCTCATGTATGACACCCAGCATTTAAGCTATTAAAAAATTTAATCAAGTCCAAATGCAAGTTCTGGTCAGTTTCTACTGATTTCATGATTCAGTCTTCAAGGGTTTGTAGAACTTTAAAACAGAATGATTGACTGATTGACTATATGTGATTGCCTGCAAATTAGCACTAATCTCTGATTACAATATACATCTTTTCAGAAATCCTCTTTTCAGGTTACATGTCTAAATAAAGGTCTTACATGAACATTACAAAAAAGTAATAAAAGAAAATGTTTAATGCCTTCTTATTTCTATTATAATTCATTAAAACTAATTCAAACCTTTTTTTAAAATTATATGAATTGGATTTGTGTCCGATAGACTTAAATTACTTCTTTGATGCTATAAAATTTGAGGCTAGTTATATTGGACAGATTTAAATGTGCCATAAAATGTAAATGAAAAGAAATTGAAATGTAATTGCCCATTACATGATTTTTGGAATTTAATCAATTACATTTCCATTACTCATTACTTTTGAAATCTTCCATTACATGGCCATTACTTAAAAAATGTAACGATTACATTCCATTACCATTATCATTACCCCCAGCCCTGCTTTAAACCGTAAATTTTATTTGTATCTGCGAACACTAAAGACATTATCAAACAAGACACCATCTCTCTTAATAACGTACAGAACAGTGGATGCTTACAGCTAACCCTGGATCCATTAGCTTCATTTCATATTTGTTTATAGCTTACAATGTTAGTTTAGTTTTTTTCTTGTCCGCAAGTTAGTCTTAGTCTTGTAGTTCGGTTCTCCTGCATTTTTACTAGACTACCTGCTGATTGAACAGGGGAAAACGTCTGTGTAGTTTGTCCTGTCCTCGGGTTTGTCTTTTCCATTTTGCTAGCATGTAGTGGCATCCTCCAGCACTTACTTTAAAAGATAAAATGAAGAAATTATAATTTAAAATATTTTACCTGATACAGTAATCTGTCTAACATACCAGCACTAAATACCTGACCCGAGGCAAACGGTAGACGGAATAGATGTGGTAAATTGGAGTTGGTCTCTTGTTTTAATTTCTGAAATAATAAACGTTAGGAATAACTATAGACAAAAGGGAGATAACTCAAATCAGAGAGAGAGAAATTGGGTTTGACATCCACTCGACACAAAGTAGGTAAAATTGGGAGTAACATATGGTTCAATTTTATTTCCATAATTCGCTTGCGCGTAGGCGTCTTTAGCAGTGGGAGGAAACCGGAGGAGAGAGAGAGAGAAATGGGGTTTGACTTCCACTCAACACAAACTAGGTAAATTTGGGACTAACATATGGTTCAATTTTATTTCCATAATTCCATAATTCAATGACAGGCCTTATGATACAACACGCAGGTGCTAACCATTCAGCCATCATTTCAGGACTAACATATGGTTTAATTTTATTTAAATAATTTGCTTGTGCGTAGGAGTCTTTAGCAGAGGGAGAAAACCGGAGGACCCTGAGAAAAACCTTGAGGTTGGACAGGCGACCCTACTCCTTGTCACGTACAACTCAATAACAGACCTAATGATAGAGCATGTACGCGCTAACCAATCGGCCATCCACCCCCCCGTCCACTCCACAACTCAGATCATTTGTAATAAAAGGTATCATTATTGTAATAAAAATAATTATTTGTAATAAAATTGGTTTAAATATGCCTAAAGGATTGAAATTATGATTAAAATCTCACTTTTTCTAATTTAGAAATAGACTGTGAGTAGGCATCGTGGGCTTGAAACTGCATAAATCTCATATTGGTAGCATCATTTAATTCTGTTATCACATTTGTGGAGGGAAACAAACTGAAAAAAAGAACACAAAAAAGATAGCTTGCCAGGCAATAAAAACTACGACGATTACGAACATGATTCACCAGAACTTAGGAAAATTATCATCTGATTTACGCAATTGTCATACAGGTTAATTGAGGGCAAATAAATCAGGGACCGCCCAAGAGCCGAGCACTGAAAAGGGCCCCATATCTTGGGGAGTCTTTCTTTAGGTGAGGAAGTTATTAAAAAACTGAGTTTAAATGATGTTTTCAAGAGTATACACTGAGTAGGAAGCCTAAGCATGGGGCATTCTTACCAATTTAACAAAAACAATTTATAAATCTAAAACTAAAAAGGTGTCCTCAAACTATGTAAAAACATGTTTAAACTTCCTTAGATTCTCTGTGTACAATGTTTCATTCAGAGTTTTCTAACCTCAACTGTAACCGAACTAGTCTAATAGCACAATTTCAACCAATATGGCATTGGTCAAAACGTTGGTCAACAAATTACTGATAATTACAAAATCTACTTGCAATTCAAAAAGAATTTTATGGTGCCAATAGTTCCTAATTTTCAGTAATAAATTTTTTTTACGACTAACTTTGTTATTTTTTGAACAGTAACAACTGTTTCTGCATCGGTTAAAATCTCTTCATTGGCGTCCGTATCACTCTCCTTATTAGCAACAACCAGATGTGTAGCCTTGTTTATACCAGCCACTAATAAATCATCAATACTGTAAAACAACGGTAACATGGTTCGTAAAGTCGTGAAATATGATACAAAGAGGGTAAATAATCTGTTGTCTTTAACTTCAATCAAGGGCAAGAGACAGAAATGGTTAAACCACTTGACTCAATGAAATGAAATGGGGTTTAACGTCCTACTGGTCTGCTCTGACTCGGCTAATGAAGACGGGCATACGCCATACAATGTGTGATATGAGGAAAATTTTGCCCATGCAGCAGCACTATATCCTACTCTTTTATCGAATTCCAACTGTCAAGGGATCTTTTACGTGCACGCCAATGTGTACACACGGGACCTTGGTTTTTCGTACCATCTGAACGACTAGACAGCTGTCCGTGTCAGGCCCTCCGTCCTGCATCACTGACAAGGGGAAACCGCGCCTGAAAATCTGGATGAACTTTCTCGGCCAATGCAGGGATCGAACACCTGACCTCCAGGCTAGCGAGCCGGCGTCTTACCCACTTAGCCACGTGATCCCCCGACTCAATGACAGAACTTATGATCTAAAGCGTGTGTGTTGGATCACCCAACTGTAAAGATTACATCTGGGCATTTATGGGATGAAAAGTTCAATTTGAGAAAAGGAGCGCAGACAGGAACTTTGTATGTAGAAATAAAAACCTTACTTCGTCATTTTCCCCTGCATCCAATAAACCAATGGGAAATGTGCGATAGTTTCAATAAACATTACATCCGGCCTGAAAAAATAAAAATATCCGATACTTATAATCTAAAACCTTTACAACAGTAAAAATACCCAAAACTATTAATTTAATACCTTTACAAAAATAGGTCAGAGAATTTCACAACAGTTAGAAACTGTAACCTTTGACCACATGGTCAATGGATGTTCAATTCTGACAGCTTACAGGGTGTTAATCCACAAGGTTAGATAAGTGACCATATTACTGGTCACGTACAAGCCTTGGCTTAACAGACTCAGTGACAGAGCTTATGACCTAAAACACACAGGTTAAACCAATCGACCAACCAACCACTTTTATAAACAAGCAAACTCAATCATCGATCCCACACACACACCATTAGAAATGTTTTAGACGGTACAGGGATAGATAATGTTATTGTACATGTTTTGAAAGGTACACGAATACTATTAATGTACAAGATGAGCAGCAAATAGGGTTGACCATCCCATTATATCTGCCATGGAAAAAGTCTGATTTGTTTCTGTGGAACACAAAAACTATTGAAAGGAGAAATTTCTGATTAGCATAAATTCACGATAAGTTTATGTGTGTACAAAGATTCCTCTTGAGTGGTTAACGAGATATACTTCAGAAATATTACAGGAAAGGACACACTGTCTCAAATTTCAATATTGTGGTGCTGTTTGGTTTATTTGATAGAAATAATGACAAACTTACACTTGATCAAAATTGTTTTATTTGATAGAAATAATGTCTGACTTACTCTTGTTCAAGTAGAAGAATAATAGGACTGAGGTTATTAACGCTAAGATAATCTGATCGTAATGGTACGATAAAATTATAAATTCCTGTACTACCATATCCTGCTACCAGAATAATCAACTGTTGATCCCACCGATCATCTTTAGCTGTTTTAAATAAACAATGTTCACATGCCTAAAATAAACATAAAATAAACAATGTTCACACGCCTAAAATAATTAAATATCGTAAATAGATAAATATCGTTAAATAATAAATAAATAAAAAATAAATATCGTTCATAGAAAAATATTGTTAAATAAAAAATGAATAAATAAAAAATAAATATCGTAAATAGATAAATATAAATAAATCAATAAATAAATAAATATTGTAAATAGATAAATATCTTTAAATAGATAAATAAATAAAAAATAAATAAATAAATAGGCCTATTGTGTAAGTAATTGTTTAGTATTTGTAACTGTTAAAAGATATGCCATAGAACGTACCTGTCCCCATTGTGTACAACATAATGGTCGAGCCTCTTTATGAAGATAACATATAGTTCGTCTAGTTCCCACGTATAATGTACTTGGAGGTGGTCCTGTTATAAAACTGTAACAAAATCAAAATATATTTCATTGATAGAAATTTAAATAAGTAGAGTTATCCCCCTTCGATCTACCGGTTACACATACTGGTACAATGGATCATGTATAAGTTGATAATCCACAAAATTCATCAAATACAATGTTCTGTTTAGGTCAACCCCATACTCTTCTTTTCAATTTTAGTTTATAGGGTCTATCAATGAGTCAAATGGCGTGGGTTTGATTCCCCGCTTGTACATGACAAGGAGTAGGGTATCACCTGTCCAACCTTGTGAGTTTTCAATGGGGTTTAACATCCACTTGACACAAACTAGGTCATTTCGGGACTAACATATGGTTCAATTTTATTTCCATAATTCGCTTACACATAGGAGTCTTTAGCAGTGGGAGGAAACCGGAGGACCCGGAGAAAACCCACGAGATTGGACAGACGAGCCTACTGCTTGTCACGTACAACCGGGGAATCGAAACCATGCCAGTTGACTCAATGACAGACTTTATGATACAGCGCGCACGTGCTTACCATTCAGCCATCCAAGCCACCCCCCAACCCCGACATTCAAAATGAAGACAGACCTACTTCTATTAAATTAAAAAAACTAGGCCAATCTTCTTAAATTTAATGTTTGCCACAATTTTGAGATCATGTGATTTTTCTTTCATTTTATTGTAAACCACCAGTTGTAATAATTTGAATTAATTGCCCGATTGTGTTTTTTTTTTTGTTCATTTGATTTTACTGATTTGCAGTAATTCAACAATAAACAACAAACATTATCTAAACCAATTTTTTTTTCCGTTTATGTTAACCAGTCTGCACTTTGCTTAAGGGAGAAATGGATCGTAACGTTTACTTGACTCAAACTAGGTCATTTCGGGACTAACATATGGTTCAATTTTTATTTCAATAATTCACTTGTGCGTAGGGGTCTTTAGCAGTGGAAGGAAACCGTTGGACAGGTGATACCCTACTCCTTGTCATCGAAACCGCACCACTTGACTCAATAACAGACCTTCTGATCTAACAAGCATTCATTAACCATTCGGACAGCCCCCACATCCCGCCCCCTCATGTTTTTGTGTTTGGTAGTGTGTGGTTACTAATTTGCAGGATTTCAACGCTAAAAACAAGAAACATTAACTAAACAAATCAGTTTTTGAATCAGTGTATAAACCAACGGTTGTTACTAAAGCTCACCTTTCCTGTCCCATATCATCGTAATACTGCAGAATTTTCCCAGATTCTTGTTGCGGAAATCGTTCCAGTGTTTCCGTTCCTTTTTCAGCTGTAACTGGATCTAGATTCTTGCCGAGATCTTTATCGTTTTTCATCTTCAGGAGTGGTGTTGACACTGATTCACAGAAAGAACAATAGAATTTTCAATAGGGCCATTTAAGAGTCTGATTATCGTTTTCAAATCACCGGGTTTTTCAATACAGCCATTTAAAGGGACAACAACACTCTTGCTGGCTTGACAGGTCCAGAAAATAAGAAATAGCCTTATTCTAAGTATTAGATGTTTAAGTGTCCTACCTGTTGTGTAAATTATCCATTACATACTATTTCACTTGTCCAGAGGAATCGAAAATATTTTTAAATCCAAGTCACATTTGAAAAGCTTTACTTCAGGCTTTTCAAATCATTAGTTGAAATTTTCCAATTTTTTAAATTAGGTGTTTTAAGATGAAATTTGTATCACCAGTTAATTGGAATATTGTAAAATAGTACAATTTGTTGACTAGAATAAAGAGTGGGACATATTATTCTGTTACAACAAGAGTGGTATTGAGCCTTTAAGAGTCTGAGTATCGTTTTCAAAACACCAGGTTTTCCCCGTTACTATCAATATGCTGTAGTAAGAACTATGGTCCCCAGTTCTTTTCGTTATTTGAAAATCATTGTTTATGACTGGAAGTGGGGGTGGAGGTGGATGGCTCAATGGTTAGTGCATTGCATCATGAAGTCTGGCATTGAGTCAGCTTGGCGTGGTTTCGATTCCCCGGTTGTACATGACAAGGAGTAGGGTCACCTATCCAACCTCGTGGGTTTTCTCCGGGTCGTCAGGTTTCCTCCCACTGCTAAAGACCCATTCGCGCAAGCAAATTGTTGAAATAAAATTGGTTTGTGTCAAGTGGACGTTAAACCTCGTTTCTCTCTCCCTCTTGTTCATGATTGTGAGGGAATAGAAATCAAGTAGATTCAACCCCCAGGATAAAATGTTGTACTAGAGTTCTTGTTTCAGATATATTTGCCGTCGTACCTGACTGACAGTTAAATTCATCCTATTTTAAGTTCTCGGTATTCGAGAGAGAGAGATAGATAGAGAGAGAGAGAGAGGGGGAGAGAGAGATGGGGTTAAACGTCCACTCGACACAAACTGGGTCATTTTGGGACTAACATATGGTTTATTTTTATTTCAATAATTCGCTTGCGCATAGGGGTCTTTAGCAGTGTGAGCAAACCGGAGGACCCGGAGAAAACCCACGAGGCTGGACAGGCGACCCTTCTCCTTTCCACGTACAACCGGGGATTCGAAACCACACCAGTTGACTCAATGACAGGCTTTATGCTAGCCATTCAGCCATCCACACCCGTCCCCCCCTTCTGGTATAATACTTCCAGTATTGAGACAATTGAGTATTCCAACATGCTGTGTAATCAGGCATATTGTATCCACCCTGTACGATGTCCAGTGTATTATAATTTGTGTGTGATAGGTGGTGACAGATGCTTTATGTCTAGGTTGGTTAGATAATTTATACTAATAAAGTCTGTGATGGGGGCCTTATGTCTACCCTTGTGTATGGCACTTCTATTAGGTTATGATTAAATTTCCGGACAATGAGGTGAAAGCGGACCAAAGAGCGTAATCCTGTATATATATATTGGTACTAACCATCCTGGCTTTCGTTATGTAATCTAGCTGATATTGTTTTACCAAGTTGACTTGTTATTGTACTAAATACACTTTCTTCATCGTCACAATCAGCATCATCTTCACTCTGTAACCATTTCTGTATCTCAGACGCAATCAATTCTATCAGATAAATCAAACAAATAATATAAACTCAAACATCGATATTATAAATTCAAGTTACAATAATATAAACTCAAGTTTCAATAATTTAAACTCAAGTTTCAATAATTTAAACTCAAGTTTCAATAATTTAAACTCAAGTTTCAATAATTTAAACTCAAGTTTCAATAATTTAAACTCAAGTTTCAATAATATAAACTCAAGTTTCAATAATATAAATTCAAGTCTTAATAATATAAACTGAATTTTTGATAATATACTATTCAAAAAAAGTAGGGGATATTTGATTTTTAAGTGTTATTAAAGTCACCTAATGAAACTGACGAAGAAACAAATGACAAAATGAAATGAAGTTCACATTCATCGATTTATTCCAAATGATCGTTAGACTAAGTAAGGCACAGACTGACCATTATAAGGGTAAAATGATACCCGGGGTCAAACAGCAAAGTTACCACAGCATCACAACCAAGTCAGTAACGGGTAAATCCTCCTCTGTTTGCCAAACAAGCATTGATCCGACGTGGCATACTCCTAATGAGACGTCTAAGGTCATTTTGGTCCAGATTGTCCCATTCCTGTTGCAACGCAGCAGCAAGTTCTTGGACATTGGCAGGACGTTGTTGACGTTGACGTAACCTCTGTCCAAGCATGTCCCAGACATGCTCGATGGGGGAGAGGTCGGGACTCAGTGCTGGCCAAGGTAATGTGGTGATGTTCTGTTGTTGGAGGTAACCTGTAACGATCCTGGCCCTGTGAAATCTTGCGTTGTCATCCTGGAAGATGAAACGCCGGCCATGACGTCGTGCGAACGGCACAACATGGACTGCCAAGATGTTGTCCCGGTAGTACTGGCCTGTAACACGCCCTGCAACAACATGTAAAGCCGTTCTTCCAGCAACAGTGATGCCTCCCCACACCATAACAGAACCACCTCCAAATCGATCATGTCTGATGACGTTAACGTCTTGGAAGCGCTCATTTCGACGACGCCACACCCTCCTACGTCTGTCCAAAAAATCAACAGTGAACCTTGACTCATCTGAAAACATCACATTGCTCCAGCGTCGATTATCCCAGTGTTGACGATCCCTACACCAACGACGTCTTGCCTGAATGAGATGATCTCTCAAACAAGGGATCACGCGAGGACGTCGGGCTCGAAGGTGACCCCTATGCAGTCGATTCCGAATCGTCTGGCCACTCACTCTCACACCAGTGTCGGTTTGAAGACGAGCGCTGATCTGATTTGCTGTGATGACACGATTTCTCAAGGCAAAGGTATGGATAAATCGATCCTGGGCTTGAGTTGTCGCCCTTGGTCGACCTGAGCGTGGTCTGTCCTGTACAGATTGTGTATCACGGTATCTGGACCATAGCCTGCTTATGACAGACTGAGAAACATTCATCGTCCGCGCCACAACCGCCTGTGTTGTGCCGATCTGTAGCATGCCAAGGGCATGTAACCTTTCATTTTGGGTAAGCCGACGCATATCAAAATTTGTTTTCTGGTCACTAAAACAATTAAACTGATGTTTCCACCCTGGAATTCAATGCCACAATGACTGTAACATTCAAAGTCAGAGTCGTGCAAATCTTGGGTTGGACCCCCATGATGATCCCAAGCATCACCTGCATTCCATGCGGTAGCTATTGGTGCGTTTGGGCGTCACATGTAACTGGAAATGTTTCTTCTGTTAGGTTCTATAGTGACTTTTTTCGTAGTCATTTGCATATTTTAGTATTATGCCCCCAAAATCAAATATCCCCTACTTTTTTTGAATAGTATATAAACTAATATAAACTCAATTTTAGATAATATAAACTAATATAAACTCAATTTTTGATAAAATAAACTCAATTTTTGATAATATAAACCCAAGTTTCAATAACATAAACTCAAGTCTCAATATCTGGTAATAGCATTTCAAGTTTTAATGGGTGGGTTGGATGGCTGAATGGTTAGCGTGCGCGCGCTGTATCATAAAGTCTGTCATTGAGTCGACTGGCGTGGTTTAGAATCCCCGATTGTACGTGACAAGGAGTAGGGTCGCCTGTCCAACCTCGTGGGTTTTCTCCGGGTCCTCCGGTTTCCTCCCACTGCTAAAGACCCCTACGCGCAAGCGAATTATTGAAATAAAATTAAACCATATGTTAGTCCCGAAATGACTTAGTTTGTGTCGAGTGGACGTTAAAGCCCATTTCTCTCTCTCTTTCTCTCAAGTTTTAATATAAACTCAAGTTTTAATATAAACTCAAGTTTTAATATAAACTCAAGTTTTAATATAAACTCAAGTTTTAATAATATAAACTCAAGTTTTAATAATATAAAGCCAAATTTCAAAAATATAAACTCAGATTTCAATAATATAACCTTATCTTTGATTTAAAGGGAGTCATGGTGTCGGTAAGTGAATGAGCATGACACTGGCTCACTAATCAGGAGATTAACATGGTGCTTTTAGAAGAAAACTAGTGATTGTATCCCATAACCAGCGGCTGCCAGGCAGGATACGCCCACATTTTCGAGAGATGGATAGAGAACAAGCTAAGAAGAAAGTGATTTTTCCTACAATCAAGGGCCATAATTCAGGAAATTAAAATTCAATATGCGCGAATATCGAAAAAAACCTAGATCTTTGGGTTATAAACTTACATTTCAAGTTTCAACAAAATCGGATAAAAATTGTGACCTCTATAGGGTCCACAACCTTGATATACCATATTTTTACGCTATTTGAGAATGAAGGGCAGCCATTTTGTCTGTCAGTTTTGGGCAGATTTTCACAAAATTCGAACTCAGCTGTCCTTAGGGTGTACTGGTGTAATAATAATACATTTTTTTTAAATTGGATAAAAATTATGAACTCTATAGGGTCCACAAGCTAAAAACACGATTTTTCGTACAATCAGGGGCCATAATTCAGGAAGTTAGGGTCAGATATGCGCGAATATAGAAAGGAACCGAGATCTTTGGGTTATAAACTTACAGTTCAAGTTTCAACAAAATCGGATAAAAATTATGACCTCTATAGGGTTCACAAGCTAAAAACGCGATTTTTCGTAAAATCAGGGGCCATAATTCAGGAAGTTAAGGTCCGATATGCGCAAATATCGAAAGGAACCGAGATCTTTGTGTTATAAACTTCCATTTCAAGTTTCAACAAAATCGGATAAAAATTGTGACCTCTATAGGGTCCACAACCTTGATATACCATATTTTTACGCTATTTGAGAACGAAGAGCGGCCGTTCTGTCGGTCAGTTTTGGGCCGATTTTCACGAAATTCAAACTCAGTCGTCCTTGGGGTGCAACGGTGATATAATAATACGATTTTTTAAATCGGATAAAAATTATGACCTCTATAGGGCCCACAAGCTAAAAACGTGATTTTTTGTACAATCAAGGGCCATAATTCAGGAAATTAAAATTCAATATGCGCGAATATCGAAAAAAACTAAGATCTTTGGGTTATAAACTTGTAAACATTTCAAGTTTCAACAAAATCGGATAAAAATTGTGACCTCTATAGGGTCCACATCCTTGATATACCATATGTTTACGCTATTTGAGAACGAACAGCGGCCATTTTGTCTGGCAATTTTGGACCGATTTTCACGAAATTCGAACTCAGTCATCCTTAGGGTGCAACGGTGATATAATAATACGTTTTTTTAAATCGGATAAAAATTATGACCTCTATAGAGTCCACAAGCTAAAAACGTGATTTTTCGTACAATCAGGGGCCATAATTCAGAAAGTTACGGTCCGATATGCGCGAATATCGAAAGGAACTGAGATCTTTGTGTAATAAACTTACATATTAATACGGTTTTTTAAATCGGATAAAAATTATGACCTCTATAGGGTCCACAAGCTAAAAACACGATTTTTCGTACAATCAGGGGCCATAATTCAGGAAGTTACGGTCCGATATGCGCGAATATCAAAAGGAACTGAGATCTTTGGGTTTCGTACAATCAGGGGCCATAATTCAGAAAGTTACGGTCCGATATGCGCGAATATCGAAAGGAACTGAGATCTTTGTGTAATAAACTTACATATTAATACGGTTTTTTAAATCGGATAAAAATTATGACCTCTCTAGGGTCCACAAGCTAAAAACACGATTTTTCGTACAATCAGGGGCCATAATTCAGGAAGTTACGGTCCGATATGCGCGAATATCGAAAGGAACTGAGATCTTTGGGTTATAAACCTACATTTCAAGTTTCAACAAAATCAATCGGATAAAAATTGTGACCTCTATAGGGTCCACAAGCTAAAAACGTGATTTTTCGTACAAACAGGGGCCATAATCCATGAAGTTTCGATCCGATACATGCCAATATCGGAAGCAGCCAAGATCTTTTGGGGATAAACCTATATTTCAAGTTTCGTCAAAATCGGACAAGAATTGTGACCTGTAGAGAGTCCACAAACAAATTGTGGACGGACGGACGGACGGACGGACGGACGGACAGGGGCGACGACAATATACATCCTCATGAAAATGTGGGCGTATAAAAACTGTGTTCTGTTAATGTGTTTACCGATGCTTAAATGCCACTCAAAGATTATAATCAGAGATTCCTGTGTTTGCTGAGAACATTCCTCAGGATATGTCCAGAGTTGTTTCCCTTTGTCAGTTTGTGCAGGATGGAGGGTCAAAAACCAATTAAGGTTCTGTGTATACTATAAAGCAGAGATCAAAATACAAGTAGGCCGTAGCAATATTTCATAAATATTGTCAGTTTGGCAGCTTTGACATTTCTTACGTTGTGCTAAAACACGATTAGCCATATGTATGATAAAACATATTTACTCTTACATTGTGCTAAAACACCATTAGTCATGTATGATAAAACATATTAACCTACCAATATTTTTAGTTCTGACCGAATCAACAGATGTCTCTTCAGGACTGCCAGTTATTTTGGAATATTCCTCACGAGTCATTCCCAGATAAAAGCAGAAGTCTGACCCTTTCAGGACATGATCGGCGCCCGGATTTAACTGTAGGCGTGGTTCCGATTTGTTGACATCTAAAACAGCCACTAAGCATACACCATATCTATAAAGAGAGAGATGGGATTAGAAACTCAACACAAACCAGGTTATTTCGTGACTAACATATGATTCTATTTTATTTCACTAATTGGCTTGCACGTATGGGTCTTTAGCAGCTAGAGAAATCCGGAAATTGGACAGGCGACCCTGCTCCTTGTCACGTACAAGTGTGGGATGGAAACCACGCCATTTGACTCTAGGACAGACCTTGTGATCTAAAGTGTACAACTTTTATTCAGTTACTAAGAACGAACAATGACGCAGCATAAGCATATGCGCTTGACATCAATTTGCCATAAAACCCATAGAATAATTGTATCGTGTAACCTGTAAACACCTTTCCAATACGTTGCATTCAACTGTTGTATGGCAGAGAGATAAACTAGGTCATTTCGGGACTAACATATGGTTTTAATTTTATTTCAATAATTTGCTTGCGCGTCGGGGTCTTTAGCATTGGGAGGAAACCAGAGGGCCTGGAGAAAACCCACGAGGTTGGACAAGCGACCCTACTCCTTGTCACGTACAACCGAGGATTCAGAACCACGCCTGTTGACTCAATGACCAACTGTGTATGAATTTGTTGAATCATGTAAAATACAAAAAATGAGCCAATATTTGATGTTTCAGTTCCTACCTTTGATGGGCATCTACAGAAGCTTCTGTGAATTTTTTACCCTCGTAGATTCTAAAGAAAGAACTTTTACACAGCTGTATATGATAAACCTCCATTCCAGAATGACGACCATAAACTTGTTGCCATGGTTCATTAGCCAACTCACCTTCTCTATAACAAAATAACAGAGTAGAAAATTGTGTAATTACAATAATATTAGAGTAATTGTAATAATAACAGTGTAATTTCAACAATAGACAGGTAATAATAAAAGTGTAATTACAACACTAAAAGTATGATAATAATAAAAGTGTGATTTAAATAATAAAAGTGTAATTTAAATAATAAAAGTGTAATTTAAATAATAAAAGTGTAATTTTAAATAATAAAAGTGTAATTGTAATAATAAGTGTAATTATAATAATTAAAGTGTAATTATAATAATCAAAGTGTAATTTACAATAATTAAAGTGTAATTAAAAGTGTAATTCCAACAGTAAGAGTGTAATTATAATTATAAATTTTTAATCATAATAATACATGTGTAATTACATTAATGAAAGTGTAATTGTAATAAAACAGTGTAATTGTAATAATAAAAGTGTAATTACAACACAGGCAGTGTAATTGCAATAATAAAAGTGTAATTATAATAATAACAGTGTAATTGTAATGATAAAAGCGTAATTACAACACAGACAGTGTAATTAAAATAAAAGAAGTGTAATTACCTGCCTCTGGAGGTATGTAGTAATAACGTAACTAGGGTAGATAGACCAGGATATAAACAGTTGTTAGCTAATAGAGCATATTTAAACTCATCTTCACAAACCACATGCTCAGCAAACTTCACATGCATTTTATTCTCTGCTTTAAATAGTTGAAGATACTGTCGACATTTTGGAGCAAAATCTTTCACAGCCCATGATCTGAGTATAGTGTGTTGATCCTAATAAAATATGAAGTGAATAATTAATTGACCAAAAATAATTAATCAACAAAATAATTCTGACAAACGTTTTGAGCTTGGCACTATTAAATATGATCTTAGAGTTTGATAAAGTAGAAAATTTGAGGCTATAATGTTTTGACAATCCAGTGTAAAATTGGTTAAATCTCAACAAAAATTTTTCAACAAAGACAGATCAACCATTTTATTTTTCACTCAAATTAAAGGGGCATTATAAACAGCTGGCAGTTCGCACTACAATTGTTAAAAACTAGATAATGTGAAGGGAATATGCTGAAAATATCAGTCAGATTGCTCCACTCTGAACCAAGATATTAGCATTTGAATTTTAGGCCTAGCCTCGGTCATCACTACTTAAGTCGGTACGATGAAAAACATAGTCTCGATTATCCATATTTGGATAATCATGAATAAACGTTGAGCAGCAAATCGGATTCCAATCCAGAGAAAATCTGACAAGATGCCTCGAGAGTTGATTCAGGTCTTTTCGTTTTAATTAATGTCTAATTAATAGGTTATATAACATGTCAGGCCTAAAGAAAGACCTGCAATAGGCAGATTTAACTCTTGCATAATGTATGTTTAAGGAGTTCAAATGTCAAATATGATTTTAATGTTTCATCAAAACAACCAATTGAAAATCTACAACTTACTGCTTTGTTTCTATCCCTCGCATTTTTTGGCGCCAAAAAGAAACAGGCATCTGCTGAGTTTATTCGACATCTTTTCAGATCCACATCCTTCAAGGCAGACCCTCGGATATAAACTACACGATTCGCCCATTTTGGATCTTTTAAGATCATCTGCATATCGTTTTCTAGTTCCTTTGTACTGACCAGTACAACTGAGTGTTCCTGAAATAATAGATAGAGAGGAATGGGGTTTAACATCCACTCGACACAAACTAGATCATTTTAGGACCAACATACTGTATGGTCGATTTTATTTCATTTCAATAATTTGTTAGCACATAGCAAGCCTGGAAATAAGGCACCTGTCACAGACATTATCAGGCACTAAACCTCTGGTGCCTGTCATTTTGTCCGTGATTTGTCTTTTTTATTGATATTATTAATACATGTCCAGCACTAAGTTGAAAATGTCTGGTAGTATTTCATTGGTGCCTGACATTTTGTCAGGTAAATCTACAACCGTTGTTTCCAGGCATGGCGCATAGGGATCTTTAGCAGTGGGAGGAAACTGGAGGACCCGGAAGAAAACCATGCGGTTGGACAAGCAACCCTATTCCTTGCCACGTGCAAGCAGGGAGTCGAAACCATGCCACTTGTCCCAATGACAGACCTTATGATCAAACGAGCATAGTTTAACCTTTCGGTCATCCAATGCCCCTGGCACTAACCAAGCTCATTAAGACGTGTATATACTATGAAGTATGCTATGAGGGAAAACTATGGTCTACCCTTATTTTAATTTCCAAATTTTAGGGGATCTTTAACGTGCTGTCAGTGGTATATATATGGGACCTCAGTTTCCATCTCATACGAACAACTAGATGGTTTTCCTTACTAGGCTGGAAACTCAGCTGGAGAAATCCCAAGAACCCTTCTCAGTCAACATTTAGATGAAACCCATTACCATCTGGTTAGCGAGCCAGCTCGATATTCACCAGGCCAGTTGTTTCTTTGAAGGCTGATAACGTAAACCAGATTTACTCTTTGTTTCAACACAAATGTGAAATACTTCAAGGTTTTGCTTATTAAATTGTTTTTTGAAATGTTACAGAAAGCCCCAGTCATTAGTAAATATATTTAAACTCGAGACACTATAACAGGACAGAAGAATCTAGACGTACCTAGATATATAAACAATGACACAGTAAACCACATATTTACATCACTGCTACATTCTACCCTCGAGATGCTCCTCAGAGTTGTTTTAGAAAGAATAAGCCCTCCCATGTCTGAAAAGCTGTTTGACCCCACGTTAGGTGTCTTAATGTGTGACATGATGTTCCTGTTGGGAATCTGTCCCATGATCCAAGGCATGGAATTCCCAGTTAGCCAAAGGGAATTCCCCATGACGGAGCCAGTTTTGTAGAAAATCAGGAAGTTTTGTAGAAAATCAGGAAGTTTTGTAGAAAATGAGGTAGTTTAGGGTAAAACCTCCAAGTTTTAGTTTGGTAAAAAAAATAAGTTCTAAGTGTCTAGCAATCTAACTTATTTCACGTAAGTTTTTTCATACAAATCGTATTACTATAACAGATTACCTCAAGTTTTGGATGGGCATAAAATTCATTTAAAAAGTTCATAACAACTTCTGTATTGGGTGATTTAAGACAGACGACAACATGGCGATAACGACTTGATTCTCCTTTCTTATATTCTCCACCAGATTTCTTCTGTTGTATCCATGTTGACGCGATTTCTTCTAGCTGCAAAAAAAAGCCATGAAATAATATTACTGCAGAGAGAGAGAGAGAGAGAGAGAGAGAGAGACTAACATACGGTAAAAGAAGTGATCAGGTAGACAAAGGAACCCACCCTTGAAATAATGAAATGAAATGGGGTTTAAAGTCCTACTGTTCTGCTCCGACTAGGCTAATGAAGACAGGCATACGCCTACTCTTATATTGAATTCCAACTGCCAAGGAATCTTTTATGTACATGCCAATGTGTACACAGGACCTCTGGTTTTTTGTCACTAACGTTGTCCTTTGTCAGGCCCACTTACTTCCTCGAACAATGCAGAGATCGAACATGTGACCTCCAGGTTAGTGAGCCAGCACCTTACCCACTAAGCCATTGTTTCACCCTAGAACTTCTAATGTCGGGCATAATTCTTCTGATGCCTCTCATTTTTTCCGTAACTGATTTGTGATATGTTTTTGTTTCTATTATTATTTTAAATGCACGACATTTTCAAAATGTTTCTAGAGATTCAATATTTGATGTATTTTCAAAACCCTACATTACCAAGATGTCTTGTTCAAAGAATGTGACAATTTCTAACATTATTCATATCATCAAAAATATTTTCAAGATTCTTTATGTATAAAAATGATGATCATGAACCAAGACTTTAAAACAGGTAGATGAATCTCACCTGTCTCGGTATGTAACAGGTAGATGAATCTCACCTGTCTTGGTATGTAACAGGTAGATGAATCTCACCTGTCTCGGTATAAAACAGGTAGATGAAACTCACCTGTCTCGGTATAAAAGTGAATGCTACTATAATCATGACAAACATGAAAAGCTGTCCAAGCCAAATGTCGGGCGATATATCTCCGTATCCCACGGTACTAAACGTAACAACAACAAAATACATGGATTCAAACATGGTCAATGATTTCTCCTCGCTACCTCTCTGTATATGCTGTATACCACAAATACTGAAATACAAAATTTATATAAATAACTCAAAATATGAAGGAAATAGGGTTTAACATCCATTTGACACAAACTAGGTCATTTTGAGACTAACATATGGTTCAATTCTATTTCAAAACTTTTTAGAATTAAGTAATAGATTTTAAGTACTGTAATCGTCATTTATCATTACCATCTCTAGATTCTGTTTCCATATTTGTACACGTTCAGGCCTTAAACCAAAATAGTCATTATGTATATCAATTAACCTTTTATTTGTAAAATATTATTGTATACTTGCACAATTATATTAATTAATAACACAATATGAATAGTTTGGACTATATTCATGTATATAAGTAAACTAATTGTAATTATATTGTTTTGTTGAAAGGAGAGGGGTGATATAGGCCTAGCCTGTTCCCCTATCCCATTCTTATTGAATAAAATATAGTTTAAAAAAAAAAAATTCTATTTCAATAATTCGCTTGCGCGTAGAGGTCTCTAGTAGTGGGAGGAAACCGGAGGAACAGGAGAAAACCCACGAGGATGGACAGGCAGCCCTACTCCTTGTCACGTACAAACCACGCCAGTTGACTCAAAGACCGACCTTATGATACTATGCACACACGTTAACCATTCGTCCCGTTTACCCCTCCTTTATAAATGTTATAAAATTTTGAAATTGTAATCTCTAAAATGGTTCATTTCTGTTTATATAAATATATGGAATTAAACCTGCCGCCATGTTGTTCTCCATGAACATTTATTGATAGGCCTGTTTTAAATCTGACTGAATCCAAAATAAATTAAAAATAAATTCCCAAATAATGATCAGTACCTCAACTTTATGAGAACTGTGTCAAAGACAGGGTTGGATTTGTTTGTTGGCAACAAGACAATTATAGACAAATGGAAATATGAAATTTAATTATAAAGGTACAACACAAAGCACAAAAAAAAGCTGTCAATGGACCTGCATCATTAACAAGTAGAACCAAGCCATAAATCCTGAGGAACTTTCTCGAACCCAGGACGTCCAGGGTTATAGTATAAAATTAGTACCTCGAGATAGAATGAAAAGTCGATATCTAAACATGACTTTTATTGTTTTAATTTTAAAATCTGTCAGACTGTATCATGAAATAAATCATAAGGTTTGCATTAGCATTTTAATTGCTAATAAAATAAAGCTATTTATGCATACCAAATCTCACAGACAATAACATACATATTAACTACGCATAAATAAAGTAAAAAGATTTTTAATATGTATATTATTCACTTTTTACGTTTTAATCATATATTTGTTTTGTCATTTTTTTTTTTTTAAATATCATATTATGTTTATTGTAAAGCGTCATTGAGCACTTTTGTGGAAATGGCACTACATAAACGCTTATAAATAATAAATAATAACATTGACCTTATAATAAGGTATGTATTATAAGATCCATGATAATAATCAAATTAAGAGACTTTCAATCTGATTGCCCTTTAAAGAGAAAACGAGCAATGTCCACACAACAAATTAATTTATGGTAAATTTAATTATTTTTTTTAAACTATAGTTTATTCAATAGGAATAGGATTGGGGAACAGGCTAGGCCTATATCACCCCCCTTTAGTTTACTTAAATACATGTATAGTCGAAACTATTCATATTGTGTTATTAATTAATAAAATTCTGAAAGTATACAATAATATTTTTTTTCAGATAAAAAGGTTCTTTGAAATACATAATGACTAATTTTGGTTTAATTCCTGAAAGTGTACAGAATCTAGTGATGGTAATGATAAATGATGATTTCAATACTTAAAATCTATTACAAAATTCTAAAATATTTTGGGTAAATTTAATTCATAAATCAGGTGCTACAAGGTTAGAGTAGCAACCCTACCTGCGTTTTCACTTCCCAATTCTGTCATTTGGACAGTTACTATATTGGATAATACTATATTTTGATAATACTATATTTTGATAATACTATATTTGTATAATACTATATTTATACTTACGTTGTGAAAACCAGACATAATAAGGTTATATTCAGTATCAACATCTGCTGTGATAACGTCACAGAAATCGTCTGAAATCTTTGTTTTCGTAGGTGAAGATCATTCTGAAATACAATAATGTGCAATATTAATGAAATGAAACTGAACGCCCTATTTTTCTACTCCAACTGGGCTAACCGTTTGTCCTCAGTTTTTCATCCCATCCAAAAAACTAGATTTGTTTTGTTTGATAACAACCATAAAATCATTGTTGATACCTTGCTCCTATCAAATTCCATATAAGTTTTATGTTTTATTCACAAGATATAGCGGGGTTGGGTGGCCGAATGGTTAGCCCGTGGGTGCTGCATCATAATGTCTGTCATTGAGTCAACTGAATTCCCCGGTTGTAGGTGACGAGGAGTATCGTGGCCTGTCCAACCTCCTGGGTTTCCTCCTGGACCGTCAGTCTCCTCCCACTGCTAAAGACCCCTACACGCAAGCGAATTAATGAAATAAAATTTAACCATGTTAGTCACAATATATATGATTAAACAGATTATATAGACTTACAAACAATCTAGCTAGAGCTGATCTAGCTAGCCAACAATTCATAAAGATGGGTAAAAACATGTTCTGTAACAATACTGGATAAAAAACCTGAAATAATCATACAAAAATATACTGGGCAAATAGCACTCAGTCTATAATATCTCTTAACAAAAAATATTGTGGTTAAAAAATTCAGTAACTTCTGGGCAGAAATAACATCCAAATTGTATTTCACTGCAATGCCCACAGTCTATCAATCTCATGTTCTCCCCAAATGGTTGTGACCTGGCTAGGGCCCGGCTGACAGGAGGCAGACCCTAGGGCCCGGCTGACAGGAGGCGGACATTAGGGCCGGGCTGACAGTCAAACCTAATTTGACCTACCACATCTAAGATCGTAGCATTATGTCAAAGTGGGCCAGACTGTGCACGCTCGCCATTCTTTCTTTCCTTACACCCGGAGCCTCTCCTTTGGATGGAATATACCTTGACATCTGCCTGCAAAGACATTGTGTCTTATCCAAAAAAAAGCTGGATCAAGTCTATTTTGTGACTTCCTCTGACAAGTTTCTTAGGAAGTAGACGTAAAACGTCAGAAACGAACGAACCAATCAAATGGTTGTTGGAGCATCAAGAGATAATCATCTTTAATTTGGGGCAATAACTATGAATTTTGAAAGAGTCCCTCCGTATGAATCATGGAACAATTTACCAAGTTAAAAATATCAGATACTAATTTTTACATTTGAATGTCAAGACACAGGATTTTAGTACACAGGCTTTAAAAATCCCAAAGGCCCTAATTCTTGGAACATGGCGAATTTGAACCGAGGACATTCTGGTTTTTCTATGCTTATATGTGGAATGAGAGGAGGTGAATATTGCCGAGGCAGTAGTGTTACACTCTTCCAACTTCTCGCGGCAGGATTTGAACCCAGGAGTCCTGTTCACTCTCTGGATTGTCCCCCTTTGACTTGCAATATAAGCGACCACACACATGCATTCAACACTTATCCAGGTGTTTTGTGGAGGTCCAACAAAAGGAAGATTTATACTGGCCATACCAGTTATTACTCACCTTGGTTTTTATCATCCTATTTAAATGTGAAGCAATTAAAAGGAAAAGACAAGAAAATATGATTTCATCTAGTTAAAAATATCAAATAAATTGTATAGGGTGTTTTAAACTACACATGAATTAATACAGGTCACAATTCTATGGACTATAATATCTGTTTATTTACCATAATATTATGACCTGTGTAATTCCAGTTCAAATAATATATGCCACTGGAACAATCTACTCCTTATTAAATGTAAAATGAAATGAAATAAATGGTGTTTAACAACCTACTGTTCTGCTCCAACTGGGCTAATGAAGCCAGGCATACGCCATACAGTGTGGTATGAGGGCAATTTTGCCCGGACAGCGGCGCTACGGCCTACTCTTATATCGAATTCCAACTGTCAAGGATCTTTTACATGCATGCCGATGTGTACACAGGACCTTGGTTTTTTGTTCCATCTGAATGACTAGACAGCTGTCCTTGTCAGGTCCTCCGTCCTGCACCACTGACAAGGGGAATCCACTTCTGAAAATTTCAATGAACATTCTCGGGCAATGCAGAGATCGAACACACGACCTCCAGGCTAGCGAGCCAGCATCTCACCCATTTAGCCATCGTGGCACCCCTTTATCAAATGTAACAAGTAGACAAACCAGTCACATTGCAACTATTGGTGCAATATAGGCCAGTTGGAGCTGACATGCAATAAAACGACATTTCATTGATTACATTGAAACTAAGGTAGCACTAGTCGCAGCATTAAACAGTTGGGCAGACGACCATATTCCTGGTCACGTTAAGACTTGGGATTGAAACCATGATGAATACTTACAGTAACAATAACAGGTAAAGAACACGCCATTTCCATTAAATAACCATGGTATAATAAATTCTCTAACCGAGTTCCCTAAAATATAAATAACAATGGTTTGATAAATTCTATAATCGAGTTCCCTAAAATATAAATAATCATGGTATAATAAATTCTCTAATTGAGTTCCATAAAATATAAATAACAATGGTTTGATAAATTCTCTAACCGAGTTCCCTAAAATATAAATAACAATGGTTTGATAAATTCTATAATCGAGTTCCCTAAAATATAAATAATCATGGTATAATAAATCCTCTAATTGAGTACCCTAAAATATAAATAATCATGGTATAATAAGTCCTCTAATCAAGTTCCCGAAAATATAAATAATCATGGTATAATAAATTCTCTAATTGAGTTCCATAAAATATAAATAATCATGGTATAATAAATTCTCTAATTGAGTTCCATAAAATATAAATAGCAATGGTTTGATAAATTCTCTAACCGGATTCCTTCAAATATAAATAACAATGGTATGATAAATTCTATAATCGAGTTCCCTAAAATATAAATAAACATGGTATAATAAAGTCTTTGATCAAGTTCCCTAAAATATAAATAAATAAGATATGACAAGCATGAGTTCTTGACTTCTGTATTGATAACAGACCTTATGATCTAAAGCATACAGGTTACACCCCTCAGCCCTCCCTCTGATTGGTTAATAATAACAACATGCATAGTAAACAAGTAGTGATCCCATCAAAATGCTGATTTTACTATTTGACATTATTCAAATGCTATATCAATCAGTATGATCTAAGATTTCTAAAACTGTCCATCACTATTCAAATTGCTTGATCTGAACCATGGTTACAGTGGTTCGGAAGATGAAATACATACCTTTGTATGTACGTAGATCTGTAACGATGCTTTAACAAGAGTTATAACAGCTAATAAAACTTGTACAACCCATAATACTAGCGGTCGATGTACCCACAACAACACATGCCTACAATCAAAAAACACACCAATACAACAACATAATATATACATGCAAAAACAAGCACCCCCACACACCCCCAGTATCAAAAACAAGCACTAGAAGCAACACAGCAACCCCCCACCCACCCCCAATATCAAAAACAAGCACCCCAACATATCAAAAACAAGCACCACATCAAAAACAAGCACCCCCCCCCCAGATTGGGAGATCAGGTCCTTAAGGTTGGAGATCAGTTAAATTGGGGAGACCAGGCCACTAAGCGAAAGTTCAGGCCAGTTTGGGAGATCAGGCCACTAAGGGTGGAGTTCAGGCCAATTGGGGAGACCCGGCCAATAAGGGTGAAGTTTGGGCCAATTGGGGAGATCTAGCTGGTTAGGGGATGAAATCAGACAGGTAGGGCAGAGATCAGGCTGGTAGGGCGGACGACAAGCAGGTAAATGATCTGCATATAATTTTTCATTCATGTCATTGATGTGTTTTAATTCCTTTATCTATGTAATACGTTTCGGAACACAATGTGAGTTAGGGTTAGGGTTAATAATTCAGCAATTCCAAATTCCCAAGTTGACACCGGGATGAGAAAATCTCCATCAAATGGTCGACTTTCTGCACTAATAAAAACAACTTGCCATCGTTTTTAAGAAATCAAATTTATAATTAAGGGTCAATATCAGAACCCTGAATTCCCCATGTGGCCTACTTACAGATTGGACATGTCAATTTTAGTAATACAATGGACATGTCAATTTTAGTAATACAATGGACATGTCAATTTTAGTAATACCAGGGGCGGATCTAGGAATTTTGAAAAGGGGGGGCGCTGCAAAATGAAGGCATTGACCGCAGAGACGGGGCATGCCGCTAAGGGGGGGGGTCCCCAAGAAAATTATCCGTCATTTCCTTACATCTGTAGTCATACCAGGAGCTAATTCCCAGACTGGTGTGTTTGAGTCGATGGTTTGAGTCATTTGGGATCCCTACAACGGGTTGGGAACGGACATATTTGAGTCTGAGATAATACTGCTAAATACTCTCAAATAGACATTATTTTAAATAAAATAATCCAACCAAAATGAAAAATTCACCTAAAAGTGGGATTCGAACCACTAACCGCATGACTTCCCCCGACCCACCCTCTCACCGAGTTGCTGTATATTTTAAGTATGTTACATTCCGGTCATTTTTTTTACACCTATGGATACTATGTGCTTAGCACTTCAAAACCATCCAAAGAAATTCTACTTGCAACCATGAAAGAAAAAGTCACAGTGTATCTTTTTCTGCACTATAAGGACAATGTGAATATGGTACCCTAAAACAAGTCCACACAAAATTAGTATGTACTGATTTTTTTTTTTCAAATAAGTGCTGGGATAGAAGTTGACCACCCGCTTTATCAGACAGGGTCAAAATTAGAAGGTTGCTATTCCACCATAGAATGCAGTCTGTGCTTAAAAAAGGTGATAAATACACATGTGAAAACCGCAATTCCTGTACAGTCCTTTAGAGCGACATCAGACTGTAACCACTTCAGCATGTTACCTCTAGCCCCTAGGGGGTGTCATACCATAAGTTTGATCAAAAACTTCCGACCCCCCATCTTAGCACTTTTTGCGATTTTTGCATGGTCTTCTCGCGGATACACTCTTAAACCCCATTTGATTTCATGTAAATGAAAGCCCAATTTTTCAACCCATCTTAAAAAGGGGAGAGAGAGAAATGGGGTTTAATGTCCACTCGACACAAACTAGGTGATTTCGGGACTAACACATGGTTCAATTTTATTTCAATAATTCACTTGCGCGTAGGGGTCTTTAGCAGTGGGAGGAAACCGGAGGACCCGGAGAAAATCCACGAGGTTGGACAGGCGACCCTACTCCTTGTCACGTACAAACAGGGAATCAAAACCATGGCAGTTGACTCAATGACAGGCCTTATGATACAGCACGCATGTGCTAACCATTCGGCCATCAAACCCCCGTCAAACTATCTTATCAATTAGACTCTATTCCTTGTCCTGATCTGTTATATTATGGTAAAAGGGTTGTGATATTTACCATCGAACATTAACGGACGTAAAACCATTAGAATCAGGATAATCTGTTTTATTTAAAGATGCTGAACACTTTTCACCATAACTGAAATAAATTGGTTAATTACCATGGTTACAGGTATAACATGACTGGTGAGAAATTTGAAAGACAATTGTTTGTCTTGTCAACAGTTCATTGATGCACAATAACCTGTAAACTTTCTGTGTATTCAACTGTATTTATTGTGTGTTAAGAAAATACTTAAAGGCATTACGGCAGATAAGATAAAGAGCTGAGAGTTCTCACTATAATAGTTAAAAAATAGATAATGTAAACAGAATCCGCTCAAAAGAATTTCAGTCAAATTGCTTCACTCTGATATTAGCGATTCAATTCTAGGCTAGCCTTGATCGTCATTATTAACGTTGGTACGATAATAAACAAAGTCTTGATTATCCATTTTTACATTAAATCATCCATCACAATACGGATTCAAATCCACTAAATATCACAGGCTAACGATGGCATCAAGAGTTGATTATGTTCTTGATAAGTTAATTAAATAAATAAAGACCTGCAATTGGTAGATTTAAGCTCTTGAATAAAGTATGTTTAAGTTTATTGTATGTAAATTAAAGTCCTGATGTGCAATATGAATCACTTGCAAGCTACAATATTGTTTAAGACGAATCTCTATAGGAAATTATCAGTCAAAAAAATGGTTCAATTCCTTTCAGTATTTACAAAGATATGTACATGGAATTGAAATTTCATCAATATATGCTGCTCTCTGTGCAATAAGCATGCCACCAGAATCTTCAGTTTACCGGTATTTTGTTAATTGAGGATCTGCATTCACATGAAAACTATATTGCAATAAGGTGAACTTACCAAGAATAGAATTCATGATCATCTAAACAAACTCTGGCTACATAGAGAACACAAACCGTCGTCTTTACACATAGATCAAATATAGTACTACATAATCCTGTAAATATAATATATATATATATATATATATATATGAAATATAGTAATAAATAATCCTGATAATCAAATATAGAACTACATAATCTTGATAATTTAATATAGTAATACATAATCCTGATAATCAAATATAAAACTACATAATCTTGATAATATAATATAGTAATACATAATCCTGAAAATTTAATATAGTAATACATAATCCTGATAATTTAATATAGTAATACATAATCCTGAAAATCAAATATAGTAATACATAATCCTGAAAATCAAATATATACTATTCAAAAAAAGTAGGGGATATTTGATTTTTAAGTGTTATTAAAGTCACCTAATGAAACTGACAAAGAAACAAATGACAAAATGAAATGAAGTTCACATTCATCGATTTATTCCAAATGATCGTTAGACTAAGTAAGGCACAGACTGACCATTATAAGGGTAAAATGATACCCGGGGTCAAACAGCAAAGTTACCACAGCATCACAACCAAGTCAGTAACGGGTAAATCCTCCTCTGTTTGCCAAACAAGCATTGATACGACGTGGCATACTCCTAATGAGACGTCTAAGGTCATTTTGGTCCAGATTGTCCCATTCCTGTTGCAACGCAGCAGCAAGTTCTTGGACACTGGCAGGACGTTGTTGACGTTGACGTAACCTCTGTCCAAGCATGTCCCAGACATGCTCGATGGGGGAGAGGTCGGGACTCAGTGCTGGCCAAGGCAATGTGGTGATGTTCTGTTGTTGGAGGTAACCTGTAACGATCCTGGCCCTGTGACATCTTGCGTTGTCATCCTGGAAGATGAAACGGCGGCCATGACGTCGTGCGAACGGCACAACATGGACTGCCAAGATGTTGTCCCGGTAGTACTGGCCTGTAACACGCCCTGCAACAACATGTAAAGCCGTTCTTCCAGCAACAGTGATGCCTCCCCACACCATAACAGAACCACCCCCAAATCGATCATGTCTGATGACGTTAACGTCTTGGAAGCGCTCGTTTCGACGACGCCACACCCTCCTACGTCTGTCCAAAAAATCAACAGTGAACCTTGACTCATCTGAAAACATCACATTGCTCCAGCGTCGATTATCCCAGTGTTGACGATCCCTACACCAATGACGTCTTGCCTGAATGTGATGATCAAACAAGGGATCACGCGAGGACGTCGGGCTCGAAGGTGACCCCTATGCAGTCGATTCCGAATCGTCTGGCCACTCACTCTCACACCAGTGTCTGTTTGAAGACGAGCGCTGATCTGATTTGCTGTGATGACACGATTTCTCAAGGCCAAGGTACGGATAAATCGATCCTGGGCTTGAGTTGTCGCCCTTGGTCGACCTGAGCGTGGTCTGTCCTGTACAGATTGTGTATCACGGTATCTGGACCATAGCCTGCTTATGACAGACTGAGAAACATTCATCGTCCGCGCCACAACCGCCTGTGTTGTGCCGATCTGTAGCATGCCAAGGGCACGTAACCTTTCATTTTGGGTAAGTTGACGCATATCAAAATTTGTTTTCTGGTCACTAAAACAATTAAACTGATGTTTCCACCCTGGAATTCAATGCCACAATGACTGTAACATTCAAAGTCAGAGTCGTGCAAATCTTGGGTTGGACCCCCATGATGATCCCAAGCATCACCTGCATTCCATGCGGTAGCTATTGGTGCGTTTGGGTGTCACATGTAACTGGAAATGTTTCTTCTGTTAGGTTCTATAGTGACTTTGTTCGTAGTCATTTGCATATTTTAGTATTATGCCCCCAAAATCAAATATCCCCTACTTTTTTTGAATAGTATATAGTAATACATAATCTTGATAATATATAGATAGAACTCAATGACCATTGAATACCGCTCGGGTTATTCAGTGGTTCAAGAGAGTGTATCCCTGCGCAAGTATCCCTGAGCGATAGCGAGTGGAATGCGGCAGGGATACACTCGAGTGAACCATTGAATAACCCGAGCGGTATTCAATGGTCATTGAGTTCTGTTTTTATTTTATAACTACATGGAAATCTTTAAATACACTGTACTATAGTAATACATAATCATGAAAATATAATATATATTTAAACTAATGAAAGAGAGAGGGAACGATGAATTGGAGGGGGGGGAGGGGTACAGAATGAATAAGAAAGGGGTACAGAATGCATGATAGGGGGGTGTAAATAATGAATGAGAGGGTGGTGGTACACAATAAATGAGGGAGAGGGGTACAGAATGAAAGAGAGAGAGAGAGAGAGGAGAGAGAGAAATGGGGTTTAACGTCCACTCGACACAAACTAGGTCATTTCGGGACTAACATATGGTTTAACTTTATTTCAATAATTCGCTTGCGCATAGGGGTCTTTAGCAGTGGGAGGAAACCGGAGAAAACCCACGAGGTTGGACAGGCGATCCTACTCCTTGTCACATACAACAGGGGAATCGAAACGATGCCAGTTTACTCAATGACAGACCTTATGATACAACGTGCACGCACTGACTATTCGGCCATCCACCCCCCCCCACCCCCCCAGTAGATTATGTAGTACTGGTATTTTAATTTAATTTCTTAATTAAATATAGGATCATCAATCTGAGTACATATTAGTGTGACTACGAGAAAATTGATTTTTTACGAATAATTCCAATCTTACTTTAATTATGACCAAAAAATAAATATAAATACTGGCTTGTGTAACTAGGGCTTTAATTATAAAAAAACATTCGGTTGAACAACCTCTGACCAAATGTAGGTTTTCATGTTGATATATTTCATTTAAAAAAATTAAGAAAATATTAGCCCTGGTGATTCGGTTAGTTTATGAATGTTTTAAGGTTACCGCAGTTTAAATCATCACCAACTTGTTGACAGTTCCACCATCATTGACCCCCAAATCAAAACACTTTCATTCAGATCTTCCGCACTCATTTCCATACTTACGATCAAAAAACTTTTATTTACAATGTTTCAATGACTTTTAATCGTGGTAATAAAGATCTTAAATAACAGTTTTTTTTTATTTCAAGTAGAGTAATAAGGGTGGAGGAAATGAATGAAAGTGTTTTTATTTTGGGTCAATAATGTTAGAACTATTTCAACGACTTTTATTCTGGGTACTTACACAGTATTACAGAATTCTAAGATGTTTTGTTATAGCGTCAATAAAAATATTAACTGTCGACTCGAGGAGTTATTGTGAAATTCGAGAGTAGATCCTTAGACCAATAAAACCACTAATATGACAGAATTATTTCTTTTTAACGGTTGATGACAAACGAACTAGTTGGTTCTCCACAGGAACATGTCGGTATTTTATAAGATAGGCAATATGGTCATGGTGGTTATCACCATTCAATTGTAAATTTCTTTAGGGTGGGGGGGGGAGAGAGAGAGAGAGAGAGAGAGGGGGGGAGAGAGAGAGAGAGGGGAGAGAGAGAGAGAGAGGAGAGAGAGAGAGAGACGTCTGTAGGAAGTGTGTCTAAACTCAAGACACCACAACACAGAAGGATCTAGGCATCTTTAGTCAGTCATACCCTTCGCAGTGTTTCGTTTGATTACATCTAATCCTACTTAACACTGCTGTAATTTCTGTTCAAAATTATGACAAAAAATCTAGGCCTCTCTAGATATACAAAAAATTACATCTGCTTCAGAAACCTGACTTTTTAACGGAACTTTAATTTTAAACAATCCATTAAACATACATTATGCAAGAGCTAAATCTGCCTATTGCAGGTCTTTCTTTAGGCCTGAAATCGTATCTAAATTATTAATTAGACATTCATTAACTTATCAAGACCATAATCAACCCTGGTATCGCTAGCCTGTGATGTTAATTGAAATATGTTAATTGAAATAGGTTTCGATTTCCTGTTCGACTTCCATTCATAATTAAATTAATAAATGAATAATCAAGACTATATTTTTTATCGTACTGACTTTAGTAATGATGATCGAGGCAGAAAATGCAATCACTAAAATCTAGGTTCATAGTTGATCAATTTGACTGAAATTTTCAGCAAATTCAATTGGCATTATCTACTTTTTAACTATAATAGTGCCAGCTCTTTATCTTATCTCTCATAATGTATCTTTAAGTTTATAGTGATATGAATATACTAAAACAGTCAAAATTACTAAAACATCGATCAACTAGTGTTTTTAACGTCATAAATTAAAATTAATTTGAATTGTGACAATCTACTGACGTCGACAGTGAATCAGATGACTACGTGAAGACTTGTGATTGACATATTTAGTAAGGAAACTGTCACTAGTGACCAGTTATAACAATAAATTACTACTAAAACTGGATTTAATCACCCGTGATATATCGTTGTTGTTGTGTACTATTAAAACATCCTATGATCTGAATATTTCAGGTATAAATCTACCATATATCTGGGGCTGGGGGGGGGGGGGTGACCGAATGGTTAGCGAGAGAGAGAGAGAAATGGGGTTTAACGTCCACTCGACACAAACTAGGTCATTTCGGGACTAACATATGGTTTAATTTTATTTCAATAATTCGCTTGCACGTAGGGGTCTTTAGCAGTGGGGTGAATCCAGAGGACCCGGAGAAAACCCATGAGGTTGGACAGGCACCACTACTCCTTGTCACATACAACCAGGGAATTGAAAAAATGTGACAGACCTTATGATACAGTGTGCACATGCTAACCATTCGGGGGGGGGGATGTCTGAATGGTTAGCGTGCGCGCGCTGTATCATAAAGTCTGTCATTGAGTCGACTGGCGTGGTTTCGAATCCCCGGTTGTACGTGGCAAAGAGTAGGGTCGCCTGTCCAACCTCGTGTTAGTCCCGAAATAACATAGTTTGTGTCGAGTCGAAGTTAAACCCCATGATATATCGTTGTTGTGCAGTATCTAAACATACTATAATCTGAAACTTACTAGATGAGATAGAATATTTCAGGTATCTACCACGTATCTAGTAATAGGGCAACCAGAAAATGTGATATAGCATATCTAAGATAAAATTATATTAAACTAGATAGTGTTCAGCAGTAGCTGATGAGGATGTGAGGAAACACGATTACCTCCCTTTTATCAAAATGTGTATGCCACTGCCAAAGCATGTGGAATTCCATGTTCCTGAAGCAACGACTGCGAGTTTTATAACACCTTGATAAGATGTACATAGTTAAAGCGAGATCAAACCTTCTATTGAAGATGGTGGAATTCAGGAAGTGGTTTCCTCCCACTGCTACCCGCAAGCAAATTATTGAAATAAAATTGAAGCATTTGTTAGTCCCAAAATGAGAAATTTGAATCAAATAAACATAAAACCCCATTTCCGTCTCTCGCTCGTAAAAAGAAAATGTCTGGAGAAGGAACTATGGGGGCAGCATCTAGTTCCTTCTAGAATGGTCTTTCAGGGACGAAGTCCTCGGGCCATTTTCTTTGTTCTAGTAGCATTTTCTAGTAGCAATTTGTGAGTTAAAAAACAAGTGATCTGAGCAAGTGTGAGTCTTGTAATGGCGCACCAATTAAAATGTATTCTTTTTATGTTTTTTATCGCAAAATGCTGCTATAGTCATTTTACCCAGGGATCAGCAGTTTCTATGAATTTATAAGTTAATACACAGGCAAACAGAGAGGGGTGCACCCAGTACATCTCTTCAAGGGCCCATGAAACCCCAGGGGGCCCATAAATATCTATTATTGTTTTCTACCAGCCAGTATTCGTGTTGCAGAAGATAAATTGGGTGTATTATAGTTCAGTACAAGCAGTTCTAACAATAATAGTAAAAAACTAAATAATGTAAATGGAATATGCTGAAAATTTCAGTCAAATTGCTTCACTTTAAGCCGAGAAAATTTCTGTTTTACTCTAGAACATCAAAATTCTCTTGGTGACTCTCCACCCCAAGTCAAACCATTTGGCTCACCATCCCATCCCCATGTCACACCATTCGACACCCCCTCCCCATCCCCATGTCACACCATTCGACACCCCCTCCCCATTCCCCATGTCAAACCATTCGAAACCCCCACCACCCATGTCAAACTATTCAGCCACCCTATCCCTCGATACTTACTTGTTGTAGGATTCTTCACCAGTAATCTTCGTAATCGACCTCTCATCGACAGCTCATATGTAAAATGTTTAACTGGGGCGGACCTGAAAAAATACAACATTTATTTCTATAAGTGGAAGCTGCTTCAATTTAGGAAAACTTATCGAATTTATCGAAGTTAGATTTCCTAGTGTAATGATTGACCCAGAAAGTGGGAGAGACAGTATGTGTGTCCATTGTATATTAATTCCATATCTCCAGCACCAAAAACAACAAACGAAATGAAAATGAAATGAAATGGGGTTTAACGTCCTACTGTTCTGCTCCAAACTTGGCTAAAGATAAAATCCCAATTTTAGTAGATACTTCAATTTTGATTGGCTAAGCACTAAAATCAATCTAATATTATCCATTCAAATTATTAAAATTTGGATTTTATCTTAGTTAAATTTTCGTGAAACAGGCCCCAGAACAATAAACTCATATTTTAGTCTTAAAACTTTGGGCTTTGGCAAAAAATAACAAATCAATAGCCAAATACACTTTTACTAAAGGGTAACCCAATGACTTCTGGGATTTTTTTGCCGTTAATACTTTGGGATGTTTTGGCTTTAAATAATTATAATAATGTAGATGTTTCTGTTTTGTATTGTAGATGTTCTGTTGTGCACTGCAGATGTTTTCTTTGTATGGTTGCTGTTTCTGTTTTGTACAGAAGATGTTTTGTTTGTATTGTAGATGTTTTGTTTGTAGAGTATATGTCTCGCTTTGTATTGTAGATGTTTCTATTTTATACAGTGGATGTTTTATACAATAAGATGTTTTGTTTTATACAGTAGATGTAAATGTACTATATAGTTGCTTTGTTTTGTACAACAGTGACAACAGTTGTTTTGTTTTGTACAACAGTGACAACAGTTGTTTTGTTTTGTACAACAGTGACAACAGTTGTTTTGTTTTGTACAGTTGTTTTGTTTTGTACATGTTTTCTTTTGTACAGTAGATGTTTTGTTTTGTACAACAGATGTTTTGTTTTGTACAAAAGATGTTTTGTTTGTACCTGTTTTGTTTTGTGCAGTAGATATTTTGTGTGTTGATTAGGTGTTTTGTACAGTAGATGTTTAGTTTTGTCCAGTAGATGTTTTATACAATAGACGTTTCTCTTTGTATATCTTTTGAAATTTATCAGTTAAAGGATAAGACAACAACAAATTGCAGCTATATTTAATTTTATTATCTTTCTGCTCATGAACGTTTAAATGTCTCCAATAAATTTCATTTCCACATCAGAAGGATATAATATGATATTAAAACCATGAGATGCAATAAAATTCACATGTAAGTTTTATTTGTGTCAATGCAGTGTCAACACGTGCTGGTGTGTTTATTTTTCATCTGTTAACGGTCAAGGTTACTGTAGTGGTACTCGGTACAGGTTAAAAGCAAAAAACTTTTTTTTTTTTGACAGAAACAGTATACCACTAAAGCTTATATAAATAGAGTTAACTGGTGTGGTTTCGAATCCCTGGTTGTACGTGACAAGGAGTAGGGTACACCTGTTCAATCTCATGGGTTTTCTCCGGGTCCTCCGGTTTCCTCCCACAGATAAAGACCCCTATGCCCAAGTGGATTATTGAAATAAAATTAAACCATGTGTCGAGTGAACTGTTTAACCTCATTTCTCTCTCTCTCTCTCAATAAATCGAGTACAGGCCACAAATGACCAAGGGCAATAACTCCTAAAGTAAAACTAGTGTTACTGGGTACAGGATAAAAAAAACACTCAAAAATCTTCTGACAGAGACAGTATATATGATGGTATTTAAGCCTATATACAGGCCACACACAAAATATGTCCACCAGTAATTCATCTATTCTGAGCTTAGTTATGACAGTTTGAAGTTTTCATACAAATAGTGTAATCCCGATTTCCAATGCTACCATTGTTACTATTATCCATTTTTAAATTAAATTATTAAATGTTTCAATCCGTTATAAATCATGACCATCGGATGGTCTAGAGGGGTATAATTTATATAACATATGAAGCCTGAATAATGCCTTGCAATTTAACAGGATGATTTACCTCTTACATATGCACATGTAATGCACTTGTAAGAGGACTTGGGAGCCATGGTGGCTATGTGGGTAAGACGCTGGCTCATAGCCTGGAGGTTGTGTGTTTGATCCTTGCATTGGTCGTGAAAGTTCATCGGGATTTTCAAGTGTGGTTTCCCCCTTGTCAGTGATGCAGGAGGAGGGCCTGTCAAGGACAGTCGTCTAGTTGTTTGGACTGGATTAAAAACTCTCTCTTCCACTCTCTCTCTCTCTTTCTCCCTCTCTCTACCCTCTCTCTCTGCTTCTCACTCTCTCTCTCCCTCTCCCCTCTCTCTCTCTCCCTCCCCCCCCCTCTCTCTCTCTCTCTCTCTCTCTCTCTCCCTCTCTCTCTCTCTCTCTCTCTCTCGCCCACCCTCTCTCTCTCTCTCTCTCTCTCTCTCTCTCTCTCTCTCTCTCTCTCTCTCTCTCTCTCTCTCTCTCTCTCCCACCCTCTCTCTCTCTCTCTCTCTCTCTCTCTCTCACCTTGTCTCTCTCTCTCTCTCACCTTGTCTCTCTCGCCCTCTTTCTCTCTCTCACCTTGTCTCTCTCGCCCTCTTTCTCCCTCTCCCCTCTCTCTCTCTCCCTCCCCCCTCTCTCTCTCTCTCTCTCTCTCTCTCTCTCTCTCCCTACCATCTCTCTGTGTGCCTCACTCTCCTCCCTCCCCCCTTCTTATTATTCCTCTACACCTCGAACAGTAATTTATCCGTCAATGGAGCAATGGAGGTGTTGACATATAGTAATGACCTATTTAAATCCTTAAGTCTATAGTCCTTTGTAGTATGGCATGACCTCTGACCCCATGTTGTGTGGGTACAATAGTTATTAAGGACCACCACTTCAATTGAAGGATCTCCTATACTAATAATAGGGTGATGAGAAGGATCATCATTAACAGTGATATTTGTTTCAGACAAAATGAGGACCTACATACCTTGTTGAGAGGGGTTCATGGCTATTTGCACCAGATTTACTCTTTTGAAATAAGATGCCCGTGGATCACCTTATACTTTTTCTCCGGATCTTTTTTAAGCAATTGATTTGACCCCTTTTTTGACCCTTTTGACCAGATGTCAACATGATATTTATTGGCTATGTGGTTTCTTGAACCAGTGACCCATAGAAAAATGTTTATGTATAGAGGTTGTTTATGTCTTTTACATAGCTGTGTATCAAATGTGGGGGGGGGGCTACTCCCTACACTCAAACACATTTATAAAAGATGGTCATTGCGATTCACACAAATGGGCCATAAAACTGATACCTATGAATTGGTGGAGGGGGAATTATGTAGATCCAAGCATTTGAAGGGGGGGGGTCACGTAATAAAATTTTCTTTATCTTTATTGGGGCACACAGACTCCCCCTCCTTCTAGTTTTAGAATTAGTGGATTTACAATATGTTTTCCCGACTGTTCGTCATCTTGCAACAGTGCATCTGATTATTTTCATTTATTTTCAGGGATTCAAATATCCAATCTTTGATAAATGGCGTGAAGAATGAATGAAATGAAGACAGGACTTAATGTTCTGCTGTTCTGTACGGACTGTGTCGATGAGGACGATCGTACCCTATATAGTGTACCATGAGGGGAATTTTACCTCAACTCCAATTGAATTTTAACAATAAAGTGCACTTTTACGTGCACTTCAATGCATACAAAGGACCTTGGTTTTCCGTCCCATATGACAAACTGAACGATTGTAACTTTCCTATCAGTGTGACATAATAAGAAGAAAATAAAATTCCACATTTCAAAACATCATTGCTATGATAAATAAGTCCATTGATTGATTGCGAAATCTTGTTCAACTATAAATTCATTTCAAATAACTTTTAATTTATGGGAATTTTTTAAACTTTTTTCTATAGAAAATGCAGAGATAGAAAGGCGTCAACTATTTTATGAGAGAGGTTTTTTTTTACAGATTTCTTCAAATTCTTTTATATATTTCACTTTCTATTGATTAAATTTAATACATTTTTTATCAAATAAAATTCTTACAACATCAAAGAAATATAGAAAAAGTAAAATCTGTGTTTTGTTTGAAATGCCTTCTGGTAGTTTTGAAATTCAAAGTCTCTTTTTGTCATATAAATTTGTTTGAAAATATAGAAATGTTTTTGTGAATTGAAACATTCTAAAATGCTGGCTATTCAAACTGTTTTTTTAATATAATATCCTGGCTTGGATTCATTTGGTTTTAAAATCGGCCCGTCGATACATTTTATACAGATTCATGACTTGTGCCATGGTGGATCAGTGCGTAGGACGATGGCTTGCTAGCCTGGATTTTCTGGCGTGGTTTCCCCTTGTCAGGGATGCAGGACGGAGGTCCTGACAAGGACAGCTGTCTAGTCGTTCGGATGGGACGAAAAATCGAGGTCCCGTGTACACATTGGCATGCACGTAAAAGATCCCTTGGCAGTTGGAATTTGATATAAGAGTAGGCTGTAGTGCCGCTGCCCGGGCAAAATTTCCCCTCATAGCACACTGTATGGCGTATGCCCATCTTCATTAGCCCAGGTTAGGAACAGAACAGTAGGATGTTAAACCCCATGTTTCCCCTTGGCAGTGATGCAGGACGGAGGGCCTGGCAAGGACAGCTGTCTAGTCGTTCGGATGGGATGAAAAATTGAAGTCCTGTGTACACATTGGAGTGCATGTAAAAGATCCCTTGACAGTTCGATATTAGGCTGTAGAACCGCTGTCTGGGCAAAATTTCCCTCATAGCACACTGTATGACGTATGCCCTTCTTCATTAGCCCAGTCAGAGCAGAACAGTAGGACGTTAAACCCCATTTCATTTCATTTATTTCTGTATATGGTGATCAGTGGATTATAAATATTGACAATTTTTTAATTCATCATATCTTTGTAATTATTGAACAGAATTGAACCATATTTGGACTGTTATTCCTTTAAGAGATTCAACTTTCATCATATTGTAGTCTACACCTTATAAGGGATAAAAGATTCTTGAATGACAATCAGATACTTTAAAGGAACAATCCCAGATATTTTAGTGAATTTAACTGGTTAATTCTAAGTAAAAGATTCTGTCCTAGTTCATGTATACACTGTGATATCTTTTTGAAGAAATATAAATTGACTGGATAACCCATGTTAATATTCTTGACTAAGTTATAACGGGAAGTGTTTATCTGTTATCAGATCACACATGTTCGTGTCCCGTAAAAATAGGGACAGCCCCTTTAATGACCATGAAATTTGATTTTTTTTTTTTGCCATTTACAAACCGAAAACAATTTTTTGTATCGTAATTTACTGATGCGGAGACAACATTGTTCACAGAAATAGATGAGTAGTGTATTAACAAATTACCAGGTATTATATACTACAGGTAACGCCATCAGATAAAAAACAGACTAACGATATCTTCAACAATCACAAAGTCAGGTGAAATAAAATGGAGTTTAATGTCCTACTGTTCTGCTCCGACTGGGATAATGAAGACGGGGGGGGGGGGGGAAAGCCCAGGTGAACCTTCATAAATCTCATTTATCAATGTGGTGTTTCACTGTTGATACAGGTAGCGAAAAACAGAACTATAATTAATAATTCCAGCGGATTTTCACTGTATCTATAGAAACAACAATTGAAACACCACTTACACATTTCCACCATTAAAATGTGGCAGTTGCATTTTTGGTAAATTATAAAATTCCTCATGTCATAATCTAGGCTAAATATGCATTCAGATTGATAATTTAACATTTAATTAAACATATATTATGGGAGATTAGATAAAGAGATGGCAGTTCTCACTATAATAGTTAAAAAGGTAATTTGCTGAAAATTTCAGTCAAATTGATCCACTCTGAACCCAGAATTTAGCGATTGAATTTTCGACCTAGCCTTGATCATCATTACTAAAGTCGGTACCCTAAAAAAAATAGTCTTGATTATCCATTTCATGATTAAATCATGAATAACATTTCAGCAGCAAATTGGATCCTAATCCAGTAAATATCGCAGGCTAGCTATGCCATCAAGAGTTGATTATAATCTGGAAAAGTTAATTAATGTCTAATTAATAATTTAGATAACATTTTAGGCCTATAGAAAGACCTGTGTATTTAAGTACGGTACACAAAATTAAAATATCACGCTACATAATTTACTGGTTTGGATTCAATCATATTTAAACTAGGCCCATCAGATTTCTCAGCAACGAAACAAATTTAAAATTTCAATTTATCATAATGGAATTGAACCAGTTTTGGCTTGACATTTCTATTAGTGATTCAACTATCACAATATTACAATTTGCAAGGAATTCCAATTCCTATTGCTTAAACACTGCATCAAGCTTTTAATTCATAAAAACAAAAGTTTAAAAGTATATAGAAGATGTCCCATCACACAGTTTAATTATATAGAGTTTGTCCCATCAGAAAGTTTAATCATATACAGGTTGTCTCATCACTTATACACATAACTCATCCTATATTTCAAATTGACCTAAAATACACCAAAAACGGAAGGAAATGACAATTGACAATGCAAATCAAATCCTTGTCAAATTTCATCCCCTATCTAATAATAGATTGTACATACTCCAAATATTTCATAATCATACAAGATTTGTCTTTTTTCATGGTCCATTCATGCTTTTCAAAATTTTCCACAAGTAATGGAAAATTTACAAGGTGTCAATTTCATAAGGTAATTTACCGTCAATTTGAATGTACATATTAATATTGATTCATGTAAAATTTGTTTCTTCAAGAAAAAATGTGGTCAGATTAACTAGGTGTTGAATACTTAAATCAAATTAACATCAATATGAATGTATATATCATTTATGGAAAATTTACAAGGTGTCAATTTTATAAGACAATTCACAAACAATTTGTAGTCAGATGTTGAATACATCAATATGAATGTATATATCGTTAATATTAAAAAATTTCATGCATATTTTTTATCAATTTTACTCTAGATGAATAAAAAGCACTTTCTTTGTCGTTATTTTTTTTATGAGCAAAATCCGTCAACATGAAATCATCTTGTTGAGAATTTCTTTGTCATTTTTATGAGCAAACTGCGTCAACATTGAATTCAACATTCAATTCATCTTCATGTGAATTTCTTTATAGATGACATTTTATGCAAATAAATAAGTAGTACTTTATCTTCTTTTTTTTTTAAGTAAAACTAAATACTGATGTCAATATTGATTCTATATCACGAAATATTTTTTGTCTACCCAGATGTCTAGTATATCTAATATATGAATATTTATATCTAAGACATGAATAAATATATCTAATATATGAATATTTATATCTAATATATGAATATTTATGAACTTCTGAGGCCCAGAATTTGTATTTTTTATTTATTTTTTTTAGTATGATTGAAGATGTGAGATGTATGTATTAAATATAAATTTATTCTAAAGATAAGTCAATAGTTTTCATTCTATTATATTCATTCAATATGTTTAACTAATAGTCAGAGGGGGGGGGGGTGAGAGAGAGAGAGAGAGAGAGAGAGAGAGGGAGGGCAATGCAGGGGGGCAATGCAGGAGGGCCACACTACACACAATCAAAACCTACAAGATAAACTACAGAGAGAAAGAGAGAGGGAGAGAGAGAGAGAGAGAGAGAGAGAGAGAGAGAGAGGGGGGGCAATGCAGGGGGGCAATGCAGGAGGGCCACACTACACACAATCAAAACCTACAAGATAAACTACAGAGAGAAAGAGAGAGGGAGAGAGAGAGAGAGGGAGAGAGAGGGGGCAATGCAGGAGGGCCACACTACACACAATCAAAACCTACAATATAAACTACAGAGAGAGAGAGAGAGAGAGAGAGAGAGAGAGAGAGAGAGAGAGAGACAAAAACAGGGTTTAACATCCACTCAACACAAACTAGGTCATTTTGGGACTAACATATGGTTTAATTTTATTTTCATAATTCGCTTGCGCGTGGGGGTCTTTAGCAATGGGTGGAAACCGGTGGACCCGGAGAAAATCCACCAAGGTTGGACAGGCGACCCAAGTACTTGTCACGTACAAGCAGGGAATGCAAACTACACAGACATTGCAAGCAATAAACAACAAATATCAACTCAGGAAAGCAGATCCGAGGTGCCAGCCTTGATTTGCCTAAAAGGGCAAATATTAATGAAGTTCAGAGATGTGGAAAATAAATGATTGATGATGTCAAAATTTGAGATGATATTAAGGAAACTAAGCTGAGCCCTGCTGAGCATGACATGCCTAGAGACTGCATGTATTAATATAACATAGCGGGGTTGGATGGCCGAATGGTTAGCATGTGCGCGTTGTATCGTAAGGTCTGTCATTGAATCAACTGGCGCGGTTTCGATTACCCGGTTGTACGTGACAAGGAGTAGGGTCGCCTGTCCAACCTTGTGGTTTTTCTCCGGGTCCACCGGTTTCCTCTCACTGCTAAAGACCCATATGCCCTCGCGACTTACTGAAATAAAATTAAACCATATGTTAGTCCCAAAATAAACTCCATTTGTCTTTCTTTCTATTAATATGTTAGCGCATTACTCATGGAGCCAATAGGACTCTCTTTCTTCAAGGAGATTGTCCTTTCTTTCTTCAAGGAGATTGTCCTTTAAACCAACATGCCTACATGTAGAGACTGTATGTACTGGTATTATAATACAATTATTAATCAAGTGAAACGAAGCATGTATAGTTTACAAGTTCAACACATACTTTATATTATACCAATAAATACTCTACGTTTATCACGATGAATTCAAACAAAGATTAGACCTTTATACAGATCATGAAGGCCATCATTTTTGATGTGAATGATGTGTTTTTTGTTGGGCCAGATATCCCAGACTGATCTCTGTTAGTTGGACCAGATGTCTCAGACTGATCTCTGTTTGTTGGGCCAGATGTCCCAGGCGGGTCTCTGTTTGTTTTGTCCCAGATATCCCAGACTGGTCTCTGTTTGTTGGGCCAGATGTCCCAGACCGGCCTCTGTTTGTTGGGTCAGATGTCCCAGATTGGTCTCTGTTTGGGTGGATTATTTTATATTTGTTGGGCCAGACGTCCTAGACTGTGATTACATCTCAACTTACGTCTCTGTTTCGGTGGAATATTTAACGAAACAATTAGTTGATATTCTAGTTATTTTGATGTCATTGAAGAATTTTTTATCTATCATGTATAATCATGATTTTTATCTATATTTTTGACGTCATTTAGTAAGTTATTTAATAAATGACATTTTCACACTGACAAGATGCAGGTGTTGTATTTTTGAGTTGTTATTCGAATGGAGAACACAAAATATAACATTGAGAGGTCAGTCAATAACTTTGTTTATGTGTGGTGAAGTTCTCCTGCACTTACCACCAATGTATACAGATTCTATTCCTTTTTGTCCGTGCAGGATATTTGTACAAATAAAATATAAACTTGTTTCATGATAATTTTCACATAGCATATCTCTCTCCTGCCTAATAAAATTAAAATTGTATTGGCAAATAAAACAGGTCATGTGGATCTTTGTAAGTAGGCCTAATGCAACCGTACCAGAAAAGTAGAATACTTTTTAACACGGCCTCAAATTTGTACGCACACTCTTTGCTCGGTAGTTGTAAATTAGTGAATCCACGGTTCTTTAACCGTTGTTTTCTATATCTCTGAGAGGTTGACATTAAATATTTTGCGAATATTACAAATGTAACAGTGGGAGATATGTCTATAACATTCTGTATATTGCAGGTGTATACAGCTAAGAGAAAGCAGTGTTGGCTTGGAAAGTTCCTCACAAGTTTTCAGCATGTTTTCCCTTTGTCAGTAGTGCAGGAAAAAAAGAGAGAGAGACAGAGAGAGAAATAGGGTTTAACATCCATTCGGCACAAATAAGGTCATCTTGTGACTAACACGTGGTTCAATTTTATTTCAATAATTCGCTTGCACGTAGGGTTTTTTAGCAGTGTAGGGAAACCGGAGAACCCGGAGAAAACCCACAGAGTTAGACAGGCAACCATTTGGCCGCAAAACCTCTCTGTGCAGGAAAACGGGTCCAGCATTGGCATGCAGGTAAAAGAACCCTTAACAGTTAGAATTTGAAAAGTAGGCAGAAACGGTGCTGTACAGACCAAATATCTCTCAAAAACCAACAACACACACTGTACATAAAAAAAACTTAGTAATTGGAATTTGTTGAAATATACGCAAAGGGAGTCCTCGCTGAATGAATTCCCACCAGGTGTCTCTAGTAAAAACCCGGTTCCACGCGACCTTATCGATGGTAAGAGAACCGTATCGGTATTAAATTCCATATTAACGACAAAAACTAACGTTTGTCAACACACGAGTTCGTAATGAATGTACAGGAAAACTGTGCTATAAGGTAAACAATGAGGTCACGTGGGACCGCCTCGCCGATAAATTATGTTCCTTTATTGCTAGCGAGGACGCCCATTCTTCATATCACACCATTTTCATTAGCCATGTTGGTAAAGAATAGTACGACGTTAAACCCGTTTTTATTTTATTTTTATATTTATGTTATGTATATATGAGTGAAGGTTATAGTGTAATATAGGGTAAGGTAAGATATTGTTGTAAGTTTTATATCTACATTTAAAATCTTACCTATAAACTATATGGTATCGTATTTAAAATTTATAACAGTTTACATAACAAAGACATCACACACTACACACACTGTCCTCATAAACCTGTAGCATAACAAAGACATCACACACTACACACACTCTCCTCATAAACCTGTAGCATAACAAAGACATTACACACTACACACACTGTCCTCATAAACCTGTAGCATAACAAAGACATTACACACTACACACACTGTCCTCATAAACCTGTAGCATAACAAAGACATCACACACTACACACACTCTCCTCATAAACCTGTAGCATAACAAAGACATCACACACTACACACACTGTCCTCATAAACCTGTAGCATAACAAAGACATTACACACTACACACACTGTCCTCATAAACCTGTAGTTGCATGTTTCTTTTATTTAATAAAGTTGATCAATGTTTCATTGTTTAAACATGTATTATGTATGAGAGAGAGGGAGAGAGAGAGAGTGAGAGAGAGAGAGAGAGAGAAAGAGAGAGAGATGGGTTTAACGTCCACTCGACACAAACTAGGACATTTCGGGACTAACATATGGTTTAATTTTATTTACATAATTCGCTTGCGCATAGGGGTCTTTAGCAGTGGGAGGAAACCGGAGGACCCGGAGAAAACCCACGAGATTGGACACGTACAACCAGGGATTCGAAACCATGCCAGTTGACTCAATGAGAGGCCTTATGATATAGCATTCGGTCATCCCCCCCGCCCCCGTATTATATAAGATGTAGAAACAAATGAAATGAAATGGAGTGTAATGTCCGACTGTTCTGCTCCAAACTAGGCTAATGGAGACGGGCATACGCCATACAGTGTGCTATGAGGGAAATTTTGCAAGGACAGCGGCACTACAGCCTACTCTTATATCAAATTCCAACTGCCAAGGGATCTTTTATGTGCAAGTCATTGTGTACACAGGACCTCAGTTTTTTGTCCCATTCGAACAACTAGACAACTATCCTTGTCAGGCCCTCTGTCCTGCAACACTGACAAGGGGAATCCATGTCGGAAAATCAAAATTGATGCAGGTTCTAAGTCAACTGACATAGCCTAAATTTAGAGGTCATTTGAAAACCCCTATAAATGTGAGTCAATATTACATCATAGAATTTATAAATAAACATTTTAACATACATTTCACCCATTATGAAATAATGTTACATGAACCTTATGCAGAAATAGTTATGTACTTAACTCAAGTTAATATTTAATGTCTTACGTACTGTTCTGCTCCACTGGGGTAATGGAGATAGCCATATATACAGAGTGCGATGAGGGAAATTTTGCCTGGATAAGATCGCTACGGCCTATTTTTCTATCAAATTTTAAATGTCAAGGGTTATTTTACCTGTTAACCAGTGTATACATACGAAACCTCAGTTTTCTTAATATCCCATCTGAATGACTATATGCTGTCCCTTGTCAAACTCTATGTTCTGCACCACTGACAAAGGTGGGAGGGAGGAACACTGGACCTTCGGGTTAGCCAACCACCGTGGCCTCCCTTCCAGTTAGCAATCTGTAATAATAGGTTCATTCATGAGGCCTGGTGTTCTTACTTTCTTCAACACCTGATACACGTGTTTGATCCCTGCATTGGCCGAGATATTTCATTGTGATTTTCCGACGTGGTTTCCCCTTGTTAGTGGTGCAGAATGGAGTGCCTGATATGGACAACTGTCTAGTCGTTCGGATGGAACGAAAAACCAAGGACCCGTGTATACATTGGCGTGCAGGTAAAAGATCCCTTGGCAGCTGGAATGCGATATAAAAGTAAGCCATAGTGCCACTGCACAGTCAAAATTACCCTCAAAACACACTGTCCGAGGTTCCATGTATACATTGGCATGTACGTAAAAGATCCCTTGGCAGTTGGAATTCGATATAAGAGTAGGCCATAGTGCCGCTGCTCGGGCAAAATTTCCCTCATCACACTGTATGGCATATGCCCATCTTCATTAGCCCTCTTTGAGTAGAACAGTAGGACGTTAAACATCTGATACCACTTCTTATATAAAATAAATAGTATAACCTTAAAATATGAGATTAAAGCAAACCCAGATTCAAAAACCTTTGTCTCGCTCTAAATAGGGTTTCAAATTTGATGTTTAGAATCAAAATCATTTGTCTTGAAATAGAGTTCAGAAAGTGAGGAACACTTGATATTTGAATTAAAAACTGGTTGGAATACAGTTAAAGTTAAAAAGCAAACACCCAACCATTTTAATGAGGATATTATCGATCATAAAAAGGGGAGAGAGAAACAGGGTTTAACATTCACTCGACACAAACTAGGTCATTTTGGGGCTAACATATGCTTTAATTTTATTTGAATAATTTGCTAGCGCGTAGGGGTCTTTAGCAGTGGGAGGAAACCGGAGGACCCGGAGAAAACCCACGAGGTTGGACAGGCGACCCTACTCCTTGCCACGTACAACCGGGGAATCGAAACCACGCCAGTTGACTCAATGACAGGCTTTATGATACAGCGCGCGTGTGCTAACCATTCGGCCATCCAACCCCTCTTCCATCATAAAAAGGACAATCACCTGATATGTTTTATTATCCATGTTTATCAATGTGTTCATGATAGAAAATATCCATAAAGGTAATCAACACCTGTGATGTAATCATATCTTATAAGTAGATGACAGAGAGAGAGAGAGAGACAAGAGAGAGAGAGAGAGAGAGAGAGAGGCAGACAAAGACAGATCACAAGCTAAACCTATCCTCCACCCGACACAAATTAGGTCATTTTGGGACTAAAATATGGTTCGATTTGGGACTAACATGTGGTTCAATTTAGTTTTAATAATTTGCTTGAGCTTAAGAGTCTTTAGCAGTGGGAGGTAACTGGGGGGAAACCCACGAGGCTACTCCATGACATGTAGAGAAAACCCACGAGGCTACTCCATGTCATGTACAAGCTGAAAATCGAAACCACAACGATGATAGAAAATATACAATACTATCACTAACGCACCTGACATATACATCCTCTGGTCCGTAAACATCGACACTATCATCATCTTCAAATCCCATCATTTTAACTCTTGCAAATGATAAATTCACTCGGTGAAGACAACTGATCAGAATATAGTAGAAACAATACCAGGGTCAGTTACCTAACACACTAGTTCTTTTGTCCTTATCAGCTCTATTTCTACTCGGAGAATCGAGTCAAAGCACAGTCTAGGACTTGTTTATTTAGGCATTAAATATTTTAAGGGAAGATGTATATCAATACGTTTGTCCTTTATTCAATATTTACCAGATTTAAAATATTTTTAGGGGACATTTCACCAGAAAAATACTTGAGCAGACAAAGAGAGAAATGGGGTTTGACATCCACTTGAAACAAACTAGGTTATTTCAAGACTAATATATGGTTCAATCGATTTTTAATAATTCGCTTGCACTTACAAGTCTCTACTAAATGCGATCACAAACTTGCACTTATAAGGTCTCTACAGTTAGTTCCACATGGGAACAGAACATGAGTTCACAAAGCATTCTCAGACTTAAAAATTTACTCAACTTTCAATCACTTTTTATGAGAAATATCATTGATCCAGAATCACAAAACTTTGCACATAGTTTCTTAATGATGTATTTGATACATTAAAACAACAAAAGTTTTATAAAGGGCTATATTTTAGTTAAAATAAGGCGAAAAATTTTGAGTAAATTGTCGAAGTCTGAAGTACATAGATCTCTGTGTGCAGTCACAAGCCTGAAAATAAGGCACCTGTCACAGACAATGTCAGGCCATAGATTCATGTTTTGTCTGGCACAAAATCTCTGGAACCCGTCATTTTGTCCAACACTGATTTCTCTTTTTTATTGATATTATTAATACATGTCTGGCACTAAGTTGAAAATATCAGGTACTATTTTATTAGTGTCTGACATTTTGTCAGGTACATCTAAAATCGTTATTTCCAGACCAGCTAAATGGCATTCAAAGAATTATCAAATTACATGGAAATTATCATTGCGGAAGAAATCGGTATCTCTCATTAGTTTCACGTTTATTTTCATCATATCTTTTACCTTCCTAGTGTTTTTTTTTTTTTATTTTATCGATAATTGATTTCAGACTAATCTAATTTATCTTGTCATCAACTGTCAATACGTCATTTCATATCTTTTACTTTTTTACACTCAATGTTGTCTTTTGTGTATAATGTTCAAAGACAAGATCCTCTTCCGTCATAATACATATGGCAGGGGCGGATCCAGAGGGGGGGGTTGGGGGGTCGAACCCCCCCCCTGCTCAGCTACATAAATTTTTTGTAAATCAGGGGCCTGTTTCACGAAATTTTAACTAAAGATAAAATCCAAATTTTACTAGATACTTCAATTTTATTTGGCTAAGCACTAAAATCAATCTAATATTATCCAATCAAATTACTAAAATTTGGATTTTATCTTTAGTTAAAATTTCGTGAAACAGGCCGTGTGCTTTATCCTTAATAGTCAGATGTGGGACAGCAAGGGCACTCAAAGCACGAGATATTGATATAGACATTATGTGATATCACAATTAATGCTTTGCATCCATGAAATTGAATGACAAAGTCATTGTATTAATTCATAATAAAAATTGACATTAAACGAGGTATTGAATTTCTCTGTTTAAAAAGCTCAATGAAACTGTTATTTAATTAAAAGGAATGTAATTTTTATTTTATGCATATTGAAAAATCTTTAAATTACCTTGCGGACATCAGTCACAGTTTAAAAATACATAAGTAACTGATAAGACTTGAAGTAGATTTCCTTGCAAATACACCGATGGCAGTTTACATGTTAAAGGGACAATATGTCCAATATAGAAATGAAATAAAATGGGGTTTAATGTCCTACTGTTCTACACCAATTGGGCTAATGAAGACGGGCGTACGCCATACAGTGTGCTATGGGGGAAATTTTGCCCGGGCAGCAGCGCTACGGCCTACTCTTATATCGAATTCCAACTGCCAAGGGATCTTTTACGTGCATGCCAATGTGTACACAGGACCTCGGTTTTTCATCCCATCCGAACAACTAGACAGCTGTCCTTGTCAGGTCCTCCGTCCTGCACCACTGACAAGGGGAAACCACCCCGGAAAATCTGAATGAACTTACTCGGGCAATGCAGGGATCGAATACCCGACCTCCAGACTAGCGAGCCAGCGGCTTACCCACTTACCCACCGTGATCCCCTTTCTCTATTACAGGGGGGTCAAGTGGTGTGCGTTTTAGATCATATGGTCTGTCATTTAGTCAATTGGCGTGTTTTGTTTATTCTTCGCTTGTACGTGACAAGGAATAGGATTGCCTTTCCATTCTCAAGGGGTTTTCTCTGGGCCCTCCATATGTTAGTCTTGAAATGACTTGATTTGTGTCGACAGTGGTGCTATCTCCTACTCTTATATCGTATTCCAACTGTCAACGGTTCTTTTACATGCACACCAGTGTTTAAACGGGACCTTGGTTTCCCGTCCCATCCAAATGACTATTCATTGTACCTTGCCAGGCCTTCTGTCCTGCATCGCTGACAAGGGGGGTGGGGGGGCAACGGCGATGGAAAATCCAGATGACCTTTCTTGACCCACAAAGGGATCGCAACAGCCCCGTCTAGTATCGAGTCAAATAGCCTTGATCGATAAATATCTTTGTAAATACCAAACAGAATTTCTGGACTGATATTCCTAATAGAGATTTATGTTTCACAATATTATAAACTTGTCGACACAAACTAGTTCATTTCGGGACTAACACATGGTTCAATTTATTTCAATAATTCACTTGCGTGTAGGGTTCTTTAGCAGTGAGAGAAAACCGGAGGACCCGGAGAAAACCCACGAGGTTGGACAGGAGACCTACTCCTTGTCACATACAACCAGGGAATTGAAACCATGCCAGTTGACTCAATGACAGGCCTTATGATACAGCGCGCATGTGCTAACCATTCGGAGACTTGCAAGGGATTCCTAACATGGTGCAAGTACATTTAAAACAGGCTTAAAATAATATTTTTGTTGAATTAAATATTGAAAATTAGTTCTGCCATGTTGTCTCTTTAAAGTTTGATTAAACTGAAATGATTGGATGATAAAACTGTTTTTGTTTTACATGTTACAATAGATAAGACTTCAGCATGTTTGATAACCTTGTGACATGTTTTTATCGAATTAATCAAGTCAACAACAGTTACTACAAATAAACTACATCAACACCGCGTTATATCAACAACAACATCTTTACTACAATCATTTGCTTCCGTAAACAGATCTAATTGAACAGTGAGACAAACGTCCCAGGCGCCCCCCCCCCAACACACCCAATCTATCTAGCTGAGTACATGATCTAAAATTCTGTTGGATGACTGAGTAATTCTAATTTAGATTTGCGGGTACATGCTCATAAGTTCTATTGGATGACCAAGTGATTCTAATTTACAGATATAATTACGATAAAATTCTATTTCAATATCAAATTAATTTTAATAAATTTCTTTTTATGTTATACCCCCCCCCCCCAGCCCCACCCCCTCCACACACACACACACAAAAGTTAGGGCAATAAGGGTAATATTTAATTTCTTGTCTCCCGAGGCTACACATGATTCTGCCAGTACAAGACAAAGTTTTCTAATTTTACAAAATAAATTTTTCATTTTGCTTTGTGTATAATAAAATTACACGACAACTTTATATTAAATCGTGTCCTGGTGATATTGGAACTTAGTCTCTTGAAGAACTATATTAATTTCATTAGAGAGAGAGAGAGAGAGAGAGAAGTGGGGTTTAACGTCCACTCGACACAAACTAGGTAATTTCGGGACTAACACATGGTTTAATTTTATTTCAATAATTCACTTGCGCGTAGGGGTCTTTAGCAGTGGGAGGAAAGTGGAGAAAACCCACGAGGTTGGACAGGCGACCCTACTCCTTGTCACGTACAACTGGGGAATCGAAACCACGCCAGTTGACTCAATGACAGACTTTATGATACAGCGTGCATGTGCTAACCATTCAGTCATCCAACCCACTAACTTTCTACTGAATATTTATTGTGTTCCAATGAAATGAAATGAAATAGGGTTTAACGTCCTACTGTTCTCTGCTTCCATACTGAGCTAATGAAGACGAGCATACGCCATACAGTGTCCTATGAGGCAAATTTTGCCCGAGCAGCTGCACTACGGCCTAGTCTTTTGGGAAGTTTGCAGTAATTGTATACATAGTTTTAATAAATCATAAATTCATTACATTACAAATACGATACTAAAGAGATTAAATAAAAAATATTTATGTTGATTTCACAGTGGAGGGGGGAGGGGGGGGCTCAGGTTTTGGGGTTGATTAATCTTTGATTTCATAAATCATAAATTTATTATATATAGCCTATTTAATGTATAATTCTTAAATAAATCACAAATTATAATAAAATAAAATGACAAATTTAAATATTAGAAAATGTGACCCTCACATATTTGTATTTTTCTTGTTATTTTAAAGAATGAATTTATGAGTATACACATCAGGGGATATAGCCATATTAAAATATGTTAAGAAATATAAAAATTTGCAGTATATGCTGATTGACAGTGACGTCGAAGCGATTCTCAAGTTGATAAATCTTTAATTTAGTTTTAAAGGTAACTAATAAATCAAGAATTATAACAAACGGTAGATGACACTTCTCCACATGGAACTTGTGACCCCACACCATTTGATCGGCTGGTGTCATTTTAAATAAACGCTTTTTTCTTAATCAAAAGGATTGAAATAAATTTATGATACAGTAAATATGGCTATTAATATACTCACTTCAAGGGTAAGCCGGATTATTTAAATAATATCATTTCTTAATAGACTTCTACTGTATAAAAACTCAATAAATAATAACTCATAGTTACTTGTTAAAATCACATGGCAATGAAAAATGAATATATTAAAAATTTCAGTAAAATTAATTTATTCTGTCAAAATAGGACAACATTTGTCGATGAAGTGAAAATTCAAAAAGATGACCTATTATCTATTTCGCATTAAATGTCTTATTATAAATTATTTTCAGAAAATCTTCCCAAACTTGTAAACATCACGAAATGAAAGAGAGAGAGAGAGAAAGAGAGAGAGAGAGAGATGGGGTTTAACATTCACTTGCCACAAACTAGGTCATTTCGGGACTAACATATAGTTTAATTTTATTTCAATAATTCGCTTGGGCGTAGGGGTCTTTAGCAGTGGGAGGAAACCGGAGGACCCGGAGAAAACCCACGAGGTTGGACAGGCAACCCTACTCCTTGTCACGTACAACCGGGGATTCGAAACCAGTTGACTCAATGACAGGCCTTATGACACAGCGCGCACATGCTAACCATTCGGACATCCAACCCCCACGAAATGAAAGAACACTTGTGATGAAATAAAACTATTTCAGGATTTTTCTAAGACAGAAAAATATTTTTTTAAAAGAATCTAATAAAAAAGTTGAAAGGTTGTTCAGGTCAACTCAGCACTTGAGTTAAGTTCAGATTTTTTTTTTATTAAAACATTTAATTAAATCACAAAACAAGCTACATTTTATTGTAACCTTGAATTAGTCAGGTATCGTACGCACGTCAGCCCAAAGGGTTGATATGGATAAATCGTGCAACCCAAATATATATCTAGGTTATTATTTAAAGAAAACGATAGATGTTGCAAGATGACGAGAGAGACAGAAGATGATAAACGATCGTCGTTATATTCTATTTAAAACATCTGATGTATGAGTATTTATAAATCTTTTACACTGCGATTCATCAAATAATTTAAAAACCCGCTCTATTTCTGACCAAACTGCCTTAAAGAGCTGGTTTAAAAATAGATGTAATGAATATATGGAAAATTTCAGTCTTATTACTTTATTCCCAGCAAATAAAGTTAAGATTATTTGACGTTTTGACAAAAGTCTTGATTATCAAGTCCCATTGCTATGATAATAAACAAAGTCTTGATTATCCATTTTTACGATAAATTATTAAATAGCGAAGGTATTCTATTCCATTCAATATCTAAGCCATTGAGATTGTCAAGTATCATTGCTACAAAAATAAACAAAGTCTTAATTATCCATTGTATCGATAAATTATCAAATGATGCGACGGTTCTAATCAATTTAATATCATGACCATCTGATGGTGAAGCAAGTTGTTTATAGGTTTGTCATGTGAATAAATGTCTAAATATTAATTTATATAACATTTGAAACTAAAATAAAGATCTGCAATAGACAGATTTAGCTCTTACATAATGCATCTTTAAGAGAGATAGAGAGATGGGGTTTAAGTCCACGACACAAACTAGGTCATTCAGGACTAACATACGGTTAAATTTTATTTCAACAATTCACTTGCACGCATGGGTCTTTAGCAGTGGGAGGAAACGGGAGGACCAGGAGGAAAGCCATGAGGTTGGACAGGTGACCCTACTCTTTGTCACGTACAACCGGGGAATCGAAACCACGCCAGTTGACTCAATGACGGACCATATGATACAACCCCCCCCCCCTGTAATGTATCTTTAAGCTAGATCTGTTAAATATTTTTTTGGACTCCTTTACTTTAACATGTCAGTTAAAACACCACTTGTAACATCACACGACAATATTTATATTTCTGTATTTGAATAAATTTAATAGCTACACAACTAGTTGTCAGTAATGAAATTAATGGTTAAAAGTGTTTGGGGGTACTCGTGCCGTGGCGTTTGTCAGTAATAAAATTAATGGTTAAAAGTGTTTTGGGGCACTCATGCCGAGGCGTCATATAATATAATTTTAGAAAATTTGTTGTCAACACCCAGAATTTTGCAAGTCACTGAAATAGTTTTTAGTGAAGACCTTTTTAACATTTCATTTGATGGAGGTCGGATGTCTTGACAAATGACGTGTAGTCCGTCATATGGAACAAAAAACTGAGGTCCCCTGTACACATAGGTGCATATACATGAAAATTAACCCTGGGAGTTGTAATTTGAAATAAGAGTAGGCCGTAGCACCACTGTCTGGGTATAATTCCAAGGTCCGTCATTGAGTCAAATGGCGTGGTTTTAATTCCCCGGTTGTACGTGACAAGGAGTAGGGTTGCCAGTCCCACTTTGTGAGTTTTCTTTGGGTCCTCTGGTTTCCCCCCATTGCTAAAGACCCCTACATGCTAGCAAATTGAACCATATGTTAGTCCCAAAATGACATAGTTTGTGTTGAGTGGAGGTTAAACCTCATTTCTCTCCATTTCTCTCCTCCCACTGCTAAAGACCCCTATCTATGCGCAAGGGAATTATTGAAATAAAATTGAACCATACTCTATCTCTCTCTCTCTCCCTCCACCCCTCCTCTCACTCTCTCTCTCTCTCTCTCTCCCTCCACCCCTCCTCTCTCTCTCTCTCTCTCTCTCTCTCTAATATTTCTAAGAATTTACTTTTGTTTACCAAAAACTTCTCCATATCAAGTAAACATGCTCTCGACATGCTTCATTCAAGTAATTTAATTATCTCAGTCGTCAGTCGTACTATTTACTGTGAATATAAGTGGTTAACTTAACATTCCCTCATAAGAATCAGATCACATTCAAGATGTTGCAACTCATAGTTAAAACTATTAATAAGATTATAATTTATTCATACTCATAACATTAAGATGTGCTTGAGAATATCGTCAAACTTAGAATACTGGTAAATCATGTTACAGATTGTCACAATGTTGAGGGAGAAATATTGAAATAGAATCTGTTTGTCCCAGCATTCTTTCTGGAACATGTCTCATAAAATATCAACTTCTGGGGAGAGAGAGAGAGAGACTAACACATGGTTCAACTTTATTTCAATAATTCGCTTGCGCGTAGGGGTCTTTAGCATTGTACAGGCGACACTACTCCTTGTCAAATACAAGGGAATCGAAATAACAGACTCAGTGACAGACTTTATGATACAGCACGCACATGCTAACCATTCGGCCATCCCCCTCCCCCCCCCCCCCTTCAACATTTTCGATCAATGAGAACCATTAGATTTCACAATTTATTGTCCAACGCCAAATGAAGTTAAAGGAGACAAATTGAAATGGGCTCTGTCCTTCTTGCCTTTGTTTCTAAAACTTTGTACACACATCAACCTATTATTGTATTGGAGTTAGTAGTTTTTTTTGTTTCCTTGGAAACAAATTTGAATTAAAGTGCAATATGATGTTTAAAGAGAGAGAGAGAGAAATGGGGTTTAACGTCCACTCGACACAAACTAGGTCATTTCGGGACTAACATATGGTTTAATTTCATTTCAATAATTCGCTTGCGCATAGGGGTCTTTAGCAGTGGGAGGAAACGGGGGGACCCGGAGAAAACCCACGAGGTTGGACAGGCGACCCTACTCCTTGTCACGTACAACCGGGGAATATGATGTTTAACGGCTAGCTCACAACCTGCTGTACGTAATACTACTGGACAACCAAGACTTAGCTTTGATTATCCATTTTATCATTCAATTTTCAAATCTCACAGGTGTTTAAATTACTTAAAATCTCACGGCTGTTCAAATTACTTAAAATCTCATGGCTGTTCAAATTACTTCAAATCTCACGGGTGTTCAAATTACTTCAAATCTCACGGGTGTTCAAATTACTTCAAATCTCTCGGGTGTTCAAATTACTTCAAATCTCACGGGTGTTCAAACTACTTCAAATCTCGCTGGCATTCAAATTACTTCAAATCTCATGGATGTTCAAATTACTTCAAATCTTTCGGCTGTTCAAATTACTTCAAATCTCTTGAGTGTTCAAATCCATTTAAATCTTGACCATCTGGTTTAGAGAGTTGATTATAGACTTGTCATGTTAATAAATGTCTAAATAATAGTTTATATAACATTTGAGGCCAAGAGAAATATCTGTAGTAGGCAAATTTAGACCTTATATAATGCCACTTCAGATATATTATTATTATTGTAGTGTCATTCAGAACAATATCCACATGTCACGTTACAAATAAACACATTAATAAAAGATGTATAAAATAAAATTTTAAACAATAAAAAAATTACACAATATTATAAAGATAACATTTATTGAAGAATAAAGCCACAAAAAGCCAGTATAAAAATATATGGGTTTTTATACGTGACATAGAGTGTCACTTTGTCTAATAAAATATAGAAGTTGATTACATAAAAACAGAACCTTACAACAGTGTTCATTGTGTGATCTTAGTCGGGTTTTTGGGTTGATGAAGCAGCAACCCTGAGAGGGAAATTGGGTTCTAACTTAAAATATAGAGAAGACATCCAATAATTTGCTTGCTCATAGGGGTTTTCAGCAGTGGGAGGAAACCGGAGGACCCAGAGATAAAACCCACGAGGTTGTTAATCTTCAATTAGCTGTGACCTGAATTATACGATGTTTTAATTCTGCCCCATCATAATATTATCCAATCAAGTGAATCGATTAATGAGTTTGTTTATTGTAATTTGAAGAGACTGTTCGTAATTTTTCAGATCATTTGTTGTTACTGATGACATCAAGTAAAAATTCTCTGTGAACACCAAATTCTAGTAGTCAAAGAGAGCGAGAGAGAGAGAGAGAGAGAGAGAGAGAGAGAGAGTAAAATCTGGTCTAACACCTTGTCATCAAAACTAGGTCATTTCGAGACTAACAGGTTTTAATTTTTTCCAATAATTTCCTTGCACATAGGGATCTTTAGCATACGGACAAAAACAGACACCTGTTCTTCATCAGAGTTTGATTTCCTGACATTTTTACCCTGGTCAATAACAACAACTATAGTTTAGACACGCCCTTGTGATGTCATCAATAGTTTAGACATGCCCACATGATGTCATCAATAGTTTAGACACGCCCTTGTGATGTCATCAATAGCTTAGACATGTCCACATGATGTCATCAACAGTTTAGACACAGCCACATGACGTCATCAATAGTTTAAGCACGCCCCATGATGTCATCAATAGTTTAGACATGCCCTTGTGATGTCATCAATAGTTTAGACATGCCCACATGATGTCATCAATAGTTTAGACACGCCCCATGACATCATCAATAGTTTAGACACACCCCTATGATGTCATCAATAGTTTAGACACGCCCCATGACATCATCAATAGTTTAGACACGCCCTCATGATGTCATCCATCTATCTAATTATCCAATGAACAAAAACGATTTAAAAAATGTGATTCAATTAAATTATAAGAGCTGAAATCATTGGTTTTATCTGGCTTTCAAATAGAAATATATATTTATTTTGAAACAACACGATTTCGAAACGCCTGATTTAAAACCAGGTACTGATTGGTGGAAATTATCACAGAGTAGCCAATCAGACACACTAGTAGTATTTACCGTACAGTAGTCCATCACAGGTTAAAATGAAAACCAAAATGCCTGTCTCTTCAAATGTGGGGGGTGGGGGTGGATGACCGAATGGTTAGCATACGGTCTGTCATTTAGTCAACTGGGCGTGGTTTCAAATCCCTGGTTGTATGTGACAAGGAGTATAGGGTCGCCTGTCAAACCTCCTCTGGTTTCCTCTCAATGCTAAAGACCCCCAGGCGCAAGCGAATTATTGAAAAAACCCAATCTGATTAAAACACAGATCTATATCTCGTTTCATTTTTATACTTTCGATGGCCTACACTACATGAAGATCTGACAAGTTATAGCCATAGGTCACGTCAGGGGTCAAAAGACCGACTTATGACCCTATGATGTCAGACATTTGATTAACCAATCAGCATTGATGTACTAGTGGATTACCCACAGTTGCGTGAAAAACACGCCTAAAGCTCGCCGTAACAAACCGTTTCATTGACTAATCCCTGACACCATGCAGAACATGAGTTAAATAACAACTCTTCCAGATCCTAGTGTAGTAAAGACAAGTAAAACGAAATTTTGAACTATAAAAAGGAAACGAAATAGGATCTGTGTTTTAACCAGATTGGAAGTAAAATTAAACCATATGTTGGTCCTGAAATGACCTAGTTTGTGTTGATTAGAAGTTAAACCTCATCTCTCTCTCCCTCTCTCTCCCTCCCTCCCTCCCTCCCTCTCTCTCCCTCTCTCTCTCCTTCTCTCTCTCTCTCCCTCCCTCCCTCTCTCTCTCTCCCTCTCTCTCTTTAAATGTGGAATACAATATAAATCTTGTGTTTAACATGATCTGTGAAATACTCAGAAGTATAAAATAAACACTACACATTCCTAGAACGACCATAGTTCAATATTTACCTAAAACATTTAAGTGCTGCATTACATAACACACATTGTAATAATCTTGTAACATAACAAAATATAAATATTAAATTCATATATCATCTCGTCTTACAAGAAAACATATGTCCAAAAAAAATTAATGCAAGGGTAAAATTGCACTACTTTGTTTTACATTAATATATCCTTGTCCTATATCTATATCTATTGTCACCAGGAGAGAGAGAGAGAGAGAGAGAGAGAGAGAGAGAGAGAGATGGTCCACTCTGCACAAACTAGGTCGTTCTGGGGCTAACATATGGTTCAATTTTATTTCAACAATTCGCTTGCACCTAGGGGTCTTTAGCGGGGGGGGGGGGGGGGGGCACCAGAGGTCATACAAGCAGTTTTTGAACCTCTGGCATCAGACATTTGATTAACCTCAAGCAAAAACTTGCCGTAACAGACTGTTTCATTGGCTAATCCCTCACATCAACCAGAACGTGGGTTATAGAACAACTCTTCCAGATCCTAGTTTAGTAAAGACAAGTCAAACGAAATTTTGAATTATAAAAACGAAACGAAATAGGATCTGTGTTTTAATCAGAATGTGACCATAAATACACAGATATATATCAAATACCGACCGACATATATCTGTAATAAAAACCACAATATTTTAACAAATAGTTTATTGTGCGTTAAAATAGGAATACAAAGATCGCCATAAATAGACGTAATATACCCATGTTAATTCTCTAACATAAATTACACCCTCATATCTAAAAATAAACTATATCAAGTTCACTTCAACATCAGTCATACAAAACAAATGAATGAAATGAATCTGACTTTAACAAACTTTCTGCTCCAACAGCGCTACTATGAGAAGAAGTTTAGCCCAGACAGTCTCGCTACAACCTAATCGTATTTCGATTTCCAACTCAATGTTTGTAATTCCCTCCGACCAACTAGACCCTTAACCTCGCCAGGTTCTCCGTCTAGCGCCACAGACATGGTGGAAGCAGGCTGAATAAATCTCATGGAGTTATTGTGACGAAAATAGGATGTCAACTACATTTTGGTAAAAAGAGACGACCAGCTCACTAATCAGGGGGTACAGGTTCGATCCTATTCGGGGGGTTGGATGGCCGAATGGTTAGCACGGGCGGGCTGTATCATTAGGCCTGTCATTGAGTCAACTGGCGTGGTTTCGAATCCCCGGTTGTACGTGACAAGAATTAGGGTCACCTGTCCAACCTCGTGGGTTTTCTCCGGGTCCTCCGGTTTCCTCCCACTGCTAAAGTCCCCTACACGCAAGCGAATTATTGAAATAAAATTAAACCATATGTTAGTCCCGAAATGACCTAATTTTCTTTCAATCCTATTCTTGGTCGAAACAGTTACTCAACAATGTCAGTGGAAATGAAATGGGGTTTAACATCCTACTGTTCTGCTGTCAGTGAACTAATGAGGACAGGTTTTAGCGTCTAGAATTTAAATAGGATAATTATATTCATCTTACCAAGCTGATTCATCTGCTGATGTTATCAAGTCTTCAAAATTCATTACAAATTTAATCCAAACTAAGCAATGATCAACCACTGTCCTTATAAAGGCCTAGTATGTTAAATTGTCTATATCCAAACTATGCAATGATCAACCTCTATCCGTATATAGGCCTACTATATTGTTAAATTTCCTTTATCCAAACAAGGCAATAACCAATAATCACTGGGTGTCCGTATTCTATAAGTTAAATTATCCAATAAACTATGCAATACAGGGACTAACCTTGGTCCGTATATATACTACAAGTTCAATTGTCTGTATCCAAGCTAGGCAATCTACAGACCTACAGTTGTTCATATGGAAGTTAAAAGTCTCTTATCCAAGTTAGTCAATACATGGACCAATATATATAATCCATACAAGTTAATATTCTTCTTTCTGAAATTGTCTCAACTGCAGGTTTCTCTGTGATCTTTAAAATTTGAGTTATTTTATCTGTATGAATTGATCGTGTCCTTTTTATAGTTACAGATATTCTACTGATCTGTCGTCTAGTCTAGGGACTAATATATAAAAACATATTATAGACATTTATTTTTGTCTAATTCATTATTAATCAGCTTAAAGTCTTATATGGCTAGTCGATCAAAACACATATTATTGGGAATCAAAGTGTTAGGAACAACCAACTAGAGATCATTCATGTGTATCACGTATCACCAAATGTAGCACACTTGATCCTTGTGATAATTTCAAAGAAGCATGGCATAAGATCTCCAATTAAGGGGGGGGGGGGATGGTGCGTGCTGTATCATACTGCCTGTTATTGAGTCAACTGGCATGGTTCAGAATCCCCGGTTGTACGTGACAAGGAGTAGGGTCGCCTGTCCAACCTCGTGGGTTTTCTCCGGGTCCTCTGGTTTTCTCCCACTGCTAAAGACCCCTACACGCAAGCGAATTATTGAAATAAAATTAGACTATATGTTAGTCCCGAAATGACCTAGTTTGTGTCAAGTGGACGTTAAACCTCATTTCTCTCTCTCTCTCCGATTAAGGGGGGAGGCTACCCGAAATTTTTAATTCTGAAATGTTAAAGCTGTTAAATTCAAAATAGTACAAGTAGTTAGGAAATGTAATAAACAAGGGAAAACTAGCATTAAAAAAAAGTTGTTGCCAGGGTAACACATTTTTGGGGAAAAAATTATGAAAAACATAGGTAGCCTACACTATATCTCTGTAACTAATTAAGATATCTTTGCCAAATTGGCAGGATATATAAACTAATATCTACCACAGAATCAGATGGAAAGCAATTTGAATTATCATTAATATTTCAAAAGTTATCAAAATATTTCTCAAAAGACAAAATATTCTGGTGAGGCAAATGTTTTAAACACCATTTTCCAAGAAACTATGAAAATGATAGAGAAAAACTGTCTGTCTGATTTTAGGCTTATCATTAAGAAAAAAGCAGTCTGAAAATGAGACATTGAACTTTATTAGTGCCAGATATATGGCGTTTTTCATACTTTTAGTCGAGCGCTTGAGATAGTTAAGTTGAGCACCTCAGATAATACAATCGAACATGTCTCAACCGATGTTTTAAGCTGTATAATTTTGTGCATTATTTAATGATAAACTTGCAGAATAAAGATATTCATTTGTTCGTTTTTACATCCCACCCAAAGCGGCAGTGACGCTAAAATCTTGGTTCAGAGTGTATCAATTTGACTGAAATTTTCGGCAAATTCCCTTCACAGTATCTAGTTTTTAACTATTATAATGAGAACTACCCGCTCTTTATCTTATCTCCTACAATGTATCTTTAATTAATGTCTAATTAATAATTTATATAACATTTCAAGCCTAAAGAAAGACCTGCAATAGGCAGATTTAGCTCTTGCATAATCTATATTTAAATCGGATTAAAATACAGTCCAACTATTATGTTTATCCAGCCATTTAATTTAATTCCTTTTAATAATTTAATTCTTTTTAATAATATCTTATTACTTGAGGGGCTGTTCCTCAATCCCATCATTTGATCATTACAGATTATGTAAGCGTATTATATCGTTATTACAGTATTTACAACATTATAATCTCTTTATTAGGTAAAATACAAACAATTCCTCACCTTTATTAGATTTATACAGGTAGTAATAGGACATAATTACTGTGGGAAGTTTCCACTAGGCTTCTCTAATTTTTTTCAAACAATGATTAGACAATCATCAATCAGAAATAAGCACTTATTGTATCTTCCATTTAAAAGACTGAAGGTCAGTGAGAGAGAGAGAGAGAGAGAGAGAGAGAGAGAGAGAGAGTTCAACCTTGACACAAAAACAACCAACTAGGTCATTTCGGGAGTAACATATTGTTCAATTTTGTTTCACTAATTCGTTTGCATGTTGGAGTCTTTAGCTCTTGGCGGAAACTGGAGAACCCAGAGAAAACCCACGAGGTTGGACAGGTGACTCCTTGTCATGTACAAGCGAGAAATCGAAACCACACCGTTTGACTCAATGACAGACCTTATGATCTAGTGCGCACCTTTTAAACCATTTGGCCATCCGACCGCCACTCTCTCGATTAGAAATGAAATGGGGTTTTACGTCGTACTGTTCTGCTCCCATTGGGCTAAAGAAGACATGCATACGCCATACATTGTGCTATGAGGAAATTTTGCATAGACAGCTGCGCTACAGCCTAGTCTTATATCGAATTCCAACTGCCAAGGGATCTTTTACGTACCCTACAATGTGTACATGGGATCTCAGTTTTTCGTACCATCCGAATGACTAGATAGCTGTCATTGTCAGGGGGAAACCATGCTGGAAAATCTTGATAAACTTCTTCGGCTAACACAGGGAGAGAACCGGCAACCTCCAGGCCAGCATCTTAGCCACCATGCCTCCCCATCTCAATTAGAATGACCCAGGGATTCTTCAAGTCTGGTACTCAATTGTCAGTGGAGATGTCTGTCTATAGTCCTTCAAATCTCCCTGGGAGACATGAAGGAGATCACATATCAGTCTCAAAATAGCCTAACAACATCATGTATGTATTTTTCTTTTCTGGTTTCATTCAGCAAACTAAATGACTATATATATATATATATCACAAGTTTTACCTTAAAGTTACAAATAAACAGATTGTCTTGGCCTAAAAGGATGAGTTAACTGTCAACTAGTATTTATTAGTGACCTTAAATAACTAAATATGGGATATGTTTTAAACCCTGAGAATAATCTTGTTGTTTCAACAAACAACAGGTGTACCATAATCACCTGATCCATACAACACAATCAAATTACCTGAACATACAACACAATTATTATATCAATATCATTATATTCAACTCAATTCATATCAAATTAAATTTTAAAAAATCTCTGTTTATAAACACCATTAAAATAGTTTAATATATTGGAATAAAATTAAATCAAAAATTCTTTGTATATTTAACTACTATAAAATAAATAAAACATTCTTTAATATTTGAAGAGAGTTGTTATAGGTTGTGATTTTTTGGTTTAATAATAAAATATTGTTTTTAAAAAAACAGTCGTTATTGCAAAACTTCATAATTGCTAATAAACTGGAGTTAAAATAATTCAAAGTTAAATTTTTATATTGACAGAAATTTCATTTTTTATGGGGATGTGAGAAGTGGACACTTTTGCAGAATTGTACACAGACTTGTCTTACTATATGACTGGCCTTATTACAGATAGTGGTCTTACTACATAGGTCTTACTACAGATAGTGGTCTTACTACAGACTGCATGGTCTTATTTAAAATGGTGGTCTTATTACAGAGGTCTTACTCACAGGCACAGGTCTTGCTACAGAAGTCTTACCACACCGGTCTTACTACAGATGCAGGTTTCACCACACAGGTCTTACCAAAGAGGTCTTACTCACACAGGCACAGGCTTTACCACAGAGGTCTTACCACACAGGTCTTACCAAAAAAGTCTTACTCACACAGGCACAGGCTTTACCACAGAGGTCTTACCACACAGGTCAAAATATAAACATAGTTCATATAGATTTCTTACCTAAGTCTTACTATAGAAATAGGTCTTATAGAAGTCTTGCTACCTCATGGGTTTTCTCCTGGTCCTCCGCTTTCCTCCCACTACTAAAGACCCCTACTCCAGAAGTCTTACCACAGATGTCTTTCCATAGAAGTATTACTACAGAAGTCTTACCACATAGGTCTTCCTTCAGATCATCTGATCTGTAACACTCACCTTCATAAGGCACCACACACACCAATTCCCAAATATTTATATCGCCCAAAAAATCTTTAAAGTTGCAATTTCATGTTTTTAAGGTTTTTTTTAAAATTTATTAAAATAAAGCCTTAAAATTGATGGTATCTATAAACAGTCCTACTTTGTTAAAGAATAATCCTATTAATCCTATAATTCACTATTGCCATTTGAGAAATTGGCAAAAATATCATTTTCATCATTTTCAAACGTTTGAAGATAACTGCTCCATGGTGGAGAATAGAAAACAAGGGAGGTAATTGTGTTATTATTTCCGGTGTAAATGAGTTTTAAGTGTGAGAATGGCACATATGATGTATAATAGCGAGTTGACAACCTATTGGAGCAAAAGACATAGAAATAATTATGTTTTGACTTTCTTAGAAAATATGAAATTGTAACTTTAAATGACCTTGTTTCTTATTAATAATAGCTTTGGATGGGTGGGTCATAATCAACAATTAATTAATGCATCTAGGAATATAGCCTATTAAATTATATGGGAAAGCATGCCCCTAATATACCCTCACCCCACCCTCCAAATAGATTAATCCTGTGACCAATTAGCATCTGCTATTATACACCTTGTCTCTCCTAATAATCATCTAGGATCATCCAACTAGCCACCTCCTCCCACCCATGGGGAAACTCTCTAAAACAAATCTCTTAATAATAACCCCACATTACAGATAAACTCAATTCATTCAATAGAGCAGAAAATCATTATTACCCACTTAAAAACTGGGATTAATGCATGTGCTGTATTAAACATTTTAAATGAAACCAAAACATTTAAATTCTTTTCTAGTTAACTGCGATATGACTTCGGTGGAAGCGGACCTTAAATAAAGCTATTTCACACACACACTGAGAGGTAAGTATAAATTGGCTACTTGAGTTTATATCAGTGTTTTTTTAATTCACAGGTTTTACAGGTAATAATATGTGTTATACCTGGTGGCTGCAGGTGAAATTTATTTATGAATAATTGAACTTTTTCGGATAATAAAGAATGAAATCACCAGATTTATTCACAGTTTAAGAAAAGGGACCCCTGAGAAAAAAAGCCTGGTGAGAGATCGAATTAATATTTGAGGTCAGTTGGACAATGAATAGTGGTCTGTAACCATATAATAGTTGTAATGTGCACAGAGGTAGCTTAAAAAGGTAGTTTGTCACTAAAGATAACAGTATTTTAATATTTATAGTGTCACAATGGTTACAATGGTCCGGAACAGGATGACGGGGGATGTTTCAAAATACAAAAACATCAGAAACTCCAAGCAAGGGAATAATGATTTAAGTTGCACCTGACTAAATGTCCCGCACTCCATTCTTGTGACGGATTTGTATTAAAGGAGCTAGGTCTCTAACTCAATATTTTCCATGATATTTGAAATTAAAAACACGCATTAGAATTCAATATGGGTCCATTTCAATCAATATGGATGTTGTTATCTTGTGGTGAAAATATGGGATCCAAATATCCAATATTTAAGACACATTGAACATTTTATAATCAGTACACGAGTCGTGTATTCTATGGTTTCGGGTGCAATTTTGTAATGAACAAATAAAACCATATCCTACAAGATGTAATGTGCAGAAATAATTAGTAATCGTTGATTTGCAGACGACAAAAAATAATTTTACAAAATGTGTATGGACTAATAGTTAAACTAATTTGGACTGTTCAGGTACACGAACGTAATTGATTAGAAATTACAATAGTAGTTTAAAAATTTCACAATAAATCACTTTATTCATTCATTTTATATTATTATTTGTGACCCATTTTCGTCTATTTTAAGGTTCAAAAGAATAGGAGAGAGAGAGAGAGAGAGAGAGAGAGAGAGAAGAGAGAGAGAGAGAGAGAGAGAGAGAGAGGTTCCGAAGAAGAGAGAGAGAGAGAGAAGAGAGAGAGAGAGGGGGGGGGGTTAACGCCCAGTCCATACAAACCAGGTCATTTCGGGACTAACATGACTGAATTTTATTTCAGTAATTCGCTTGCGCGTAAGGGTCTTTAGCAGTGGGAGGAAACCGGAGGACCCGGAGAAAACCCACGAGGTTGGACAAGCGACCGTACTCCTCGTCACGTACAACCACGCCGGATGACTCAATGGCCTTATGATACAATTACACGCGCATGCTAACCATTCGGCCATCCAACCCCCCGACATAACGATACATCACCCCCCTTCCAAAAAATTGTTATTTGACGTATCAATGGAAACCAGGACAAAAAGGCAAATTTTAGGGTTCCAAATAATAGAGCCATACACCATCGGGTGATGAAGTATTTGTGTACGTTTTTATTTTTGAGGAGCGATAACTGGTTTATTTGTGTACATAATATTTTATTACATGTATCTATTTTATATGCGCATATGTTATTTTTTGTTTTACTTTATTTTGTATATGTATGTTGTATGTAGGCTTTGTATTATCCGACTGTGAATTTGTACCCGTGAATAAGTTTTGTATTTCTATTTTTTTTTTACTTTTACATATTATATGCTGCTCTAGTAGTAAGTGCAGGAGGACCACACTACACGCAAAAAAACCCCAACAAAAAACAAAAACAAAAACCCCCCAAAAAACCTACAAGACTACAAGATAAACCTGTGGACAAGACAGAATGTGGACATTGCAAAAAAATAAACAAATATCAAATCAGGTGAATGGATCCAGGAGCCAGTCGTAAGCGTCTACTGCGCTGCACTATCAAATAAGCTTACTTTACAAGCAGGGACGTAACTAGCTCAGAGCAACGAGGGGGGCGGGGGTGCTGTAAGATTGGCGGACAATGTATATCTATTGTGGTCGACCCCCGACCCTTAGTTACGGGCCTACAGGCCTGTTTACAAGCAGGATTTTGTTTAAAATTGTGGATATAATAACCGTACCAATCATTTAAAGTTTACGAATATTCAAGTTTTCAATGCAACAAAAACTCCCATATATTTAATCCCTTCTAGTCGTTCATCTTTTATGTTCAAGATTATTTATCTCTTGTCGAGTCCTCCAACACATATAATAAATATATATTTACACTTATGGCGTTAGGCCTAAAATTTGTTATTTTGTTGCTTTTTATAAAAAGAGATTGACACGCATATTATTCATATTCTGAGACAGTCCCTTCCTTGCAAACGGGTTACGTTAACTGTGGTCTATTTAACAATATACCATGGATAATATTTCCCATAAAAAGCCTAATATTTATATTATATTATATTATATTCACAATAAAGTCGCGACTTTTGGAATAATGTGAAGTCAGTTGAAACATCCATGTGCAATTAATAAATTACTATTATTTTGGAAATTAATCATGAATTATTAATAACAATTAAATATTGCTAATCAAATGTCTGAAACAAAGTTTTTATTTCATAATCGGCCTGACCTAATTTGTCGATAATTCTAAGAATTGAGATATCAAAAATTGCTTGTTAAAAATTTCGTATTATTTCATTGTATTATTTTTTCTTCAAATCACCAACAATAAATAAGGGGGGGGGGGGGGTAACGTCCACGTTACACATACTTATGGTTCAATTTATTTTATAAATGAAATGAAATGGGGTTTAACGTCCTATTGGTTCAATTTTATTCAATTTTATTCCAATAATTCGCATGCGCGTAGGGGTCTTACGTGGGAGGGAACCCGAGGAACCGGAGGAACCGGAGAAAACCCACGAGGTTGGAGAGCACAATAAATAAAGAATTTATTATAAGTGACAGACACGCTCTGGATTTTCACAAAAGCTCGTCAGTTATTTCAAGGATATTGACAGAGTTCTGGTCAATATTGTCGAAAGATTATAGGACCGGTCCCTCACTTCACAACAAAATTACAAACTAAAAATAGGTTACTTGTTTACAAAATTGAAAAATAAATGACGCAAAATGGAAATTTTGTTATAATCCAGGAGAAATAAAAGAAGGCCACAAAATGAAAACCATATGTTCGTAGGATACCATGTCCTAATTGACACCACCAGTTTGTCGTGTGTTTAACAATATTGGTGATATATTATACATTACATATACATGTAGTATACTGTTTGTATGAATATATTGAGTTGTCTATGTAATATGTATTATTGAATGTATATGACTATGTCTTTAGTGTATATGTATGCATGATGTCCTTCATGGACGTTTTAATGCAATAAACATCTTATCTTATCTTATCGTATATTTAATATATATAAAATATACTGTAAACTGGATTTTAATAGATTCCCCCCACCCACCCCTTGCCAATGGTGCAAGACAGAGGGGCAGCGTATAGGCGTTCACATGAGACCCCGTGTACACACTAGGGTGCACGTAAAAGATGTCTTGGTAATTCGATATAAGAGTAGGCCGTTGTGCCGCTGTCCGGGCAAAATTTCCCTCGTAGCATGTTGTATGGCGTATGCTCGTTTTCAACAGCCTAGTCGGGACAGAACAGTAGGACGTTAAACCCCATTTTTAATTTTAATAACTTTCTAACCCTACCTATTATCCCACTCTTCACTGTCATCTTCGTCTTCATCACCATCATTCATCCACATCAGATCAATTGCATCATAATCAACGTCCTTCTCTCTATCCATGCTGGCACAATTAACCTGCACACTTCGTGCATCAATCATACAAACACAATCGTCACAGAAAGAGAAAACGTGGCGATCCGATTTTTACTTTACTTGTTGCTCAGCCTGTGCGAGATGCTTTTGTAAACATCAGCATCACACATACTCCGTGTATATCATTTCTAAAATAATTTATTTGTCCACGGTTCACTGAATTTAAGTATTATTTTCTTGCAATAAACGTCACTACACACGCGGCTTATTCGTCTGATGTCGCCAAACTCCGCCCGTGTAGACAGATTCGAGTTGAACTGTCAAAATACTGAGTTGGAATTCGCGCTGAAGTTATCCAATGGGGGATGTCCCAGTTAAAGACACCTGCTTTTGACAGTGGTATTTGAATACCCTTTGTCACCACAAAATATTCATCGTACTAATATTCATAAATGAAGAAAAATCCGTTATAAAACAACTCATGTCCTGCACAATCTAGTCCACACGTTACACAAGCCTAAATATATCTCCCAAAATAAACAGTTGGTTAGGCTACTGGAAAGTAATAAATATACAGAAAAGAAATAAAACAAAAAAACAACCCAAAAACCCTCCCCAAAAAGTAAAATCAATGTTCAATTTTCACGAATATCTCAAATGATGAAGATTTCAGATCGACAATCCGACAAGCAGGAAAAAGAGATTCTAATAGTAACATTACAAATCATCTGCGATATAGACGTATTTCACTGATCAACCTAGAATAATGATCATTTTAGACATTGTCTTATTTTAATAATTCTACATCCTTTACGACATTTATATAGATAGATATCCGTTGAAACATGTTGCATGAGTACTCTGAATCTCACAGGTCCAATTGTACATGTATGACGTATGAATATGAACTTATCTGCCGTTATCTTAGGCAGGTTTTATCTTTTAGCTCTCATGACGACATTGTTTCCTCAGCTGGACTGATTTTTAATACATGTATAAAAATAAATATGTTTTGTGACAGACGACGGGTCGATTTTTTTTTATATTTCCAATCATGATAAGTATTGAAATATCCCAGAAATCGAGACATATTGGGTGGGTAAAATAGTTTAGGTTGAGAGCCGTGCTTTCTGTGTAGGATCAAGCACGAGACAGGTTATGCTGGGGAAAGAAAGGCTGAAGAAAATAACCCGAGAAAAAGAAAAACCGAGGAGGTTTTTCGTTCGAGGTTTTTTTTTTTCTGAAGTCCTTCCCCAGCATAACTAAAGTCGAGGACTTTATCTTGCTTATAAACCGTCTATGTTTACATGTACGTAAATTGAGAATATCCCAGAATTCCAGTAAGAAAAACCTTATATCATGTTTTCTTATAGAAAAAACACCTACCCTGGAAGAATAACCTGTTACAGATTTAAAGAAAAACTTTCAGAAGAATAACCCCAAATTTCTCTATATATATTGTGACCGCAAGTTATTCCGGGCATAGAATATACCCTAAAGATCAAAGAGATTTACCGTTATAGGTTTATAAAGGATATTTTTGTGAATCTGAACAGGACTTGTATCAAATTTCCCGAATTCGCACTCCATTTGCCCCCTGTGTGTCCTTGGTTGTGTAACTGAAGCAATTGTTATCATTACGAGATCAAGTTGAACTGAATAGACCTAATCACCACAATTACATCCTATTCACATCGACACCCTATTTTACTGGAGTAATATAACTTTAATTTGATAAAATAAAGGATGTGAAAGAATAGGATTGATTAACATATACGCATAGTGTGACCATAAAAGGGGGGGGGGGAGTGGGGGGGGCATCTCGGAAGAATATAGACTCCATTGATAATTTGGAGAAAATACCTTGGCGTCGCCATTGTAAATGATCTAGGGGGAACTACAGAATTAAACAGACATAATGCAAGAACTAAATCTGCGGTCTTTCTTTTGGCCTGAAATGTTATATAAATTATAAATTGGACATTAATTAAAGGGACAATAACAATCTTGCTGGCTTGATAGCTCCAGAAAAAAAATAGCCTTATTCTAAGTACTAGATGTGTCCTACCTGTTGTGTAAATTATCCATTAAATCCTATTTTACTTGTCCAGAGGGTTCAAAAATATTTTTAAATCCAAGTCATATTTGAAAAGCTTTACGTCAGGCTTTTCAAATCATTTAGTTGAATTTTTCCCAATTTTTTAAATTAGGTGTGTTAAGATGAAATTTGTATCATCAATTAATTGGAATACTGTAAAATAGTATAATTTGTTGACCAGAATAAAGATTGGGACATATTATTCAGTTACAACAAGAGTGGTATTGAGCCTTTAACTTATTCAGAAAATAACCAACTCCCGACATTAGCCAACGATATTTACAGGATTTGAATAGATTTTGTGTTGGATAATTGAACGTAAAAGTGGATAATCGAGACTTGTTATGCCAAGTCAGTAATGGTATCCGAGACGTGCCTAAAATTAAATGGCTAATATCTCAGTTCAGAATGAAGCAAGTTGACTGAAATTTTCAGGATATGTTGTTTGAATTGTCTATCTATTAAATGAAATGAAATGAAATGGGGTTTAACGTCCTACTGTTCTGCTCCTAACTTGGGCTAATGAAGACGGGCATACACCATACAGTGTGCTATGAGGAAAATTTTGCCTGAGCAGCGGCGCTACGGCCTACTCTTATATCGAATTCCAACAGCTAAGGGATCTTTTACGTGCACGCCAATATGTACACGGGACCTCGGTTTTTCGTCCCATCCGAACGACTAGACAGCTGTCCTTGTCAGGCCCTCCATCCTGCATCACTGACAAAGGAGAATCACACTTAACTATTATAGCGAGAACTGTCAGCTCTTTATCTTATCATACCTAACGCCCCTTTAATTACCTGATAGGAAAATAACTTGGTGCGTCCGTTGATTCTTTTGATTACCACCTATCGTCTGTTATTTTGTTTTTATATAGCCTCTACACCCGATCTCCAAAATGAATGGCTATAAACAGTTTTCACGGTGGTGCTGAGATTTTTGTTTATTGGTGTTAGTAGAGTGAAATAACTTGGTGTTAGGGTAGAATAACTTGGTGTTAGTAGGGTAGAATAACTTGGTGTTAGTAGGGTGGAATAACGAAACCAAGCTGATTGGGACCATGGCTTTTGGGACCATGGCTGATTGGGACCAAAAGTCAAAGCTGATTGGGACCACATTCCAGGCTGCTTGGGACCACATTCCAGGTTGATTGGGACCACCACTAGGCTGATTCGGAACACACGATAAAAAATACTAGAAACTGAGGTTTTGATATTGAATTAAGTTTAAAGGAGTTTTATCTAGGCTATAGCGTGACTATAATTATGTGCTTTTATGTAGGCCTACGTTATTTATGTTTATATTCCATTTTTTATGCTAAATTTACCTTTGTTCTTTGTGACCCCAGAGGTCAAAAGGTCACATTTTCCATTTTAGCACTAGGAAGATTTAAAGTAATAAATGTCGGCGTAAAATATAAAAACTAAAGCGAAACCTGTTCTAATTAATAATAGGAACATTTAAAATTTATCTTTAGGTGGTCTTAGCACCAAACTTTTACTTTGGAACGTCGAAAATGATCTTGCATAACAGAACCAAAACGCTTCGGAGCCTGTTTCAAAAATACGTAAAAACTGTTAAATCAAAATCTCTCCGAATTAGTTTTACAACGAATGCTATACATAATGATACTAGTTGTCTGAAAAAAACAATTAAATGGTTCCATAGCTGGACTCCAGCCTGCAGGCCGCGTCACAAAGCCTGCCAAAATTTTCCCCGCTAACATTTACCAATACGACATATATATCCTATGAACTACTATGTACATTGCAATCGTCGGTTTTATCTGCGTCCATGTTCCGGGAAATTCATAAAAACTCATAAAAAGTGTGCAAACTTTTAATCTCGTCGCCAGATGCGTGTTTTCCCGTCACAGATAAACGTCGGTTTTCCTAGACTGGGATTCTCGGAAATCCACGCGGCCTGCAGGCTGGAGTCCAACACTGAAACTATTCAATTGTTTATCAGATAACTAGTATCGTTATGTATCACAATCGTTGTGAAAATAAATCGGAGAGATTTCGATTTGACAGTTTTTACGTTTTTTTGAAACAGGTTTCAAAGTGTGTTGGTTCTGTTATGCACTTTCAGTGCAAATGAACTCATTTGACCTTTGACCCCGAATATCTCGAAAACGCCCCAACGGCGGACTGATTACCACTCGGCATCGTATTCTACGCAAAATTTTACTCTAGAAAGGTTGGGTCTGGTTTTGTGCCCATTTGATGGACACCCCCCCCCCTCCCGCGCTGAGCTTCCGGTCTAAAACAGACCATTTTTATTTTATTTTATAAACTTCATAGCTTGTTTCGGAATCCATTATAGCCTATATATTGTGTGTAATTATACGTAGATATAATTGAATACACACAAAATGTCTCGTTATATGAAATAAAATGATATTTACTAATTAAAATATTATACAAAGTACAATTTGTCTGTCATTTTTTCAACTTCACTCATTACAAAATATCGCATTCGTTGCAGTAATTATACTGATATGAGGCTATTTGATATTGGGTTACAATTTGATAATACTGGGTAGTATTTATTGTCATGCAAACATATTTAAAACACTCTCGTCATTGGTCTGATCATGGTCCGAATCAGCCGAGAATCTGGTCCCAATCAGCCAAGAATGTGAAGCATCTTCTTTGTGATTTAGCTCATTTGTATTGAAGCCGTCATTCACTAATTACACTATCATTTGTGTCTAATTATACTATTTATTGTCATAGTTGTCTTATTATCAAAAATATGCAAACATATTTTAAATACTCGCGTCATTTAAGTAATGGTCCGAATGAGCCTTGTCGTGGTCCCAATCAGCCATAAATCTGGTCCCAATCAGCCACGAATCTGGTCCCAGTCAGCCACAAATCTGGTCCCAGTCAGCCAGGTCCCAATCAGCCAATTACCGGAATATCTTGGTGTTATAGCACAATCATCAAGAGCAGATAATTTGAATATGTGTCTGCTCCATGGATGAACGGAGTCAGACCACTGGAGATACTGAAGATGCAATGGGGTTTAACGTCCTACTGTTCTGCTCCGACTGGGCTAATGAAGACGGGCATGCACCATACATTGTATTATGAGGTAATTTTGCCCGGGCATTGGCGCTATGGCCTACTCTTATATAGAATTCCAACATCCAATCGGCTAGACAGCTGTCTACATATATGTTAAATGGGGTTTAAGTTCTGTGCATCAACCAGGCTAACAACAATTGCCCTACTCCATACATGCCAACCTGAGGAGATTGAAAATCAGAATGCCTTGTATTGAGGGTAGAGCGAGGACCGCAGGTCCAAGTTCGATCGGTGCGAAGCACCGTGAGCGCTGGAGGCTTGGAGGGCGTGGGGTTTGGGCCCCAAGAAAATTTTGAGAAATTAGCACCTATTTGCAGTACCTTGTATTATTGGATAAAAACAGCTGGTGATTTAGGTCCATGCACCTGAGGTTTTTTTACCTATTTTTATACGAAAGTGTTCATTATTTTCATATATGCTTTTGGTCGCTCAAGTGTTTTTTAGTTTCAAAATGTTTTTTAATGTCCGTAATACCACCGTAAGCAACACATAAATCACTCCTACAGACTAAACAAAATGTGAATTCGTCGCCTCTACGCGAGGACGTAATGGTTCCTGGAAATTCTTTGCCGTAAGTTTCCCGGTATTTTTGTCTGACATTTGTTTCATTTTGTTTGTCTTGACGACCGACACAGAAGTAGAAGTCGTAAATTATTTATACTGGGTTTTATTTATAATTGTTATTTGTTTTTTTCACACATGGAAAACAGCTTGAAAACATTTTTTATCAAGTCAGAAGGAAATATGGCTAAGGAAGAAGCAACAACGTTACTGGCAACTAACGGTAAACCCGCCGTGTACTGTACGAGTGTATGCGAGAATGGCTCCGGACCCTTGGTTTTTCATCCAATACAAACAACTAGACTATGTTCCTTATTTGGCCCCGCATCTTGCTACATTGATAAAAGGGAACCACATTGAAAAATCCGGGGGGAACCCGTAAACCACACTGGAAAATCCGGAGGCACTTTCTCTGCCAATACTGGGGATCGATTGGACGAAATAACATTCAAATTATCACAATTTTCTTTGACTTCCGGTTCCATTTACTGATCTTTTTTTTGATCGATGACTGTGGAAATTGGGTTTCAGTAAATTATAACAATAACAGGTACAACATTCTTTTAAACAAATTTTATTATCATTTGCTCTCCCAGAGGAATGTATTTTACATATAAAATGCTCTATAATAATTTCATTTTTCATCATTCAATAATTCTATCAAACATCTAACAATTATTCAGTCATTTTTTATAAAAATCATACAATAACAATAACATTCACAAAACAAATTATGGCAAAACTGATGTCATTTTTCATCATTCAATAATTCTATCAAACATCTAAACATTATTTTCTATAAAAATCATAAAATACCAATAAACAAATTATGGTAAAACTGATGTCAGTTTTATAATAATTCTATCAAACATCAATTCACTCGTTTTTTGTTTTTTTTATAAAAATCACACCATAACCAGTAACAAGCCAATGGTATTTTCATTCACAAAACAAATTATGGTAAAACTAATCTCAATTTTATATAATGTCATACACATATTTAGGAAAGAAATGAAATGAAATGGGGTTTAACGTCCTACTGTTCTGCTATAAAATGGGCTAATGAAGACGGGCATACGCCATACAGTGTGCCAGGAGGGAAATTTTTCCCAGACAGCGGCACTACAGCCTACTCTTATATCGCATTCCAACTGTCAAGGGATCTTTTACGTGCACGCCAATGTCAACACAAGACCTCGGTTTTCCGTCCAATCCGAACGACTAGATAGCTGTCTTTGCCAGACCCTGCATTTATGAAAGAACACTTTACTAATTTATTAGACATATAAAAAATATTCTGGTTTTCATATACTCTTGCGTCACTCAATTAGTGCCACATGAGCAGTTTTTATTTCAAAAGATAAAAACACCCTCGTTAATTGTATCATGTAGATATTTCCCCTGGGGTTACAGGTTGTAACATTATAAAAAAAAAAATATGAATGAATCTGGAAATGTACTGTAGGCTCAATTATCACATATGCAACCCAGATAAATGTTACGGACAATCATAAATGATTCTGGATAATCACAAATTCACAATTATGACTTGACATAAATGTAATGTCTTGAAATGTAATGTTTATGCGAAGTCATTTATTTAACATTCTGACAAAATAAAAACTCAAAATTAAAAACATGTCTTCCATATTAGATTTCTAGGAAGGATTGTTGAAGATTAATCAAAAACGATTCAAGACAAGATGAAAGGCAGATTATTGCTCTATAATCTTTATCCATCCCTATAATGACTGCAACAAGTGTTGGTCTAATAAACACAACACATGGAGAAAGAGAGAGACAAATAGGGTTCAACGTCCACTTGACACAGACATGGTCATTTAGGGACTAATATATGGTTCAATTTTATTTCAATAATTCACTTGCGCGTAGGAGTCTTTAGTAGTGGGAGGAAACCGGACGACCCAGAGAAAACCCACGTGGTTGGACAGGCAACCCTACTCCTTGTCATGTACAACCACGCCAGTTGACTCAATGACAGACTTTGTGATAACCATTTGTCCATCGCCCACACCCTCAATTTATATGGAAACACTCTTTTGTACAGCACATTTTGACAAGTATTCTCTTATTTGTAATCAAGAATAAATTGAAAATGAGATAACGAGAACAGTGTGGGAAGGATATAGAGAAATGGCTGTGCCCTTTTTAGAACTGGTTACGTGGAAAAATGACCATCTCCTTCTATTCAGAGAACATATGCTCACAGTAAATATATATGAAACCACATAATCTTACCTATAAAAACTGCAAAACAATTTAATACTGTGTTATAACTTTCAAGTAGTCTGTTACAAAATAAATTGGTTATAACGATAAATGCATTAAAACATATTGCATAGTAAAAAATTCTCTTTGATCAAATATTTGAGTAAATTATAAAATCATTATTAAAACAAGATATAAAAACCTAAAATGACGGATATAAAAATGAAATGAAATGCAGTGGGCTATGAGGAAAATTTTGATCCGAGGGCAGCATTTTTGCCTAATTAATATCAGATTGCAACTGCTAAGGGTTCTTTATGACTACGCTGCATACAAAGTACCTTGGGTTATCATCCCATCTAAGCACGATGCGGTTTCCTACCAGGTCCTCTCTGCTGCATCACTGATAAGGAAACCATACTGCAAAATCCTAAGAATCTTTCTTTGCAACAACGGCAAGCCTGGAAATAAGGCACCTGTCACTGACAATGTCAGGCACAGATCAGGTTTTGTCAGGCACAAAACCTCTGGTGTCTGTCATTTTGTCCGGCACTGATTTGTCTTTTTTATTGACATTATTAATACATGTCCAGCACTTAGTTGAAAATGTCGGGTATCACCGTCCGGCACTGATTTGTCTTTTTTATTGATATTATTAATACATGTCTGGCACTAAGTTGAAAATGTCAGGTACTATTTCATTAGTGCCCGACATTTTGTCGGGTACCATCTAAAACCATTATTTCCAGGCCTGAACAACGTGATTTAAACCAGGTTAGTTTATCTGAGCCTTACTAATTACTGACACCCTGGCTACCAGATTCTGTACGATTGGCTTATTGTTCATATATACAACAGGTTATAAAATTGAAATTAACCACTTAAGCCTCTAGTGAAACTTATCATTAAGAAATAAAAATACATTAACAGAAAATATTAGCTGTATTATATATATATATATCTACAACAAAATTAAAGCATATATTGTCGTCTGTTTGCCTGAAAAGTTCTTACATGTATCGTAAAATACATTTAAATGTCAACTTGGTCCTTATAAGGTATAAGACACATTTATAAGGACCATGTCAACAATTAAATGATTTAATTGTTGACATGGTCCTTATCAAGTTTAAAATACAAATAATAATTATCAGGTAAAAAATACATTAAAAGTGTCAACATAGTCTTTATAAGATATAAGATACATTCAATTACTGACATGTTCCTTTTAAAGGTAAAAGATACATTGAAGTGTCAACATCGTCCTTATAAGGTATAAGATACATTGAAGTGTCAACATATAGTTCTTATAAGGTATACAATAGCTTTATAAGATATGTTTAATTGCTGACATGGTCCTTATAAGGTATAATTGTTGACACAGTCCTTATAAGGCATAATTACTGACATGGTCCTTATAAGGCATAATTGTTGACACGATCCTTAAAAGGTATAGATACATTTAATTCTCAACATGGTCCTTATATTAGGTATAACATATGTTTAATTGCTGACATGGTCCTTATAAGTTATAAGATATATTCAATTGCTGACATGGTCCTTAGAAGTAATAAGCTATATTCAATTGCTGACATGGTCCTTATAAGGTATAACATATGTTTAATTGCTGACATGGTCCTTATAAGTTATAAGATATATTCAATTGCTGACATGGTCCTTATAAGGCATAAGATATGTTAGAAGGTACAAAATACCCAAGCCTGGAAATAAGGCACCTGTCACTGACAATGTGAGGCACAGATTCAGGCTTTGTCAGGCACTAAACCTCTGGTGCCTGTCATTTTGTCCGGCACTGATCTGTGTTTTTTTAATTGATATTATTAATACATGTTCCAGGGTTCCCGCGGCTTCGTCAAACATTTTTTCAAGGATATTCAAGGATAAATATACGTCAAATTCAAGGATTTTCAAGGACATTTTTTAGCCTAAAGTTACAATTTTTCATCTTAAAAATAACCAAAACATTACCAACTATCGTTATAATCTCATATTTAAAAGGAATTGAAGACATTTGAAACAAAATTAAGGATCTCATCTGAAATTCAAGGATATTTTCCTATTTCCGCGAAATTCAAGGATATTCAAGACCTTGAAAATGAAATTTTAAATTTAAGGATATTCAAGGATTTACAAGGACCGCGGGAACCCTGATGTCCTGCACTAAGTTGAAAATGCCGGTACATGTAAATATGTAAAAGAAACAAACTACTGATAAACAGAAACATATCTATGAGAAATACACTGTAACCCAGCTATAATTTAATCTTGTGTATCTAGCACTAATTTCTTTCACAGTCGTTTAATATCAAATCTTTGTTTAAAAATTCATAAAAACTGTTTAAAATCACCATAAATCGTTTAATTTTTACATGTGTCCAGTTTAAAGCTGACTGATTAATTTTGATAATGAGTGTCCAATTTACAAGTATTTAATTTCCTGACCACTGTTCAAAAATTAATCATTATACATCATTAATCAATTGGGTTGTTTATTTTTTAACAATGATTGAGAAATTAAACGATACCTGGGTTACAGTGATACTAGCACTCATTCTGTAAATGTATTGTGGGGGTGGGGAGTGTAGTCGTGTACAATTTCATGGGTCACATTTGATATACATTCGGCAAACCTCGACAGATTCTACGCATCTAATCTCGGCTGTATCACCATTTCCGCCATATTTGAACTATTTTAAAGGTTCCGAATGAAAAATGGCTGCCCCATGGAGATTTCTGTGGAGAGTGTATTATATCAACAAACGTCACGTTTGGCATTGGGTTTGGGGAATTACCAGGGAATTTTATCAAACCAGCAGCCTTGAGACAATATCTCTGCTCATTTAGGTATATACACTCTACAAAAGACGCAATTTGGGACTTTTTTGTAAAAGCGACACGTTTTCCTCTTTAAAGTAAACCGGCAGCCGCATCGCAAATGTATGGGCGTAGGTACATATCACTTACTGTCATACAGCCGAGATTAGATGTAGGGTAACGGAATCTGTCGAGATTTGCCAAGTGATTTGATATATACAGAGCCAAGTAAATAACTCTGAATTCCCCCATCCCCCATTGCCTCAACTTCACTATCAAGAAAATAACCCTTTGTCCTTTTATTTTACTTAAAGGGGATCAAATATTTTTTAAGTGGAATAAAAGAAGTATTTTAAATAACAGGGATGTTTAATTACACAGAAGTTTTCTTTTAATAAAGGGATATTCCGTTATATTCTCTTAATTTATAAAATGGGAAGTCTCAAAAAATGGTTTACTTAAAAGGAATTCTTTTAAACTATGAGAATTTTATTTTTTTAAAAATTTAATTTAGTGAAATTTTATTATCTTTTAAAAAAATTAAACTAAATCTATTAAATTGTTTTTTTTTTTAAAATTAATGTTTGTTAATTAAATAACAGTAAAGTTTATTAAAATTTCTTAAATCTTTAATGTTAAAGTAAAGTTTATTAATTTTTTTAAATAAAGGGAAGTCCATTAATTTTTAACAGAAGAGGTCAACATAATGACGTGTATTCAAGGGAGGTAATACAGATGATAATGATGTCATATCCTAGAATTAGTATAGAAATATAAATAACTATTATCATATGGAATACACTAGAATCATGTGTATTCAAGGGAGGTAATACAGAGGATAAATCATGTACTATCCTAGAATTAGTATAAAAATAATAAAATATCTATTATCATGGAATACACTAGAATCATGTGTATTCAAGGGAGGTAATACAGAGGATAAATCATGTACTATCCTAGAATCAGTATAAAAATAATAAAATATCTATTATCATGGAATACACTAGAATCATGCGTATTCAAGGGAGGTAATACAGAGGATAAATCATGTACTATCCTAGAATCAGTATAAAAATAATAAAATATCTATTATCATGGAATACACTGGAATCGTGTGTACTCAAGGGGAGGTAATACAGAGGATAAATCATGTACTATCCTAGAATCAGTATAAAAATAATAAAATATCTATTATCATGGAATACACTAAAATCATGTATATTCAAGGGCAGGTAATACAGTTGATAGATCATGGCAGATATTACGATGAAGACTAGAGGTCAACATAATGATGTCTATTCAAGGGAAGTAATACCATGGAATATCCTGGAATAGATAGTTGAGGTCAACACAACGACGTGTATTCAAGGGAGGTAATATAGATGATGGATCATGTTAATATCGTAGATTTTGAAATAAGATATCAATATTAACGATCAAGGAATATCGTAGAATAAGGAAAAGGAATGAAAAGGAAGGAACAGTAGAGCTCAACATATTGACGTCCATTCAATTCAAGGGAGGTAATACAGAGGATATCATGTCAATGAAATAAAGTTAGATGTCAATCATAGAGGTCGATATAACGACGTGTATTCAAGGGAAGTAATACAGAGTTTTAATAATATAATATCCTAGATTTAGGTATAGATATAAAAATCCAAGATCATGGAATACCCTATAATAATTACATATAGACATCTAAAACGGAGGTCAACATTATCTGTTTACAATGGAAAGAATTGTAGCATATTTGGGGATTTATCCCATATTAATAATTTATAAGAGAACAGTCTGACCTACATTGTTTTCAATTTATGGTTGAAATAGGATTTTCTGGGAACATATCTCTCAACCAACAGATATTGTATATGGTTAATACAACTCACATCTATGTTGAGATTCTGGTAGGGTAAAAAAAAAGTCCAAGAGGGAAACTCATTTGCATCTTGTATTAGATCACTGTAGCAATTAAAATCCGAAAAAATTAAAATCTTGTAAAGAGCCCTTCACGAGAATTGCACTTTTTTCGCGCCTCTGGCGCGCTTATACGCGTTCCTTTGATTATATGGCAAACATGAGCGACAATTTGTAGTTTCTGTGGTTTATTTTGATTTTCTAATCATGAAGCAAGACAAATTACGCAGGACCAAGTATTTTGGTGGTCATTTCCCTTTAAATAAGGGTTGCCATGTTGACAAAATTCAAATTTCACATCGACTCGTCACAGAAATTGATGCATTTTCTGTCCAGGCTCTATGGGCGCTGGAATCACCCTGTGGCGTTTCGCAACCATTTGGCAACCTCTTGGAGACATTTCTCATCTGGCAACCATAGGATAAAAACTTTCCGGGTAAATTTTGATTCACAGCGAGTGAAGCCGAGTTTGATATAGGGCGTCATTCCATCGCAATTTAAACAGGGTAACATGTCTAAACGCGCTGCTACTCACGAAGAAAACCGGTTCAAGGTATGTGTCGCCTGTTTTCAAAAAGGTTCGAGCTTAACACCAGTGGCAGGAGAAAGGCTGCTGTCTCGTATGCGCGAGTTTTACATTGACAATTATGATGCATCCGACGCTCATCTAACTGCCGCAATTTGCAGCAGATGCAGAAAATTGCTTCAAAAAATCGAGACTGGTGAAAAGCCTGCCTCTGACCTTCCCGAGCCTTACGACTTTTCAAAAGTAGTCATCCCACCGGTAGCGACCAGAACAAACCCGTCTCCTGCCAGTACTTGTACGTGTGACATATGTCTCGTGGCCAGAGGAAACCCGGCGAATTCGGGAATGGGGAGGACGTTCATGGATCAACAACCATTTCCTCTCGGACTTCCGCCACAGGATGCATTGGTCAACGTTTTGGCGTCGCCAAGGCCTGTGACTGTCTGCAAACGGTGCTGGCAGCCTGTGGGTCGTGGAATTTCGCACCCGCAACCGTAAACCGCGAATGATGCGCGTGAAAACCTAGTATCAAAGGCTAAATCCGTACCACGGGCCTCGGATCTCATTGCATCAGATCTTATAAAAGAGAAAAGTACCATGAGTGACGGTTCAACTATTAAAGTTGGTACTCGGGGTGCAGATTTGACTTTACCGAAACCTGTTCCTCGTCCTAAATCGTCCAAGGCGTTATTTCCGGAAAAGCCAGTTTCTGCAGAGGAAATCGCTAGATTTCAAACCACACTCGGACTCACTCTGAAACAAACGGAAAAGGCTTTAACATTCATCAGGACGTGGAAAGGACGTGGCTGCGTGGAGCCAGCATCGATACAAAAACTGCATTCCCGAGACAGGGAGTTATCGGAGTTATACACCAGCACACAGTTAGAGTTAGACTCGACTTCGCAGGACGATCTGATGAAAGTGATGAGACCAGTAATCTATTGTCAAAACATAAAAGGTTTAATCGATCATGTCATAGAATTTCGGGGCGGGTACAGCGGCGAATATATGATCAAGATTGGCATCGATGGGGGTGGGTCGTTCCTGAAATTCTGCCTAAATATTATCAAGGAAGATGAAGGTTCATCCAGCACTGTTCGAAAGCGGGCAACCTATTCTGAGGGAGCATTTTCGAAGGAATTTCAAGACTCTGGCGTCAAAAAACTATTAATAATAGCCATAGTTGAGGAAGTCAAGGAGAGTTACGATAATCTTGTCGCCATAATGGACTTACTCGGACTTGAAAGGGTAGATTTCATGGCGGCCTTTGATATGAAACTGGCCAACGCGTTTCTTGGATTAGGCACACATTCATCAGCGTGCCCCTGCCCCTGGTGTGAGACACCGAAACGACAGTTTGCAGCCCCCAAAACCACGACTCTGAGGACTCTCGGCGCTATTCGGCAAAACGCCTCCCAGTATCAAGAGGCAGCATCAATGCATCACGGTTCGAAACCGTTGTCCGCAGCAGCTTACAAAAGCTGCATCCAACCACCGCTAACCAGAAATTTACCGGATGAAACTTTGGTTCTGGATATTTTACCCGTTATGGAGTTACATGTGCTTCTTGGTATCACAAATCGCCTCTATGATGAGATCAACAATATATTTACACAGACTGAATGCTCGACTGGCGCACTTGACTGGTCAAACCAGCTGGGTATTTGACGGCCTCCAATGAACGGAGGCGAATTCAACGGCCCTCAGTGTGTAAAACTATTGGAAAACACAGCATCGCTGGAAATACTGATCGAGAATGCGAAGATAGGGCTCAAGGGGCAAAAAGTTGTTCGGGCGCTGAAGTCATTCAACGAAGTGCGAAAGAGTTGTTTTGGAAGAAAGGCCGAAACTAATTACAAAGACCGCATTGAAGAGTTTCGGAAGGCATACCTGGATCTAGGAATATCGGTCACAAGCAAGTGTCATGCGGTGTTTGCACACATTACCCAATTTCTAGAGGCCCAAAAAAATATTTTCGAAAAAGAGCAAACTGGACTGCCCATAGGCGAACGGAAGGTGTTCGACAAAGGTCTAGGCATTTGGTCAGAACAAGCCTCAGAATCCGTTCACCATGACTTTAATGCCTTGTGGAAAACGGGCGGATACAAGCACGATTTAACGCACACGGAGTACGCCAGTAAGCTCTTGCAGTGCGTGGTAACCTACTGCTCCAGACACAGATAAGAGGTTGAAATTATTGTATAATGTGTTACATGATTGTAGTATACATGATTCTTTTAATGTCGGAATAATATCTAAGTCAGTGGAGAATGTTTAGTGGAGAATGTTTAATAAAAGTTAAATATCAATTAATTATGATCCTTTTCTTCGTATTCATCATTTGGATGGGCTTTTTATCAAATTTTGTGGATTCAGTCAGGGGCGAATTGTCTTTAATGGTGAAATTGAGCCGGAGGCGCGCATTTTTTTCATTTCCGGAAAAGCGCTCTTTACAAGATTTTAATTTTTTCGGATTTTAATTGCTACAGTGGTCTAATACAAGATGCAAATGAGTTTCCCTCTTGGACTTTTTTTTTACCCTACCAGAATCTCAACATAGATGTGAACTGTAGAGGTCAATAACGGCCCATTCTCACGGTGCGACTTGTAGTAACTACTTGTAGTATCGACCAGAGATGAAGCGTGAGAACACCCTAGTCGTACCGTACCAACTTTTTTACAAGCTCCCAAACAGTTGAAAGCGTGTTGAACATATAGAAACTTCCCTATTTCAGTCAACAGTTTGTATGAAATTTACCAATCAGAGATGTCGAGTATTAGTACAAACACGAGTTCTCTCCCTTTGTTGTTGGTAAACATGGACGCGAAGCTGAGACAGAGAATTTTGTCAATTATTACCTCTCACAACCTTGGGATGTGAGTAATAAGACTTATTCCAAGAGAGACGTGCGGCAACCTGCATTGGTGATGATCGCCATGCAGATGCAGGAGAGCTGTGGCCGAGCGATGACAGGTGAGTGGGCCTATTCAATTTCTAGCAGACGACAGACAAGACTAAATTTAGTTTATGAACTTTTAACTACTGTACCTTCATTCATGCGATTTTATTTCCTGAATCCCCATTTCATATGTCTATGCAAGTGTAAATGTAGGGCAATAATAGCCAGCGTCTCTTCGTCGCTTGATGACGCCATTATGCTAAGACAAGACGAGATTATCGCGAGATTCAAAGTCGTATCAACTCATTTATATACGATTTTGTAATCTACATGTAGATACTACATGTAGATACAAGTAGTTACTATAGGGGTGATGATTTTCCGTTTCAGAAAATAGCAAATTCCGTTTTAAGTATTTTTAATTCCGTTATTTTCCGTTTCAGAGCTGACCATATTCCGTTTTTTCGAGATAAAATGTTATTTTATGAATAAATGAATAAAACATCTTAAAATGCCTTTTATTACAAAACGGATCATTTTAAACCAATGATAACAAATGTTGAATTGTGAATGACTTGTAATGTTCAATGACTAGTTATTCTTTAAACCTGTTTCCCGAATTAAATAACAGAAAATTACATCTTGTGAGCTCGTTTCATCTTTTTATCAGACGAAGCCATTTTTCTCAGCTGCTAGTTGTAGTCGCGATTTATCCAGACATCTTCGTAGTTACTACCGTTTCTTCGAGAATAAGGGCTGGATTGACAAGGCTACGGTATATTTGTGATGTCACGTGGTTAATGCGGATAAACACGAGTCACGAGCCCGGCAGTAAAATAAGAAGTAAATGAAACGATTTTTACTTTTATGAAGTGACAGAAGTTTTTTTTAAGACATATATATACATTACAATGTTTAATTCAAGTTCAACTACAGAGTAATTGTATACAGGGATACATGAAAGACGGGTTTTCGTTTCGATTAAAATTATGATTCCTAAATGATGAAATGAAAGTAGCTAAATACTAAAATAGACAGTAACAAAACCACGCAATATTTCCAATTTTGATGAATAAAAAGATGAAATACTTGGATAACTGCAAAATTGTTTTGAGTTTGGGTTTAGTATCAGCAAATATTGGCTTTTCCGGCTTTTTCCGTGTGAGATTTCAAATTCCGTTTTGAGTGGACAATTCCGCGATCACGGAAAATCATCACCCCTATTACTACAAGTCGCACCGTGAGAACGGGCCTTAAGACTTGAATTAAAGGGAGATAATACAGAGGATAAATCATGGATTGAAGACTTGAGATTTAAAATGAATAGAAAAGGTTCAACATAATAACGTAATTAACCAATCAAATAATTAATGAAGGCAAATTATTCATTTTTTTTTTTTAAAAATAATAAAGAGAAACTTGTTAATTAAATAACAGGAAAATTAATTCAAATTCTTAAATAAAAGAGAAGTTTATTAATATCTTTTTAATTAATGGAAAATTTATTAATATTTTTTAAATTAAGGCCAAACACAGTTCGGCTGTTAAGTAAATTAACAAATTTTCAAAATATTATGGAATTCCCTTTTGACCTGATTTGGGTAGTTGAACATGTTTACACTGTAGTACCATGCATTTTATTGGTGTAATTTTGTACTAAAAACTCAAATTTTGACTTTAAACTTATTGTTTTCCTCTCTAATACACCCCTTGTTTTTGTCCACCAAAGCCTGACTAATTTTAAGACACATGGTTAAGTAAATAATCCACAAAAACAAAAATAAAACCTGCACATCATTGGAATGTGCCATTAGGAAAGAATCCACCAGTTGTGACGTCAAGTCATTTATTATCATAGATTATCCAAAACGAGGCAAGGAAGCCCTGCCTCTTTTCAACCGAAATTTCCATAAATTCCCGTATTTGGGAAATCACCAAAACGTTTTTAAGGCTCCAATCCAAGAAAAACCTCTGCCATTTCATAAAATGGATAATCGAATTTAAAATGCAAAAGGAATTTTGAAAAAAAGATGTCAACATAATGATGTGTACTCAAGGGGAGGTAATACAGAGGATAAATCATGTACTATCCTAGAATCAGTATAAAAATAATAAAATATCTATTATCATGGAATACACTAGAATCATGTGTATTCAAGGGGGGTAATATTCAAGGGGGGTAATACAGAGGATAAATCATGTACTATCCTACAATGAGTATAAAAATAATAAAATATCTATTATCATGGAATACACTAGAATCATGTGTATTCAAGGGAGGTAATACAGAGGATAAATCATGTACTATCCTAGAATTAGTATAAAAATAATAAAATATCTATTATCATGGAATACACTAGAATCATGTGTATTCAAGGGAGGTAATACAGAGGATAAATCATGTACTTTCCTCGAATCAGTATAAAAATAATAAAATATCTATTATCATGGAATACACTAGAATCATGTGTATTCAAGGGAGGTAATACAGAGGATAAATCATGTACTAACCTAGAATCAGTATAAAAATAATAAAATATCTATTATCATGGAATACACTAGAATCATGTGTATTCAAGGGAGGTAATACAGAGGATAAATCACGTACTATCCTAGAATTAGTATAAAAATAATAAAATATCTATTATCATGGAATACAATAGAATCATATGTATCCAAGGGAGGTAATACAGAGGATAAATCATGTACTATCCTAGAATTAGTATAAAAATAATAAATCATGGAATACACTAGAATCATGTGTATTCAAGGGAGGTAATACAGAGGATAAATCATGTATTATCCTAGAATTAGTATAAAAATAATAAAATATCTATTATCATGGAATACACTAGAATAATGTGTATTCAAGGGAGGTAATACAGAGGATAAATCATGTACTATCCTAGAATTAGTATAAAAATAATAAAATATCTATTATCATGGAATACACTAGAATTATGTGTATTCAAGGGAGGTAATACAGAGGATAAATCATGTACTATCCTAGAATCAGTATAAATATCTATTAAAAATCTATGGAATACACTAGAATCATGTGTATCCAAGGGAGGTTATACAGATGATAAATTATGGATGGAAGATTTCAGATTCAAATTGAACAGAAGAAGTCAACATTATGACATCTACTGAAGGGAAGTAATACAGGGAATTAATGATGTCATTGACACGGAAAACTTGTGTCAACACTGGGATCAAACCTGGGACGGCCTGGTTGGTGATCCAGTACTTACTGCGCACCATGGCTACCAACTGTACACTATGTGTCCCCATGGATCCTTAACTGTACATCATGGCTTCCAATTGTACACTGTAGAAGAATAAGTTTCCATAAATGGAAATATGTGGTCAGCAGGTAGTTGCCTATGGGGCAAATATCCTTTTAATCAACATGGGATGAACATGGGGAGGGTCAATACAAAGACTTGTATTCTAGGGGAGGTAATACCATGGAAGATATTACGATGAAGAATCAACTTCAATCATTGCGGTCAACACAATGTCCTCTATACAAGGGAAGTAATACCATGGAATATCCCGGAATAGATAGTCGAGGTCAACATAACGGTGTATTCAGGGGAGGTAATATTGATGATGGATCATGTTAATATCGTAGATTTTGAAGTAAGATATCAATATTAAAGATCAAGGAATATCGTAGAATAAGGAAAAGGAAGGAACAGTAGAGGTCAACAATTGGACGTCCATTCAATTCAAGGGAGGTAATACAGAGGATATCATGTCAATGAAATAAAGTTAGATGTCAATCATAGAGGTCGATATAACGACGTGCATTCAGGGGAGGTAATACAGAGTTTTAATAATGTAATATCCTAGATTTAGGAATACATGTAGATACCAATGTCCTAGAATTAGGATAATGGATGTAAAAAGCAAGATGATGGAATACCCTAGACTTACAAAGACCTCATGTTCAGAGGTCAACATAATTATGTGTATTCAAGGGGAGGTAATTCAGATGATTAATCATTTAAATATCCTAGAATTACGAAGACTTCAACTTCAGACGTCAACATAATTATGTGATTACAATGGAAAGAATTGTAGTATATTTGGGGATTTAACCCAAATTAATAGTGTAATGTTATACAAGAATGGCCTGACCTAAAAGTTTCATGTTTAATCTATGGTTGAAACAAGAGTTGTTAGAAGACCTGTTTTTATCCCTAACACATCCCTAACGCATGGCCAATTTGTTTATAATCCATATTTTGCTAATTCTTACATAATAATTAACCAATCAGTGAAGAGATATCCATTTATAGCTGAAACAGGATGTATTGATCTTGCAGACGTGTCTATCACCAACAGATATCGTTTACATATCCATATTTGGTTAATGTTCACATCATTGGGCATAATCATCTAATTAATAAAGAGTTTATTAATTTCATTTGAAAATGGGAAGACAACTCTGTTAATATGCTGTCAACAAAGACCACAGTGGGAACAACTCAGGTAACTAACGTGGTGATATGTTTCCAATGGCAACTGTTATATTTGACTACAACAAAAGTAAGAACGTGTTCGACAGTATGGACCAGAGTGTTTCCCATTCTGCCCAGTTCCTCAGGAAAACTGTGAAATGGTGCAAGAATTTTGTAGAATTTTTTCTCTCTCAATTAGTAGCATTGAATTAATTAATATCTTTGGCAAATTATTAGATTCATATATGTGTACTTAAATCAAAATGACTGACAGATTGTTATATAAAAAATGAGTCATAATGTGGTAAACATTCAATTCTAGGTTGATAACTGATATCTTGTGTGAAATTTCTCCGGTAAGTTTCCACTATCCATATAAGGGCAGGTTTCGACATCATTAGGCTAATTGACCAATCTCTCTAATTATCTACATCATATTTGACTAATTAGATAATTGAGAGTCGGGGCCCGAAGCTACAAAACTCTCATATTTGTGAGAATTCGTCTGACAGCAGCATGATTCTAGAAGGGAATAGATGTAGCAATTTCTATCAGAAGACACGCCCTGACGAGTCTGGCGGAATTGGGATTGAGAGAATGACTTGATTCTATTATGTATTGTACGATATGTACGCAGCTTGATATATAAAATGTAAAAACGAACTGTTGCATTGTTATAACTACTGAGAAGACAAACGTCTTCACTGATATAGATAAGAAGTAAATACACAACATGAAGGGGAAGCAAAGATGACAAGTGAAAATACTAGACGATCACAAGGTTACCGTACTAAGATATGCAGCAGAGAAAAGAGACTATGCGTCACACATTGGTTGTGGGGAGTTTTCCCGGCATATTTTCCACATCTAACCAGCGGCTGCATAGCACTGCATGGTATTACAATGGTTCAGACGCATCTTTCTCTGGTTGCTTGAAATCTGTCAAGCAACTCATACATTTTGCATTCTCTGACATGTCTGGATGGCAGTCCCAATCTGAGCCTCACGGAATTTAAATAGCAATTGCTCACTCAACTTAAAATTAAGCTGTATCTATTGCTCCTAAAATTGCTGTGTCAAGAAAGAGCATGGTAGACCAAGTGTATCAGAAAGATACCACGGAAACAAGCATCTTGTGAAATATAAGCGGGACGACAGAAACTGTTGTTTGTTTAGGGTGTATTGGAAATCCACACCTGCACCCAAAGAATTGCTTCCAGAGCTATCACACAAGTCCGTGATTGCTTTGATGGAGAGATTTTCTACATTGTTTATGTTCATTTCAGATAGTCGCCAGTTGTTTCTCATCACTTAAATGCATTTTTTTTTTTTCAGATTCATTAATTTTCAGTTTTGCTCAGAAGCCTAGGGTGGGTAGCTATTTAGACTCAGGCCGTCCAAAGTTCAAAGGATTAATCATGCAATATCCTAGAATCAGTATAGAAATAATAAAATATCTATTATCATGGAATACACTAGAATCATGTATATTCAAGGGAGGTAATACAGAGGATAAATCATGTACTATCCTAGAATTAGTATAAAAATAATAAAATATCTATTATCATGGAATACAATAGAATCATGTGTATTCAAGGGAGGTAATACAGAGGATAAATCATGTACTATCCTAGAATTAGTATAAAAATAATAAAATATCTATTATCATGGAATACACTAGAATCATGTGTATTCAAGGGGAGGTAATACAGAGGATAAATCATGTACAATCCTACAATTAGTATAAAAATAATAAAATATCTATTATCATGGAATACAATAGAATCATGTGTATTCAAGGGAGGTAATACAGAGGATAAATCATGTATTATCCTAGAATTAGTATAAAAATAATAAAAAATCTATTATCATGGAATACACTAGCATTATGTGTATTCAAGGGGAGGTAATACAGAGGATAAATCATGTACTATCCTAGAATCAGTATAAAAATAATAAAAAATCCATTATCATGGAATACACTAGAATTACGAAGTCATCAAACTTCTGAGATCAGCATAATTATGTGTATTTAATGGAAATAATTGTAATATATTTGGAGATTATCCCGTATTTGGAGATGTTATTCCATGTTTTCTAGCAAAATAATGAACAAGTTTTTGATTTATATTTGGCCATCATGTGGTTGATATCTGCAACACCTGTTTGAAGTTCAAATTAGCGCAGAAAAACCCAGATGTTGATGCCCCAAAAAAGCAAGAAACCGTGGCTATGTTCCTTCTCCATAGATGCAGATCAAGGCGATTTTATGACTGCTTGAATGGCGTACAGGACTCCTTCACAGTCTGCTTTCACATTATGGAAAAACTTAAGTTTTTCCAAAGTGTCCAATCAGTCAATCATTCTAATCTCGCCAGCTCTTTTATAGTAATGATGATCGACTTTAGTAATGATGATCGAGGCTAGGCCCAAAATTCAATCGCTAAATTCTCGGTTCAGAGTGGATCAATTTGACTAAAATTTTCAGCAAATTCCCTTTACATTATTTAGTTTTAAACTATTATAGTGAGAACTGTCAGCTCTTTATCTAATCTCCCATCATGTATCTTTAATCTGTATGTATTTGGTTTTGCACACGACCAGGGAAGAAGGATATTCATCTATATATCGAGTTATAGAAACAAAATACAAAGGATAATAGCAGGGTGATAATTAAGCGGGATGCTTATACTTAAACACGTGTTGGCAAATTAAACATTAGTTTGATGCTTGATAATCAAAATTAAACACCAAGATTTAAATTGGATACAAGTAAAAATTGAACAACATTTGCCCAAATTCAACTATAGTTATGAATATTTCAACACTGGAGAGACATTAACGGTGTTTACACAGGGTTAAATGATACAAAATAGAAACTCAAAATCGTGGCTGAGGAGTTCAGACACATGGTTGTGGTGAACGGATACAAGGGCGAGCAAGACACATAAATACTTTAACAGACAACATTCTTTCCTTGTGGTCGGACACGTGGTTGTGTACGGATACGAGGGCGAGCAAGACAGAGAAGCCACATAAATACTTTAACAGACAAGAGCCTCTTTTCGTGGTCGTGGCAGTTGACGTCGCTATAAACCCGATCAATAGATTTAAACAGAAAACGACAAGGATAATTTTGTGCCGAGTGATAATCTTTGTAGGTAATGACGGTCTGCCAGTCAGAACTCAATCACAAACTATACATGATTTTTTTTTTTTTTAAGAGGTACATAACTGACGTTTTTTTTTTTTACTAATGGTCGAGGAAACTAATAGATAACCTAAATAGTACATGTATTTTGAAGAGAAAGGGGATACCCTCAAAGAGCATTCTAGGATGAAAACTTGGTATCCTACCAATTTAGATGAAAAGAAATGTTTTATTGGCCTTTCTCTGTTGGTAAGAGTCTTAATATATAAACTAAGGATACGCATGTATTGGAGTACTGATCCATGATCTGTTATCAACGCACTTGTTCAGTCAAGTAATGACTCGAGACAGATCTACTCGTCATGAAGTTTCTTCACTTTTCAAACAACAAAGATGTGACGAATGACCAAAATGAAGATTGTGACAGGTTCCAAAGGGTGTCCATTCATTAGGAAAGTTTAAGAATGATGTTAGTAAATAACAAGGGGGAGGATCAATACGAAAACTTGTATTCCAGATGAAGTAAAGATCATTGAAGATGCTACGATGAAGAATAGAGGCTAGCATAAAGACGTCTATTCAAGGGAAGTAATACAGAAGATGTCCTAATTATTTAGTTAACATATAGGGAGAGAGTGTCAGAAAATAAAAAAAGGCTTCAAAATACATCATTGAAACCAATAGACATTGTACAATGGAGAAATTAGCAGTCACCAACAATATCGTCAACTTAATGACGTCCATTCAAGGGAGGCAATACAGAGGATATCATGTCCTAGCAATGAAATAAAGCTAGATGTCAATCATAGAGGTCGATATAACGATGTGTAATTCAAGGGGAGGTAATCCAGAGGATTATTAATGTAAGGCAACACAAATAAAATAACTTGTTTCTCGGGCACCGCCCGCACGCAAAATTGGTTGCGCGTGCAGTCTATTTATTAGTCTTGATGAAAAAAAATAAATATGTAACGCCCGCCCGCACATCGACAAGCAAGTCGTAAAAAAAATATCCCGCATGTACCTACATCCGCCATACATGTATATCTATTCAAATGTATTAAAACTGATTCAGATGAACATGCTGTCTTTTTTATCCGAACAATGGCGAAGTTTGGCAGATTTGCCTTTTTTATTGATATCGAAAGAACCTCCATTTTGTATCACGTGATATTAATTACCTCCCCTGATAAACTAGAATTTGATTCGTGTTAAAAGTCATTGGCGACAATATTTCAATCATTCGATCGTAATCGGCTCATTATTGCCGGCTTCAGTCGGTCCTTGTTTGGAAAATCCTATTGATAAAATAATGAACCGTAGAACAGGTTAATTAATTATAGCTAAGAATACGATACGATGACGATAGTCGTCATAATGCATACCTTAGAATCTGGGTCATTATTAGCACATTTACGGTAGTTTCGATAATCCGGAAAATAATAATTGGATTACCGATTTGATGGTTATACTGACCAGTTGTTAATTAGATTTAAATAGTCATTCAATATAAACACCGGATAGAACACCGAATATACTGAGAAACACACCGAATATCCCAAGAAACAGTATTTCCGGCAATCTCCAATACCGATGACACGGTGTGACACGCATTGGTTGGAATTCGGTAAATAATTATAAATAAACCGGCGATACTAGATTTAGTTTTAAATACTGTTTACCATGATTATTATTTTTGATACACCTGGTGAAAGAGGCTTAGTTTTTAAAAATATTGTTGTCTTTATGGAGGGCTATTACATAGTCGTATGGAATTTTATTTTAAACCAATTTCAATTATGTGAATTAAATATGAAAAATTATTTTCCTTTCAGTCAGTGTTCAGTCTCAGTGTTTTAGTAGACTTGATTTTGGGTTTATGTTTTAAGTATGTACAATAAAGTTGAATATAACGGAAAGCAAAAACGTAAACAAGTAATGCCTTTATCTCATTTAAAAAAAAAAAAAAAGAAAGACCGCCCTCCCGCCCCAACAATTTTCAGCAATAGCCAAATTTTATTTTGCACCATCAATGAGTAAAAAAAAAAAAAGAAACCGCCCTTACGAAGACTTCAACTTCAGACGTCAACATAATTATGTGTATTCAAGGGGAGGTAATTCAGATGATTAATCATTTAAATATCCTAGAATTACGAAGACTTCAACTTCAGACGTCAACATAATTATGTGATTACAATGGAAAGAATTGTAGTATATTTGGGGATTTAACATAAATTAATAGTGTAATGTTATACACCTAAAAGTTCTATGTTCATTTAAAACACACTTAATTCATATTTAACCCCTTAACTGCGTAGGACGTTATATAACGTCCTGGACAACTGCCACTCACCGTGTGTAGGACGTAATATAACGCCCTGGAGGTAATTTCCCCAACCTATTCTTCGAACACAATCTTACCATGCGGAAGACGTTATAATACGCCTGGTCGAGGAAATCTAATTGAAGGGAGACAACTCTATTTACTGTTAGTTTTATTATGGTTTAACACCACTCAAATTTGTATTCCGAAAAAAATAGGCCCAAAAATGACGTTTTTCGTCAAATTAATTACGCAATAGGGGGTAGTTAACGTCAAATTAATTACACAGTTAAGGGGTTAATCTATGGTTGAAACAAGATGTTTTGAAGACCTGTTTGTATTCCTAACACATCTACGAGGCATGGCCAATTTGTTTACAATCCATACTTGGCTAATTCTAACATAATAATTAACCAATCTGTCAATTAATAAGAGGTATCAATTTATCTTTGAAACAGGATACAGGGGAGGTAATACAGAGAAGATAGGTCAACTGTAGAAGGCTTCTACCGCAAAGGCATAGACAGTCTGAAAGACAAATGGACAAGTGCATTGAGGTCCAGGGAAGATTATATTGAAAAATAAAATCAATATTACAACCATTGGCTTCTGTTTTATATCCACTTCTTCTATGAACTTATTGACTTCCCCTAGTAATACTGAGAGAAAAGATCAACTGTAGAGGTCAACTTAACAAAGCGTAGTCAAGGGGAGGTAATTTTAATAAGAGAGAGAGAGATGGGGTTTAACGTCCACTCGACACAAACTAGGTCATTTCGGGACTAACATACGGTTTAATTTTATTTCAATAATTCGCTTGCGTGTAGGGGTCTTTAGCAGTGGGAGGAAACCGGAGGACATGGAGAAAACCCACAGGTTGGACAGGCGACCCTACTCCTTGTCACGTACAACCGGGGATTCGAAACCAAGCCAGTTGACTCAATGACAGGTCTTATGATAAAGCACGCACGTGCTAACCATTCGGCCATCCAACCCCCCAATTTTAATAAGATGATAGATCATGGATTTAAGACTTGAAATCAACAACATAATGATGTGTACACAAGGGGAGGTAATACAGAGAATAAATCATGTAATATCCTAGAATCAGTATAAAAATAATAAAATATCTATTATCATAGAATACACTAGAATCATGTGTATTCAAGGGGAGGTAATACAGAGGATAAATCATGTACTAACCTAGAATCAGTATAAAAATAATAAAATATCTATTATCATGGAATACACTAGAATCATATGTATTCAAGGGAGGTAATACAGAGGATAAATCATGTAATATCCTAGAATTAGTATAAAAATAATAAGCTATATATCATCATGGAATACAATAGAATTATGTGTATCCATGGGAGGTAATACAGAGGATAAATCATGTACTTTCCTCGAATCAGTATAAAAATAATAAAATATCCATTATCATGGAATACACTAGAATTATGAAGACCTCAACTTCAGAGATCAACATAACTATGTGTATTCAATGGAAATAATTGTAATATATTTGGAGATTATCCCGTATTAATAATAATGTTATATGGGAACAGTCTGACCTAAAAGTTTTATGTTTTTTTTAAAACGCAACTAGTTTGTTTTCAATTTATGGTTGAAACAGGATGTATTGATTTTGAAGATGTATCCCCTTTTTACAAAACCTTGTGAAGGTGGATGAAGGTTTTTCTAATTCAATGTACACTATTGGGACAACGAAAGGATGAACTCTAAATTGATTTTTTTTCTTGGTGTCGTCCATCTTTTACAAAATGTGGGCGTATACACAGGGGCGTATAATTATTATGAGGATTATTTGGATATAGACAATGTCGCACCTCCTAAACAAGATAACAAGATTTACCAAGATCCGTTATGAAAGATACAACATCTTGTAATAATATAATTAAGGATTTATGCTTTATTAAGACGCTGGCTCGCTGTCCTGGAGGTCGGGTGTTCGATCCCTGCATTGGCCGAGAAAGTTCATTCAGATTTTCCGGCGTGGTTCCCCCCTTGTCAGTGATGCAGGTTGGAGGGCCTGACAAGGACAGCTGTCTAGTCGTTCGGATGGGACGAAAAACCGAGGTCCCGTGTACACATTGGCGTGCACGTAAAAGATCCCTTGGCAGTTGGAATTCGATATAAGAGTAGGCCGTAGTGCCGCTGTCCGGGCAAAATTTCCCTCATAGCACACTGTATGGCGTATGCCCGTCTTCATTAGCCCAGGTTAGAAGCAGAACAGTAGGACGTTAAACTCCATTTCATTTCATTTCATTTCATTTATTTGAAATGCAATTAACTAGTTTTTATATATTACCAAAATAACAACAGGACATGAGGTATAGAGTCAGGTCAAGGCTAATTTTTTATTGTTTAAAAATACTGTTGTGATGGACATTTACCAGATATTCTTTCAAGGCTAATGTCCATATTTTCGTAATGCTTGACGTGATTGAGTGTAATTAGCCAACCGAATAAGTAATCGTAGAAATCTAGGCATATAAAAAAGCATGATCTTTGCGCAACTGATCAGACACAGATGTGTAACAGGGAATGTGTCACATGTCGGATGTTGTAAGTTTTCGGTTCTGCTTTCCCAATTTCACCCACGGATAGCGCTACATCTGATTTGGTTGGTGTGCCAGGATTGATCCTGAAGGAAAAGGATCAACCTTGGAAGAAAACCCGTGGAAACCCGTGACCAAAATAACTCAAAACATTCATTTTCTCAAGACGAGCAAATAATTGGTGAAATCAGGGAACTGCAAGATCATATTTAAGATCTTAACGAAAGAAAGGAGGATTTGGAGGAACTACCACTCAAGGTCCATAACACTAATCTAAACATACATGGTTATTACACTATCTTGGTCAAGACAAGCAAATAACTGGTAAAATCGGGGAACTGCAGGATCATATTAACGATCTGGATGATAGAATACAGAAATTGGAGGAACTACAACTGAAGGGCGCTCATAAAAATTGTAAAAATACATTTTCTCAAGACGAGGAAATAATTGGTGAAATCAGGGAACTGCAAGATCATATTTAAAGATGTGTATTCAAGGGAGGTAATACAGATGATTGATCCTGGAAATGGTAATATTTTTCAACAGTGGAATAGGTCAACATAATGACCTTTATTCAAGGGAGGTAATACAGACGATGGTATCTAACTTCTGATTTTGAGTATTGATACAGATGAGAGAGATCAACTGTAGGGGGTCAAGATAAGGATTTATCTTGAAGGGGCTCGTGGAATATCCTAGAATAAGGAATAGATATCAATGGTAGAAGTCAACATATGGACGTCTATTCAAGGGAGGTAATTGATAACGATTTTGTACTGACTTTTTATACTGACGAGAGATATCAACTGTAGACGTCAAAATGGAGACAAATGGCTATTTTACGGGGAATAAAACAGACAGTTGATATTGATATAGACATTAATTAATTGTGGTTCAATATGGTGACACCTATATCAATAAATACAGGTAGAGGATCAATATCTATATACAGGAAATCATATAGATGGATGTTGAATGAAATATTCTATAATAATATCGGTTAGGAAAAAGACAGTTTTTAAGGGATCCCCTACCCGATATTTGATCATAAATCTTAAACAGGAGAGGAATTGTAATAATATTCAGAGATCTATGCTAGTCGAATCGTTCAGCGTCAAAATTCGACATAGTGTGTCCACTGTCATTCGGCCGAATCAAACATTTTTGATATATTTGGCCGAATTATATTCGCCTGGTGTGTCTGCAAGGCCTAAGATTTGGATAATTTTCCATGAAGATTTCTGGTGTGGAAATAGAGAGGAATTGGTATAGATCTGTTCAGTTTTCATTTCACTTCAAACAAAAACAATGACATGGACCATGCAAAACAGTCTAGGGCCATTCCAGTCAGTTTTAGACAAATGTCAAGACACTGTTGAAAGGATTTACATCAGTAAATTACTTCTGGTTCAGGACAATAACCTAACCGGATCAATAGACAATAAACAGTCTAAGGCCATTCCAGTCTCTGTTAGACAAAAAATGAAATGAAATGAAATGGGGTTTAACGTCCTACTGTTCTGCTCCTAACCTGGGCTAATGAAGACGGGCATACGCCACACAGTGTGCTATGAGGGAAATTTTGCCCGGGCAGCGGCACTATCGCCTACTCTTATATCGAATTCCAACTGCCAAGGGATCTTTTACGTGCATTCCAATGTATACACGGGACCTCGGTTTTTCGTCTCATCCGAAGGACTAGACAGCTGTCCTTGTCTGGCCCTCCGTCCTGTATCACTGACAAGGGGGAACCACGCCGGAAAATCTGGATGGACTTTCTCGGCCAATGCAGGGATCGAACACCAGACCTCCAGGCTAGCGAGCCAGCGCCTTACCCACTTAGCGACGTGATCCCCCCTCTGTTAGACAAATGTCGGACCCTGTCGAAAGGATTTACATCAGTAAATTACTTCTGTTTCAAGACAATAACCTAACAAGTAAATTTAAAGGCAGAAGTCTGGACGACATTGAAATAAAAGGTATGAAATATGAATTAAATGCATTCAATCTGCATGGATAATTGATAGACATTGTATTGATAATATAGTGTGGAAACCTTGGGTCGATGCTAGTAATATTACTTTTTTAATTTTTAATTTAACAGGACACAAAGTTTATTGTTATTCTTTTAAAATTCTATTGTGATGGAAATTTACCAGACATCCTTTCAAGGCCAATGACCATTTTTGGTATTGCTCGACATAATTGGCCAATCGAATAAGTAATTGTAGAAATTTAGGCATATAAAAAAGCATGATCTTTGCAGGACAGATGAGACACCGCTTGGGTTCTTCAGACAACTATTTGATTCTGGCCATAATGTCGTGGTTTCCAGAATCTAGCCACGCTGGTTAAGTCTGTACAAGATTAGGGTGGAGAGAATGACTTATGTATAGCTTTAAATGAACCTAAGTAACCTGCTTCCATACAAGATACTATTGTATTGGTGTTCCTAATAAACATACGATTTGGCTGCTGTAAATACGTACGCAAGTCCAGGTGAAGTCCTAAAGAGTTGCGAATCACAATAAGATCCAAGACGGAGACTAACCTAGACAGTCAAGGCTGAAACAGTAGATCTGTAGCAGGGAATATGTCACATTATTGAAAATATTCAGTGACAGATCTCTGGAGGATATTTCTAAAACTCGGCTCAGAAACCTGAAAGAAAAGACATCACGATATTGTTTTCGTCTAATTCATGTACCAGACGTCAACCATCGTGCAGCGGATAGCCTCTCTTGCCACCCAATTGGTCCAGCAGAAGGTCCTGATCTTCAAGACGATATTGCCGCAATCACCCAGAACACACATTTCGACCCTTTATGGTCGAACAGAACATTCTTACCTAATATACGAACTACACCGGAAAAAACTTCCATACAAAATACTATTGTATTGGTGTTCCTAATAAACATACGATTTGGCTGCTGTAAATACGTACGGAAGTCCAGGTGAAGTCCCAAAGAGTTGTGAATCACAATAAGATCCACGACAGAGACTAACCTAGACAGTCAAGGCTGAAACAGTAGATGTGTAGCAGGGAATGTGTCACATGTCGGATGTTGTAAGCTTTCGGTTCTGCTTTCCACATTCGACCGACGGATAGAGCTACATCTGATTTGGTTGGTGTGCCAGGAATGATCCTGAAGGAAAAGGATCAACCATGGAAGAAAACACGTGAAAACCAGTGACCAAAATAACTCTGGTGGAAATATTCACAAATGGGTAAATAAATTTTTTCTGGAAAACTCAACATGTAATTTCGTTTAACAGACCGGATAATGCTTTGTATTTAATTAAAGAATAGTGCTACAAACTACTACAACAGACCGGATACCAGATAATGCTTTGTATTTAATTTAAGAATAGTGCTACAAACTACTACAAGAAAAAGTTTGTTAAATCAGGGAGATGAATGACCACATCAAAGATCTTAATGAAAGAAAGGAGGATTTGGAGGAACTACCACTGAAGGCTCATAACACTAATCAAAACATTCATTTTCTCAAGACGAGCAAATAATTGGTGAAATCATGGAACTGCAAGATCATATTTAAGATCTTAACGAAAGAAAGGAGGAATTGGAGGAACTACCACTGAAGGCTCATAACACTAATCAAAACATTCATTTTCTCAAGACGAGCAAATAATTGGTGAAATCAGGGAACTGCAAGACCATATTTAAGATCTTAATTAATGAAAGAAAGGAGGATTTGGAGGAACTACCACTGAAGGTCCATAACACTAATCTAAACATACATGGTTATTACACTATCTTGGTCAAGACAAGCAAATAACTGGTAAAATCGGGGAACTGCAGGATCATATTAACGATCTGGATGATAGAATACAGAAATTGGAGGAACTACAACTGAAGGGCGCTCATACAAATTTAAAAATACATTTTCTCAAGACGAGGAAATAATTGGTGAAATCAGGGAACTGCAAGATCATATTTAAAGATGTGTATTCAAGGGAGGTAATACAGATGATTGATCCTGGAAATGGTAATATTTTTCAACAGTGGAATAGGTCAACATAATGACCTTTATTCAAGGGAGGTAATACAGACGATGGTATCTAACTTCTGATTTTGAGTATTGATACAGATGAGAGAGATCAACTGTAGGGGGTCAAGATAAGGATTTATCTTGAAGGGGCTAGTGGAATATCCTAGAATAAGGAATAGATATCAATGGTAGAAGTCAACATATGGACGTCTATTCAAGGGAGGTAATTGATAACGATTTTGTACTGACTTTTTATACTGACGAGAGATATCAACTGTAGACATCAAAATGGAGACACATGTATATTTTAAGGGGAATAAAACAGACAATTGATATTGATATAGACATTAATTGTGGTTCAATATGGTGACACCTATATCAATAAATACAGGTAGAGGAACAATATCTATATACAGGAAATCATATAGATGGATGTTGAATGAAATATTCTATAACAATATCGGTTAGGAAAAAGAAAGTTTTTAAGGAATCCCCTACCCGATATTTGATCATAAATCTTAAACAGGAGAGGAATTGTAATAATATTCAGAGATCTATGCTATTAAGCGGTGGACAAATTAGTCGAATCGTTCGGTGTCAAAATTCGCCTAGTGTGTCCACAGTCATTTGGCTGAATGATTTGCCCGAATCAAATATTCGGTCAAATTATATTCGCCTGGTGTGTCCGCCAAGCCCGAAGCATTCGCACAAATGTAGAGTTCATTAACCAATGACCACTTATCATCCACTCATATCGAGGAGTCCCGCATTGTTTTTCCAGTCATTTGGCCGAATATAATTTGGCGCCGAATGATTCGGCTAATGTGTCCACCGCTTAATTAATATTAATGCTAGGCGAATATGAGCATTGTACCAAAATTAAGTCCTTGACTTATTGTTTCCATATTCATAGACAAGGCATATAATTCACAAAGACAAACTGGAATAACAGAAGAAAATACAGTGGGAGAAGGTTGAACCAAAAAGAATTACAAAATATAGCCAGAGACAAATCTAGACGATCACCGGCTAATAAAATCTGGAACAGGAGAGGGTATGCGAGACATGTCGAATGTGGTAAGCTTTTTTATGATTTGCGCTTTCTATGTCTGACCGACGACGTATATTGCCACACCTAGACCCAGTAGAATATATAGTGGAACTAGGAGTAGATATCAAGAGTAGAGTTCAAAATAACTAAACTCACGGAGATATGGTAACATATATACCAGAACTAGGTATAGATATTAACAGTAGAGGTAATAACTGATCACTTGTCGCTATGGTAACTTGGACACAGTAGAATATATAGTAGAACAAGGTATAGATATCAACAGTAGAGGTCATAGCTGATCACTTGTCGCTATGGTAACGTAAACACAGTAGAATATATACTAGAACTAGGTATAGATATTAACAGTAGAGGTCATAACAGATCACTTGTCGCTATGGTAACTTGGACACAGTAGAATATATACTACAACAAGGTGTAGATATTAACAGTAGAAGTATGGTAGAAACATCAGTTTCAACAAAAGATGTTTACTGTATTCTACGACACCTTAGGGGGAGCTATAACAAAATCAAAATTCTTCCTAGAGATATATACACAACATGATCAGACTGGCCTGGCAACAGTAGGCCTACACAAACCGCCAAAATGTTGAGCCGACCGGAAATCAAATTAAGATGGGAAGACAAGTGTGTGTTATTCTTACAACTATGGACACTATTCTGATTTGTACTCGTGTCTAGTTTAACCCCTTAACTGTCCAGGACTTTATATAACGTCCTACGCAGTTACGGGGTTAAAACTGACTGATTAATTTTGATAATGAGTGTCCAATTTACATTTGATGCGGGAAAGATAGGATAGTGCGTCAGACGAGGAAGATATTCCGTTAATGGAATTGTCCAAGCGTCTGAGGGCTCGTAATGATCAAGTTAATGAAAATGTAAAGGACACGAATAGTTTGCCATCAAGTAGAAGTGATACCTCTGATGAACGCGACATAATGCGATATAAAAAGCGATGGTAAATTAAAATCTGAAAAATCGCCGAAACAGTTGTTAAAACTTATTGCCAGTATGCTATAGTATTTGATTTTCTAATGTTAATGATTAATTAACTGAGATGATTTGAGTTAGAGTGAAAAAAAAAAAGAAAAAAAAAAGAAAACATTGTTTTTTGTTTTTTTTTAGGCAATATCCACAGCCAGGATTAGCTACTGGATAAAGGAAGAAAATGTCGGGCTTAATGTATACACACCAGACTCAGTTTCTGCGTTGTTAAGACTGTAAGGGGTATTTACCTGTCTATGGGTTCTTTTTCATTGTCCGTAAAACCTCTGCGAGGAGATGGCCGTGTAACTGGTGCCACCAGAAAGTTAAAACCAGGAAGATTTTTAAACACAGTGAACGTTGCCATAGGCAACCATTTGGGCTTGTGTGTGGCCGTAATGATATACGAGTTCGTTCACTGATTGGTTTGATTTAAAATAAAATAAAATGTTAGGAAACCTCGCAGTTGTATGTTACATGTTTCATTTTTATTTCTTATAGGACATATAGGGAGCGGTGGTTGTCACCATGAAATTAACATTTTCACTTTTTTTAAATATTATTTGTGTTGAACCAAAGAAGGGGGTATTAATTAAGGAAAATGTTTTGTTTAGGCCTGTGAATAAAATAGAAACAACACGATCAAGATGGTTCATTATGCTGGTTCGTAATCTTCGACCGTTTGCTGTTTTTCTTAGGAAGTTGACCACAGGTGTTACTCGCAGCCTTGATGTTTCACAAGACATTTTAAGTAAATATAATACGTCAAAGACTCAGGATTTTAAGAAAACATTACTTCGATTAAAAGAGGAAATTATGACTTTAACGACAACAGACTCAGGATTTTAGGACAACGTTACTTCGATTAAAAGAGGAAATTATGACTTTAACGGATGCACACTATGACATATTAGATGTTGTAGGAAATTTACTAACGTTGTATACCGGAACTAGGCGAAAACGTTCTCTTGTTCTTATTGTAGGGAAGGCCTTAAATTTTTTTATTCGGTACTGTCTCTGAAAGTGATTTACATGACACAAGGAACCTTCAAAGCCATTACAGCTTCACAATAAATTTGTAAAACCATTGATGCTGTAGTCTTGTTACGATCACGAAGAAACAAACACAATAAGAAATAAGTCTGATAGTACAAGTACAAATTACAAGATTTTTGATCATTTTAAACGATTTTTAAACAAAGATTTGATATTGAATGAATCTGATAGAAATTAGTGCTAGATACACATAGATGCACCATGGAAATATGTATAACTAAAGAGAAACCTCAGTATCAGTCTGTTCTTGTGTAAAGGCCCTCGGAAAGTATTTGGTCCATTTAGGAAGAAATAAAAAAAATATCAAAGATAAATTTAACACTGAAAAGTGTGACATAAATGCAGCTAAGATGTTTCCTAAAGAAACTCAGGAAACCATTACTGATTTAGGTGATTTTCCTACCAGTTTCCTTAGTGCAAACTTTTCTGGAGACGAGACGGATTTTAGGAGGGAAGGATGTTTAGGAGAAGAATGATTTTAAGGAGAGCAACTTTATACATATGCAGAATTTGTAGCTTTCCACAATTTTACTATATAACATTTTTCTTTTTTTTTTTCATATTATTTTGAAGACATCATATTGAGATTTGGTAATCTTGAGGCAATAGAATATCTTATATCTCAAAATAACTCATGACTTGTCGATCTAGACAAAGTAAATCATGACTTGTCGACCTAGACAAAATAACTCATGTCTTGTCGATCTAGACAAAGCAGAATATAGATAGAGCTAGTAATAATAAAAATATTTTACACCGGGCAGGTTTATTTGGTAAACAAGACAACAGACGAGTTCAAAATAACTATCAGTCGTAGATTTGGTAATCTTGACACTGTAGAATATTTACTACAACTAGGAGTTCAAAATAACTCGTCATATGGAAACTAGTTAATCTCGACATAGTAGAATATTTACTAGAATAGGAGTTCAAAATAACTTGTCTCATGAGATTCGTTATTGGGTGTATACGTAAAAAATAGAGTAAAAAATAATTCTTAATTCATGCATTTTTTTTAAAATCTTGACACAGTAGAATATTTAATTGCACTGGGTGTAGACAAAAAAAAAAGAGAGTTAAAAATAACTCATCATTTATAGAGAGAGAGAAATGGGGTTTAACGTCCACTCGACACAAACTAGGTCATTTCGGGACTAACACATGGTTCACTTTTATTTACATACAACCCACGAGGTTGGACAGGCGACCCTACTCCTTGTCACGTACAACCGGGGATTCGAAACCACGCCAGTTGTAGGGTGACCCATGTACTCACAGAAATACAGTCCACCGCTGATAGTTCGAGACTACCACTGAAGCGTGCACATTCGCCGTGCCGAGACCAACTTTCTGACAGTATGATACTATAAATAGCCATGGCACGTGCAATTCTCTACAAATCTATCAACTATTACAGCCGTAAAAAATTTATTGTTGACGATTTTGAATAGCAGTTAAATTAAGCTTCTTGGTTATTACAGCAGATTTAGAAATTACGTTCGTTTCATTTTTTAAATCGCTTTATCATTAACTGTACCGTTAAGAGCGGCATCTTTTGGTTTAGTACAAATAATATCTCTGAATCACTCGGGTTAGGCAGGAACATGATACTAGCAGTAGTTTCATTTTACTTTTACAAGCTTCTTAAAACGATTGTTGAGCTACCTAACGTGCTTATTTCTAAATTCAATTTCTTGTTCTAGCTTTCTGTTACGTTTCGTAAAAAAGTAGTCTTGAGTATCCCGACCTGTCAATCAGACGTAGAATGGTCGATATACTGGTTAAGCGAGACTAATTTCAAAACAAGGGCACGTAACCTATCTTTTACTCAAAAGTGTCTGGATGTTATGGACGACTCTTGGAACCAGTTTTCAGTCTATTATTTATACATGATTAATGGTCATAGCTTATTAAGTACAACATGATCGTTTATTTAGTGACTATAATTGTGTAAAACTGATTTGAGGCTTGGCATATATATAAATATTGTGGCGTAATTGTCGAGATATATGGAGATATTTATTTATGGTGGGTCACCCTACCAGTTGACTCAATGACAGACTTTATGATACAGCGCGCGCCGGCTAACCATTCGGCCATCCAACCCCCCTCATCATTTATAGACACAGAAGAATTCATATTAGAACTAGGTATAGATATTTCAACAGTAGAGATAAATATAACTCATCACTTGTTGATATGGTAAACGAGACATATCGGTATGGAGACATTGCAGAGATAGTAATAATAACAATATATTACACCTGGCAGGTAGATTTGATATGGTAACCAAGTCACATCAGATTGCAGAGATATAGTGATAATAACAATATGTTACACCTGGCAGGTAGATTTGATATGGTAACCGAGACACATCAGATTGCAGTGATAATAACAATATGAAGAGCCCCGAGGAAAAATGATCTAAGTTACTTGTTCAACAAACTCCAGTTAATGGCGCCATCTAGTAGCAAATTCTATAAGCTTTCTGTGGAACAATCAATTTCAGGTAAAAACGATCAGATTCACATCGAACCAAGGCCCTTCTGAAATGGCCTCCCAGACAAATAATTCCATCGTACCCTTTATTTTACCTTAATGTGACTGAAAAGTGGAAGTCAGTTATTGTACTGGTAATTACGATTCGTATTAAACATCATTTTGAAGTTGTAATTAAACCAACTCGTTGTTCTGTTCGCGTCAAGCATTCTCGTCCAAGAGTCTGTTTTGCCGTTTATGCGAAAAGACAAAAATGTGACTTAGATCGTTCTTCTCCTGGACTCTTCTTATATTATACTGTGCAGGTAGATTTGATAAGCTAGAAACAGTAGAATATGTAGTACACAATTAGGAACTGATATTTTGAAGAGTTCAAAACTTATCCCAGGTAAATTTTGTAAGTAGAATATATTCCAACAATAACTATCACTTTTAAATTTGGAAATCTTGCCACAGTAGAATATAGTTCACATTTACTTGTTAGACAAAGGAAGAAATCTTGCCACAGTTCACAAATAACTTGTTAGACAAAGGAAGAATATTTTCTGAGACATCAAGAGTTTGACAGAAGAAGAATCATTCCTGAGACACCAATACTGTGCTGTAGTAAATCTACGTTCAAACCAGAGTCTTGAACAAAATCAATTATATCTAATCTTATATTTCATTTTTTTTTTTTTTTTTCGTTTGCAGACACGACAGAGGAATATTTCATTCCAGCAGGAGCAGATATCAACATAAAAGACAACTCTAAGTTATTAAAGTGTGGCAACATTGCATATTTTGGTGCATGTTGCTATGGTAATTGTTACTAGAACCAGGAATTATATGTCCATATTAGTCTGTAGCGAGGTACAGATTTGATGGGAAAGATGGTTAATGTCTCTTGGACAATTTAGCACGGTCATTTTAATTATATATATTTTTTAAAAATTTAAATTTGTCACATGTAAAATGGAAAATGTGGAGGCAATGGGATAGGGGGAATTTTACAGAGGTCATCTGAACGACTTGTTACACAATATCCCCAAGAGTCCATCCCCCACAAGGCCTGAAAGATCCTTAAGCCGTTAACTGCGTAGGACGTTATATATTGTCCTGGACAACTGCCACTCACCGTGTGTAGGGCGTAATATAACGCCTTGGAGGTATTTTCCCCAACCTATTCTTCGAACATACGATCACAGGATGTGTAGGACGTTATATTACGCCTGGTCGAGGAAATCTAATTGAAGGGCGACAACTCTATTTACCGTTAGTTTTAATATGGTTTCAGACTACTATCATTTTTTTTTCGGGAATAAAAAGGTCCAAAAATGACGTTTTTCGTCAAATTAATTACACAATAGGGGGTAGTTAAGGTTTTAAAAACTACACAGTTAACGGGTTAATGGTCTTCTATCTAGTAGTGAACGAGAACACTCGGCAAACCTTAACAGACTCTGGTACCCTACATCTAGTCTCGGCTGTATGAATTCAGCCATTGGAACTACTATCAAGTTCCTGGATTACAAAATGGCGTCACCCATGATGATGGCTGTGAAGAGTGTCTTATCATACAAAGATTTCAATATCTGAAGCTGTTTTTCCTTCAAGTTTATTCAATTTTCTTTAAAAAAACAAAAGACAACTTTGCATTAAAAAACTCTACACACTCTTTGAACAATGCCATTTTTAGAACTTCTTTCCAGAAGCGGTAAGTTTTCCTAATAAGTAAAACGATAGCCTCATCACAATTATATGGGTGTAGGTACATATTACTTACCATCATACAGTCTACTCTAGATGTAGGGTACCAGAATTTGCCAAGTGAACAGGCACAGTCCCTACCACAAACGAAATAGGTTATGTGCAAGAGATAGGGAATTAAAATCTTAATCTAACAACTTAATATCTTAATACATACAATAAAAAGAAAAGTCAAGAATTAAAAAAAATAATCAATAATAAAAAGTACTCCCACCAAACAATCTGATCAAAATACAGATCTATACACTTTGTTTCGTTTTTTATACTTTTAATGGCTTGCATGAAGATCTTACCCATTGTCATGGGAGGTCGCGTCAGGGGTAATATGAGCGGCATTTGACCCTTGGCATCAAACATTTGATTAACCAATCAGCATTGATGTTTCTAGTGGGTATTTGGGAATACAACTTTTGTTTTGTCTTTGCTCCGAATGTTGACCCACAGTTCCCTTAAACACACACAAATAACACATGCCAATAGACTGTTTCATTGACTAATACCTTAGATCTACCAGAATGTGAGTTGCATAACAATACTTCCAGATCCTAGTGTAGTAGTAAAGACAAGTAAAAACGAAATTTTGAACCTTAAAAAGCGAAATGAAATAGGATCTGTGTTTTAATCAGACTGTCATGCCAAGTTTTTCGTGGTCACTCATACTTGAATTAATTAGTTTCATGACAGTTCCTGCTTCAAGCTAGCTCAACAATTTAAGTAGGTGCAAAAAAAACCCCAAAACTTCTGCACCAACCGAGCTAATGAAGATCGAAAAAGGTCTAAAAAATTGCAGGTCTCAAAATTTAGAGAGAGAGAGATGGGGCTTAACGTCCACTCACACAAATTTCCTTAATATCATCTCCATGAGTAATGCGCTAACATATTAATAGAAAGAAAGAGAAATGGGGTTTAATGTCCACTCACACAAACTAGGTCACAGACTAACATATGGTTTAAATTTATTTCAATAATTCCCTTGCGCCTAGGGGTCTTTAGCAGTGGGAGGGAACCGGAGGACCCAGAGAAAACCTACAAGGTTGCACAGGCGACCCTAATCCTTGTCACGTACAACTGGGGATTCAAAACCACACCAGTTGACTCAATGACAGGCCTAATGATACAGCACGCACGTGTTAACCATTCCGCCATCCAACCCCCCTCAAATTTTGACCTATAAAGCAGTTATAAAAAAATTGAGGACAGACAGACAAGGGTGACAACAATATATTTTCAAATGATATTTTTGGCATATATAAATGTGTCTTAACTAAACAGACAATGTCTTTGAATGATTGGAATAGGTGTGTTTCTATTGGGTATTTACGGTACACAATAAAGAACAATGCATTAACAAAATTATTAAACAAACCCAAAACAAAAATGGAAGTCAACACATATTCATAATACTGTAATGGCACAGGCACTTGAAGGGATTAAAATAAAACTTCTTACTACTGCTTGACTATATATTAGTCGAAATTTTCCTAGGAACAAACATGTTTGATATATTGGGCCGAAATTTTGTTCACCACGTTTGCCAGGTTCAGCAAATTAAAGCATTCGCCCATTTGTTGAATTCATTAGCCAATCACTACTGATGTCGAGAAGTCACATGATTGTTTGAAGACAAATTAGTGACTGACAAAATGGTAGTCCCTGCTGAAGTTGTACCTGACATTTCGTAACTGTTGTGTGAGACATGGATTAACTAGATGAACAAAAATAAATTTGCGTCAGACAAAAACTAGAGGAATCACGCTAGATGATCCAGCCAGTATTTATAAATTTGCGTCAGGACACCCAACTAGAGGAAATTGCGCTAGATCAAGCCTGTATTTATACCTGACAATATTTCCTGGCTAGGGTAATATTTCATGGATTTATCACATCGTCTGTTATTGGAGTCAAGGACCAGCCGCCCACACCATCTAGCCTTAGTTCTAAATCGTGATATTTTCTCACACTGCTTCGATGACCAACACTTAAGACGATGATGTTTAATTCAGCACAGAATGTATAGAGTGTATCTTCCATATCATGATTCACCTGACATGTAGCCTCATCTAAAACTACAATAAAATAAAATAATATATTTTACTTATTTCAAAAATACAAGAGGGAAATATAGAAGATAGCAATGAAAAGTGTGGGATACGCCCACACATCAGCTTTGTCTTAACTGCAGCTTGTCTGAGAGCAAGAGAGAAAGAGAGAGAGAGAGAGAGAGATAGGGTTTAACGTGACACAAACTAGGTCATTTCGGGACTAACATAGGGTTTAATTTTATTTCAATGATTCGCTGGCGCGTAGGGGTCTTTATCAGTGGGGGGGGGAAACTGGAGGACCCGGACAAAACCCACGAGGTTGGACAGGCGACCCTACTCCTTGTCACGTACAACTTGGGATTCAAAACCATGCCAGTTGACTCAATGACAGGCCTTGTGATACAGCACGCACCTGCTAACCAGGGTGCTAACCACTCGTCCATCCACCCCCCTGAGAGAGAGAGAGAGGGAGAGAGAGAGAGATGGGGTTTAACAGCCACTTTACACAAACTAGGTCATTTTGGGACTAACATCCACTTGATACAAGCTAGGTAATTTCAAGACTAACATATGGTTACATTTTATTTGAATAATTCGGTTGTACATAGGTGTGGGAGGAAACCAGAGAGAACACCTACAGTTGGACAGACAACTTTACTTCTTGTCACCTTCAAGTCGGGAATTGAAACCACTTCACTCGACTCAATGACAGACTGGAGAGAACACCTACAGTTGGACAGACAACTTTACTTCTTGTCACCTTCAAGCCGGGAATTGAAACCACTTCACTCAACTCAATGACAGACATATTAATGGAAAGTATGAGTGAATATTTTTCTAACTTACTTGCAAAAGGTGGTTTATGATAATATAATCTAACAAATGATAATCTCTGCATCTCTCCTGGTGACAGTTCATTATACCTGAAATAAGAGAATATATGTGACAGAATGTAGCATAATGAAAGCTCATCTCAGCTAGAAAAATACCCGTTTGAAGGGAAGCAAGAGAGCGAGAGATGGGGTTTAACGTCCACCCGACACAAACTAGGTCATTTCCGGACTAACATATTGTTTAATTTTATTTCAATGATTCGCTGGCGCGTAGGGGTCTTTAGCAGTAGGAGGAAACCGGAGGACCCGGAGAAAACCCAAGAGGTTGGACAGACGACCCTACTTCTTGCCACGTACAACCAGGGATTCGAAACCACGCCAGTTGACTCAAATGACAGGCCGTGTGATACAGCACGCATGTGCTAACCATTTGCCCCCCCCCCCCTTTTGAAAGGAAGCAGCACAGGATGTTGTTTAATCAAAGGGGCAAGAACTCAGTGGCACAAACTTTTGATAACAAAGGGCTATAATCCATGGAGTTACGGTCTGATATATTTAAAGTTTTCTCAAAATCAAATAAAAATTGTGACCTGTAGAGTGTCCACAAACAAATTGTGGACGTCCAGACGGACAGGGATGACGAAAATTATCTGTCCACATGAAAATGTGGGCATATAAAAACTCTGACCTATAGAATGAAAATAAGCATGTCATAAGAGAAATGAAATGAAATGGGGTTTAACGTCCTACTGTTCTGCTCCTATACTGGGCTAATGAAGACGGGCATATGCCATACAGTGTGCTATGAGGGAAATTTTGCCCGGGCAGCAGCACTATCGCCTACTCTTATATCGAATTCTAACTGCCAGGGGATCTTTTATGTGCATTCCAATATCTCCACGGGACCTGTTTTTCGTCTCATCCGAAGGACTAGACAGCTGTCCTTGTCAGGCTCTCCGTTCTGCACCACTGACAAGGGGAAACCACATCGGAAAATCCCGATGACTTTCTCGGCCAATGCAGGGATCGAACACCTGACCTCTGGGCTAGCGAGCCAGCGTCTTAACCACCTAGCCACTGTGGCTCCATGTCATGAGACAACCTCCATTAATTCCCTGAAACTTGTGATGTCACACCTGTGCAACCAGTTTTGTGGTAATTTATGTCTAAATCTGTGACTGGTGCCTTATATCCCGACATTAAACAGACAGATTTCTCCAGTTTATATCTATTAACTTACCAATTCCAATCCTGACCTGCATCCAAACCACCTGTTCTTTCTACCACACCCTTTAAACCAACTTTATCTAAATAGTCGTACATTTTATCATCACCTGAAAAAATAAAACATGAAATATATTAAAAATAATATTTTAGAGAGAGAGAGAGAGAGAGAGAGGTAAAACTAAACTCATCCTACTACTTTTATTTCATTTTGTTTCCAGTGCATTCTTAAGACTGAGAATTTTGCGTTTACAAGGAAACACATTTGACATAGCTTTTGATATACAAGGCGAGTGATGTTAATGACAGAGTCTTCTAAATATTAGAAGAATGCAGCCTCAGTATTGGCCGAGAGCTAAAAATTGAACTAGGATTTTAAATCTCAATTAATGAAAAGACTACCTCCTTAGATATTTTAGTTTAAGTTATCATAAATATTATCATAAATAAGGCCCCTGGCAATGATAGTACAAACAATGAAATGAAATGAAATGAGGTTTAATGTCCCACTGATCTGCTCTGACTAGGCATACGCCATACAGTGTGCTATGAGGGAAACTTTGTCCGGGCAGCGGCGCTATGGCCTACTCTTATATCAAATTTCAACTGCCAAGGGATCTTTCATGTGCATGCCAATGTGTACATGGGAACTCGGTTTTCCATCCCATCCAAATGACTAGACAGCTGTCATGCCTCCATCCTGCATCCAGCGCTAATCTGGATGCATTTATAAGACATTTTCAAAAATATGTTTTTTTTTTACCTGGTACAAAATTTTCATCTGTCAATGGAAACATAATCTACAAAATTGAGAAAATAATTCCATACAATTACTGATTTATTATGTAATAAAATTCAAAAAGTTGTACATTTTTTTAATGACAATTAGTTCATTTTTCAAAAAGAAATGGAGATAGATATCAACTTTGCACAAACTAGGTCACTATGGGACCAGCACACGGAACATCTTCGGGTTTGCTTGCACATAGGGGTCTTTAGCAAAAGAAGGAAAGCTGGGTTAGCAGATGGCATTATTATACATAAGAATCAAAATGAGGTCACTGAACCCTCCCACTCCGACCCAACATGTAAAATATAGTATATAACGGTACCTGTTCTCAAGAAAACCATCAGGTAACTGAACACCCCTACCCAACATGTAAAATGTAGTATATAACGATACCTGTTCTTTGAGGGAACCATCAGGTAACTGAACACCCCCTTCCCGAACCACCCAACATACAGTATATAAAAGTACTTGTTCTCTGAGGGAACCATCAGGTAACTGAACACCCCACCCCGAACCACCCAACATGTGAAATATAACAGTACCTGTTCTCTGAGGGAACCATCAGGTAACTAAACATCCCCACCCCCATCCTAACATGTAACATATAGTATTTAGCGGTACCTGTTCTCTGAGGGAACCATTAGTAAAATAGGGTTTCTGGGGTAAATATAAAATACTTTTAGCTTCTGCTGGTAAAAAACTGTCAATATGTCCTGAAACAAAATAAACATTGTTTTAGACCTGGTAATGTTTGGTGAAGGAAGACCACACCATACACACACACAAACCCAATTTCAAAAATATAATCTTAAGAGCAGCAGGAGAGAGTGAGAGAGAGAGCGAGTGAGAGTGAGAGAGATGGGATTTAACGACCACTCGACACATAGCACACTGTATGGCGTATGCCCGGCTTCATTAGCCCATTCGGAGCAGAACAGTAGGACGTTAAACCACATTTCATTTCAATATGGGATCAGCCGTGGCTTGAGTAATATGTTGCCTCGCTAACAGGAAGGTCCCCTACTCCATTCCGGTGTTAGTCAACAAAGTTCATCTGAATTTTAATATCTCCAAAAGAATGAATCAGATTTATTTAAATAGATTTCTGCCAACATTGTTTGTATTTACCTGTTACAGACGTCCATAATCGGTTGATGACACGTAGTAAAGAACTTTTTCCACAGCCAGAATCACCTGTAACCAGTATATTTACACCGCATTCTAATTGAAAACTTAAATCTACAATAACAAAACAATATTAAATTAGTTTAAACTGTCCCAAGTACTAGCTGGGTAACTGTCATGGGGGAAGCTGTCGCGGTACCCAGGGTAACTTTCATGGTGGGAAGCTGTCTCGGTACCCAGCGTAACTGTTATGGGGGGTGGGGCTCATAATAACTGGGAGGAACTCACAGTGAAATGGGGAAGCTGACTTGGTAACTGGGGGAAACTGTCATGGGGGAAGCTGTCATGGTGCCTTGGCGTAACTCATTAGGGAAGCTCATAAAACTGAGAGAAACTGTCATGGTACCCAGGGGGAAACCGTCATGGGGCAAGCTGTCATGGTACCCAGGGGGAAACCGTCATGGGGCAAGCTGTCATGGTGCCTTGGCGTAACTCATTAGGGAAGCTCATAAAACTGGGGAGAAACTGTCATGGTACCCAGGGGGAAACCGTCATGGGGCAAGCTGTCATGGTACCCAGGGGGAAACCGTCATGGGGGAAGCTGTCATGGTGCCTTGGCGTAACTCATTAGGGAAGCTCATAAAACTGGGGAGAAACTGTCATGGTACCCAGGGGGAAACCGTCATGGGGGAAGCTGTCATGGTACCCAGGGGGGAACCGTCATGGGGGAAGCTGTCATGGTGCCTTGGCGTAACTCATTAGGGAAGCTCATAAAACTGAGGAGAAACTGTCATGGTACCCAGGGGGAAACCGTCATGGGGCAAGCTGTCATGGTACTGAGAACGGGCCGTTTTTGCGTTCTATATTGAGGGAATCCTGTTCGCAAGATTCTACTACAATACGTAAGGGTTGGGGGTGGTTGTTTACTCCCTTGGCTGTTTCGTTCTCAATTATCCTAAAAATAAATTAGTCTCTAAATCAGATGAGGTTGTTCAACATGTATGTTTATTTCCAGAGTGAATATACAAAGATTACAGTACATGTTGAACAATGTATAAAAGATATATATATGAAATGAACATGTGTAGTAATAATAAAATATATATAAAACTTTAAATACATAATATTTCACAATTAATGTTTTATGTACATGTAGAGTTATACTTTACTCTATCACAGTACCTTGGCGTAACTCATTAGGGAAGCTCATAATATCTTGGAGAAACTGTCATGGTACTCAGGGGGAAACTGCCATGGAAAATATGGGAAACTGACATGGTACCTAGAGGGAACTCATGTTCTCCTACTGTCAAACTAAAATACTGTCAAACTAATATTCTTGGGTAATCGATGTGACCTCACGCCCATTTGACAGAGTACCAATGTAACTTAAATTCCCTTGCAATAACCCAAATTTGAGTGACGGCCTATTCAAATTCCAACTGCAACAGGATCTTTTATGTGCACGCCAATGTGAACTCGGCCATCCGATCAACTAGACAGCTGGTGATGCAGGACGGAGGGCCTGACAAGGACAGCTGTCTAGTCGATCGGATGGGTCGGAAAAACCGAGGCCTTGTGTACACTTTGGCGTGCACGTAAAAGATCCCTTGACAGTTGGAATTCGATATAAGAGTAGGCCGTAGTGCTGCTGTCCGGGCAAAATTTCCCTCATAGCACACTGTATGGCGTATGCCCGTCTTCATTAGCCCAGTTCGGAGCAGAACAGTAAGACGTTAAATCCCATTTCATTTCTTTTTCTGGTTCACAGTACGGTTGTACTTGTTTATCAAGTAAAGATAACCTTAAATCCGATCATATTTTAAGAGAGTGACAATCATGATTGCCGAATTTCATATAAAGACGAGAACTACTGAACTTACTTCTACATAGTATAACTGATGACTTCGGTGGACCATATGTCAAATGATCAACTCTAAATGCAGCTGTGCCACTCTGTAGATCAGAGGCATCTATTAATTCTTCTTCAGCAGGGGGAATAACTCTAGGAACAAGATTAATATCAGCTTCAGTAAAACTATGAAGGTAAACAAACCATAAAAATAGGAAATATAGCTTGAATTACTAAATATATACTACAGTCAGTTGTTGTCACAAGGAAATACTTGTCACCACAGGAACACAGCAGGGGGATTAACTCTAACTTCAACATAGGAAGCAGACCACTAAATATTTTGTCATTAATTTCAATGTTGATTTGTATTCTTTTATGAGGTTTACCATGGAGATTTTAAGATACAATGTAACCAATAAAAACTTATCTTATCAGCATAACCAACTTTGGTAGTTCCCGTGTTATTTAATCAGCCCACCACTTCAATTCAAACCAGCCTAACCCTACTAGTCCCTAGTTGTTGGCTAATCAGCCCACCTAATGGAAAATGCCTTGCCGTGCTAGTTGGCTTATCCAGCCACCTTTCATACCAGAGTTTGGGAGGTGGAAGTGGGTGGAATCAACAACTACTATTAGCAGTCATGTAGGCTGAAGATTAAACAACATCCTGCTCAACTCATAATCCTTCTACCTCTAAATAATGAATATTTACCAGAACTAGAGAGAAAATATCCCTTCAAACCCTTTTCTTTGATTCTAGACCAAGAAGTCAACATGTTGGTAGACTTCATGGAATGTCCATGTGGCTTGTTTGGGTTCTCATTAGAGTAAAATACAAACAGGATTTTGTCACTAGAAAGAAGACTGCCATGTTGTTTTACAACAGTGCCCTCTAGGTTATATAATTTCATACAATGTCAAAGGTCGCTTGTATGGAGTTGTGTCCCTTTGACTATATTGTCAAATTCCAAAACAACTATGAGAGAGGGGGGGAGAGAGAGAGGGGTTAACGTCCACAAACACAAACTAGGTCATTTCGGAACTAACATATGGTTCAATTTTATTTCAATAATTCGCTTGCCCGTTGGGGTCTTTAGTTGTGGGAGGATACCAGAGGACCCAAAGAAAACCCATGCGGTTGGACAGGCAACCCCACTCCTTGTCGCGTACAACCAGGGAATCGAAACCACACCAGTTGACTCAATGACAGACCTTATGATACAGCGTGCACGCGCTAACCATTCGGCCATCCAACCCCCTTACTATAAGAACCAGGGAACCTGCGCATGATGTCAATCCCACTATCTTCTTGGTATTATTATGTGGTATCAAATATTGTTAATCGATGTCAAATTACATGTCAATCACACACCATTTGATGGAACTTTAAAACCTTAAACTTTCAATTGAATGGGGGGTGGGGGGAGGGAGAGAGAGAAAGAGAGAGATGTCCACTCAACACAAACTAAGTCATTTTGGGGCTAACACATTTATTTAAATAATTTGCCTGCACAGGGAGGTCTTTAGCAGTGAGAAGAGGAAAAAGAGAGAGAGAGAGAGAGAGAGAAGGAGAGAGATAAAGCAAGAGAGAGAGATAAAGCAAGGGAGAGAGAGAAGAGAAGAGAGGTTTAACCTCTCTATGACACAAACTAGGTCATTTTGGGACTAAAATTTATTTCAATAACTTGCTTGCACATATATAGGAGTCTTTAGCAGTAGGAGGAAACTGAAGGTACAGGAGAAAACTAGGTGTGACAGGCAACCCTTATCTTTACATACAAGCAGGAAATCAGAGAGAGATAGGGTTTAATGTCCACTCGACACAAACTAGGTCATTTCGGGACTAACACATGGTTCAATTTTATTTCAATAATTACCTTGCGCGTAGGGGTCTGTAGCAGTGGGAGGAAACCGGGTGACTCAGAGAAAACCCACGAGGTTGGACAGGCGACCCTACTCCTTGTCCCGTACAACCGGGGAATAAAAACTACGCCAGTTGACTCAATGACAGACCGTATGATACAGCGTGCGCGTGCTAACCATTCGACCATCCAACCCTCCCAGGAAATAGAAACCATGTCATTTGACTCCATTACAGATATAAGAAGCCAAACATCGCCACTTTAAACCAATCAAAGAAGACAAGGCAGGGGACAATGTATAGTTTATTCAGTTGGGACAAAAAACAGAGGTGTACACATTAACATGCACGTGAAAGATCCCTTGGGTGTTGAAATTGGCTATAAGAGTACTCCATAGCACGTTATATACCATGACGTATGTCCGTCTTCATTAGCCCAGTCAGAACAGAACAGTAGGAAGTTAAACCTCATTTCCTTAATAATTTAATACTCAGTATTCTTTCCAAACAACCAGTATTTTGTCCTATATTTTCTAAAACAAGAAAAGATACAAAAAAAAATGTGAAGAAAAAATACAAAAATAACTTACTGGTCTTCTCCGACAGTTTGAACAAAACCATAATGTTCATTTTGTTGATCTTGTAACGTACCCAGTGTTTCTAACAACTGACCTATTCTATAACAAAATAAACAGATATACTCTAATAACTCTGTTTTCATTAATAGCCCAGTCGGACGTCAAAACCCATTTTATTTCATTTCTAGTAACTGATTGAGTAAAATAAAATGAAATGGGGTTTAGTGACGTGTCAGCATTAGGCTAACCGGATGATATTGATGCGTCAACAGGTTTCTGAAATATATCCCACTACTGTATACAATGTTTCTTCTAACACTTGCCTGAGTCAAACACATACCTCTAGTCTAGTCGGCCCCAATAATAGCCCTATTGTATACCCAATACACAGTGTGGGTATGTGAATAGAATATGAATACATCTCATCTTCTAAAGGCTATCCTAGATTGAACATGTTCAAATTACAACGGTCATGTGATGTAACTCTTATTAATCATTTCAAGTTGAAGTCAAGTGGACACCATAGGTTCAATTATCCAGTAAATAATCCTAATGTACATATCAGGTTGAATACAAGTGGACACCGTAGGCTCAATTATCCAGTAAATAATCCTAATAAATGACTATATGTACATATCAGATTGAAGTCAAGGACACCGTAGGCTCAATTATCCAGTAAATAATCCTAATAAATGACTATATATGTACATATATCAGATTGAATACAAGTGGACCCTGTAGGCTCAATTATCCAGTAAATAATCCTTATAAATGTTATTGGGATTGCTAAATAACTAAATGTACACATACTTTTTATCAGAAAATTGTACTTTTATCAGGAAATGGTAATCATCTATTTGTATTCCTTTTATTTTTTTGATGTTTTAAGTGCATATTAGAAATTATCTTTTAGAGGCATTTAGTAACTGGATATTTATTTCTCAATCACTGTTCAAAAATTGATCATTATACATCCACGGTGGCTAGGTGGTTAAGACGCTGGCTCTCTAGCCTGGAGGTCGGGTGTTCGATCCCTGCATTGGCCGAGAAAGTTCATCTGGATTTTCCGACATGGTTTCCCCTTGTCAGTGGTGCAGAACGGAGGGCCTGACAAGGACAGCTGTCTAGTCCTTCGGATGAGACGAAAAACCGAGGTCCCATGTATATATTGGCGTGCACGTAAAAGATCCCTTGGCAGTTGGAATTCGATACACTGTATGGCGTATGCACGTCTTCATTAGCCCAATATAGGAGCAGAACAGTAGGACGTTAAACTCCATTTCATTTCATCGATAAAAAATGTTTTTTTAAAGTCAAGCTTAAGTAGCTATTTTACATCGTAGCATTAAATGAGCATGTCCGACTTCCGACTCATTTGGCTGTCACCGGTCACATATTTGTCCAGTGTGAAAAAATTGACAAGTTATGGAAAAATTTCCTTCATTGGTTTAATTTCATCATGATGAATTCTGACATATCTTTGTCTTCGGTGGATATAATATTCAGGAAATTGAAACCATATAATATGCAAATTAAAATATACTCTTGTTAATCATAAAAAATTTATATTTATAGAAACTGGACAAAATACAAAAAGAACTTGAATTACGAGAGAAATATACATGTACAGTGAAATCTGACATCGTACAGGATTGTTACAATATGTCAGATTACGCAGAGTGTCGGAATACACAGTTTTCTCAAAACTAGAAGTATTATTGTAACTTCGAAAACTGGAAGTATTAATATAATGTAGCTTCGAATCCCTAGAACGTTATTCCCTTTAAAAATAATAAACATTTCTGTACATTCAAAATTTTATTACATTAATTTTTTTTTCATTTAACATGCGTAGGCATTTTGAATAGGTCAAGTCTGTTGTTAATTTATCTTCTTCATCGACTTCAGTTGATCACACACTTGTCTTTGGTGTCACGTGTTCATTGATAATCTATCGTTCTATGTCCTGGTCGTCATCACACGGTTCGGATAGATCCGTATGGTGAACAAACTTAGGTATTCAGGTTCAATCGATATGCGCAACGAATGTTTCCAGCAGGTGCTAGGAATATTTTTACGACGGAATAATTTGTGGGAAAATTCGTGGGTATTCTTGAGTATTTGTCACAACTGTCTTATAAGAGATTATAAAATTATCAAAGTAATCAACAAAGACCTTCACGAGCGAGTTTTAATCTCACTGATAATTGATTGGTATATGGCTTGTTAATCTTTCGTGGCTTCACACCCACCGATTGAAGGCTGGATTATACAGTGTTGATTCAATAGAAATCATGTGACGGAACGGCTGATTGATGTCGTAATTCGGAATATTCAGAGTGCGGATTACTCAAAGAGTTTTTGGCTAAAATAATAAGGAAATAAATCGGGACATGAAAATGATGTCGGATTTCACAGAGTACCAGAGTATTCAGAGGTCGGATGTGACAGAAATGAAATGAAATGGGGTTTAACGTCCTACTGTTCTGCTCCGAACTGGGCTTATGAAGACGGGTATAAGCCATACAGTGTGCTGTGAGGGAAATTTTGTCTACTCTTATATCGAATTCCAACTGCCAAGGGATCTTTTAAGTGCATTCCAATATATGCACAGGACCTCTGTTTTTCGTATCATCCGAATGACAAGACAGCTGTCCTTGTCAGGCACTCCTTTCTGCACCACTGACAACGGGAAACCACGTCGGAAAATCCTGATGAACTTTCTCGGCCAATGGGTACACTGTATACAAATGGGATGATTATGAAGCTGTTTGTTGAATGATCGCTATAGTTAAAGGACAATATTGGTGCAAGTCGTTATCACATATGTAATAGAACTGGTTCAACACGTTCAAAATATTATTTTATCACAGAGATCATTGCTACAATAGATGAATAATCAATGTTTCAACAATAGGAAGTGATGAACGCAAAAAGAAAACACGAGTTATCCTTCTATATAACTTGCTGAAGTGACGGGTGATAACAGATACATAGGCGAATTTCTGCTCACTAAAAATTCCTTCGAAGACCAAAAGTTGTTATATGAGACTGTAAGAGTATATCTGACAATTCAAAAAAGTAATTGCATGTCATTAGATAAGAGAACACGAGAAAAATAGAAACGGTCCGTACATTCACGGGTGTTTATTCATTCTATACTAATAAAAACATGGTAATGCACAGACTTTTTCTATTTTTCTATATGTTCTCTTATCTAGTGAGAGTCAATTTTGTTTATGAATTGTCAGATATCCTTTCACAGTCCAGGGTTGGTAATAAGTGGCAAACGGTCGTTTGGTTTACCGGGAGGTCGCCATGCTTACATAACGGGCGAACGACCCTTCGTTCCCCGTGTAAATTAGACTTGTGTTTCGTCACAGGAGTCTGACCTTCTATCCGTATAGATATGCATACACCATGTCGTACCAGACAATACATAATAAAAAAAAAATATATTGTCTGGTACGACATGGTGTATATACATGTATACGGATAGAAGATCAGACTTCTGATTGGGGGGGGATTTCCCTTGTGGTATTCCGATCACGTGATACTCGATGACGAAAATTTCCTTCCTTAGCAACTGTACAGCCTCGACTTTGTTCTTTTAAAAATGGCAGCCCCCACGACGAAATCGAAACGTGAGACAGTCGCGTTGAAGACGTTCCTGTCGTGGGATTTCAACGGAGACTTCTCCTACGAGGTGGACAATGACAATAAACTTACAAAGCTCACATGTAAGATATGCAGTACGCACTACACAGAAATAAGACGCGATAGACGTGGGGACAGATGAGTCGGAAATGGAGAATGAGATGTCAGACGTGACTCAACTTAGCGCAAACATGTAATAGTAATAACGGTTTATGAAATTGATTTTTCTAGTCAGAATTTGTGGTGTTATTTTAAACTGTATTAACAGTTTCAGTTGTTAAATTTAATATTGAGTTTTCGAGTCAGATTTTGTGAATTATTTTTTTAAAAGTGAAAATACTATACCCAATTTGGATAGTAAAATACAAGTGCCTAAATTGTTTCATAAGTTTTAAACTGATAAACTGAAGTGACATATTGATCTGAATTTTCAGTGTATTTTACAAAAGACTGATAGCCATAGTGTGCGATTCCTGATATCGTGACCTGCTCTAAAAAAGTCATATAATATTGAATAAATTTTAAAATCATTAAATCATATTCAGTTTGTGTTACAAATGTTCATGTTCAATATTAAAACAAAGAAAAGATGACTTCATTTCTCAATTTTATTAAATTCTGATCTTTCACTTCCAATTCCTACAGGTTACCGTAGACGTTGGGATTAATAAAACAATACATAGCAGAAAACCTGATGGGTTACCACAAATCATTTTCAGGCAACCTGTAACCTGTAACCAGGTTACGACATCCGGCCGTTAATTCCAGCCCTGCAGTCCCATAACACAACTTTTGGTCTTCGAAGGAATTATTAGTGAGCAGAAATTCGCCCATGTATCTGTGTTATCACCTGTCACTTCATTCAGTTATATAAAGGGATAACTTGTGTTTTCCCTTTGCGTTCGTCACTTCCTATTGTTGAAACATTGATTACTCATCTATCGTAGCAATGATCTCTGTGATAAAATAATATTTGGAACGGTTTTAACCAGTTCTATCACATGTGATAATGACTGGCACCAATATTGTCCTTTAACCCAGACCAGTTTTAGGTGGAGGGGGGATCAAGGATGAAGATGATCATTCGTAGTGTGTCTTGAAAGTAGATTTGTTTTGTGTAAATTATGTGTTGTGCAGTCCCCCTGGGCTTACTATAAGTATGGAATTCATAATTTGTTGAAGAGTAATACCTGGCTGTGTTATGGCTATGACATGTACATGTTCTGTAGCACATAAAGACCCTATCATACAAAGTTCCTTCTTACATCAAACACCAAAAGAAATAAAACTTCTATCTTACCTATGGGCGGCCCCAGCCACATCAGTTAACTTAGTTGACAGGTCAATCAATGTCGTAAAACAGCTAATCAAATATATTGTTACAAAAGCATTCTGGAATAGTGAACATAAAAGGCCTTTGACTTTAACCCTCTTTGGAAGTGAATATTAAGCCCTTCGAATGATCAAATCTATACTATTTAAGTGGTTCGAAGAAGGCCTGCATTCATGGTTGCCCGAGATCTTGAATTAAAAAGTGGACTTGACAGAAGATAAGTTATCAGAAATGCCCCATAAATAAATAGCAACTGTAGCAGATGTTAACAATAGCTGAATGCTAAAACCCAATCACTACAATTTTACAATGACTACAAGGACTTTCACAAATTAATAAATTATTACTATACTATATTTATATTCTTGTACATACTAAATTATTTATTCTAATTGTAAAGTGCCATTGAATACTTGTATTGCAGTAATAAGCGCTATCCATGGGCTGGAGGGGCTCACCTTGCACCCCCCCCTAGAATCTACAAAGTGATGTTTTTCTGGAAGGTTATTATGTATACTTAAATATTCTATATGTTACCACGCGAAAAATTGGGTCTCACTAACTTTTCTAGGTAGTTTATATGTAACTGTCACCACAAAGCGTGCGAAAAAAAAATTGGGGTAGGGGAAATTAAAATGACCATAGCTCCAAGTAGAATAGGTGTATAATAATGGTTGACCCCTCAAAATGTGTCTTTGGGTTCCCTCTACACTTTGCACTTGGTTTTATGCAAATGAGATTACTTAGTAGGTCACCAGAGGTCAAAAGGTCACCGATTTCGGAGATTGCTTGAAATTGGGCACTACTTTGTGAATCCCACTAAAAACAGATGATAACATGCAATTTTCTCATTATAATACTTGGAATTCTTTATTATAGATAGGATTTGACAATTACAAATCACCGATGCTTAATTATTTTAGTACAAATTCATTTTGAGACAAAGAGAAAAAGGGCTTATTTACGAAGTCACCAAAACTACTGCTTATCAGTACAATATTCTCTAAAACTGCCCCAACAAAGTTTTTGTTCACCAATTCTGAAGTGTGACCACTCAGAATTTTTGTATTGAAGCCCTGAGTAAGATTGTGCTGCCATCTACCGGGCCTTTCCATAAACTGAGTCAGTAGGCCTACTAATTTAAAAGAATTGCCATGTAGATGTGATGTATGATAGATTTTATCTGGGATTCTCGCCAATTTCAGATGATGTTTCAGTTTTGTGACATGAAAGTGGTATTTTCCGAGTAACTAAGATAAGATTGATCTAAAAGCAAACATCCAAATGTCACTTTCAGTGAAAGTGGATGTTATAAATCATATCTAGACCAAGCAGGCATGCATGTGTGCGCTTATGCTACACCCTAGATCAAGCCAGGTGTAGTATAAATGTAGCCTACCATAAACTCTTACACTACAATAATGATGAATGTCAAGCAGTGTGCAATGGTTGGTTATGTGGCTAGGATCTGTACCTGAATTGCATAATAGAGCTAGGTTAGATTTTAGCATTATTCCACTTTATTCTTCTTCGATCGTTCTGTAAGGTAAGTAAATATGAATGTGCCAGAAAATTATTTACATATTTGAAAAGAGCAATGAACGTGCTTTTCACTGATATGTAACATCATATCTGGAATTTGGTATTAAGACACGTATTTTGACACTGAACACCCCTCCATAATCACGGTAATAGAGTTTAGGACCATCCTACTTTTATCGTTCTGTAAACAAAGTAAATATGAATGTGCCAGAAAATGATTTACATATTTGAAAACAGCAATGGACGTGCTTTTCAGTGATATGTAACATCATATCTGGAATTCGGTATTAAAACACGTATTTTGACACTGAATACCCCTACCCCCTCCATAATCATAGTAATAGAGTTTAGTACCTCCCAACCTCGATCGTTCTGTAAGGTAAGTAAATATGAATGTGCCAGAAAATTATTTACATATTTGAAAACAACAATGAACGTGCTTTTCAGTGATATGTAACATCATATCTGGAATTTGGTATTAAGACACGTATTTGTAACTTGAATACCCCCCCCCCCCCCCGTAATGACGGTAGTAGAGTTTAGGACCACCCTACTTTGATCGTTTTGTAAGGTAAGTAAATATGAATGTGCCAGAAAATTATTTACATATTTAAAAAGAGCAATGAATGTGCTTTTTACTGATATGTAACAGCATATCTGGAATTTGGTATTAAGACACATATTTTTACCTTGAATACCCCCCCCTCCCCCGTAATCACGGTAATAGAGTTTAGGACCACCCAACATTGATCGTTCTGTAAGCAAAGTAAATATGAATGTGCCAGAAAATTATTTACATATTTGAAAAAAGCAATGAACGTGCCTTTCAGTGATATGTAATATCATATCTGAAATTTGGTATTAAGACATGTATTTTTACCTTGAATACCCGTCCCCCGTAATCACAGTAATATAGTTTAGGACCACCCAACTTTGATAATTCTGTAAGCTAAGTAAATATGAATGTGCCAGACAATTATTTACATATTTGAAAAGAGCAATGAACGTGCCTTTCAGTGATATGTAATATCATATCTGGAATTTGGTATTAAGACACATATTTTTACCTTGAATACCCCCCTCCCCCGTAATCACGGTAATGGAGTTTAGTACCTCCCAACTTCGATCGTTCCGTAAGGTAAGTAAATATGAATGTGCCAGAAAATTATTTACATATTTGAAAACAACAATGAACGTGCTTTTCAGTGATATGTAACATCATATCTGGAATTTGGTATTAAGACACGTATTTGTAACTTGAATACCCCCCCCCCCCCCGTAATGACGGTAGTAGAGTTTAGGACCACCCTACTTTGATCGTTTTGTAAGGTAAGTAAATATGAATGTGCCAGAAAATTATTTACATATTTAAAAAGAGCAATGAATGTGCTTTTTACTGATATGTAACAGCATATCTGGAATTCGGTATTAAGACCCGTATTTTGACACTGAATACCCCTACCCACTTCATAATCATACTAATAGAGTATAGTACCACCCATCTTCGATCGTTCTGTAAGGTAAGTAAATATGAATGTGCTAGAAAATTATTTACATTTGACGAGAATCCCGGATAAAATCTAACATACATCACATCTACATGGCAATTCTTTAAAATTAGAAGGCCTACTGACTGAGTTTATGGAAAGGCCTGAAAGATGGCAGCACAATCTTACTCAGAGGGCTTCAATACAAAAATTCTGAGTGGTCACACTTCAGAATTGGTGAACAAAAACGGATAAGCAGTAGTTTTGGTGACTTCGTAAATAAGCCCTTTTTTCTCTTTGTCTCAAAAATGATTTTGTACTAAAATAATTAAGCATGGGTGATTTGTAATTGTCAAATCCTATCTATAATAAAGAATTCCAAGTATTATAATGAGAAAATTGCATGTTATCATCTGTTTTTAGTGGGATTCACAAAGTAGTGCCCAATTTCAAGCAATCTCCGAAATCGATGACCTTTTGATCTCTGGTGACCTACTAAGTAATCTCATTTGCATAAAATCAAGTGCAAAGTGTAGAGGGAACCCAAAGACACATTTTGAGGGGTCAACCATTATTATACACCTGTTCTACTTGGAGCTATGGTCATTTTAATTTCCCCTACCCCAACTTTTTTTTCGCACGCTTTGTGGTGACAGTTACATATAAACTACCTAGAAAAGTTAGTGAGACCCAATTTTTCGCGTGGTAACATATAGAATATTTAAATATACATAATAACCTTCCAGAAAAACATCACTTTGTAGATTCTAGGGGGGGGGGGGGGTGTGCAAGGTGAGCCCCTCCAGCCCATGGACTAAAACTTAATCTTAAATTTAAACTTAATGCTCCCATTTAGGAAGAAAGGGGTGTTTGTTATTACATAACTAATAACAAGTATCTATTACCCAACAAATACCCAGTATTCATTACCCAACTAATACACAGAATTATATTACCCAACCAATACCCAGTATTTATTACCCAACCAATACACAGAATAACATTACTCAACTAATACCCAGTATTATATTACAACTAATGCCCAGTATTATATTACCCAACAAATACCCATTATTATATTACCAAACTAATGCCCAGTATTATATTACCCAACTAATACCCAGAATCATATAACCCAACCAATACCCAGTGTTCTATAACCCAACTAATACCCAGTGTTATATTACCCAACCAATACCCAGTATTATATTACCCAACTAATACCCAGTGTTTATTACCTTACTAATCAATGCCGAGAGATCAGCTGGTTTGATACCATCATAGGTTCCTACAAATATAGGAACAGCTATAGCCACATAACTTAATATACTGCCTAAATAATCCGCAGCTTTTATAGAAACTGAAAAATAAAAGATTAGAATATTTGTAATTTGGATATAAATAGGTGACCGTTTTTATTATGAAACATATAAAGTCATTAAAAGAATTATTATCTCCTTTTGACCATCTCATGATTTGAAGTTAAATAGCCAAGATAAGATTATTTAATATCAATAATGCAATGTTAAAACTACAGTTACTGGTGACAATTTTCAATCAATCATGATAATCGAAGGTGGTAATATGTCATAATATGAATAAATGTAATATGTATAAGTTGGACCAATGGTTATAAAAATGCAGAGAGCATCTACTTGAAAAACCCTTATAGAGGAGATAACTCTGATTCATGATTTGGATAAAATATTGTACAAAATCACAGGCTGTAAGGTGACCTCAAGCTGAAGGTTACCATGCCAACAACCAATTGTTGCACTATTATAGAGTATGCAAATGTGCACTACTTTGATATCATTTGATAAAACTCAGATTGACAGGTAATTTTCAATCTTTAAAGGGACAATAACACTATTGCTGGCTTGACAGCTCCAGAAAATAAAAAATAGCCTTATTCTAAGTACTAGATGTGTTAGTGTCTTACCTGTTGTGTAAATTATCCATTAAATCCTATTTTACTTGTCAAAAGGGTTCAAAAATATTTTTAAATCCAAGTCACATTTTGTTGAATTTTTCCAATTTTTTTTAATTAGGTGTGTTAAGATGAAATTTGTATCATCAATTAATTGGAATATTGTAGAAGGCCTATTTAGAAAAACTTGGCCGTACTTACAATTTAATAAATATTCTCGCTGTATTAGTTTATGTTGTACAGAGAGAAGACTTTGAAGCTTTTCATTTGTCTTCTTTTCCTCAATGGTCCCACATCTATAAAAAGCTGCTGATTCAGCATTTACTCTTAGCTGCATATGTTTAAACCTTAAAAATATTAAATAAACTATAATAAATCTCTAGAGGTCAATATTTTACATGACTCGTTGAGAAATATACAGCTAATGGTCTGAATCAAGAGTCATTTAATTCACTTGAACGGAGGCAAAATACATGCATGGATATATACATATAATTTTTCACTAATAATTTTTCAGAGAACATGTGAAAACAAAATTGTGACAATAATTATATATGCATGAAAAGAGGTGTAGGTACACTCCTGGATATGCAAAAAAACAACCTTTATGTGTCATACAGCCCTTATATGAATTCCATGATTGCATAGAATGTGATTTAAATAATATTTTAATCAATAAATTTACAGAGGTTATATAATTAATATAAATGAAATGAAATGAAATAGGGTTTAACGTCCTACTGTTCTGCTCCTAAACTGGGCTAATGAAGACGGGCATACCCCATACAGTGTGCCATGAGGGAAATTTTGCCCGGGCAGCGGCACTATCGCCTACTCTTGTATCGAATTCCAACTGCCAAGGGATCTTTTACGTGCACGCCAATATGTACACAGGACCTCGGTTTTCCGTCCTATCCGAATGACTAGACAGCTGTCCTTGTTAGGCCCTCCGTCCTGCATCACTGACATAGGATATCGGGTTATATAAAATCGCTTCCTTTCATAGAATTTAGATCGTAGACTACCCAACTCCTCTCTAGTGAAAGTGAGAGAGAAATGGGTTTAACATACACTTGACACAAACTAGGTCATTTCGGGACTAACATGGTTCAATTTTATTTCAATAATTCGCTTGCGCATGGCAGTCTTTAGCAGTGGGAGGAACAGGACGACCCTGAGAAAACCCACAAGGTTGGACAGGCATCCCTACTCCTTGTCACATACAACCGGGGAATCAACACAGCACACGCGATAAATTTACAAGTTTATATGGTAAATATAGAATACAATAACAAGCTTTAACTGCTTATATAAAACTGCTTCCGTGCATAGAATCTAGATCGCAGACTGTCCAACCCCTCATTTCTCCAATTATTAAATACAGAATCTAAAAGTGAAACCTCACCTAAAATCTCCTTCTTTTTGTTCTTGATAATAAAAATACCGAACTACTGGTGACATCAAAAACTTGTTGATAACCGTGGCAACAATAAAAAACACAAAAACACTCACTGGTCCTAGATATCCAGTACTGTAAAAATATTAACATCGTCAAGTCTTAATTATACATATTGAATCATTTGTCACAAATCTTACTCTATATACTGCAGTGATTCTCAACCAGTGTGCCTGCGCAACACACCTGTGTGCCTGGCAACACCTGTGTCTACTGGTCAAGTTCATAGCTGTGTTTTTCTTAATATAGTTTTAGTCACTCTGTTGTGTCTATCACTTGTGTCTACGGTTGTATGCTGTCTATGACTCCCAATGTTTTTATTTTTTCATATATATATATATTTAGCAAGGTGTGCCGCCATTGGCAACAAAAAAGTTGAGAACCACTGATCTATTGTATGTTACAAACTAGTAGAATTAGCTCAAATAAAACCATAATCCAAAATATCACCACAAAAGCTTTTGATTATGATTCAAAAGGGGAATTCTACATGTAGATCTACATATAGATCTGGAAAGGTTGAATTGGCATAAATCCAAGATGATCACCAATTTGAATTTTACATCCAAATAACGACTTAACAGTTCAGTTTAGACCATAAAGATATTTTATGGGCATACAGAAACATTTTCCAAAATAATTTGAATATGACATCATGTCTACAACGTCATTATTAGGTCACAACACTAAACTAGTATCATCATGACGTCATAATAGCGTAGATCTGGCAGTGAGTACACGAAGATACAATTTGAAGGTCATTTCTCTGGACATCTCACAAATATCTAATGCTGAATGATCATTAATCGCTAAATCATGCGGTGCAACTTGTTTTAGGTGCTTTTCTATATTGACCAGCCTATTATATTAATATGTCTTGACAGATTGGAAGTACAACTGACCACCAACTGGGGAACGTACCGGTCAGTCTATTTACACGAGATAAAATTAGAATTTAACCCAATACATACAAATGTATCTATTGCTGAATACAGTTAGGGATCATCTGACACAATACACTGTAACCTGGGTATCATTTAATCTTGTGTATCTAGCACTAATTTTTCACATTCAATCAATATTTGTTTAAAAATTTGTAAAAACTGTTTAAAATCACCATAAATCATTTAATTTGTACTTGTGTCCAGTTTTAAGCTGACTGATTATTTTGATTATGAGTGTCTAATTTACAAGCGTTTAATTTCTTGATCACTATTCAATAATTAATCATTATACATTATAACAGTGATCAAGAAATTAAATGTTTGTAAATTGGACACTCATCATCACAATTGAATGGTCATCTTTAAATTGGACACAAATACAAGGTGAATTTAGGTGATTTTAAATGATTTTTATGAATTCAAGATTAAATGAAACCCGGATTACAGTAATAGTTCTAAGCTTTTTAATTCAAAATTTTGTCAGTCGGTCATAAATTGTTCTGCTTTTATTTGCAGGGAATTATTTCCAAATTATGTTACATAATACTTGGAGCATTAAGCCAATTTTTATATAATTTAAAGTGTTTACACATAAGAATAGTTAAATTTCACGGGTTGGATTCAATCGAATTGAAATGAGGCCTATCAAAACATTTTACCCCAAAATCATAGGTGGCGCTGGCTTGTTTGAAATGAAATGAAATGTTGTTTAATGGCACGTCAGCTCCAACCGGGCTATATTGCGCCAAACATATGGTGTGGCTTGTTTGAGTCACATGCTAAATGATGAAGCTTTTTAATTTGTCAATACTTGTAAATACTACTTGGAACTGTCCACATTGGTTTTAAAGATTCAACTTTCACAGTATTGTATTGTGCAAAGATTCAACATCTCTCAATCAAGACCTTTATTAAAAGAGAGAGAGAGAGAGAGAGAGAGAGAGAGAGAGAAGAGAGAGAGAGAGATTTCAGGACTAACACATGGTTCAATTTTAATAATTCGCTTGCGAATAGCGGTCTTTAGCAGTGGGAGGAACAGGACGACCCGGAGAAAACCCACGAGGTTGCACAGGCGTCCCTACTCCTTTTCACGTACAACTAAGGAATCGAAACCACGTCAGTTGACTCAATGATACAGACCTTATAAAACAACGTGCATGTTGTTCAGACCGTCTGATTCAATGCGTACACGTCAACCCATCGGCCACCCAACCTCCCATTTTAATTAAATGAACTTGCTATAATAAAAGTAATGTTATCAGGTGTTCCATTACTTACCTTTTAGCAGCTTGATATATATAATAACCAATTAAAAATGGTGAAATAATCAGTCGGATTAAAACTAGACTAAACTGATTACATAGTTTATCCACATCTTGAGTTATACGCTGATCTCTAAAAAATAAACAAAACAACAGCTGATATGGTATGGTGGAATGAAATGGGGTTTAACGTCCTACTGTTCTCCACTGACTAGGACATTGAAGACAGACATACGTCGATCACTTAATTACCTAATCAATCCAGCCTATTATCAACGATAATCGGGTTGAGTGGTAGTTATACACTCAGTACACTATATTAATTTTGGAATTTTGAATATTATTCACCATGTCTTGATGTCCGAGGGCATATTCCTGGTCGGACAATTTAGGACGTTTGGAAAATAGCGTCGGACATATCCGGAATATATGGGCGAAATCCCATCACTGCGCCATACAGTGTGCTATGAATTAAATTTTGCCCGACAACCGTTCTACTGCCAACTCTAATTTTGAATCCATAAATTGTTCTTTTATGTGCACACCAATGTGTACACCAGATGTTGGTTTTTGTATCATCTGAGCCAAAAAGTGTTTTTTGTCTCATCTGAATAACTAGACACTGTCCCTTGCCAGATCCTTTTGAAACTAACATACGGTTCTCTTTTTCTTTTGTCACATATGGTATGCAATGCTACGAATAGCAGCCTTAATTCTGGCAACTTTTTCAAAATCGGCTACTATCTAGGCAAAATCCTTTTATAGTATACTACTTGACACGAAAAAGTAAGACCCTATTTCACTATTTCAGGTTTGATTCACCAAAATTTGTGTGCTACATTAAATCTAAATGAAAACACTACTTCTGAATTTATTAACATGCTACGTTTCGATACACTCGCTCCATAACAATACCAGACGTTGTTGTTTGTATCGTAAAGTTTCGTAAAAATCGCTCCCCTTAAAAAAGATCTCCAAGTTTCGATAAGAAGAGTCATATAGAAATTAAGGAGAGTGATCTGCTATTAAGGAGAGTGATTAGTTGTGTGTATGGGAAATGGTTCTGAAGATCAATAACTGCATGTTGGACGATCATTCCTGGTTTCATAAATGATAATAAACCCTCGATGACTTTGTAAAGGAGAGAGATTTTTAATTTTAAGGGGAGGGAGACCCCCCCCCCGGTTGACATTCAGGTGAGCGGCAGCCGCTCGAGAGCGATCGCTCGCCTTTAAAAACAATGACTGTGATACCTGTATGTATATCGAAACATAGCATGTTAATAAATCCATATTGTGTTTTTAATTTGTGAAATCTATTTCTATATATCTTATAAGGATTACAATAAATGAAAGTACAGGGTGACCCCCAAATAACAGAACCCATAAATTTTTTATTAAATCCTACATTTTGATGAAATTGGCTGGGCTTAAAACTTGAGTCTGTGTACGATCATTCCCCAAAGTTTCAGTTATCTTTGCATAAAAGTCATGTTCTTTCCAAAATATACTCCAACCAAGTGGCCTTTGCGGAACTGGAGAAAACTTGCATAAGTTGAGCAAAATTGTCAATTACTCAAACATATCCCTCTCTGGGGATTTCCCTGATTTTTGCGGTGATTGCTGCCCTCAATTCACCAATCATTTGAGGGTTGTTTTCTTACACATTATGCTATCTAAAATTTGCTGGACCTTTTGTGGGATTTAATGAAAATTGTATGGGTTCTGTTTTCTTTGGGGGGTTACCCTGTATGTACTTACGGATTATCTATAGTTTTATCAATGTTGTTGATCTGATAATATAAAGTATCTTTAAAATATAACGCATGAAGAGCTTTTGAGAGATTGCCTCTACATGCGATATACAGTACGCCAGCAACATATAATATACTACTCTTGATCTAAAAATAAACAAATAAACATCGATAAATAATACATCTTTGACAAAAACAAAAATATTGGAAAAATGGTATATTATTGATTTATGTGTGGTTCAATGGTCAAGAGCAAGACAAAGTAATATTTTGAAACAACACGGGTGACATTAGTCACAAGTTGTCGTTTCAATATATGTGAACCACTCCCACAAAACCAGGCGCTTTTCGTACAACTTCATTTCGTACTACGGGCAGAAAAGCATAAACTGTATGCCTTCTTTTTGCTGTGAATGAGCCGAACTCTATTCCAGATGATGACAAATTTAAAAAGAACTGCATATTTGGAAAGCTTAGGCTGTCGACTATTCAAATATGCTGCCAGCTCCATTTTTATAAAAATGCCCAAGAGCCTGGTTTTGTGGGAGCAGTTCACATATTGTGCAATGTCTTAAGCTCGAGACCATTAAGAAACTTAAAATAGACACACTATCCAACATGTGCATTTCAACGAAATATGTCACACAGGTCCAAAATTTTAACTAGTATAAATAGTGTAAGCTTGGCACATTGCTTGTACCATTATTTAAAATAATGATACGCCAACATCAAAGGACGACGTCACACCTGTTACATATTATTGATATATTATATTATTAATTTGTGCTCATCCAGAACATAAATCAATAACATTTTCTGAAATTTTATTGGAATTATTGTTCAAATTTTTTTTATCGCATCTGTCCTGTATTCATTGTTAAACTCAATTTCATTATTTCCACTTATTACATTTAGACCATAATAATTCAGTTAATAGCCCAGATAAGTCAGTTATTTTTAGAATAATTGTATTATAATGTTATACATGTTGACAAAACCTGATACAGTTGGAATTCGATCTAAGAGTAGGCGTCCAAGCAAAATTGACCTAATACATGTATGGCATATGCCCGTCTTCATTAGTCCAGTCTGTACAGAACGATAAGACGCTTAACCCCATCTTAATTTATTTCTGACATAGGGACATCACGCTGAAAAATCCAGAAGACCTTTCTCAACTCCGGGATTGCCCTAGAATCTAGGGGTTAGCGAGCAAGCAATTTACCCCTCCCCCCTCACCCCCACGGCACTGTGGATCATCAATATTAGGATCGGGAATGCACCAGCAGCTTACTCCTCGCCTTCCCCCACGGCACCGTGGGATTGCCCTAGGCCTTAGGGTTAGAGGACCAGCAAATTACCCCCCCCTCACCCCAAGTCAACATGGGTCGTCAATATTAAGATCAACAACATACTTACAAATGCTTCAGCAAGGATAAGTAACACAGCTATAATAGTTTGATTCTTAAAACCTTCCTCATCTTTCGTTCCTAATACTTTATAATATTTACTTGGTATTAGTCCTATATAGTAAATTATTACTTGTTCTGTAATAAATAAAAAAAAAAACCTTTCATAAATACATTCAATAATCCTATAATAGATTATTACTTGTTTTGTAATAAAAAAAACTTTATTAAATATATTTCAATAATCTTATAAGAGAGGGAGAGAGAAAGAGAAATGGGGTTTAACATCCACTCGACACAAACTAGGTCATTTCGGGACTAACATGGTTCAATGACAGCCTTATGATATAGCGTGCACATGCTTACCATTCGGCCATCCGCCGCCCCCCATCCCCCAATAAATAGCCATAAGCATAATTCATGAACCAGGAATAGATCATATTGTCATCACATAGGACAGCCTTGGTTTTTTTTTGTCCCATCCGAACAACCAGAAACACTTGTAAGTCCAGAATGCACCACCCAAGGAAGTGATAAAAGGGCTTTTAGAAAATCCTGCAAAGTTCTTCTCAGTCTATTCTGTTATTTGAACTCGGGAGTACTGCTATATGGTCAGACAGTGTCGTACAGCTCTACAACTGTCAGCTTAATTAAAACTAAAAATCCTAGATTTATTCAGGAAATATACGATGCATTAAATGCAATAATTTGCATTAATTTACAAATTGCCCAGGAAAAAAGCCCCCAAATCCCTATTTGGATCGCCTCGTTGACAGAAAGACATGGATTTCATTCTGCACCAACCCACCCATAATTATAATATTGTTACCTATAGTGAAAAGAAGGAGTAAATAGTATTCTAGCCCAGGTAGTAAATGTAAATATAAAATTCTCATCTAATAGTGAAAGAATGAGTAAAGAGTATTCTAGGCCAAGGTATTGAGAAGTAAATATAAAATTCTAACCTAATAGTGAAAGCATGAGTAGAAATACACACAGAATAACGGCTAAACTCTTCCATGCTGGAAACATCAACTTTAACAAACGCAGAAAACGCTTGATAAACTTCAAATCAAAATTATACCTGAAAAACAAATATACTCATTTAAACAGCTAAATCTGTCTATTGCAGATCTTTCTTTAGGTCTAAAATGTTATATAAATTATTAATTAGACATTAATCAACTCTTGCTGCCATCGCTAACCCGAGATATTTAGCGGATTGGAATACTTTTTGTGAAGGATGATTTAACGTCAAAATGTATAACCAAGATTTTTTTACCATACCGACTTTAGTAATGATGATCGAGATTAGCCCGAATACTGTAGTACTATAGGACTTCTTTCTTGTTGTTTGTCTCATCGTGATCGTAACAAGACTACAGCATAAAATAGTTTTACAACTTTACTGCTAAGCTGTAATGACATTGAAGGTTCCTCGTTCTCAATAATAATGGCTGCTAGGAATTTCTGAATGAGCTCTGATCCAACTTGCTCTACACCCTAATTTATACCTAATTTATACCCCCTAATTTATACCAACTAATTTCTGCAGGTCTTTGATAACCTCGACGTTAATTTCCATCCCATATATGGAATAAACCTCTTTAATTCCCACCACTAAGATAGGAGACATTACCATATTTTGGTCGACCAACCATAGGTCAATAAACAGCCAGAATTTGATGGATATTTTGACAATGATTATGATTTAACCAAAATATCACTGTTTTTTTATGTATAACTATATATTTACGTTCATTAAGTACTTTACATGTGATTTGACTCTATAGACAGAGTGAAGAAACAATTTTGCAAAGAACTAAAATTGTCTCAAGGACCCAGTGCGACAAAAGTTCAAAAACTAATATCTTGATTCAGAGTGGAGCATGTACATATTAGGTTTGGCTTGTAAACATTTGAGTGCACGTAAAAGAACCCTTGAAAGTTGGAATTTGAAATGGAGTCGGCAGTAGGCTAGTGCCGCTATGCCGCTGTCAGGGCAAAATTCACCTCATAGGTTGCATGGCAATATATTTATGTATTTAAAGTATTTATACCAATGTATTATGTTTGTACAATAAAAATCTTATCTGAAGCAATTTTTTTTATTAGCCCAGTCGCGGCAGAAAAGTAGGACATTAGATAAACCCCATTTAATTTCTTATGCCTGTCTTCATTACCCTAGTTGGTGCAGAAAAATAAGACGGCAAGCCCCATCATATTTCATTTCAGTTTGTGGTCCCTTTTATACCATGAAATCAATCTATAGTATTAAACATAGACTACATCATGCAAGAGCTAAATCTGCCTATTGCAGGTCTTTCTTTAGGCCTGAAATATTATCTAAACTATTAACAAAACAAGACCATAATCAACTCACAATTCCATCGGATACTCAAGATTTTAAATAGGTTTGACATTTAAAAATTTAATTTAAAAATGGGAAAGCGAGACTACATGTAGATCTCGAATATACCAATATTTTCATTTTACATTATCTAATTTTGAGCTATTATAACAAGAATGGCCAGCTCTTTATCGTAAATCTTACATACTGTATCTTTAATTATTATAATACTATTGAGAATTTGAAATAAATATCGTAAATCTTACATAATGTATTTGAAATATACTATTCAAAAAAAGTAGGGGATATTTGATTTTTAAGTGTTATTAAAGTCACCTAATGAAACTGACGAAGAAACAAATGACAAAATGAAATGAAGTTCACATTCATCGATTTATTCCAAATGATCGTTAGACTAAGTAAGGCACAGACTGACCATTATAAGGGTAAAATGATACCCGGGGTCAAACAGCAAAGATACCACAGCATCACAACCAAGTCAGTAACGGGTAAATCCTCCTCTGTTTGCCAAACAAGCATTGATCCGACGTGGCATACTCCTAATGAGACGTCTAAGGTCATTTTGGTCCAGATTGTCCCATTCCTGTTGCAACGCAGCAGCAAGTTCTTGGACATTGGCAGGACGTTGTTGACGTTGACGTAACCTCTGTCCAAGCATGTCCCAGACATGCTCGATGGGGGAGAGGTCGGGACTCAGTGCTGGCCAAGGTAATGTGGTGATGTTCTGTTGTTGGAGGTAACCTGTAACGATCCTGGCCCTGTGACATCTTGCGTTGTCATCCTGGAAGATGAAACGGCGGCCATGACGTCGTGCGAACGGCACAACATGGACTGCCAAGATGTTGTCCCGGTAGTACTGGCCTGTAACACGCCCTGCAACAACATGTAAAGCCGTTCTTCCAACAACAGTGATGCCTCCCCACACCATAACAGAACCACCCCCAAATCGATCATGTCTGATGACGTTAACGTCTTGGAAGCGCTCGTTTCGACGACGCCACACCCTCCTACGTCTGTCCAAAAAATCAACAGTGAACCTTGACTCATCTGAAAACATCACATTGCTCCAGCGTCGATTATCCCAGTGTTGACGATCCCTACACCAACGACGTCTTGCCTGAATGTGATGATCTCTCAAACAAGGGATCACGCGAGGACGTCGGGCTCGAAGGTGACCCCTATGCAGTCGATTCCGAATCGTCTGGCCACTCACTCTCACACCAGTGTCTGTTTGAAGACGAGCGCTGATCTGATTTGCTGTGATGACACGATTTCTCAAGGCCAAGGTACGGATAAATCGATCCTGGGCTTGAGTTGTCGCCCTTGGTCGACCTGAGCGTGGTCTGTCCTGTACAGATTGTGTATCACGGTATCTGGACCATAGCCTGCTTATGACAGACTGAGAAACATTCATCGTCCGCGCCACAACCGCCTGTGTTGTGCCGATCTGTAGCATGCCAAGGGCACGTAACCTTTCATTTTGGGTAAGCCGACGCATATCAAAATTTGTTTTCTGGTCACTAAAACAATTAAACTGATGTTTCCACCCTGGAATTCAATGCCACAATGACTGTAACATTCAAAGTCAGAGTCGTGCAAATCTTGGGTTGGACCCCCATGATGATCCCAAGCATCACCTGCATTCCATGCGGTAGCTATTGGTGCGTTTGGGCGTCACATGTAACTGGAAATGTTTCTTCTGTTAGGTTCTATAGTGACTTTTTTCGTAGTCATTTGCATATTTTAGTATTATGCCCCCAAAATCAAATATCCCCTACTTTTTTTGAATAGTATAAATATCGTAAATCTTACATAATGTATCTTTAATTATTATAATGCTATGAGAAATTGAAATAAATATCGTAAATCTTACATAATGTATCTTTGAAATAAATATCCTAATTAGACTTTCACCTACATATATTTACCATGAAGATGTCACTCACTCCTGGATTATTTATCATAAATCTCAAATTTCAATGACTCTAGAGTTCATCCACTCATCAGTTGATGATTAGTTTATAAAGTACAACAATGTATCAGATTTTATCAACATATCATCATGTTGAACATTATAATACAAATATTCTAAAAATAACCCACTTATCTGGGATAATAATTCAATTATTATGTCTAATAATTGGAAATGAAATTAAATGGGGTTTAAGGTCATACTGTTTTGCTCCGACTAGGCTAACAAAGATGGGATATGCCATACTATGTGGAAAATTTTGCCCAAACAGCGGCACTACCACCTACTTTTACATGTATATCAAATTCCAATTACAAATCATGATATAAACTGGGATCAACACCGGTATCTCAGGGTTAGTGAACCAACATCTTACTCATTCAGCCACTGCAGCTCTCATTAAATGGAGACTGTATTAATTAAAGGAGTTAAATCACTGATATTTTGGACCTAGAAATTGACACAAATGGGTCATAACACATATAATAATGTAATAGGAATATATATAAACTGATTTACATTCAATCGTTTCCATTTTTACTCTAATTTCAAATCAGTTATGTTCGCCGAAATATGTTAGAAGTCTCAATCGAATGAAAATTTCTAGCGTCTGGTTATTCTAGTCTTTATAGTATTTATTGCGCATACTCTACCGATATGAATATGCCGTCACCGTTTCACATGACTTGTTGAATGTCTAGCCTTTTCTTCGAGTCACTTGTTAGAATGGGTCTGGAACGCATTATGGTACACGATTCGTGTACCAATGGTAAAATGTTTATTTTATCTTAAATATTGGATATCAGAAGCCCATCTTTTCCCGGTAAGATTACAACATCAATGTTGATTTAAATTGACAAATAATTCGTGTTTTCAGTGTCGAAGATTTTGGATGATATTGAGTTAGAGACTTAGCTACTTTAAATATAATTTTTCTGCTTTCTTTTTTCATATCCAGCGAACCAATGAACCCATGCTCAATGTTCGGTAGTGGATACAGGCCTTTAGGGCTTGGCCTGCACCCTCCCCCCCCCCTGACCCCCAATAATGACAGTATAAAAAATACCCTATCATTCTGTTTACCGGTAGGGCCTATATGAAACATGTCAAGTTGAGAATTTAGTTGGTTGACGTGATGCAGTTGTAGACTTTTCAAAAAGTTTTCTGAGATTAGCTTCCCCTCACCAGGGCCGACCCGACCCGACCTGAACCAAACATTTAAGACCCCAAAAAAAGACCTGTGATAAGCAGATTTAGCTCTTGCATAACGCCTCTTTTAAGTTAAGTTTACACTTGATTAAACATGCATTATGCAAGAGCTAAATATGTCATGGCAGGTATTTCTTTGGGTTGATTATGGTCTGGATAAGTTAATTAATGTCTAATTAATAATTTAGATAACATTTCAGGCCTAAAGAAAGACCTGCATTTGGCAGATTTAGCTCTTGCATAACGTTTCTTTAAAGGCTCAATACCACTCTTGTTGTAACTGAATAATATGTCCCAATCTTTATTCTGGTCAACAAATTGTACTATTTTACAATATTTCAATTAATTGGTGATATAAATTTCATCTTAACACACCTTATTTAAAAATTTTGAAAAATTCAACATAATGGTTTGAAACGTCTAACGTAAACCTTTTCAAATGAAACTTCGATTTAACAATATTTTCGAACCCTCTGGACAAGTAAAATAGGATGTAATGGATAATTTACACAACAGGTAGGACACTTAAACATCAAGTACTTAGAATCAGGCTATTATTTATTTTCTGGAGCTTTCAAGCCAGCAAGAGTGTTATTGTCCCTTTAAGCAAGAGTGTTATTGTCCCTTTAATTCAACTTGATTAATTATGCATTATGTAAGATCTAAATCTGTCTATGGCAGGTCTTTCCTTGGGTATTAAATGTTATATACATTTTCATTGGATAATTAATCACTTGACAAGATCTTAATCAACTATCGATGCCATCAGATGACTCCAATTTTAAGTAGATTAGAACCATTCAGTGATTTAATGATTTAATTTAATAAGCAGTTGCCATGCAGAGAGAGAGAGAGAGAAATGGGGTTTAACGTCCACTCGACACAAACAAGGTCATTTCGGGACTAACATATGGTTTAATTTTATTTACATAATTCGCTTGCGCGTAGGGGTCTTTAGCAGTGGGAGGAAACCGGAGGACCCGGAGAAAACCCACGAGGTTGGACAGGTGACCCTACTCCTTGCCAAGTAAAACCGGGGATTCGAAACCACGCCAGTCGACTCAATGACAGACTTTATGATACAGCGCGCGCACGCTAACCATTCAGCCATCCAACCCCCCAGTTGCCATGCAACGCGGATAAAAATTTCATGAAATTCGAATGCAATCACCTTTAGGATGTAACAGTTAAAAGATATGTTGCCAGGTAATGAAACATACGCCCACAGCAGCTATATCATCGCATATTTTTTTACTTTTTTCGGTAATGAAACATTTATAATACATTCAAATCTGATTAAGAGTGACAAATCATTAAGTAATTATCAGAAAACCATTAGAATTTGTTTGGTTTTTATAAAGTTCTGCCCCATGCTAACGTTTAGTATACGAAACTTTTAACATCATGGATTTAGCTATTCAAGTCATAAAGATTCATTGAAAATCACTATACTTGTTCGTCTCAAGACCTTAAACACTGTATCAATTTAAAGTCAAACGGATATTAACTTTAGCCTCTAGAGCGTCCACAAGATATTTTGTAGTGATCAAGGGCCATAACTCTGGCAGTAATTATTGAAAATCACTGAAAATCAATAGGCTTCTTCGTCTCGTGACCTTAAACACTGTGTATAAATTTAAAGTCAATCGGATATTAACTTTAGCCTATAGAGAGTCCACAAGCAATTGTGGACGCCGGACCGACGGATAGAAAGACGGACGGACGGGGCAACAACAAAATACGACCACATTTCAATGTGGGCGTATAAAAAGCGATTTTTCGTGCAATCAAGTGCCATACTTAAAGTTACATTCTGATGCATGCCAATATCTAAAGAGGCCGAGACCTTTTTGAGATAAAACCGATATTTCAAGTTCCGTCAAAACAGGAAAAAAATTGTGACCTGTGTGTGTGTTAACAAACAAATGGTGGCCAGACAGGGGCAAAGACGATATACGTGCAATTGAATGAAAATGTGGGCATATAAAAATGGAGAACCAAGACCAAGACTTGACTGATGAGTAAAGTGGTTAAGATCAGTGCACACATCCTGTCAAAACTACAACAATTGATAACTAAAATTCACTCAAATTAAAGTAATTTGAATTTTTGATTGAATGACATTTTCAATATTCATTTTGATTTTGTATTATCTATTTTTGAACTATTTTAGCAAGAACGACCAACTTATCTTAATCTTACATAATGTATCTTTAAAATTGAACTATTAATAATTTTTTTTTCCAAATAAAGATATAAAAGAGTTCTATAAAGACCTTGATTAGAATATTGAATAAATCAAGTGTCCTTAAACTGAGTTTTCTCCCTTGATTGAATATATTCCAAGACCAAATCCAAATGTAATCTGAACTCAATTATTCTGAAATAATGTGATCTGTAATATGAATAAAACTGACAACGCATCAATTGAGTACAATCTGCGTTTACTTCCTCTATTCACATATTTTTAGCCATAATTAACTGTTAATTCAGCTGCGCGAGAGATTTTAGTTCAATTCATCCTTAATTCCTTACATGTTTCTTCTGCTTCTGATGCCGGTATGCAAAATGAACTTCAACGCGTGTTCGCCGGTTTATATTATGTATTCACTGGATGACCGGGGCTATAGAACGAGCAATATTGTTGAGAGTTACTTCCATTTGGTTGTTGTGGCGATTATATATTTGATATTGAAAATGGGATAAAATAGATCAATCTGTTTTACACAGATATTGCGAATATTCACTGCTGATCGGTGCGAAAATAGACCTTCAATTGTGTCCTAATATAATTGTAAATTAAAATCACTAACTGAATACTAGAATTATTTTGTCAAATTGATAAACAATGGCCGATGATGAAGATGATTATATGTCAGATGCTATACTGAAACAGTGGTAAGTAGGCTACTGATGATATAGAGAGAGAGAAATGGGGTTTAACGTCCACTCGACACAAACTAGGTCAGTTTCGGGACTAACATATGGTTTAATTTTATTTCAAAAATTCGCTTGAGCGTAGGAGTCTTTAGCAGTAGGAGGAAACCGGAGGACCCAGAGAAAACCCACGAGGTTGGACAGGCGACAATACTCTTTGCCACATACAACGGCCGGGGTATTCATGACAGGCCGTGTGATAAGGCACGCACGTGCTAACCATTCGGCCATCCAACTCTCTAACTGATGATATAAGTAGCCTACAGGAACAGATGGCCTGTAAGGGACAACGTATAATTATTGTAAGAAACTGCCAAAAAAGCGTGGCATGTACGTAAAAAATCACTTGGCAGTCGGAATTCGACAAAAGAGTATGGCGTAGTGCCGGTGTCCGGGCAAATTTCCCTCATAGTAGTAGTTATAGCCGCCGTACACTGAGCTTATATTTTATGGTGTATGATGCCTTTTAGCCCTGTCGGAGCAGAACAGTAAGACATTAAACCCCATTTCATTTCATTTCATTTGTCCTACTTTTCTGCACTACAGAAATAAACTGAATTTTAACTCCCTGCTGTCATTTTGCACCTAGGGGGCTGGATGGCCGATCGGATATAGCGTGTAAGGTAGGTCATTGAGTCATCTGGCGTTGTTGCTATTCCCTAATTGTACGTGACAAGAAGTAGGTCACCTGTCCAACCTTGTGGGTTTTCTCCGGGATATCCGGTTTCCTCCCACTGCTAAAGACCCCTACTCGCAAGCAAATTATTGAAATAAAATTGAACCATGTGTTAGTCCCGAAATGACCTGGTTTATGCTGAGTGGAAATTAAACCCCATTTCTCTCTCTCTCTGTTATGCACTGACTGGGCTAATGAAGACAGACAGCCATGCAGTGTGCTAAGAGAGAAATTTGGCCCAACATACTCTTTCAAATTGATCCACTCTGAACCGAAAATTTAGCGATTGAATTGTAGGCCTAGCCTCGATCATCATTACTAAAGTCAGTACAATAAAAAACATAGTCTCGATTATCCATTTTTTGATTTAATCATCAATAAGTATTGAGCAGCACATCGGATTCTAATCCAATTAACATAGCAGGCTAACGATGCCATTATCGGCTAATATTGAGAGTTGATTATTAAGGTCTGGTTAAATTAATTAATGTCTAATAATTTAGATAACATTTCAGGCCTAAAGAAAGACCTGCAATAATATATGTTTAAAATATTTCAGTGATGATAAGGCTGATAAAGATATTCGTTTATTACCAGCAAAGATCACTCGGCAGTACAAACAAGAAAAGAAACAAAAGGAATTAAAACAGAAAAACTTTATGAAACCTAAAAAAGTTATAGAGCAAGAAAAAAGAGATGAAGGGTTGTCAAAATCATCGTTAACAAGTGATAATAAAGGGTTTAGTTTGTTACAGAAAATGGGGTTCAAACCAGGAATGGTCTTAGGAAAACATGGTGAGTTGAATTTCAATACATGCACTCGCACATGGTATTCATTGTTTATTGTAGAAACACAGGACGTTAAACCCCATTTCATTTCAGAAGAAAAAAAACACAGACATTGCTAGCCGTAAACAGATTGTATTACAACTTTAAATATTTGTTCTGCTTCTGCTATTCCTGAGAAAGGTTGTGGTTGTGTTTTTTTTAAAAAAGATTCTGTTTCTAATTCAGGAACTGGCAGAGCAGAACCAGTTCAAATCAATCTAAAATTGGGCAGAGGAGGACTTGGTCAAGAAGCAGAAAAGAAACGAAAGCAGAATGAAAAAGTTGCTCGCTGGACAGAAATGAACATAAAGCGCAAGAAAATGGAGAGCAAGAATCAAGAAAATTTTAAGAAACAGATGAAAGACAAGTTCGTCAACACGGAGGCTGAGAGAGATTTGAGAAAAAGTCAGAAAGTTTGTGAGCAGCTTGATTCAGAAAAGGTACTTTAAAAGACAATGTTGGGGTCAGCCATTATAACATGTGATAGAACTGGTTAAACGCATTCCAAATATAATTTTAACACAGAGATTATTGCTATGGTAGATGCTTAACAAAGATTTGAAGAAATGGAAAACACGATTTATACTTATATATAACTGACTGAAGTAACGAGCGATAACAGATACACAGTCTAATTTCATTTCACTGATAATTCCTTCGAAGATGAAAAGTGACCATCAATCCTTCTTTTGAATTGTCACTGATAATTCCCTCGAAGACGTAAATTGACAATCAGTTCTTCTTTTGAATTGTCAGATATCCTCTCACAGACTCATATAACAACTTTTCGTCTTCGAAGGAATTATTAGTGAGATGAAATTCGCTGGCGTATCTGTTATCAATTATTACTTCCGTCAGTTATATATAACTCATGTTTTCCTTTTTTGCGTTACTTCCCATTTCTTCAAATCTTCTACACGCATCCATCATAGCAATGATCTCTGTGTTAAAATTGTATTTGGAATGTGTTTAACCAGTTCTATGATGTAGGTGATAACCACTGATACCAACATTGTCCTTTAACTTTTGTATTTAAACCACTGGGTAGATAACTCTACTGATGTGGTCAGTTGTCCTTGGCTCAGTAGAGAGAAAGAGAGAGAGACATAGATAGAGACAGACAGAGAGAGACAGAGAGAGAGAGGGACAGAGAGAGAGACAGAGAGAGAGAGAGACAGAGAGAGAGAGAAAGAGACAGAGAGACAGACAGAGAGAGACAGACAGAGAGAGAGAGGGACAGGGAGAGAGAGAGAAAGAGAGAGAGAGGGAGACAGAGAGAGAGAGAAAGAGACAGAGAGACAGACAGAGAGAGAGAGGGACAGAGAGAGAGAGAAAGAGAGGGACAGAGAGAGAGAGAAAGAGAGAGAGAACTCGGACTCACATTTCTTTCCACACATGATGCTCCATTATATGACATAAAATATTTCAATTATCAATTTTTCAGGAAACTAATTCACATAAAATCGACTCTTGAACCAATAAAAATTCTGTTTAATAAATATATCTTTTATTACTTAATTACTTGATAACCACACTTTTCTTCGTAAAATAATCATCGGTAATGATTTGATATTTTATATTTCAGGGGATACCAGAACCAAGTGAATTATTTTTCTGGCCAAAAGAAATTTTAGAAGAGAGAAAGAAAAAGGAAAGGAAAGCTATGGAAATTGAAGAAGGTTATAGTTTTGAGTTAGAAGATGAACTTGATGAAGATGATGACAAGGATGATGATGAAGATGGTGATGATGATGATGAAGATGATCAAAGCGGTTTATCAGTAAGTAAACAAATAGTATTACACTCCCAAACATACACACCTCAGGTTGGAGATGGCCAAATGGTTAGCACCTGCGCGTTGTATCATAAGCTCTGTCATTGAGTCAACTGGCGTGGTTTCGATTCCCTGGTTGTATGTGACAAGGAGTAGGGTCGCCTGTCCAACCTCGTGGGTTTTCTCTGGGTCCTCCGGTTTTCTCCCACTGATGAAGACCCCTGTGGGCAAACGATTTATTATAATAAAATTGAACCATATGTTAGTCCCAAAATGACCTAGTTTGTGTCGAGTGGACATTAAGTTGAGTGGACATTAAACCCCATGTCTCTCTCCCCCCCCCCCCCTATTCAGTGCTGTAATAACAAAACAAAAAGTTCAGGATATTTAGTGGATAACAATGCTAATAATAAATTTAGACTTTATTGAAATACAGTTCAAAATATTCAAATGAAATTTCTGACTGCCTGGATGTGTGTTTTAATTAGATTGATGGTATATTGAATGTTTTTTTTGTAGGCCAGTGAAAAATTAGAAGTTTTAACAGTTTATTTAAGAAATAACCATCTTTATTGTGTATGGTGTGGTACGAGATATGATGGTATGTATATTAATTTATCCTTATATCGGTGTGGGGGGGGGGTCTATTGTGTGCGCTTTAGATCATAAGGTCTGTACTAGTCTGGAGGTCGGGTGTTCGATCCCTGCATTGGCCGAGAAAGTTCATCCAGATTTTCCGGCGTGGTTCCCTCTTGTCAGTGATGCAGGGTGGAGGGCCGGACAGCTGTGTAGTCGTTCGGATCGGACGAAAAACGGAGGTCCCTTGACAGTGGGAATTCGATATAAGAGTAGGCTGTATGGCATATGCCAGTCTTCATTAACCCAGTCGGAGCAGAACAGTAGGACATTAAACCCCATTTCATAAGGTCTGTTATGTACATGTAATTAATATATCCTTATACTATCAGTAGGATGGGGATTGGTGGTAGAGTGGTCTATTGTGTGGACTTCAGATCATAAGGTCTGTTATATGGGTGGGGAGGGTGGCTGAATGGTCTTACTTGTCTGTCAGGGAGTCAGCTGGTGTGGTTTTCAATTCTCCAAGCCTGTCCAACCTCATGGGTTTTTTTCTGGGTCATCCAGTTTCCTCCCACTGCTAAAGATCCCTATATGTTAGCAAATTATTGAAATAAAATTGAACCATATGTTTGTTCCGAAAGGACTTATTTTGTGTTGAGTGAATGTTAAATCGCTCTCTCACTAACAAGTACAAGCGTATATGGACCAGGAACCAAGCGTGACAGCCATCTTGGAATTGTAACTTCATATCAAAACCTGTCAATCGATGTCAGTTGAGCAAGGAACAAGCATGCCAAATTTCTTGTCGATGATACTTGAATTGACGGAGCCTTCGCCTTATATAGTAAATTATATATATCGTTAGAGGCTATCAAACAAATGTACGATAAAATCATTTACTTTGTTATAATTATTTTTTTACAGATAAAAATGATATGAAATCCAACTGTCCAGGAAATACTGCCGAGGATCATGATTGATGAGACAATGTTTATAAATTATTAAATGTTTTGTACAGGGTGTGCACACACTCAGATCACTTAAATTCCAGGAGTTTTCCAGGAATTATTTATCAGATTCTAGGAGTGTCTGTATAGAATTCTACATCATAATGTATTTTTACGCTTGAAGAACATTTACAGCGACAAACATCTAAACTTTTGAAGAAACATTCGATGACTACGTTCAGTTTTATATCTTAAAATATATAGCGAAACCACAAAAGTTAATTTTCCAGGAGTTCAAGGAGTAATCTTGTTTTTCCAGGAGTTACAAGGAGTAATCATGTTTTTCCAGGAGTTACAAGGAGTAATCTTGTTTTTCTAGTATTGGAAATTACATTTTCATGTTACCAGGATTTTCAAGGAGTTGCAAGGTGCGAGCGATCCTCGTTATACTGAGCTGACAAATATTACAAATTAATGTGGTATTGTGGCACATAAATGATGGTGGATATCGTCAGATTTGTGGACATGAAATAAAAATTACGACTCGTACAGGAATAACCTGTCTGCATCTGTCATAATCTTTTATTCTTGAAGCAATGGCAATGAGCAATACAAGCTTTTTTCACTATAGACAAATTTAGATAGAAATGACTAAATAATGGACATTAGTTACCGAGTGGGAGCCACAGTGGCTCAGTGAGTAAGAAATTGGCTCGCTAACCTTGAGATCCCCCGTCTTCCGTCCCTGTGTTGGCCGAGAAAGTACATTGGGTTCTTCCAGCGTGGTTCCGCCTTGTCAGTGTTGCAGGACAAAGGGCCTGGCAAGGGACAGTGTGTATAATTGTTCGGATGGGACGAAAAATCAAGGTCATGTACACATTAGCGTGCAAGTTGAAAAAGTAGGCTGTAGTGCCGCTGTACGAGCAAAATTAGCCCAGTCGGAGCAGAACAGTAGGACATAAAACCCCATTTCAATCTGAGTCTTAGTTGCAGAGAAATTTAACTTTTTATGCATCCACATAATGTGGACGTATATTGCCGTTGCCCCTGTCTGTGTGTCGTCTACAGGCCGCAATTCTTAAGTGATTGTCTTGAAACTTTACATACCTAAGGATGATCCCTATTGTTTTTAGTGCATGCCCGACCCCAAAGGGCAGAGCAATGCTCAATTTTTGTGTTTATCGTATACAAGCCCCAATTCTGAATGAATCAGCTTGGTACTTGGCATATGTATTCCTTATAGCCTATGGGCGGCAACTATGGATTTTGGTGCATGCCCTGACCCCCAAGGGAAGGGCCACACTCAATTTTTGTATTTTTTATCTACAGGCTAGAATTCTAAATGGATCAGCGTGGAATTTGGCATATTTATTCCTTATACCGTAAAGACAGCAACTATTTATTTTGGTGCATGCCCCGACCTCCTGGGGCAGTGTCATGCCTACTTTTTTGTTAGTATTTTGTCTGTAAATTTGGCAAAACAAACCCGACGTCTAGCCTTCTTTGCCTCTTGTCATATTTCAGCCATTTCATATTTCATTCTGTTCATTTTAAAAAAGTACCATATCAATCAAAGCTGGAATGTGGACGTATATTGCAGCATTAGAGATGCTCTTGTTAATATTTACATTGGACTGAAACCAGGAAAAGATGACTAGGGTAACCTGTAATACATGTACCCATCCTACCTGATGAATTTAGGAAGAGATGACTACGGTAACCTGTAATTTATGTACCCATCCTACCTGATGAATTTAGGAATAGTAAAAAAAGCCTTTCACAATTCAACCAATTTAGTTATTTTTAAAATCATTTTATTTTATCTACATGTATGTACAATACAAAAAATGTATAATAAATATTTGTTGATTTAATCGCTTGTTTTTTCTTTTAAAGATGCATTATGTAAGAGCTAAATAAGCTGTCTATAGTAGGTCTTCTTTCTGGCTTTAAGAACATGATCAATTCTCTAGGGCATCAGATGGTTGTGATATTAAGTGGATTAGAACATGTGCCATTTAATCAGTTAATGTTAAAATGGAAAGTGAGACTTCTTTATTATCAAAGCAATGACAAGTGAGACTATTCTAATCTTGACAAAACTTCAAACACTCAAAACTTGGCCCAAAATGAAGTAATTTGACTGAAATTTTCATTTTAAACTGAGGGAGAGAGAGAACATCCACTTGACACAAACTAGGTCATTTTGGGACTAACACAGGGTTCAATTTTATTTCAATAATTCGCTTGCACGTACATGTACATGTAGGGGCCTTTAGCAGTGGGAGGACCCTGAGAAAACCCACGTGGTTGGACATGCAATCCTACTCTTTGTCGTGTACAACTGGGAAATCGAAACCATGCCACTTGACTCAATGACAGACCTTATGATACAACGTGCACGCTCTAACCATTCGGCCATCCAACTCCCGTTTAAACTATTATAGCCAGCTGTTTATCTAAATCTTACGTAATGCATCTTTAATATTAACCATTAATGATCAATTAATTGTCTTTCATCATAAAACCCCATTCCCTGATTGTACATGACAAGGAGTTGGGTCGCCTGTCTAACCTCGTGGGTTTTCTCCGGGTCCTCTGGTTTCCTCCCACTGCTAACCATATGTTAGTCCCAAAATGACCTAGTTTGTGTCTGAGTGGATATTAAACCCCTCTCTCTCTCTCTCTCTTACACACAGAATCCCAGCTGCTCCATTATAATAAGTGGATTACATGTAATAATGGAGCAGCTGGGATTCTGCGAGAGAGAGAGAGAGGAATGGGGTTTAATGTCCACACAACACAAATTAGATCATTTTGGGACAAACTGTAAGTGAAGGAGAACCACACTACACACAAGAAAGGCAATCTGAGATGTTAACAAACATCAAAATTACTCATATATTTTTGTATTAGTATTTGACTGTTTAAAACAGTTATTAGCTTTCCCTGAAATTATTTATCAGCATTAGTTCAACATAGTATTTTTCTTGATTCAAGGTGGACACAATTGTGTTGACGTATCACACAACTGTGTAAAGTCAGGTGCACATGGATGATTTTTTATTCGGCAACCAGCAAAGCCGTTAAATATGAAAGGACATAAAGTAATATGCAGACAACGTTTCAGGAACTTCTACCGCTTACCTTATGACTAGTCAACATGGTGGCTAGCCATGGATAAAAACCCAGTTCCGTATGGTGGTCTGCCATTTTGTGAGATCACAAGATATATTAGCTTGTGCTGATTGGGCAAGAAATTGATTAATGACTAATTAATGGACAATTAAAACCAGCTTACAAATTGCCCCAGAAAATCAACCAAGTGCAACAGGATGTCTACAGTTGTTTTCAATCCTCTCTAATTTCAGAAAATAACCAGATTTATTGTCATTACAGTCTAGATTGTTTATTGGCAGCGATTTCCTACCATACAGTCTAGGTTGTTTATTGGTAACGATTTTCTTCCATACAGTCTAGATTGTTTATGATATTGGTAGCGATTTTCTTCCATATAGTCTAGATTGTTTATTGGTAACGATTTTCTTCCATACAGTCTAGATTGTTTATTGGTAGCAATTTTCTTCCATACAGTCTAGATTGTTTATGATATTAATAGTGATTTTCTTCCATACAATCTAGATTGTTTATTGGTAGCGATTTTCTTCCATACAGTCTAGATTGTTTATTGGTACCGATTTTCTTCCATAGTCTCTCTATATTTGTGCTCAATCTGTAATGCTCTCTAATTCTAGGAAACCAGATCAAGTCAGTAGCCTGATTGTTGCGGTTACTTCTAGGGGATGCTTATTAAATATCTGTAAAATCGTTACATAATTAAACCCAACGAATATATTCCAGCTTTCGTGGTTGGTGGAGATACATCAATTCTGGAATGTTCAATTGAGTATTCCCCTAGATTTCATCTGATAGTCAATCACCTTCGAACACTTGTCAAATCAACACAACTAGCGTTCTTAACACTTGTTTAAAATGTCCTCTGAAAACCGTACACAGGTAGAATTGTTTTATTTACACCTCTTTTAGATCTTTATGTTCAGGTAATGGTACCTTCACACTTTCTGATCCCTCTTCGTATTCTTTTATTCTTAAAGCATCTTTAAATTGTCGTTCACGAATTCTTTCCACAGACCAGTGATAGCGACAATTAAACCTGAATTTAAAAATAATAAGTGCATTTACATGTAAATACTTATTTTTATACCCCTATTTTTTTTTCTACAAACCTTTCTGAATACAATATACCATATAATGGTAATAGAGCCTACAGTTTTTAACAGATTTTTTCAAATTTGGTATAAAGCATTGAAGTCATGAGAGGTCGAACCTGTATAATATTCAGCATTGCGCACCCTTCTTTTCCAGAGTTATTCCCCCTTTTCCAAACAGCTTGTGAGTGTGATAGAGGCTACAATCTTTTTTCAAGACACAACTACTCTGTGGGTTTATAACTGTCTCATGGTGGTTAAGATAATTACCACAGTTAAATCATTTACGACAGAATTTAAAATAATTACCACACTCCAAGAGTAATCAGTGTAAATGATCCAAATGCAACATGATATGATGTTTGAGGTTTACCTGAAAATAAAAATTACCACGATTTAATATTTCATTTATTAATTACAATTATGATTAAATTTAAAGCAGGAAATCAAAAAAAGTAATGTAAACTTCAAATGGATATGACATAAACCTACTCAGTATATTTTTGGGGTAGAAATGAAATGGGGGTTTAACATCCTACTGGGCTAATGAAGACAGGCATACGCCATGCAGTGTGCTATGAGGAGAAATTTGCCAGGATAGCGGCACTATAGTCTACTGTCAATGGATCTTTTACATCCACGCCAATGCATACACAAGACCTTACTTTTTCGTCCCATCCGAACGACTTGACGCTGTCCCTAGCCAGGTCTGACAAGGGGGGGGGGGATGACACCAGAAAATCCTGATGAACTTTCTCGGCTAATGCACAACGCAGAGATCGAACATGGGACCACCGTGTTAGCGAGCAAACTCCCAACCCACTGATCGAGTCACCGTGGCTCCGTTTTGGATTAGGAGTCTAACCTAGATCATTAGGTCTGATATTGATCCTATAGACTTGTACATGAATGTGGATGTTTTTCAGTTTGCTCCTACTGCTTAAAGATCTGTGTTAAACCCTATTTGGTTTGTACAATCACCATTACTTTCTTCCACATTCTATCAATAACAAATCTTTGTTTAAAAATTCATAAAAATCATTTAAAATCATCAAAAAGCATCTAATTTGTACTTCACGGTTACCCGGGTTACAGTGAATGTATGTGTTTTTAATTCCGATTTCCTTCTACTGCTAAAAGATCTCCTGTGTAAATGCCTGGTTGTCTCCCTTTTTTGAAATAATATTTTGGGTTTATCTATGTGGTATAAAAGGGGGGCAGTTAAGGATCACTCTATCAAGAACTTGTGAAATTCTAGGTATAAAGTAGAAAGGTGAAATGAAATGGGGTTTAACGTCCTACTCTTCTGCACCTAACCTGGGCTAATTGAAGACTGGCATACGCCATACAGTGTGCTATGAGGGAAATTTTGCCCGGGCAGCGGCGCTACGGCCTACTCTTATATCGAATTCCAACTGCCAAGGGATCTTTTACATGCACGCCAATGTGTACACGGGACCTCGGTTTTTCGTCCCATCCGAACGACTAGGCAGCTGTCCTTGTCAGGCCCTCCGTTCTGCATCACTGACAAGGGGGAACCACGCCGGAAAATCGAGATGAACTTTCTCGGCCAATGCAGGAATCGAACACCCGACCTCCAGGCTAGCGAGCCAGCGCCTTACTCACTTAGCCACGTGATCCCCAAGTAGAAAGGGGGATTGACAACTAATAGCAATGGCAGACACGGGATGTTTGGCAATCTGATTCAAATACAGATCTATATTTCGGTTTGTTTTTTTATACTTTCGATGGCCTACACTACATGAAGATCTGATTGGTTGTATTGGAAGGTCGTGTCAGGGGTCATACAAGCAGTTTTTGACCCTATGACATCTGACATTGATTAATTAATTAGTGTTGGCGTTTCTAGGGGTTTACCAACAGTTCCGTGCAGAGCACGCCAAGAACTCACCGTTTCATTGACTAATTTCTCACATCAACTAGAACTTCTGCTATATAACACCCCTTCCAGATCCTAGCGTTGCGAAGACAAGTGAAACGTAATTTTGAACTATAAAAACACAAAATGAAACAGGATCTGTGTTTTAATCAGATCAGATATTTGGTTGGGGGGAGGGGGTGGTTTATCCTCCAAGAACATTTTAAAAATGGGTATTTTTTTTGGGGGGGAAGCCCATAGGCTCCCGCATCTGGATCTGTCTTAGAACAGTACTACTATTCTATACTTACTAGTGGCCATAAAATGGCCTAAACCAAGTCCAATACCACTCATTATACCCGTCATAAAAGATTTACGAAAACAGGGTACTTCGGACAGATTTCTTTTATAAAACAATACAGACTGAAATACAAACAAGAAACAAAAATAAAAGTAGGTCTTAAAAAGGTTAATGGTATTCCTTAATTTTGGAAAAGAGAGAGAGAGAGAGAGAGAATGGGGTTTATTGTCCACTCGACACAAACTAGGTTCGGGCCGAACACATGGTTCAATTATTTCAATAATTTGGTTGTGCGTAGGGAAGAAGGATCCAGAGAAAACCCACGAGGTTGTACCGGTGACCCTACTCCTTGTCACGTACAAGCGGGGGGATCGAAACCTCACCAGTTGATTAAATGACAAACCTTATGATGCAGCGCACACTGCAGATTCAATAGAGGGCTTCAAGGAAGCCCTTCAAAAACGCCAATAAGGGCGACTTCACTTCCAGCGTGTTCTGCCAGAATTGGCCATACGCTGTATACATATAGCAGATCATGACTCATGCTGGCATTACACAATGGTTTCTCCGGGTTTTATTCCTGATTGTTTTCAAATTTGAGTAAAGTCTGTGTCACTAACATGTATATACAGGCTCGGGACTGTACAGTGCAGTGGACACTTACGTCTAGCCCCTGGTTCCATTCATTTTATTTGAATTGTATGTTTGCTTGTGATTTCTGCGTTATATGTCTTGTCGTATATTTGTTTTTGTGTAAATATGTGTGGTGCAGACAGTGCAGTCCCCCTGCACTATACACTGATTCTGATACAGATGAGGCATATTTCACACATTTTAGTTTTTAGGTTGGACAGAATATAGTTTCATAGTCCTTGACTTCAGGAAGCTGTAGTAGATATACCTTCGAATTGTTCTTTTCTTCGGATTCCTCCATGTTGAATATGTCAATTAAAATCCAAGAAATACGTTAAATTCTCTGTTTTCTATTTCGTAATACAGCAAGGTGATCACTATGACCTTGAACTTCGCGAGAGTTATCGTTCTTGAATACTTAATCTCTAAAACATTTTATGATTGGCTGTCTTTGCCATAGTCATTTAATAGATAGCGTTTGATTGGTTACCAGGAGGCACGTGATATATTTCAAGATGTCTGCGCCCATAACGATAAACACAGATGAATTTTTCTCAGTTTTTGTCAGTAAAACTCCCGTTTTCTAATCCATTTCTAAACATGTTATTGGGAAAACGCCATTGAACTTATATAGAAGTGGATTCAAGCTTCTCTTATTCTTAAGCCACCTTAATTCAAAATCGGTCATCCATTTGGAAGACTGCGAAGGGATATGAACAGTACCAGTCAGTCCAGTGCCACCATATTTATTTTGTTTTAATCCACGGGAGAAACATGAGTGCCGCTAAAATGGTGGCTGACTCTACCCAGTCAGACGAACCACTGACCAAAAAACACAAAATCACTTTAAAAAAGAACAAGAAAAATAAACGAAATACTGATAAAAAGACTGCCAAAAAAGCAGCAGTTAAAGAGGGATCTTATGATCCTCTTTTGGATTTATCAAGAGATGTTCGTCCAATTAAAGATTATTGTCACAATAGATGTGAAATGTTGGATGAGATGTTTCAATCCGTTAAAGGTTCAAGTTTTACGATGATTTTACCAGACGTGCTGCGAGACATGGAGATAAAAGAATTGAAGCACCAGTGTCTGGAACAACTGGAAGTTATGTCTAAGAAGAGAATATGCCGCATCCTTGCAGGTGATGAACCAGATAATATATCGTCATCAGGTACAGAAGATGAACTAGAAGTCAGTGTAGTAGATGACATGAAATCTGGAGCAGCAGATTCAACATCCATATTATATACTGAAACTAACGCGAAAGAGGATATTTTTACAACAGATTGTTGTGACAGTGAGAATTCTACTGATAAAGATACTACCAGCAAGCCACTAGATGATTCATCCAGTAGCAACCAGATAGATCTCATATCAGTTGATGATATTAAGGTAGAACCAGGGTTGGAGGCGACTGTGAAAGATCCAATACCAGGAGTCAGTGAAATCAAAAGTGATACTAATATAAATAATGAATCTAGTGATATAATTCCAATGTTAACTCAAAATCACATGGAGCTACTTGAACTAGAAATGAGAGCAAGGGCCATTAAAGCTATGTTAAGGGCCCAGGAATCTCAAAGTTGAATATTCATGAATCTTATGTAATGTTTCTTTTTGCTTATTAAAACGTCTGATAAAAAATATTTATGATATGTTAACTGCCTTCCTTTTATACTTTGTATGTTAAAAAAGAAAGAAATCCACAAGTGAAACAAACTGATAGTTGTCATGGATGTTGCCTCATGTAATATACATGTAAGTAATGCTAGATGCCATACAGTGATGCTATATGAGGGAAATTTTTCCCAGACAGCTGCGCTATCTATGGCTTAGTCTTATTTCCAATTCCAACTGCCAAGGGATCTTTTGCATGCACACCACATTGTACACAGGACCTTGGTTTTCTGTCCCCCTCAAACAACTGGACAGTGTCCATGCCAGGCCCTCCATCCTGTATCACTGACAAGGGGAACCTACCACCCTTAGGAACTTTCTCAGCTTATTCTTGGATTGAATCCCAGACCTTTTGGTTAGCGAGTCAGCATTATGGCTATAATCTTATATAGTTTAAGAACAAATAGGTGGTATGAAATATTTTTGTTTAGATCGTGCACACCCCTGTTACTTTTTATAACACTGGACATAATGAAAACTAGTACGGACGTGTTTCGGTACATCAGGTCACACATTGTCACGTCAACAATCAAGTTACACCATGAATTATTGAGTATAGTAACATCTGTCATTTTGAATTCTACATAAAACTGGAAGTTATACTTCAAGACCAAACTTTTAATTCTTAGTTGACATCAAGGTCATCATATATACAAAGATTAAGGGTCATTGAAAGGTTAGGTCTCCGGAAATAAACAAAATCGAAATTCAAAAATCAACTGCCTAAGAATTGTTGTCATTTGGCTTAGGTTCAATGCAAAAAAGAGTTTTCGAAAATCAGAATTAAAATGGCGGCTGAATATCGTTTTGAAGTTTGAAAATGCTATAGAACAAGGTCTCTGAAAATTAAAGATAATACCTTGGGTGAACACTACCATGTCATTTTTGGTCTATTTTTAAAATGGAGAGAACTAGTCAAGTTCGTGAAAAATTGGAAGGCCTCTGTAATTTCCGGAAGCCGTCACAAAAATTTTAATATGCTATTTTAAAGGCATCAATGTGTTCCATATTTCAACTTAATACCTCAAATACTAATGGGGATACACCATCTTAAATGTCGAAAAAATGCAGAAGAAAACTTTCGCAAATCTTTGATGCTAAAAGTAATCGAGTGAACCTTCTAATTTCGAAAAAACGTCAGTCAGAGCCCCTGTGGAATTTGTCCAAAGAATCCAAAAATGAAAACCTGCCGAACGTCCATTGAGAAATAACCGAGATATGGGAAATCTGAGATTATTTTTTGTCCTATTCGTAAAACACTTCCTGTTTGTCAAAAATGACTCAATTTAAATTTAACAAGCCAACAGTGAGGCTGATGTCCCCCGCCGAAATAGGAAAATAATTAGAGGACACATATAAATTTATCACAAATTATCTTTTACAAAGTATTGAACAATCAAACAGTATATCTTTACTTATAGTCTAAGCATACAATGTTTTTGATGGAATAATTATAGCATATTAAGGGGAAAACATGCTCTATGCCTACAGATCTAGAGTTTGGTTGTATCAACGGGTCTATTTTCCATCTTGCTGCAAGTTGTGCAAAGTTCACTGTTTTCTTTCTGTCATTAAATGTCAATTCATTATTGCATACTACATATTTAATTAATTTATAATAGTTTCTTTTTCAATTTGTTTTTTCCATTTATTTGTTTATTTACCTTGCCTATATTCATTGTATTGGATTGTATTGGAATTGCTCAATTGATGCTTTTATCAATACCTGGTTATAATATTATGACATGTAATGTGGCAAGTTGAGTTGGGACATGTAGGCTATAATGTAACCTAAATGTATACATAAGTGGATTTCGTTTCATTTTTTTCTAAAATATTGTACAGATAAAAGAGGAGAAATTACAGGGGTAATACATTGGAAAGCTTCTTCAAGAACTAAAGCATAAACTATATAAACAAGCTTATAAAAAGGAAAAGTTTGTATAAAGACGTTTCGTTTGCACAACTGGGTGATGATAAATCACGTTTTGTCTTTCTAGCAGACGACACCGTTTTACGGCGAAAGCACACGCTCTATTTGTGACGCTTAATTTATTTTATTATTCACTCGACGTCAACACTTAGTAGACATACTATTTTTAATATGTTGTCTTCGGTATAAAGCTGTTTATGCACAAAACCAAATACTATGACATAGAATATTTTGTTTCATGGTTTATCGGCATTCTATTTGTCACTCATTCTATGCTCATCTTCGAACTCCATCAAGGCATTGACCTAATCAACACATACACCAAGTTTGAACATTCTAGCTCAATTAGGAAGAGAGTTATCGTGCCCCAAAGTATCAACCAATCAAATTGCTTATCTCTGCTTACCCTAAGCGGAAAATGCTCATCTTCGAACTCCATCAAGGCATTGACCTAATAAACACATACACCAAGTTTGAACATTCTAGCTCAATTAAAAGTTATCGTGTCCCAAAGCATCAACAAATCAAATTGCTTATCTCTGCTTACCCTAAGCGGAAAATGCTCATCTTCGAACTCCATCAAGGCATTGACCTAATCAACACATACACCAACTTTGAACATTCTAGCCCAATTAGGAAGAGAGTTATCGTGTCCCAAAGCATCAACCAATCAAATTGCTTATCTCTGCTTACCCTAAGCGGAAAATGCTCATCTTCGAACTCCATCAAGGCATTGACCTAATAAACACATACACCAAGTTTGAACATTCTAGCTCAATTAGGAAGAGAGTTATTGTGTCCCAAAAAGTGTGACGGACGGACGGACGGACGGACAGACAGACAGACAGACGAACCCATTTTAATAGATCCACGCAGGTCAACCACATCTACGTTGGCAGAATGTTTGAACTATGTACAGTTTTGGCGAAATTCTTGTGGGCATCGTGCTACTTTTGTAAACAAGTTTTTGTCAAGCAAGTAGTTGTCCAACTAGACAATGAGAGGATGGAGACGAATAATTAACTGGACTCTTGACAACATATTTAACCAGCAGCTGCCAGACAGAATTTTGCAAGAGATGGATAGAGAACAAGCTAAAAACAAAAATGATTTTTTGTATAATCCAGAAAGTTATGGTCTGAAATGTGCGAATATCAAAAGCCACGGAGATTTTTGGAATATAAAGACATTTTTTAAGTTCCATCAAAATTGGATAAAAATTGTGACCTGTAGATTGTCCACAAACAAATTGTGGGCGGACAGGGGTGACGACAATATATGTTCACGTAAAAATGTGGGCGTATAAAAATATGCAAACAAAACACATATAAAATATAACTGTTTTAATTACATCACAGATACAGCTAGATGATATGATATAAGTGTTATATGATGTTACATGATCATCTACATATATCAACAATAGTTAAAACCTACATTATACAAGACTACAAGAGCTAAATCTGCCTATTGCAGGTCTTTCTTTAGGCCTAAAATGTTATCTAAATTATTAATTAGATAAGTTAATTAATGTCTAATTAATAATTGAATAAAGAGAAGACTAGTCGAAATATTGTCAGTAATGAACAGTAATTGTATTCCATAGAAATGTCACCTGTATTCCACAGTTAATGAGTATAATTTTTGTAGAAAAAACACCTTGTAAATTCCTGAGTAAAGCACTTTTAATTCCTGAGATCTCTAATAGAATTAGGCACATTTGATCCAAACTACGATGAAATTTCACCTCAAATCATCTTTAGTTTTTCATTCTTCCGAGCCTTGATCAATAAATAGCCACTCAATTGGGATACAAACATATATTTTAAGTTTCATCAAAATCAGATAACATTTGTGACCTGTAGAGTGTCCACAAACAAATAGTGAATGGACAGAAACGACAATATACGACGTCGACATGAAAATGTTTTAAGAAGAGAGAGAGAGAAATGGGGTTTAAAGTCCGCTCGACACAAACTAGGTCATTTCGGGACTAACATATGGTTTAATTTTATTGCAATAATTTGCTTGCGCGTAGGGGTCTTTAGCAGTGGGAGGAAACCGGAGGACCCTACTCCTTGTCACGTACAACCGGGGATTCGAAACCACGTCAGTTGACTCAATGACAGACTTTATGATACAGCATGCACGTGCTAACCATTCGGCCATCCAACCCCCCCGTTTTAAGAAGAGCAAACATGTATTTTTTGTTGTTTTTAAAATAGTTTTCCTAAAAAAACAAGAAGCTAAAATATTAATTTTCAATATATTCATTTTACATTATCTATTTTCGAACTATTAGAGCAAGAATGGCTAGCTCTTTATCTAAATCTTACATAATGTATCTTTATCATACAAGTTAATTTCAATCAATTAGAGAAATGGTTGTGTCCTTTGAAAGTAAAAGTAAAAATATGTATAATAAATGAAAAAAAATAAATCTGAGTTGAGAATCACAGTTCATTGCAATTTGATTTCCTTTAAATTTATATAATAACTAGCAGGATACCCGGCTTCGCTCGGGGGTCATAACTCCGAAACCGGAAGTGGTAGACTAACGCCACCTGGCCTATGTTACTCCCCGGTCCGAGCTACCCCTATACCCCAAATTTCAGACTCGGGGCAGACCTAGTGTAGCCGCCAACCCCGAACAGACAGACAGACAAACGACATATTTGATTATTCAATAAAATACATCTATAACAACAATATTAAGTGATAATTTGTGTTAAAATATAAATAGCTTACAAAATTGTATTCATAATAACACATGTTTGATACCTGCATTGGCCGAGAAAGTTCATCAGGATGGTTTCCCCTTGTCAGTGGTGAAAGACGGAGGGCCTGTCCAGGACAGCGTTTGGATGGTACGAAAACCCGAGGTCCTGTGTATACATTGGTGTGTATGCAAAAGATCCCTTCCCAGTTGGAATTTGATATAAGAGTAGGTAGGCCCAACTGCCACTGCCCAGGCAAAATTTCCCTCCTAGCACATTGTATGCCGTATGCTCATCATCATTAGCCCAGTCGGAGCAGAATACATCTTTATTACATGCAATGTTTCAATACTTTTACAGGTATCTTTATCAATCAATGATACGTTATAATAAACTAAGACATTTTTCGATAAAGATACCTGTAAGAGTACTGAAATGTTGAAAACAAAAGGTACATCCCTAATATATGATACATGTACATGACCTGATACGTGGTACAGAGAGAGAGAGAAATGGGGTTTAACGTCCACTTGACACAAACTAGGTCATTTCGGGACTAACATATGGTTCAATTTTATTTCAATAATCTGCTTGCGCGTAGGTTCTTTAGCAGTGGAAGGAAACCAGAGGGCCTGCTGAAAACCTATGGGGTTGGACAGGTGACCCTACTCCTTGTCACGTACAACCAAGGAATCGAAACCACGCCAGACCTTATGATACAGCACATACGTATTAACCATTCGGCCATCCCCATGCACAACTTGGACCATTCGGCTGCCAACCCCCATGTAACAACTAATAAAATAAAATAACAACACATAGTATTGTAATTTCGTCACACCCAATTTTTACAGAGATTCGTTGAATTCAGGCTGTTGTTCTCTGTATTTGTTTGCTTCTGCTGGTCGACCAAGGTTCTCAAGAATTATTATGACATCTTCTCGTGAGCGCACAACATTCGGATGATGTGGTCCAATAAGTTCGGATAAAATCTCCACTTCGTTTATATAATTTCCCAGGCTTTCGTTGAGTAGATTATTATCGTGGTTGTGCGTCCATCTGTTCCACATCATTTGTCCGGAAAGTTGATAACAACGAGCCGTATGAATATGAAGTTTTCCGAATGACGACAAACACAGATTTAAAGATTTCTCGAATATGTTTCTTGGAACGTCTGAAAAATAAATAGTTAAACATACATTATACAAGAGCTAAATCTGTCTATTGCAGGTCTTTCTATAGGTCTGAAATGTTGTATAAATTATTAATTAAACATTAATTAACTTATCCAGACCATAATCTACTCTCAATGTCATCACTTGCCTGTGATATTTATTTGATTAGGATCTGATCTGCTTCTCTACGCTCATTCATGATTAAATCAAGAAATGGATAATCGAGACTGTATTTTATTGTACCGACTTTAGTAATGATGATGAGGCTATGCCCTAAATTCTTGGTTTAGAGTGGATCAATTTGACTGTAATTTTCAGCAATTTCCCTTTACATTATCTAGTTTTTAACTATTATAGTGAGAACTGCCAGCCCTTTATCTAATCTCCCTTAACGTATCTTTAAGGATATTAACCATTTAGAATCACAGTAACCAGCCAGGGAATAAACCTCACCAACATTTTTTTTATCAAATACATGCAATCTGATTAAATACAGATCTATATTTCGTTTCGTTTTTTTTTATACTATCGATGGCCTGCACTTCATGAAGATCTGACCGGTTATAGTGGAAGGTTGCATCAGAAACGAAATTCATAACTATAATCAACGAAACAAAAACGGATTTAGAAGTATACTTAGTGTTTTCGTCTAAAATCGTCGATTTAGAACTTAAAATGTCGGTCAACTAGTGTAGTAGACAACCAACGTAAAGCCTAGGGCAGACAAGCTTATTTTATCGCCCGATTGGTGATCGATTTGCCGGCAAATCCAGTGCATCTTGTCGAGCAAACCATTTTTATAAGCCAATTGGAATCATCATTGATATCACTTGATCTCAAAAAGGCTGCTTCCACTGTTGATTTGCCATTTTGTACAAGTCACATGATCAACTTAATTTACCCTCTTGAGTCGACTGATATGTGTTTGTGATCAGTTTGGCCTAGGGCCCACAAGTAGGCAAATCCGGCCCCCACTCCTATTTCTCCCCAACCGTGTTAGAATACATTTCTCCTACTTACTGATATCCGAATGATACTGGTTTTTCTCTCCCAACATGTAATAAACTTGAGCCAATCCTCCTTTATTATTATTTTTATCAAATATAGTTTGAGCTTTTTCTAAATATTTGGAGTCAAAATAACCAGCCAGAGCATAAACCTCACCAAGTTTATTATCAAATTGATCATAATTTGCCTCAAATACCTGAGAAAGAAAAGAAAAAATAACATAGCATAAATCAATAAATTGCAAAGAGAGATCGAGAAATAGGGTTTAACGTTCACTGGACACAAACTAGGTCATTTTGGGACTAACACATGGTTCAATTTTATTTCAATAATTTGCTTGTGCGTAGGGGTCCTTAGCAGTGGGAGGAAACTGGAGGACCCGGAGAAAACCCACGAGGTTGGACAGGCGACCCTACTCCTTGACAAGTACAACCGGGGAATCGAAACCCCGCCAGCTGAATCAATGACAGACTTAAATGATACAGCGCGCGAGTGCTAACCATTCGGCCATCTATCCCCTAATAAATTGAAGAGTAATCATAATTTACATCAAATACCTAAAGATGCATTGTGAAATAGCTAAAGATGCATAATGCAAGAGCTATAATCAACTCCCTAAACCATTTGATGGCCCGAGAAATAAATTGTTTAAAACATTGTCACCATTTAATCCGTAACTGTGTAGTTTTTAAAACGTTAACTACCCCCTATTGTGTAATTAATTGGACGAAAAACGTCATTTTTGGACCTTTTTATTCCTGAATACAAATGATAGTGGTCTGAAACCATATTAAAACTAACGGTAAATAGAGTTGTCTCCCTTCAATTAGATTTGTTCGACCAGGCGTAATATAACATCCAACACATGCTGCGATCATATGTTCGAAGAATAGGTTGGGGAAAATACCACCAAAGCGTTATATTACGTCCTACACACGGTGAGTGGCAGTTGTCCAGGATGTTATATAACGCCCTAGTAGTTAACAGGTTAATAATTTAATCTTATGGTTATTATGCAAGAGCTAAATCTGCCTGTTGCAGGTAGGCTTGAAATTTTATATAAATTATTAGACATTAATTAACTTATTGAGACCATAATCAACTCTCTATGTCATCGTTAGCCTACGATGTTTATTGGATTTGGTTCCGATGTGCTGCTCGACTAATTAAGACTATGTTTTTTATCGTACGACTTCAGTAATGATGGTCGAGGCTAGTCCGAAAATTCAATCACTAAAATCTCAGTTCAGAGTGGATCAATTTGACTGAAATTTTCAGCAAATTCCCTTTACAGTATCTAGTTTTTAACTATTATATATGAGAACTGCCAGCTCTTTATCTAATCTTCAATAATGTATCTTTAATAAAAAATGTATTATGGACGAGGTAAATCTGCCTAATGCAGGTCTTGACTGTTAATTAGACATTTATTCACTTGACTCACTTGACAAGCTTTATAATCAACTCTCTAGAACATCGTATGAGCGAAATCTAAATGGATTCGAACATCCTCAGTGTTTAATGTCCACTTGACACAAATTTGTCTCAATGACAGACCTACACATTCGGCTAACCAATATGGGACTCATTCAGATTTTAGATTGACACCGTGGAAATCAACTTACCATTACACAATGTTTACCACATTTTGTACCAAACTGGCAGTTTCTCTGATATCCATCACTACTTCCATAAACATACTTTAAAGCTACAAATAACATAAACATACTTTACACATAGAAATAACATAAACATCTTTAAAACCTAGAAATAACATAATCATACTTAAAACCTAGAAATAACATAATCATACTTTAAACCTAGACATAACATAACCATACTTTAAACCTAGAGATAACATAAACATACTTTAAACCTAGAAATAACATAAACATACTTTAAACCTAGACATAACATAAACATACTTTAAACCTAGATATAACATAATAATACTAAAAAACCTAGAAATAACATAAACATACTTTAAACCTAGATATAACATAGACATACTTTAAACCTAGAAATAACATAAACATACTTTAAACCTAGAGAGAACATAGACATACATTAAACCTCGAGATAACATAGACATACTTTAAACCTAGATATAACATAAACATACTTTAATTAAACCTAGAAATAACATAAACATACTTTAAACCTAGATATAACATAAACATACTTTAAACCTAGAGATAACATAAACATATTTTAAACCTAGAAATAACATAAACATACTTTAAACCTAGATATAAGATAAACATACTTTAATTAAACCTAGATATAACATAGACATACTTTAAACAAACCTAGAAATAACATAAACATGCTTTAAACCTAGAGATAACATAAACATACTTTAAACCTAGAAATAACATAAACATACTTTAAACCTAGAAATAACATAAACATACTTTAAACCTAGAGAGAACATAAACATACTTTAAACCTAGAGAGAACATAAACATACTTTAAACCTAGAAATAACATAAGCATACTTTAAACCTAGAAATAACATAAACATACTTTAAACCTAGATATAACATAAACATACTTTAAACCTAAATACAACATAAACATACTTTAAACCTAGAAATAACATAAACATACTTTAAACCTAGAGAGAACATAGACATACATTAAACCTAGAAATAACATAAACATACTTTAAACCTAGATATAACATAAACATACTTTAAACCTAGGGATAACATAGACATAACATAAACATACTTTAAACCTAGAGATAACATAAACCTAGATATAACATAGACATACTTTAAACCTAGATATAACATAGACATACTTTAAACCTAGAAATAACATAAACATACTTTAAACCTAGAAATAACATAAACATACTTTAAACCTAGAAATAACATAAACATGCTTTAAACCTAGAGATAACATAAACATACTTTAAACCTAGAAATAACATAAACATGCTTTAAACCTAGAGATAACATAAACATACTTTAAACCTAGAAATAACATAAACATACTTTAAACCTAGAAATAACATAAACATGCTTTAAACCTAGAGATAACATAAACATACTTTAAACCTAGATATAACATAAACATACTTTAAACCTAAATACAACATAAACATACTTTAAACCTAGAAATAACATAAACATACTTTAAACCTAGAGAGAACATAGACATACATTAAACCTAGAAATAACATAAACATACTTTAAACCTAGAAATAACATAAACATGCTTTAAACCTAGAAATAACATAAACATATTTTAAACCTAAATACAACATAAACATACTTTAAACCTAGAAATAACATAAACATATTTTAAACCTAAATACAACATAAACATACTTTAAACCTAGAAATAACATAAACATACTTTAAACCTAGAGAGAACATAGACATACATTAAACCTAGAAATAACATAAACATACTTTAAACCTAGAAATAACATAAACATACATAAACATACTCTAATTAAACCTAGAGATAACATAAACATACTTTAAACCTAGAAATAACATAAACATACTTTAAACCTAGATATAACATAAACATGCTTTAAACCTAGAAATAACATAAACATACTTTAAACCTAGAGAGAACATAAACATACATAAACATACTCTAATTAAACCTAGAGATAACATAAACATACTTTAAACCTAGAAATAACATAAACATACTTTAAACCTAGAAATAACATAAACATACTTAAAACCTAGAAATAACATAAACATACTTTAATTAAACCTAGAGATAACATAAACATACTTTAAACCTAGAAATAACATAAACATACTTAAAACCTAGAAATAACATAAACATACTTTAAACCTAGAAATAACATAAACATACTTTAAACCTAGAAATAACATAAACATACTTAAAACCTAGAAATAACATAAACATACTTTAATTAAACCTAGAGATAACATAAACATACTTTAAACCTAGAAATAACATAAACATACTTTAAACCTAGAGAGAACATAAACATACATAAACATACTCTAATTAAACCTAGAGATAACATAAACATACTTTAAACCTAGAGAGAACATAAACATGCTTTAAACCTAGAAATAACATAAACATACTTTAAACCTAGAAATAACATAAACATACTTTAATTAAACCTAGAGATAACATAAACATACTTTAAACCTAGAAATAACATAAACATACTTTAAACCTAGAAATAACATAAACATACTTAAAACCTAGAAATAACATAAACATACTTTAATTAAACCTAGAGATAACATAAACATACTTTAAACCTAGAAATAACATAAACATACTTTAAACCTAGAGAGAACATAAACATACATAAACATACTCTAATTAAACCTAGAGATAACATAAACATACTTTAAACCTAGAGAGAACATAAACATGCTTTAAACCTAGAAATAACATAAACATACTTTAAACCTAGAAATAACATAAACATACTTTAAACCCAAACTTTATACAAGCAGGGAATCGAAACCATGCTACTTGACTCAATGGCAGACCTTCTGATTTCAAGCTGAATGGTTAGCGTGCGTGCGCTGTATCATAAAGTCTGTCATTGAGTCGACTGGCGTGGTTTCGAATCCCCGGTTGTAAGTGACAAGGAGTATGGTCGCCTGTCCAACCTCGTGGGTTTTCTCAGGGTCCTCCGGTTTCCTCCCACTGCTAAAGACCCCTATGCGCAAGCGACCTAGTTTGTGTCGAGTGGACGTTTAACCCCATCTCTCTCTCTCTCGTTAAACCAGTAAATCACTCAACCTCCGAGAGGTTGTTCAGGTGACCCTACCCCTTGTTACATACAAGCAAGGGATTGAAACCTTGTCACTTGACTATGTGACAGACCTTATGATCTGAAGCTAATGCAGCCACCCACCCCCCTCTTAGTTTAAATAGGAGATGGTGTTGGGGTGCCTGTAGATAGATCGACACCACAACACTTGACTCAATCACAGACCTTATGATCTTAAGTTCATCAAGCCTCCCCACTGGTGTTGGGGTGTCTAGTAGAATTAGAATATGTTAAACTCACCTGCTCTATAATACAGAGTTAATAAAGCGTATAATGGTTCACACAGATATTCAGATTTCGGACCAAAGTTTGTCTCTAAATCAGTAACAAATGGTTTTAATAATTCCGTAGCTGTATCATATTCTCCAATATCTACCAGAAACCAGGCAATCTTAGCTTTCAAATTGATAACATATGGGTTAGTTTCTTCTTTTTTCTGTAAAAGTAAATAAATTATAATTATAAATCATCATTTGAGGGATTTATATACAGTGTAAATAAGATATGAATCTAAGCCAGTATTTTGATTCATTTTTTCAATTAAATGTTAAAAAATTAATTTGGGTACATTTTAGTTTGGTTTACGCCATGAAAAAATATATATTGTCAGAAAAATAAAGATCAGAAAATGTAAATAAAATGTGGTTTAACACCTGAATACAAGATGATATTCCATTGGAATTACAATAGAATATAAATCACCTCACAGAAATCATCCAAAAATTGTATATAACGTTTGGCAGCTCCTTCATAGTTATCTGCCCACAGCCAAAACTTCATTAGAACCTGTTTCGACTTTTCTTCGCACAGGTGTAAAAACACGTCTGGAGAAACAAGACACTTCATCAAGTTTTCTTTGTCATCCAGTTGATAAAGTTGAAATGGTAATTCTTCAGCCTTGCGTACACTGTCAGTACTAGTAATTATGAAAAGAACAAGATCGATCAAAATAAATTTCCCCCACTAACATCATTAATACTTTTATAGTCTCTCTCTGTGTCTACCTTCCCTTAAATAAATAACTTTCCACCACCAACTTCATTCATACATTATATTATTTTATAGTATCTCTGTGTCTACCTTCCCTTAAATAAATAACTTTCCACCACCAACTTCATTCATACATTATATTATTTTATAGTATCTCTGTGTCTACCTTCTCTTAATAAATAACCTTTCCACCACCAACTTCATTCATACATTATATTATTTTATAGTATCTCTGTGTCTACCTTCTCTAAATAAATAACTTTCCACCACCAACTTCATTCATACATTATATTATTTTATAGTATCTCTGTGTCTATCTTCTCTAAATAAATAACCTTTCCACCACCAACTTCATTCATACATTATATTATTTTATAGTATCTCTGTGTCTACCTTCTCTAAATAAATAACTTTCCCCCACCACCATCATTATATAAATAAAATATGTTTACCCAACCATCCCAATGTGCTACTTTTATTTCTGCGTTGGTGCATGAAATACAAGAAAAAAAAACCTTGGGATGGGGGTTGGGATGGCCTAGTGGTCTAGAGTGCTGTGCTTCGACCACTAGCTGACTGGTCACATGTGACTTGCGGCTGTGGTTTTGTTCCCTCCCTGGTGTGGCTTGGAGATAGGGGCGCCTTCTCAACCTTGTGGGTTTACTCCGGTTTCCTCCCACAGAAAAGACCCCTGCGCATGCGCTAAGATAATAAAAATAAAAAATAAATCTTGTCTGCGATATCACCTTCGGCAGAATTGGACGTTAAACCTTCAAGTTTTGATATTTAGTGCTATATAAATGATATCAGTATGTGGACCCCAATCCTCCATATCATCCCAACAAATATATACTGCGCACTTTACACATCCATCTGACACCTAACAAGTGAATGCCTAACTTGGAAAAATCAAGATGTTTTTCTTGGCCATGGAGAAAGAGACAGAGAGTAATGGGGTTTAACGTCTTATGCGTAGGACCCGGAGAAAACCCACAAGGTTGGACAGACGACCCTACTCCTTGTCACCTAAATCGGGGAATCGAAACCACGCGAGTTGGTTCAGTGACAGATCATATGACACAGAGCGCACGGGCTAACCATTGAGCCAATCACCCCTTGTGGCAACAGGTAATTATCCAAGGTTTTCTTACCATCTCTGGAAATAATCTGCTAATCTCTGGTGCCACCATTTTTTAACGGAGGAATCTTCTAAATATACCTGACGAATGACTTTACTTGTTGACCTATGATAAAAATCTAAACGACCTTCACCTGACCCTCCGAAAGGTCGTAGAAATGGTTTGAGTCCAAGATAAACAAAAGCCCACTGCGCCATGAGAATCTTTCCGTTTTCTACGTTATCAGTTTTTGTGTTTTTGCTATAAGTGATTGGAGCAAGGGCCAATAACTCTAACAACTCTGATTCCATCAATCCAAATCGTGAAGACTCGAGTAAGCATAGAGAGGCTTCAACCAACTCTTCACCATAGAATTTAACCACTCTCTCCAAGATCTGAAATAATTTATTTAAATTTTTATTCTTCAGACGATACGTTATCATTTATCGAGAAGATATTTAAAATCGGTGTCATGTTGCAAGACGTGGTGATTCATAGTTTTGCATGAGGAACAAGATCCCGTCCGGGTCCCCAAAAAACAATATTTATATATGTGTGCGGGGGAGGGGGTGGGGTGGCAGTCCGACCCAGTGTGACCTGGTAATATTGTGGAACATGCTATTTAGAGTCATTTTGTAGCATATCTGACCCATGGTATATGTTTGACACTAGTTAAGCATTATGATTTATGATGATAATGTTGAAAATCACATTGAAACAGCGTGATTTTTTGCCATTTGCGAGTGGACACAAAAACTCAAAACCATAACACAAAGCTTGTCATTGTGTCCCTCTGACTTAGCCCCTTATTTCAAGAATGTGCTAGCGATGTCTTCAACACTGCAAGATCTTTCAAATTGAATAAAATGGGGGTTATCGTTGAGTCAACTCACATGGTTTCGATCCCCGGTTGTACGGGACAATCAGTAGGGTCGCCTGTCCAACCTCGTGGGTTTTCTCTGGGTTCTCCTGTTTAATCCCACTGCTAAAGACCCCTACGCACAAGCTAATCTTTGACATAAATTGAACCATGTGTTAGTGCCGAAATGACCTAGTTTCTGTCGAATAGAAGTTAAATCCCATTTCCCTCTCTCTTTGTGTTTACAGATACATATAATTTGCCGATTGTCAGCTGTATTTATATTCAGTATCATATTTACCGATGGCGTGTTTATAGATTGTCGACTGCGGTTATATTCAGTAACATATTTAACGATGATATGTTTATAGAAACTTACAATTTGCGTTAATCCTGATAAATCTCCAGGTAAATTCTGTATTTTCTCCGTTAATCCACGGAAATCTCCTGTTACTCGTAATTCTTCACAGGCCAAACTCAACCACAGTGGACGACCAGCGTCATCTTTATCAATCAGCAGTTGCATCTGGAGACAATATATTTAAGAAAGTTATTGTGGTCTGGGAATTAATTTTACCATCTGATGATGGGAGAGATACAATCAGTAGTGCATCTGCCAACAAATGTTTAAGGTAAGGTATTGATGAAGCTTGTGGTATGGAAATTAATTGTATCATCCACTGATCTGAATGTGGGTGGGGATGCAGGTTTTGATCATTTCAATAGAATCAAACATTCGAAAAGCATTTAAATAATGAATACGAATATTTGTCGATATGACCTTCGCCCTTATTACTAGACACTATCACGGAAGGTTTTCAAAACATAATTTACAAAGTTTTGCTAAAGAATTGTCTCACCCAATAAGGACAATATATTGATTTCTGAAAAATTCAAAATCTCCTTCTTATGTCCTCTGGGAAAGATGTTCATTCTTTGGAGGGGGGGGGTCGTTTTTGGGAGGGATGTTCGTTATTTGGGTGTGTGTGTGGGGGGGGGGGGCATTATTGGAGGGACGCTTGTTCTTGGGGGGGGGGGGGAATTTGTTTTTTAGGGATGTTCATTCTTGGGGGGGGGGGGGGATGTTCATTTTTTTTTGGGGGGGGGGATGTTCATTTTTTGGGGGATGTTCATTTTTTGGGGATGTTCATTTTTGGGGGATGTTCATTCTTGGAGTTTTGTTAAAGGGGTAACTTACTTGTTCTTGATCCAGCAGTTTGTTATATTCCGCTAATATCTTACTGACAATATCTTTACGTATTTCAATATTAAGTGGTTCGACAGGAACTTCTTTAGTTTTTATATCTCGTGATCTCAACGCATTAAGACAATCTCCTTCCAGCGTACTGACTATAATTCTTAGTTCTGGTGTCAATACAGATGGTAGCCATGTGAGACGAGATGTTTCTCCTGAAATAAATTTATAACATTGTAAATTAAAAATACATTATGTAAGATTTAGATAAAGAACTGACCTTTCTTGCTATAATAGCTCAAAAATAGATAATGTAAAATAAAAATATTCAATATTTCAGTCAAATTACTTCATTCTGATCCAAGTTATCACTATTTGTAGTTTTGACAAGATGTTTGCATTGTGGTAACCGGGGCACTTGTATATTCAAGACTTATCCTCGCTTTCTAATTTCTAAATTGAATTCTGAAATGGCAAACCATTCTAATCTAGTTAAAAACTTAAGTATCCAATGCCATCGAGAGTTGATTATGGTCTGGATAAGTTAATTAATGTCTAATTAATAATTTAGATAACATTTCAGGCCTTAAAAAAGACCTGCAATAGACAGATTTATCTCTTGCATAATGTATGTTTAAAGATAAATATCAGATTTTCCACAGGACATGAAGGAAGCATTATTTCACTTTCTTTTAATTATAATTTCAAAGGAGCTAGACCCCTTTTATTTTAGGCCAAAATAAGGCTGACCTTAAAAATATCTTTGTTTCGCCTAACGCGACCGACTAACTAAAACCACCCCCGACTTAAATTATTTTATTGCACTTTTCCACGATCTTTTTATTTTATTTTGTGTGTCAACCTGAAATATATCATGAGAGTTATTTCCCTATACTATGGCTATGGTTTGATTCATTATTGAAACTGGTTGATCAAGACGAAAGCGTCATAGGTGTCGCTTCTCAACAAAATGGTTGCAGACGAATACACGTCCATTCCCACGAAATAATTCTGCCTCTATGTCTGTGGTGCGTAGTTTTAAACATGACGACGATATTTTCAATATCCGTTTTCGAGAAAAATGAAAGCACAACGCGCACTATCGTTAAAAACGTGTTGAAGGAGTTTCACACTTCAAGTTCGTGGCTAATCGTGTGCGAGTCGGGCATCACGAAAAATCCCGATGTCATTGATTTGTTTGCCAATAAAGAAGACGAATGTTTCCACCCGTACTTTTTACGTCAGACCCCAAATTCATTAAACAAAATTAATGAATCTGTAGTATACAGCTAATAAGTTTTCTGTATTGATTTCTCTGACTTTAAAAAAAAATCTGAAAAAAAAACCGACCTACCGACCCTTCTCCTCGATTGTGGGTCGGGTTTGGTGAAACAAAGATATTTTTAAGGTCAGCCTAATGGTAAGTTATTTTTATGGTGAGAAACCACCCTGGAAAATCAAAGAAGATAATCCCCTTTATTCTTATTTAAGGTCAAATAAAGATATGTTGATTTGGTCTATGCTGCTTGATACGCAAGAAGCCTGTGACCATTTTGTTTTCCTTGAAAATCTATTGATGGGCCTATTCTAAATCAGATTCAATTTAATGTTATCAAAGCCAGGACATTACCTGGTGTTGGTATTTTGATTTTGTTTTCTTAGATAGAAATTGTTACAGTAAAAGGCCTTTATAAAAATATCTAGGGTTCGTCCTCTGATGATCCCAAAGCTTTAAACCAAATTTGAAGAATGTCTGCTAAAAACTGTAGCCTATATCGTATTTGCAAGCCAATTGTTGGCGAACGGACAAACGAACAGCCTATATCGCATTCTAAAGCCAATTGTTGGCGACGGACCAACCAACAGGGTGTACAAAAATTATTTACCGTCTTCATCCATTTGATTCAAGGCATCAAAATAAATAACCAATCGTTCGTAACCTTCTTGTTTCGCTAGTTCGCCGGCTTTTTGAAACATGGTTTGTGCATAGCGCAACATGGAGTCTAGATCTGGGGGCATGTTGTCATCTTCTGGCATACATTCCTTGTAGAATCTTGTCAATATACTGTAAGGGTCAGTTGAATCAGGGGTCGCACCAACAAAATGATAAAATACCTGAACAAAAACAACATAAAATAAAAAAACATACAATGCATAAATCAACATAAACAAGTTCATTTTGAGAATAACATATTCAGTTCGATTGTGTATGGGTTTAACATCCAAACGACACAAACTAGGTCATTTCGGGACTCATATGGTTCAATTTTATTTCAACAATTCGCTTGCATTTAGGGGTCTTTAGCAGTGGGAGGAAACCGGAGGACTCGGGGGAAACCCACGAGGTTACACAGACGTCCCTACTCCTTATCACGTACAACTAGGGAATCGAAAAACACAGCAGTTGACTTTAATGACAGACTTTATGATACAGTGCGCACGTGCTAACCATTCAGCTATCAAACCCCCCTCAACAACAGACCTCATGATCTATTCCGCATGCGTGAGACTATACGGCCAACCCCGTGGCATGCTGGGACTTTAACAAATATTTCAGTTTACAATTACATACCTTATTAGTTTTATTTGTGAGTAGTTGTTTAGCTGAGTAAGCCATTAACGAGCTTTTACCTGCTCCAGGATAACCAACCAGTACTAGCAAGTCTGATTTATTACAATCTTGGTTTATATAATCTGTCATGGTGGACAGAGCTTCATCTCTTCCAACTAAAAACTATAATAAACATGATATCCATTTTATTAACACAAAGCCTTCAAAACTCTGGGATGTGTCACATGCACTACCTCTTATGAAGTATAGCATTTAAAAGGGTCCATAGATTTACCCAAAACAACCCATTTTGAACAAAAACAAAACATTTTTATTGTTTTTCCTTTATGATTAATATTTCCTTGCGCCAATTATCATTTGCACAGTTATGTGTGCAATTTGATGAGGATTTGGGTTAGATCAGTGATTCTCAACCAGTGTGCCGCGACATTTTGGACAGCACACTTAAGAAAATGCAAAAAACCATGTGATCCCAATTGAGTATTCACTGATGTCTACTGGTAACTTCATATAGCTGTGTTTTCTTTTATTTAGTTTGAGTCTATGGCTTGTCTGTGTCTACGGTTGTATGACGTCTGACTTACCATATTTTTATTTTGAAAAATTCAAATATTTTTCATCTATATTTAGCCAGGTGTGCCGCTATTTTTTTTATGTGTTCTAAGGTGTGCCGTTGGCAGAAAAAGGTTGAGAACCACTGGGTTAGATTAAGACTAATAGAGATCCTAAGCACTTAATAGATTTTGGCCTCTTTGTTAATTGAGACAAAGCAAGCAACAGTAACAAAGGAGACAAAAAATGAAAAGCTCAATGAAAAGTCTTAATTAATTTTTAGATTACATATTTAATTTGCCCTATGATGCCCTAAGCAAATGCTTTTTTGCTCAATGGTTAATCCAGCCCTGATGAGGATAATTTATTTTCCTCGCACAATTGTTTCCGCCTACTTGAAATTCCAACTGCCAATGAATCTTATACATGAATACAAATGTATACAATATACAATGAAGGATCTAAAAGGATCTAAGTTTTTGTCCCATCCACATGACTTGGCCAGTGACCTACTTCTCAATTACCATGCTCCACCCCACAAGATACGGAGAAAAACTTTACATGGATATGCCTGTTATTAGCTTCTGGAAATTCCACAACTTACGTGCGATCTTTGTAAGAGGAAATCCAACTGTTGTCCTTTCTGTATTTCAATGTCCGTCATTTCTTCTCCCAGTGATGTAGCTGGATACTGATTCTCAATGGACGCTTTAAAATGTTTGATGATATCTTCACCGAATGTTTTAAATCCCGTTAAAATGAGTTGTTCATCTTTCTCCTCAGCTAATTCACATTTATACTCCTTTATATTATCCCTATAATGTTCTCGTAATTTACCTAAAATATTTAAAGCGATAATTTCATATTTTTATGTTATTTTTTTAAAATGTATTAAAATAAAGCCTTAAAATAGATGGTATCTATAAACAGTCGTACCTTGTTAAAGAATAATCCTATTAATCCTATAATTCACTATTGCCAGTTGAGAAATTGGCAAAAATATCATTTTCAACTTCAAATTCAAAGTTTGAAGATAGCTATTCCATGGGGGGAATACAAAAAACAAAGGAGGTAATTTATTATTACCGGTGTGAATGATTTTTAAGTGTGTGAATGATACCTATGATCGTATAATAGCGAGTTGACAACTTATTGAGCAAAAGACATAGAAATAATAATGTTTTAACTTTCTTAGTAAATATGGTAGAGAGAAGAGTGGGTTTTAACATCCAATCACAACAAAATAGGCCCTTTTCACGGCTAAAGGATACCTGTGAAACCATGATGTTACTCCTTATAAAACGAAATGAAATGGGGTTTGACATCCTACTGTTCTACTCCTATACTGGACAAATGAAGACGAGCATACGTCATACAGTGTGCTATGAGGGAAATTTTGCCCGGACAGCGGCATTACGGCCTTCTCTTATATCAAATTCGAACTGCCAACGGATCTTTAACATGCACGCCAGTGTATACACAGAACCTTGGTTTTTCATCCCATCCAAATGACTAGACAGCTATCCTTGCCAGGCATCTGTCCTGCACACTGACAAGGGGAAACCACTCCTTATAGTGTAGGGGTTTAGGTTGCATAATAGTTTAACACGTGCACGCTACTTTATTAGGTTTGACAATAATTTGCTTCCACGTAGGGGTCTTTAGCTGTGGGAGAAAACAGGAGGACGTGAAGAAAATCGCTGAGGTGGGATAGACAAAGCTCCTCCTTGTAATGTACAAACAGGGAATCGAAACGACAGCACTTGACACAATGACAGACCTTATGGTCTAACGGGCCTTTGAACACTCCCTGAACAGTGACAGAGAAAAAATACATTTTTTTATTTCAACAACACATACACTCCAATATAGTTTTTTTTTAAACAATTTATTAGCATTGTATTTGTTGATTTAAAAGCAAAAAGTTCTTTTATTATTGCAAGCTATAAAATTTATATATTTTATATTGTAAATCTAAAGGTGTGAAAAATGTAAATAAATATTTACCTTTAAGAATTTGCAACGATTCAATGGATTCTGGTTTCGTTTCCTGATAACCTTTCAAAATATTTTTATCCTTGACGTTTGATAAAAAAACTGGATCGCGTAACATGTACAGTGCCTGCAAATCATAAATATAACATAAAAACGTTGATCATGTAAAAACATAAATATAACATAAAAACATAAATATAACAACATAAATATAACATAAAAACATAAATATAACATAAAAACATGAAAAACCTGGATCTCGTAGTATAATGCCTGCAAAACAAAATAGTAGTTATACATGAAATGAAATGGGGTTTAATGTCCTACTTTTCTGCACAGAAAAAGTTAGTATAAACAACAAGTCTTGAATTGAGGCCTGACAAATATACAGGACACTTTGACAATCTTGGGTAGCTTGTCAATACACAATTCGATGACCATCAGATACCAAATTAAATGTCAAATATTTAAACATACATTATGCAAGAGCATAGGCCTGAAATGTGATCTAAATTATTAATTAGACATTCATTAACTTATCAAGACCATAATCAACTCTCGATGTCAACGCTAGTCTGTGATATTTACTGGATTAGGATCCGATTTGGTGCCCAACTTTCATTCATGATTTAATCATGAAATGGATAATCGAGACTTTAGTAATGATGATCGAGGCTAGGCCAAAACTTCAATCGCTAAAATCTTGGTTCATAGTGGATCAATTTAAATGAAATTTTCAGCAAATTGCCTTTACATTATTTAGTTTTTAACTATTATAGTGAGAACTGTCAGCTCTTTAACTAATCTTCCATAATGTATATTTAAAATATTTTGGTATGAAATACATGGACGTCATGTGACAATATGTCCGACAACAGTGACATTATGGTGACTTTTTCTACAACATTTTACACCATAAAGAACATGTAACCGTGCTGAAACAATCAAATTAAATAGAATACTGAATATACACTTACGTGTGGATTTCTATCCCAATATGCACCTGTAAATATCTCTAACGCTGTCACGGACATCCCTGGTAACCAGTTATATCGGACTTTAATATCTTCTGGAACTTCTGCTGGATCACATACATATCCATATCTCTCAGATAACATACATAAAAAATACGGAAACTCGTTCTCTTCTCGACACCTGGTATTGGATAAAAAATAAAACGGGGTTTAATGTTGTTCTTTTCTACACAGATTGGGATAATAAAGACAAGCTTACACCATGTAATTTACCATAAAGGAAGTTTTGCCCACACATGAGCACTAAGGACTCTTCTTGCCAGATAAAATAAATGAAATGGGGTTTAACATCCAGCTAAAGAAGATGGACATCATGCAGTGAGCTATGAGGGAAATATTTGCTGGGATAGCAGTTCTACTAACAATAACAAATCAAATAAAATGGGGTTTAGTGTCGTACCAACTGGTCTAATAAAGTTGAGTATACGCCATTCACGGTGCAATGAGGGAAACTTTGCCCAGCCTACTTGTATTGAATTCCAACTGCCAAGGGATCTTTAACTTGGTCACCAAATGAAATGAAATGAGGTTTAGTGTCCTACTTTTCTGCACCAACTGGACTAATGAAGACGAGAATACACCATTCATCGTGCTACTGTCTATTCTCATTTTAAATTTCAACCGTCTAGAGTTCTTTAAAGTGCACACCAATTTGTACACAAATTCTCGTTTTTTTTTTATGTCATGAGATAAGAAATTTGATTTCAGGTAAAATTCCATTAGCTTCCAATCAGTTTGATTAAACTGCAGATTGGATGTTTGTTTTATTTTTATGGCCTCCACTCCCTTAAGATTTGACCAGATTGTTAGTGAGATCATATATTAAGGAAGATCAACTTTGACTGAATCGCGTAGACTGTATGATATCCAGCTTTTGTTCTATTCCATTTGGATGGCCGAATGGTTAGCATGTGTGCACGCTGTATCATAAAGTCTGTCATTTGTCAACTGGCGTGGTTTCGATTCCCCAGTTGTACATGACATGGAGTAGTGTCGCCTGTCCAACCTCTTGGGTTTTCTCTGGGTCCTCCGGTTTCCTTCCAAGCGAATTATTGAAATAAAATTAAACCATACGTTAGTCCCGAAATGACCTAGTTTATGTCGAGTGGACGTTAAACCCCATTACTCTCTCTCATATGACTACGGCACAAAATATGAGTTGACCAGGGAAATGGAAATTAAACATGATGATTCTATGGTTAGCTATAGAAATATAAATCATTTTAACAACAAAACCAGGGAGGTGGGGCAGGGGGGATGGGGAGGGGAGCTTACTTATTGCCAGATAATATCTCCACTGAGGTGTCAATACGAAATCTTGCCCCCTGTGCTGTGACCATTCCACCATATCAAGGATTTAACTGTACTGTTTCAATTTAGATGGACCTAAGGTTCGTTCCATCTACATATAGTTGTAAAGTTGTAATGAGAGAGAGAGAGAGAGAGAGAGAGAGAGAGAGAGAGCGAGAGTTTAACATTTAACATAATTCAATTTTATTACAATCACTTGCATGAACATGGGGGTAGGGGGTCTTTAGCAGGGGCAGGAAACCAGATAGAAAACCAAGGTTGGACAGGCGACATCGAAACCATGCGTAACAAACATACCTGTCAATCTCCGATAAACAGGCCATCAGAGTTTCTCTTGTATCTGCATCTTTTGGAACTCCCCAGCGTAAATCACACTCGATGAGTCGTATTTTACGTTCTTCACACCACTGACGTAAAACGGGAATAATAATCTTCACCAAATATTCACGTTCATTGTTCATATCTTTAAACGTACTACTGATAAATAAACGTACAGTTTTCCACATTTTACGCTGAAAAAAATATATCAACATGTCAAAAAAAAAGTTTATTATAGAGTTCAAGATAACAAATTATCAAATCAGTCATTTAAACATACATACAAGAGCTAAATCTGTCTATTACAGGTCTTACTTTAGGCCTGAAATGTTATCTAAATTATTAATTAGACATTAATTAACTTATCCAGACCATAATCAACTCTTGATGTCATCACTAGCCTGAGCTATTTACTGGATTAGGATCCGATTTGCTGCTCAACTTTCAGTTATGATTTAATCATGAAGTGGATAATCGAGACTATGTTTTTTATCGTACCGACTTTAGTATTGATTATCGAGGCTAGGCCGAAAATTCAATCAGTAAATTCTTGGTTCAAAGTGGATCAATTTTAATGAAATTTTCAGCAAATTCCCTTTACATTATCTAGTTTTTAATTTTTATAGTGATAACTGCCAGCTCTTTATCTAATCTCCCATAATGTATCTTTAAGTGTATATTACGCTGACAAACAAAATCTTTTTTTATGCCCAAACATAACAAAATAAAATTTAAAATTTAGTGTTTAAAACAACAAATTCTTATCTTAATCATATCTAACTTCAGACTGGGTTAGCCATTTGAAGTTTATACTGGGTTTGGTTGATTTTACACTGCCTCTTTTAATATATCTCTTAGACAATAGAGTTGTCATTATGGTGCTATTTTTATACACGCCAGTCAATTTGTTATGCAGGTGAGAGCGAGATAGAAATGGGGTTTAATTTCCATTTGACATAAACTAAGTCATTTCGGGACAAACATCATTGGTTCAATTTTATTTCAATACTTCGCTCAAACTTACACATAAGAGTCTTTAGTAGTGAGAGGAAATCGGAGGACCTTGCGAAATCCCCTGATCCTTGTCATGTACAAGCTGGGAATTAAAATCACGACATTTGATTCAATGACAGACCTTGTGATCTAACGTGCACCTAGCTAACTCCCTCTACATTAAAGTGATATATATTTCCCCTCTTCATTAGCCCCTGTCAGAGGAGACAAGTAGGACGTCAAACCCCATTTCATTAATAATATATTTCTTACTTTTAAACTATGGCTTCGATTACAAAATTGTGCCAATCCAGTTATGAAAATGAACAGGGGCCTGTTTCACGAAATTTCAACTAAGATAAAATCAAAATGTTATTGATTTGATTGAATAATATTATATTGATTTTAGTGCTTAGCCAATAAAAATTGAAGTATCTACTAAAATTGGATTTTATCTTTAGTTAAAATTTCGAGAAACAGGTGTTTAACGTCCTCCTGTTCTGCTCCTATACTGGGCTAATGAAGACAGGCATACGCCATACAGTGTGCTATGAGGGAAAGTTTTCCCCGACAGCAGTCATATGGCCTACTCTGTATTAGCTTGATAACGTTGAGAGAATACTCTACGAAACGTTGCCTTAAATACACTAGTAGCTGTTTTAAAGTATGTGTTTTGTTGTTACTCTATCCAGTTACTAAATACCATTTAAAGAACTTAATACGGAAATTGCAAATTTTTAAGTTATATTTTTAAAATTTATTAAAATAAAGCCTGAAAATAGATGGTATCCATAAACAGTCCTACCTTGTTAAAGAATAATCCTATTAATCCTATAATTCACTATTGCCAGCTGAGAAATTGGCAAAAATATAATTTTCCTCTTCATTTTCAAACGTTTGAAAAAAGCTACTCCATGGTGGAGAATAGAAAACAAGGGAGGTAATTGGGAGGTAATTGTGTTATTATTTCCTGTGTAAATGCGTTTTAAGTGTGAGAATGACACCTATGATTGTATAATTGTGAGTTGACAACCTATTGAGCAAAAGACATAGAAATAATTACGTTTTGACTTTCTTAGAAAATTTGCAATTTCCGCTTTAATACTGGTGATTGCGAGACAGGGGTAATTTTATTTTAGTCACGATTGTCAGGCCCATGGTTTAATGAGGTGACTTACCTGTGTGTCTGGAATTATTTTTGGTGGGTTTTTATCAATGAGTTTATCTACAGCCTTCCACCATTGTTGCCCGTCATCACTTATGTTCATATCCTTCATTAGATTGTTGATATTCATGTCCAGCCATTTCACAGCCCTTGGGGTAGATCCCTGAATTTTTTCCGACATAATGTTATCTTGAAGTGTCTTGAGGTTTTTGGAGGTGCTGTTACTATCAGGTTGTGCTGTGGACTCACTTGAAATTGGTTTAGAATTGCCAGAACTATCTTGCGATGGAGAGGACCGCTTCGAAGCTGATTTTATCTTACCGTCTGTGTTCTTTGACGATCCACTACCCATTGAAACAGATGATTGACAGGTGGATTGGTTGTTACTTTCGACTAAATTACTACTGCTACTACTACTACTGTTTGTTGATCTGTAACTTCTATACATCTAGACACAGTCCAATACCCACCATGTTTACCTCTATATCCCACTATAAGATAGAAAGATTAAAACTTTTACTGTGACATAAACAATGTGAGAACACAAATTAAAGATTAAAGTTACATTATATAAGAGCTAAATCTGCTTATTGCAGGTCTTTTATCTCATTTCAAATGTTATTAATTACACATTTATTAACATGACAAGCCTATTATCAACTCTCTAGCTAGACCACCAGATTGCAGAGATTTAAATAAGTAAGTATTGATACTAATTAATGATTGAAGATATGACACGGGGGAGCCATGATATTAGCAGTATTAAATGAAATGAAATGGGGTTTAATGTCCTACTGTTCTGCTCTGAAGTGGGCTATTTAAATGAAGACTGGCATACACCATACAGTGTGCTATGAGTCACTATGGTCTACTCTTATATCAAATTTCAACTGTCAAGGGATCTTTAACGTACACGTCAATGTGTACACGGGACCTTGTTTTTTTGTCCCATCCGAACGACTAGACAGCTGTCCTTGTCAGACCCCCCATCCTGCAGCAGTATTAAAACAAGAACACTGTATGATAGTAATTAAAGAAGATTAACTAATAAATGGATTAATATGTCAACTACCACAATGATTGATTAATCAATATCAAGACAAATAGATTTAACACTTTCTTCTCTAATTGTGTAAATTAATTGTATTCATTCATTATCTAAGGCAGACAATATTTTTATTATATAGCAACAGATTTGTTCTTACTTACAGCAACTCAGATGGTCACTTCACTTGCAATAATATAACTCATCTCAGGGTGTGTGTGTGTGTGGGGGGGGGGGGGGGGGTCTGGGTTATAAATTATACTTATTAACCTGCTGAATAAGATGCTTTGAGATATAGACCATGACATATTCATATTTTTAAATTAATTAATTTATAGGCCTATATATACCAACCTAGTTATAAATTATGCAATTAATCGGATCTCGTAGTCAACTCTAGTGACCATGTCTGATAGAGGCTAGGGGTGATGGATGACCGAATGGTTAGCACGTGCGTGATGTATCATACGGCCTGTCATTGAGTCAACTGGTGTGGTTTCGAATCCTCGGTTGTACGTGACAAGGAGTAGGGTCGCCTGTCCAATCTCGTGGGTTTTCTACGGGACCTCCGGTTTCCTCCTACTGCTAAAGACCCATACACGCAAGTGAATTATTGAAATAAAATTAAACCATGTTTGTGTTGAGTGGACGTTAAACGCCATTCTCTCTCTCTCTCTCTCTCTCTCTCTCTCTCTCTGATAGGGGCTAGCAGAGAGAGAGAGAGAGAGAGAGAGAGAGAGATGGGGTTTATCGTCCACTCGACACAAACTAGGTCATTTAGGTGTAAAAGTGATGGAAATAGAAAAGGGAGTCGGATCAAACAAGATCGCTGGGTTCTTTAGCAGTGGGAGGAAACCGGAGGATCGAAACCACGCCAGTTAACTCAATGAAACAGCTTATATGATACAACTCGCACGTGCTAACCAATCGGCCATCGTTACTAAAAAAACGTAAGTAGTGATCACCAAGCCATGGTGCCAAGTACGGATCAGTGAGGTTGTGGAGACAGGGGAAGATAAATGGTTGAAATATATAAACTCGTCTTACCTGTAAAAGATGTACACACATACGTCAATCACTGTGGCGTAAATCGAATGGATCGACTGACTGAATATCAATCAATATTGATATACACTCTACACTACTTGGTAACTTTTGATCGTGTGCACTCATCTGTTCAATCGACGCCATTACGATACAACCGGTTGCCATGGTAAACAATAACAGTGGGCTCCTGTTTGTACCGTAATATTTTATTTAGTGAATGGCAGTCTTCTATTACATTTATATGGCCGTAGCCTAATTTCATTCTACTCGCCATTCGGCCCCTTGGCGACGTTTTGATGTCATTAAATCACCTTACAATATTAATACCGCGAGTTAATAGTGACGCGTGTATGTCACGTAGTGTGCTGACACTAAAGAGAGCGCGGGAAATATAGCGCGGAGGGGGGTCAACCTAGCTGAAAAGTGTACCAATTTTCTCCTATGGTGTCAATGCATAGGCGTAGGAGCCGGGGGAAAAAATTTATTTTCGGGCAATGAAAAATTCGACGACCTTTTTTTTCTATTAACGTTTAGAGAAAAAATATAACTAATTTATTTCTATGAGATCCACACTGCCCGAAAAGTATTTTCTCGTCTTTTTCTTGTCCACTGCATGCCCGAAAATATGCCCGAAGCTCTCTTATGATATGTATGCCCGAAAAAACGGTATTGATTTCGGGCAATTTTCTCTTATGCCCCCCTGAATTACTTTGAGCTCCTACGCCTATGTGTCAATGCATGTATATTTGGTATCATCAGAAATGCAAGTCTGCCGGGTTTCAGGTGGTATTCCACAAGGCCATGCCCCCCCCCCCCCCAAAAAAAAAGAAAAAAAACTAGGCTAGATTAGCCCAAAAGTGTACCACATGAAAATCGTACAGCAGCGTACCGTACATCTTCAGGTATTACAACCAGCGGTTACCAGGCAAGATACGCCCACATTTTGCAAGAGATGGATAGAAAACAAGCTAACAAAGGGCGATAATCCAGGAGGTTATAGTCTGAAATGAGCGAGTATCGAAATGGACTGAGATATTTGAATCATAAAGATATATTTTTTAAAATAAGTTTTATCAAAATTGGATAAAAATTGTGACTATTAGAGAGTCCACAACTTTGGTATTACATACTTTTACACTGTTTGCGTAAGAGGGGCGGCCATTTTGTCTTGCAGATTTGGTCCGATTTTCACGAAATTCGAACTCAACTCAGAGTGTAACGGCCGGTGATATAATCAGTTTTTTTTTAAATCAAGGGCCATAATTGAGAATTCAGGAAGTAACGATCCGATATGCGTGAATAGCGAAAGGAATTTATTTTTATATTTAAAGATACATTATGTAAGATTTAGATAAAGAACTAGCCATTCTTGCTATAATAGCTCGAAAGTAGATGACGTAAAATGAATAATTTGAAAATTTCATTCAAATTACTCTATTGCAAGCGAAGCTATTAGCCTTTGAAGGTTTGACAGACGTGTGCAATAATTTCAACCACCGTACTGGTTGATCGAAGCGGAGTCTCGGTCCTCCATATTTGATTAAATCAAAGTATCGCTGAACCATTCTAATCTATTTAATATTGGAGAAATCAGATGCCATCGAGAGTTGATTAAGGCCTGGATCAGTTAATTAATGTCTAATTAATACTTTAGAAAACATTTCAGGCCTAAAGAAAGACCTGCAATATGCAGATTTAGCTCTTGCATAATGCATGTTTAAAGGAAAGTGCTACAGATGGTAGGCCATATTTAAATGTTGTTTAAAGAAACCAAGTCTTCAACACAATATCATCCACAGTCTTTTAAATTGCAAACACGACTTATTGGTCAATTTAAATCAACATTGATGTTGTTATATTACCGAGAAAGATGGACGTCTGATATTCAATATTTAAAACAAAATGAACATTATAAAACTGACACACAATTCGCGTGCCAGAATGATTTTGAACGCCATTTATATGAAGCGACTCGATGAAAGAGACTAAACATATCCCATGTAGGAGAATACTACCGGTGTCGACTGGAATAACAAGACGCCAAATTCTGCCATTCAATTCAGACTCTTTCGCTGAACATAACTGATTAGAAACGATTGAATGTAAATAAGTTTATATACATTATTATGTGCGTTGACACCCATTAGAGTCAATTTCTAGGTACAAAAGAATAGTGATTTAGCTCCTTTAATGTGTATTTACTTAAATGAACTTGTCGTTACTATCGATCTATAAGATACCAGGGGTTGACAAGGGGTCCTGATCCTTGCTCCGATAAGGTTTCCCATACTATGGGTGGGGGTGGGTGGGGGTCGCCCCAACCGGGCGATAAATCTGTTTGAAAAACTGTATGTAAATGGTACTTTCTATCGCATATCATGGTGTTTCTAGCTTATGCACATATTTAGGCTGTGACATTCTTAATAATTCATTAAAAACAACGTAAATTTATGACTAACTGGGGGGGGGGGGGGGCTAATCTACGCAATAACATTAATTACGTAAGAGACCCTTAAAACTACCATCATCCTTTTCAGTCCACGGATCGCTTAACAATTTGTGACCTAATATTAGGGCGTAAATTCTTAACAACTAGATATATAACAACTTTTAACCCCGGTGAAGATGGTGCAAAATGAAGAAAATTGCACTTGAAAAGGGAACGCTAAACATATGTTTGGAATTCTTAAATTTAATTTTGAATCGAAAATAGAATTCAGTAATCATGAAAACCTTATTAGATATATATTAAAAGCAATATCCAAATGGAAAATTTTCCGGCGTGGTTTCCCCTTGTCTGTGATGCAGGACGGAGGGCCTGACAAGGACAACTGTCTAGTCGTTCGGATGGGACGAAAAACCGAGGTCCCGTGTACACATTGGCGTGCACGTAAAAGATCCCTTGACAGTTGGAATTCGATATAAGAGTAGGCCGTAGCGCCGCTGCCGGGGCAAAATTTCCCTCATAGCACACTGTATGGCGTATGCCCGTCTTCATTAGCCCAGGTTAGGAGCAGAACAGTAGGACGTTAAACCCCATTTCATTTCATTTCCAAATGGAAAAAAAATCCCCATTATGGATTCTATTTTCATTGCCGTTTCAAATTTATAACATCTGGGCAACTCAAATTTAGTTTTAGGTGTCAGTACTGAACCCAGTAGCCTCAAAAACCTGGATTTCGAAATTAATATTTTGAGATCAGAATTCAACCAAATGAACCATGTGAAAGATATCCAAAAGGGAAAAATAACGATGAACTTAAAATCTGCCATTTTGGATTCCATTTTGGCAGCAATATTGGATTTTCAAAATTCATTTTTAAATCCAGAGACATCGAAAAACATATAGCAGAGATCGTAAACGTCATGGTTGACAATGCGATTTTATTACCAAATTTGGCAGCCATTTTGAAAAATATTTTTTTAAATTTGGTTTGCTCAAATTTGATATTTTCGGAACATTTCGCCTCTATTACCACTTTGTATTGTAAGATTTTAATAAAAGTATATTTATTGTTCCAGGGGGGTTGGATGGCCGAATGGTTAGCACGTGCGCGCTCTATCTGAAGGCCTGTCATTGAGTCAACTGGCGTGGTTTCGAATCCCCGGTTGGACGTGACAAGGAGTAGGGTCGCCTGCCCAACCTCGTGCGTTTTCTCCGGGTCCTCCGCCCCCCCCCCACTGGTAAAGACCCCTACGCGCAAGCGAATTATTGAAATAAAATTAAACCATATATTAGTCCCGAAATGACCTAGTTTGTGTCGAGTGGCCGTTAAACCCCATCTCTCTCTCTCTCTTTCTCTTTATTGCCCCACCACTGAAACACACTGGTCACGAGATATCATTCGCAGAAACTTCCTGAAGACCTAATTACGTCATTTTCCCTTGGCCGAATTTGAGTATAATGCTATCTAATGTAAGTATGATTAAACCAAACTTCATTGGTTTCTTTTGCAATTTGTGTGGGATCAATCCACTTTTGAGATGAACATGCCCCGCCTATTTGTATTATTGAAAACTGTATTCTGTATTTTAACACTTTGACATTGGTATTGTGAAGCGATGGAAATTGCAAATTGTAAAACTAAGGTACGTATTTTGAACTGCTGACGAATGTATTTTGCACCCGTCATATATTACTTCTACACGAGGCCCCGCCTTTATGTGTTAAAGACGTAAATTTAAAATGTCGGAGAAAGCCATCTATATCGTTTCGATTTAAAAAGAGGGGATTTGTACCTGTATCAGGTAGGATTTTATGCTTAATTGTAGTTTGATGTGGCAGAAATGTTATAAATAACAATAATTAATCGTTGTTTTGAAGAAAAAATTGTCAATTTTGCTTATTTGAAGCCCGATGTGATTAGCGTTCAGGGTTTGCCACTTGAAACTATATAGCACCATCTCTTACCTCGAAACACGGAGGGATGAGAAATGAAATAAAGTGGAGTTTTTGAAATGCCTAGTGTTTCTGCTCCGAACTGGGCTAATGAAGACGGGCATACGCCAAACAGTGTGCTATGAGAGAAATTTTGCCTGGACAGCGGCACTACGGCCTACTCTTATATAGGATTTCAAATGTCAAGCGATCTTTTACGTGCACGCCAATGTATACACGGGACATCGGTTTTTCGTACCATCCGAACGACTAGACAGATGTCCTTGTCAGGCCCTCCTGACAAGGGGAATCACGCCGGAAAATTTGAATGAACTTTCTCGGCCAATGCAGGGATCGAACACCCGACCTCCAGGCTAGCGAACCAGCGTCTTACCCTCTTAGCCATCGTGAAACCCCCCCTCTCTTGCCCCCGCCTCGCGGAGGGTTTGTTATCTAGGGGGTGTCATACAATCAACAACGATATGGGCTTAACATGTTCATAAATTTAATTTTGTCTCATTCAAAATGTCAGGGACACCGGTACGGCGGGGCTATGTGTGGAATTCTCTCTCCCCCCCCCCCACCGACCCCTGCCAGCCAAAGTCCCGCTTTCGGTACAGTTTTGCCGGCTGTGCTTCAGCAATATATCTTTCCAAACCTTCGGGGTTGAAATGGTTCATCCAAGGGTCATTAATTTAGGAGAAATAAAATGAAATGGGATTTAACGTCCAACTGTTCTGCTCCGACTAGACGAATGAAGACAGGCATACGCCATTCAGTGTGCTGTGACCGAAAATATGCCCGGATAGTGGCTAAGATCTTTTACGTACACGTCAATGTCTACAAGACCTTATAAATGTTAGCCCCCCACCCTCAGAAAAGTAGGAAGTTAAACCCCATCATTTCATTCATTCACTGCATGGTGATAAAAATGAATGCCTTACATCAGTGGTTGGGAAACTACGGTCCACGAAGCCCTCTCATCCGGCCCACCAGACCCTTCAACTGCACCTGACAATTTATGAATAATTTTATCTCCAAATGAAATAAAAAATTGAAATTGCTTATTGTTGAAATGTTGTGCCCATACGAGCGGCTTTTGACCTTTTGACGCCAGACATTGATTAATCAATCGGAGTTGACGTTTCGAGGGGTTTACCCACAGTTCCGTGCAGAGCACGCTAAGAACACGCCGTAACAACCCGTTTCATATAACAACTAATCCAGATCCCAGTGTTGCGAAGACAAGTAAAACGAAATTTTGATTTATAAAAAACAAAACGAAATAGGATCTGTGTTTAAATCAAATCAGAAATTTTATCTTTTTATTATTTGAGAAACAATATAATGTTTTGAATAAATAGTGTTAGCGTTCAGAAAAGAATTTTAAAATTAAGGAAATTAAATTACAATCGATCAGAAGTTCTACTTTATACTTCGTTAAATTTTTCACGTTGACATACAGAAAGATTAATTTTCACAATAAATCTATTGTTTCTGGTAATGATGACCTGCTCAGGTTAAGCTGAAATTAAATTAAAATACAAGTACTATTAAATATGGGTATAAAAAGCTCAATTCTTTACCAAGCTCATTTTGAGACCAGTATATGGGTAGGAAATGAAATGGAGTTTAACGTCCTACTGTTTTGCTCCTAAACTGGGCTAATGAAGACGGACATACGCCATACAGTGTGCTATGAGGGAAAGTTTTGCCCGGGCAGCGGCGCTATGGCCTACTCTTATATCAAATTTCTATCCGAACGACTAGACAGCCCTCCGTCCTGCATCACTGACAAGGGGAAATCACGCCGGAAAATCGGGATGAACTTTCTTGGGTAGAGGGTGGGGTGACGAGTTTAACACTGATAACGTTTTGAGGGGAAGACCAACGATTTTCAAAAAGATTTCCATAAATTTTAAATATGTATTTAGAAAGAATCGTTTCTGTAACATAATCAAAAGAGTTATTGTAAGCGAGAAAATTTTAAAACCGGAAATGATGTAATTGGTTGAACACGCTCGCTGGTCCCTGAAGTAAGCGTACAGATTATAAGGAGCATGTTTCGCCGTCTATTTTATTCACGCATCGTCTTTTGGTCGTAAATCTGATTAAAGGGACTGTTTATTTGGATATCATAAAATTATGTTTTATAATGTTTAATACACAAATCCGCCGCATAAATTCTCTCATACTGAACAGTAAGCTATGTCGTTTGCTTGACAGTTTACAATTGGTAGATATTTGTCTGCTTCAATGTTTTTGTGCGCAGCATGTTACTAGTAAGCATGTGACTATACGCCGTACATCGCTCAGGGCCGAATCAATCGAATGATTGAATGGACACCATCAGTCGATTGCATTACCCTTCACGTGTGACTTTACGCCGTACATCGCTCAGGGCCGAATCAATCGAATGATTGAATGGACACCATCAGTCGATTGCATCACCCTTCACGTGTGACTTTTGACGTCATGCAGTGGAGATTGGCTAATGCGTTCTACAATTGGGGGAATGTTTCGGCGAACCGAACACACACCGCGACAATGACAATTCGGACGATTATATCAAACATGTTTGATTTGGGAGAATACAAATTCGACATCGAGACACAGGACACCCGGACTAGACGAATTTCGGCGGCGAACGATTCGACTATGGTGTCCACCGCTTTACAATATGGTGTTGGTGGATGGGCAAGGGTTATAAATAATCAGAAACACATTCGGTAAGGGATCATTTAGAATCCTCTCATCCCAACCAGTCTGATTTACAATAAGGAAACACGACTTACTTGGACTATTAAAGCATTTCGTATTGTTGACACCAACTTGACAACCATTATGACACACGCCATCTTCTATTCTACAGCCCCCTGTATTACAGTAGGAACATGTCTGTAGACACAAACCATTACATCCCCAATATCCATCTTTACAACCAGTCAAACAAACACCATCTAATTGTCGACATGAACCATTACAGGTAGGACATGATTCTTCACATAAGTCACCATAGTAACCATCTTTACATCCGGTACATTTCCCTGTTTTCCTATCACACTTATCATCCTGACAATTGGTGCTGCATGCAAACTCACACACATCACCATAGGAACCATCTTTACATCCGGTACATGTCCCTGTTCTGGCATTACATTTACCATTCTTACATCTGGTGCTACATGCAAATTCACACCTGCTACCATAAAGATCTCCCTGACAGCCATTAGAACATGATCCTATCATTTTCCCACAGATGTTGTTTGTACAATTCGCTGGACATCTAATGTTACAATTGGTACCGTAAAAACCATCAGGACAATTTTCTAAAGTAAATATCAAATTCAGAACATATATACTCTCACAGTAAAAGAAGAATAATATTTTGCTTAACCAGTTATACAATTCAAAATATATATACTCAGTGAAAGGAGGGATAATACTATGGACAAGATTTACTGCTGTAGACTTGGATGCACGGTAAAGATACACAGACAAATATCCAAGAACCTCAGCTCTTTTTAAATCTTTCACCCCTCCATGTAGTAATCCCGCGTGTCACATTGAATTCTCCTACTTTTGACTAAATAGTTATTTGAGGAATGGGGATTGGATGGCCGAGTGGTTAACACACATACGCGTTGCATCACTAGTCTGTCATTGATTCAAGTGGCGTTGTTTTGGTTCCCATCCGGCACAAATTTATATAACAATCCAGCATTATTTTCATGTATAATATAGCGATCCAAAAACACAAACGTGTTCATTTGAATTGATCCACCATTATAAAACTCACCTTTGCGCAGACCGGAGGTCACAGGTTCGTGGCCTGTGCTTGGCCAATATTCCAAATTTAGGAATGGAATGTTATCGTGAACGAAACTTCTTGCTGTACTTCAATTAGCTCAGTCGGAGCAGAACAGTAAGACGGTAAACCCCATTTCATTTCAATTATGTATGATTCGATTTTATGTAATAATTATTTATGTATGTTCAATACAAAAACTTTAGTGGTGTCAAAATTGACAGTTTAGGCAGTTAATTGAAGTACCGTAAGACTTATCGTTTACGGTCATATTCCATTCCCAGATTTGTAAGTTTCATCATGGCAGACCAATTCAAATGAATCTTGATTGTGTTTTTCTATCACATAATTCTACATGAAAATAATGTTGGATTATTATAAATTTCTGTCAGTTGTGGCACAGAATGAATCATTTCGGCGAACAAAAAAGAATCACGGTAAAACCTTGACTAAATATGCATTAAAAATATAAGTGACAGGTTGACACATAAAAAGAGTTATAGAAACAAAACATAGCTGGTTCTATGTGTCAACAAAATATTACCAGATTACACGTGATTGGAAATTTACTAATTGCATCATTTGGCTCAAGTAACCAATCATATCAGTAATTGCACAGGTTCAGGGTCATACATAGCCTAATCTGTGCGTGATTTCCATATGTCCGATAAAAGAAATCATGGCAAACCTTTAAGGCAGATTTTCATTAGATTCCGGAGGGATTACCATCTGAGTTCCTAGACCATATGATGTAGCAGTTTCTATCAGCAGACTCGCCCAGCGAGTCTGGCTGGATGAGGTTTGAGAGAATGCCTTTATTCTATCATGCATTGTACCATATGTAAGCAGCTATGATATATAAAACGTAAAAACGAACTGTTACAATGTTATTTCTGATACGACAAACGTCTTGAATAACTGAGAAAACAGTAAGAAGTAAATACACAACGTGCAGGCGAGGAAAAACACCAAGTGAAAATACTAGGCGATCACAAGGCTACTAAAGTATGTAGTAGGAAAGGATGCATGGGTCTTACGTAGGATGTGGCGACCGGATTTGGTTCCCCGCTCTCCACGTCTGACAGAAAGGCCCATGATGCTACATTTACTGTTACAGATATCTTGTTTTCACCTTTCTAGTGAGGATATACTGCTCAAATTTTTTGTAGTTTTCAAGCTACAGAAGTCAGTCGTAGGTATCGCATGAACCGTCGTAATGAACCGTACATAGGTCGTGAAGTATCGCATGAGAAACCGATTAGCAAGGTGTTTGAAATCATGTGTAATAGAGGTTATTTGTGTACGAAATGATGTGACGGTAGTTTTAACACAATTGTGTACTGTCGTATGAGAAGCCGATGAGGATAATTTTAAAATACCTGTTTAATCGTGGATATTCGTACACACAAATCACTACATAGTGACAGGTGCTTTAGACTGGGGGGGGGGGTCGTTGAATGGCCGAATGGTAAGCATGTGCGTGCTGTATCATAAGGCCTGTCATTGAGTCACAAGTGAATTAATGAAATAAAATTAACCATATGTTAGTCCCGAAATGACCTAGTTTGTGTCGAGTGGACTTTAAACCCCATTTCTATCTATCTATCTAGCTTTAGACTTGTTAGACCAGACCTGTTATTAGTATAGACCAGACCTGTTATTGGTATAGACCAGACCTGTTAATAGTATAGACCAGACCTGTTAATAGTAATATACTTACCTGTGAATATTTGTAGTTCACAAATACTCAAATATTCGCGTTGTATTGAAACAAAAACGAATCTAGCCGATAAAGATGGTACTGATGGTTGATTACATCTATTTACGGTGTATACAGATTGTGCTGTTGATGTATGGTCTTTATAACATGGTGAAGCTGATGTAAAACCTGCTTCACCACAGTGACTAGTAGAACTCAATCTAACTTCAAATCCTTTCATCCAGTTAATACCTGAGAACAATATGAATTGTATGTAACCGTAATGTGATAAAACTAAAAGAAATCTGAAACTTGTCACTTTTACTATTTGTTCAAACCCACTCATCCCTTTGATGATTTATGATCATATAATAAAATATGTTTAATAATAAATAATAAATACATCAACACAACCGAACCTTCAGTCTCATTTCGCCTCATGTAAACAAAAAATAGAGTGGAGTTTGACTTGATAGAAACGTGGAAATTAAACTATGAGTATGGTACGTTCACTGCATGTGACCTAAACACAGTGTAAAGACTTATAAGGAAAACAAAATCTAATTTTGTTTCTGACAGAATTCAGGAACATAAAGGTGATATCGTTTTAATGAGACACATGCCTTTCTATTGAGTGCCATTTGCACTATCACTCAATGTGCGTCCATATCCAAAAACAGCAATGTAAAAACTAAGTTGATTAAAAGAATATCGAACTAGATATATTGAATGTGACTGTCCCCGTTTAGTTATAATCTTACGTACCATCATCTGCTCTGTTAAATATCTTCACACTACTGATATCAAAACTCTGTTTTAGATCGACACACCACCAGTTGTAGTTTATGTGGTTTTGAGTAATCGCACAACTTCCACCAGAATAATATTGATTATTATTACCATCCACAGCTCTAGATGAAACGTCACCAGCATACGTTGAACTTTGCCATGTTGGTTTATTAAGAGCCACATTAAAGGATCCTAAAAAATATGAAGACATTCATGCCATTGTAAATTTCAATAGTTATTTTACGTCCACGTCAATGTGTACACGTGTTGACCTCGTGTTTATACACCAACACGTAATTTGCTGAAAAGCGTGTCAACGCAAAAGGCGCAATGGTTTTTAACAGAGTCTTTTCAAATTTGTCATGAAAGAATTAACATTCAGCATTCTGCAACGTTCCATTCCAGAAATATCCCTCACTGCCTGAAACTTTGTGAAGGACATATTATAGGCTACAGTATTTCCAGTTTTTGTTTTTAAAATAAAATTGGCGTGTGGCATTTGGGCTATTAAATGATGTATCCTATCGATATTCACCATTCTGCGACCTGCCGTAAAGGAGTTGGCGAAAACCTTCTGAATGCAATCAATCGCGGCACCAGTTTTAGGATGTTCGATGACTGTCCAAGACGTGATCGATTGGTTTAAATCTATTTGGAATTTAACTTGTGGTAATGGAATGGGAGTTCGGATTTTGTATACTCTCACAGTACAGAACAGCAGTAAAACGCGTTTGCGGCCGTCTAGAGAATGTTCAAAATTGTCTTGGTGACGACCCACATCCCCCCTGAACCACCAGTCAGATTCTAATGAGTATCCTTTGGGGGAGGGGGAAGGGAGCTGGGGGCATTTCAGTTTTAATTCTATGTATTATCTGTGATACATATTTTTATTTTTTTTTATATAAATATATTTATGTGCATGATCACCATATGTTTGACTCAACATAGCTCGACACGAACTAACTTGCCATAAAGATCCATTTCATTTCATTTTATATCAAATATGCAAGGAAATTTACTCAGTTTTGTCATATTTCCAATCGCTTATTGCTATTAAAGGATTATGCAAGGAACATAACTAGAATTGCATGATAAATGGGCTTGCTTATCAACGTATCATCCGCCCTTGTTCGCATAGATGATAATTCGAAAGGGTTATTAGAGGACGAACCTTATCGATAGTCGATCAGCGTTTCAGATGTACATCTCCGTCTTTAAAAACCTTGTGAAGATAACAAAGTCTACAGTCTTTAATGGATTTATTTCAAATTTGGTGTGATGTGGCCATGAGAGGACGAACCCTATCGATTTTCTACGTTCTGTGACTTTTCAATCCAGGTTATATCCCCTTTGCTGAAAACTCTTTCAATGCCATAGATGCAACAATTTTTAACACATTTTTTCAAGATCAGATGTCTTGAAAGCATCCCTGATGTGATTTTGTCAAGAAAAAAGTTGTCCTATCGGACAAGCTGCTGCGTGGCGTTCTTTCATGTCCCATTAGAACGAAAGGTACATTCACAGAAACTACCCCTGGGAGTGAACATTCCCCCGCCGTGCATAATATCTAGAACTGGGATCACATGGAGAAGATAGCATTGCTCTGGACTACGACAATGGTCCGTGTTCAGAAAGTGAGCACCATTCTCAGAAACTATATTACCATATTCCAAACCGAATAACCCCTTCTGAAATGAGATTTAACGTCCGACTGTTCTGCTCCGAACTTTGCTAATGAAGACGGGCATACGCCATACAGTTGCTATGAAGGAAATTTTGCCCGGACAGCGGCACTACGGCCTACTCTTACATCGATGGACCTTTTACGTGCACGCCAATGTGTACACGGACCTCGTTTCTTCGCCCCACACGAACGACTAGACAGCTGTTCTTGTCATTCCTGCATCACTGACAAGGGGGAACCACGACTACAAATCTGGATGAACTTTCTCGGCCAGTGCAGGGATGAAAACCCCTTCTACTAAAATGTTCATCAATAAAGCATACACGAGGTATAATATATAAAACTTACCCAATACAAAATAAACATAATTATACTAAAAACATAATGAGGTATTAAATATATAAAACTTACCTAATATACAATAAATATGACTGGATATAAGCAGACAGATAAATACTCTATCTATAGTCAACATTTTATCTATAAAAATGTTCTTCTTGTCGACCAATTCTCCTCTAAGATTCACTCACGACCTATTTTATTTACTATACCTCGAACTATTATACTGAGCACACTCCCACAAAAACATACAAGAAAAATCTTATGTGCCCTTAAGCCGAGTTCAAACGTTTGCCACGCACCCTCGTCCACCCTACTTGGTTTTCAAATTGTCTATCCATTAACTTTTATTTTACCTTTTATTTTGAATCAATACATGGAATTGATCAAACGGTTTCTCTGCAGCTTGTGTCCATGGTGACCACAGTTCTGATCGTCGGTACTATTTTAACCATCTCTATTATAAATCCCAAATGACTGGTGCTTGGGACACTGTTGGAAAACAGCAAACAAACATTTCCCCGTGTGTACAGAACTTAATAAACAAACTCTGACCTATTAATCCGAATAATATGAATTTGAATGTGTTTTTATTATTCAAGTCAATCTATTATAAACAGATAACAACTGGCTCAAACCGGACGAATCTTTTAAAGCATCGAGTCATACTGAATATTCTTCAATGCATATTAAGCAGCATTACTATTCAAATCATTTTATTACAAACTTTTGCTGCTTATTATAAATCAACAGGACGTCAACCAGGATCATACTGTTATATCATTGAGTCATGCTGAATATTCTTCAATAAATATTAACCTAGATTGCCAATGGTGTATAATATAGCAATAATATTCAGGACCGTATTCAAATTATGTTATTGCAAACTCAAACTTTACCTTACCGAGTTTTACTCGTTTTAGTACAAATACTATTATCTGAGAGATTTGCTGGTTCCCCATTACTGTGAAATACACGGTAGTTGAATTATACAAATTAAAAACTAAGTTAAAGATACATTCCCACGTACCAACTAATTACTAAATACCACCACATACTTTCCACATATTATTAACTATTTACTACAAAATACCACCACGTACTTCCTCATTACTGTGAAAAACTCAATGGTTGAATTATACAAATTATAAACTAAGTTAAAGATATATTCCCGCATACCAACTAATTACTAAATACCACTAAATACCTCCCACATATTATTAACTAAATACAATAAAATACTAACACATATATACTGAGCGCCATGGAAAACGCATCACTTTTTTTCCCAAATATTTTAATATTTAATTACTTGGTGGTTTTGTATGTATAATATTATGCAATACTATGAACTATTGTTTCACACAATGCTCCCAAACGCAAAAAAAAAAAAATCGGCTCGTGTGCACAAAAAAATTGCACGAGATGCACATGAAAAACCCAATATTCACGTGCAGCATTGTATGTGCGCCCTTTAAATGCATGTTTTCAACTTAATGTGCAGTACATGAACTGTGAAACGTCAATCTGTCGTAATTTGTTGTTGGACGTGTGAAGGAATCGAGCTAGAGATGCCGAGACTTACTGAAAATCAACGGAATGAAGCCATGGGAATGCCCGGGGCTGGCATGTCTACACGTGCTATTGCCAGACACTTCAATTGTCATCAGTCCACTATTGTAAGGTTGGTGGAACGTGTTCGAGTTACTGGATCAACACGTGATCGTCAACGTCCTGGACTCGAACAGGTGCAGCAGTCGTCGGAAGACAAGGACCAGTAAGTGCCAACACCGTAAGACGTCGTCTAAGAGAAGTAGTACTCCGTGCACGACGACTTTATGTTGGAGCTATCCTCAGGGATCATCACCGTCAGCGACGTTTGATATGGGCTCAAGGACACCAGACATGGAGAAGAGTAGACTGACAAAGTTTGCTCTTCAGTGATGAGAGTCGCTTTCATCTTTATCACGCTAATGGCCGTCAACGTGTGTGGGGACGTCTTGGGGAACGTCTTGCAGACTGCTACGTCTTTGAAACGAATCGATTAGGTGGGGGAAGTGTAATGGTGCGGGGAGGCTTCACATTTCATCACCGGACCGCCCTTACACATTTGCAGGGGTCGCGTTAATGCTGTAGCCTACCGTGATGATGTCTTGCAACCAATTGTTGTTCCGATGTTTCGAGCGCACCCACAACTCCAGCACTTAAAACAGGATAATGCACGTCCGCATACCGCCCGTTTTAGTATGAACTACCTGGCTGCTAACAACATCAATGTCTTGGACTGGCCAGCCATGTCTCCGGACATGGCACCGATAGAACATGTCTGGGATGAGATTGGACGCCGTCTGTATCGGAGACCACACATGCACACCATTGCTGCTTTGGAAGCTGCTCTTGTCCAAGAATGGAACAATTTGCCCCGGGCCTTCTTTCAAACATTGGTAAATTCCATGCGACGTCGCTGCACAGCGTGCGTAAGAGCCCGTGGAGGACACACGCGCTACTGACATCTGTGTCGTACTTTTAAAGGTTTCGGAGTTATGATCCCCGAGCGAAGCCGGTCTGTTCGGGGTTGACAGCTACACTAGGTCTGCCCCGAGTCTGAAATTTAGGGTATAGGGGTATAGGGGTAGCTCGGACCGGGGAGTAACATAGGCCAGGTGGCGTGATTCTACCACTTCTGGTTTCGGAGTTATGACCCCCGAGCGAAGTCTGTCTGTTCGGGGTTGGCGGCTTCATCTGCCCCGAATCTGAAATTTGGGGTATAGGGGTAGCTCGGACCGGGGAGTAACATAGACCAGGTGGCGTTAGTCTATCACTTCCGGTTTCGGAGTTATGACCCCCGAGCGATGCCGGTCTGTTCGGGGTTGGCGGCTACACTAGGTCTGCCCCGAGTCTGAAATTTGGGGTATAGGGGTAGTTCGGACCGGGGAGTAACATAGGCCGGGTGGCGTTAGTCTACCACTTTCGGTTTCGGAGTTATGACCCCCGAGCGAAATCTGTCTGTTCGGGGTTGGCGGCTACACTAGGTCTGCCCCGAGTCTGAAATTTGGGGGTAGCTCGGACCGGGGAGTAACATAGGCCAGGTGGCGTTAGTCTACCACTTCCGGTTTCGGAGTTATGACCCCGAGCGAAGCCGGGTTGGCGGCTACACTAGGTCTGCCCCGAGTATGAAATTTGGGGTATAGGGGTAGCTCGGACCGGGAAGTAACATAGGCCAGGTGGCGTTAGTCTACCACTTCTGGTTTCGGAGTTTTGACCCCCGAGCGAAGCCGGGTATCCTGCTAGTATACAATAAACATGACTGGATATAAACAGACAGATTAATACTCTATCTATAGTCAACATTTTATCTATAAACATTGTACCAACTATAATAATGTTCTTCTTGTCGACCAATTCTCCTCTACTATGGCCGACACCTAATAGATAATGATTTATTATATATATACAACTATAATAATGTTGTCTGTATCAAGGTCAACAGGACGCCACGCCGGACGCATCTTTCATGTCATTGAGTCATATTGAACAACTACTTTTTGTTTCACCAACAGATCAAGAGAATGTCAACCAGGAAGATACTTTTATATCATTAAGTCAATAAATATTAACCTAGATTACTATTGGTATATGATATAATTACAATACAAATTAACCTAGATTACTATTGGTGTAAAATATAATTACAATACTTATTAACCTAGATTACTATTGGTGTATAATATATAATATAATAGTGTATAATGACAATAAATATTAGCCTAGATTACTATTGGTGTATAATATAATTACAATACTTATTAATCTAGATTTAATTGGCAGTCAATGAAGGTCTTTGGGTGTTGGTGTGATGTGCAAGTTCCTGTTTAGTCGTCTGGTGATTCGAGCTGCAGTAAATTGAACGGTTTGAAGTTTTGATTTCAGTTTGTGGGATATTCCAGATAATGGAGAGTTCTGAATCGATGTAGACACCCAGGTTTTTAACACCCAGATTTTTAACTTTGTTGGCTGGTTTAATTTCTGAGTCAACTATTTTCAAAGTTGGTGTATCTGATTTTGGTAATGAGTGTTTTGATCCCATCATGATAGATTCAGTTTTATCATCATTTAATTTCAATATATTGGTGGACATCAAGCTTGAAACGATTGGTCAAAGTCACTGGGATAAAAATGTCGGCATAAGAATGATGTAATAGGCTGTATTGGCCGATGAAGATAAGATAGACTTGTTGTGTAAAGAATAAGCAGAAGAGGTCCGAGTAACGAGCCTTGGGAAACTACCCAGTTTAATTCAACTGTATCTGACTTAGCATCTGCAAGCTCCATGAATACCTTATTGGATCTCGAGAGTCTTTAACATAAGGTTATAGTCAAACGTATCAAAGGCTGCAGATAAATCCAGTAACACCAGAGAAACCACTTTGCCGCAAATCTACAGCACAACGTATATCACGAACTATCCTAAGTAATGCTGCTTCTCTACTATGATTTTTTCGGTACGCAGACTGAAGTGTATCAAACAGAGAATTAAAAGGTAAATGTTCCCGAAGTCTAAGGTTAACAGCCTTCTCCAATATATTCGAATCTAAATTGTCTTTCTTCAGCTGGGGTCGAACAACTGCTTGTTTGAAAATGCCAGGAAAGATTCCAGTTTTTATACTACCCAGTATCACCACATACTATCCCATTAATAATAAAATAACAATATCTCCCCATTATCACCCAATACTACAAAATACAACCCCATACTAGTAGTGAGTCGGACGAGCGGCTTTTGACCCTAGGACGTCAGACATTGATTAATCAATCAGCGTTGACGTTTCTAGTGGTTTATCCACAGTTCCGCGCATCAAACGCCAAGAACTCGCCATAAAAGGTCGTTTCATTGGCTAATTTCACACTTCAACCAGGACTCCGGTAATATAACAACTCTTCAAGATCCTAGTGTAGTAATGACAAATAAAAGAAAATTGTGAACTATAAAAAGCTTTAGGAAATAGGACCTTTTGTGGCTTTTTTTTCTCTTTCTCTTTTTTCTTCTTGGCTCCCGACTTGTGGTGGAATGGTCGAACGGATAACAAGCTTCTCCCGGAAATATTACTGACAAATCACGCCATTATTGGTCGCAAAAAGGTTAGCAATTGCCAAAAAGGCGAAAAACGTTAAAACTGAAATGAAATGGGGTTTAATGTCCTACTGTTTTGCTCCGAACTGGGCTAATGAAGACGGAAATGTTAAAACAAAAGTAAAAGGTTCGTGCTCTGCTTCGTTTGTAATCATCGGATACAAAGTTTGATTTTAGTAGCCTAGAGTGTCCTCTTTCAGAATCTGCCGGGTGAACCTCGGTCACCCTTGAGCGTATGGAGGAATTCAAGATGGCGTCCAAGACTGCCGCCATATCAAATAATAATCCCTTATAGCTCCCATAGTATTTATTCTAGGATGCTTATTTTGGTGTCTAACCGTATGTTCTGGGACAAGTTTTTTTTTTTTTAAATTTATTCCAACATAATATAAAGACATTACTCGGAATATCTCTTGGCCCATTTATGCATGGAGTTCATGGCCAAGTGTAGTACACCCCCGAGGCAAAAAATGCCCAGCAGGACCCTCAGAAACAAACCAATTCAAATTAAGGTAATTAAAACACAATCGACCAGAAATTCTAATTGATATATTTCATATAAAAGTTAAATTTTACATTAATATACAGAAGTATGTATTTTCACAATAAATCAATTGCTTCATACTATTGATGCTATTCTTTTCACCTCCCTCGTGTTTAGGTAATGTTTTGCTCAGATTGAGCTCCACAAGCTGAAAACAAAACACAAAAAATAAGGATATAAAACCTACAGTAATATTTTACCAAGGATTGAATAATATTAAATAAGGATATAAAACAGCAATACTTTATCAAGGGTTGAATAAGGACCGAAGCTACCAGCATAAACCTCATTAATACCGAAACCAATGTCATTATCTCTGTGTTTATATCACCGTAGGTGGTGCTGGTGGGTTATTATTAACATGTAACTCTATAATGTAACAAAATGGGTGGTGGCAGGGGGGGGGGGTATTAATAGTTACTACAAAAGGGAAGTTCAGGGACCTTAGTCAATCATAATCATTGTTGATAAGAGACCATTTAGACCCCCCGCCCCACACTTTCTATCCCGTCTGGTTTACAATGATTAGGAAACACGACTTACTTATGTTATTCAAGCATTTCGGATTGTTGATACCAACTTTACAACCATTATGACATAAGCCATCTTCTATTCTACAGCCTGCTGTATTACAGTAGGAACATTTCTGTAGACACAAACCATTACATCCCCAATATCCATCTTTACAACCAGTCAAACAAACACCATCTAATTGTCGACATGGACCATTACAGGTAGAACATGATTCTTCACACATGTCACCATAGTAACCATTTTTACATCCGGTACATTTCCCTGTTCTGGCATTACATTTACCATTCTTACATCTGGTGTTGCATGTAGACTCACACATATCACCATAGAAACCATCTTTACATCCGGTACATTTCCCTGTTTTCCAATCACACTTATCCTCCTGACAATTGGTGTTGCATGTAGACTCACAGAATTCACCATACGAACCATCTTTACATCCGGTACATGTCCCTGTTTTGGCATTACATTTACCATTCTTACATCTGGTGCTACATGAATATTCACACCTGCTACCATAATGATCTCCCTGACAACCATTAGAACATGATCCTATCATTTTCCCCACATACGTCGTTTGTACAATTCGCCGGACATCTAAAGTTACAATTGGTACCGTAAAATCCATCAGGACAATTTTCTAAAGTAAATATAAAATTCAGAACATATAAAAGAAGAATAATATACTGTTTAGTCTTGGCAATCAGGATGTACGGCTGTAGACTTTGATTCACGGTAAAGATATACAGAAACAAATGAACAGATATCCAAGATCCTCCCTGCGACATCCTTTAACCACCTTAGCTAATTTTAAATCTTTCTCTCCTCCAAGTAGTAATCCTACTTTTGACCAAATAGTTATTGGATGGCCGAGTGGTTAACACACATGAGCGTTGCATCATAAGTCTGTCATTAATTTCATGTATAAATTAGCGATCCAAAAACACAAACGTGTTCATTTGAATTGATTCACCATTATGAAACTCACGTTTGCGCAGACCGGAGGTCACAGGTTCGTGGCCTGTGCTTAGCCAATATTCCAAATTTAGGAATGGAATGTTATCGTGAACGAAACTTCTTGCTGTACTTCAATTAGCTCAGTCGGAGCAGAACAGTAAGGCGCTAAACCCCATTTCATTTCAATTATGTATGATTCGATTTTATGTAATAATTATTTATGTATGTTCAATACAAAAACTTTAGTGGTGTCAAAATTGACAGTTTAGGCAGTTAATTGAAGTACCGTAAGACTTATCGTTTACGGTAATATTCCATTCCCAGATTTGTAAGTTTCATCATGGCAGACCAATTCAAATGAATCTTGATTGTGTTTTTCTATCACATAATTCTACATGAAAATAATGTTGGATTATTATAAATTTCTGTCAGCTGTGGCACAGAATGATTCATTTCGGCGAACAAAAAAGAATCACGGTAAAACCTTGACTAAATATGCATTAAAAATATAAGTGACAGGTTGACACATAAAAAGAGTTATAGAAACAAAACATAGCTGGTTCTATGTGTCAACAAAATATTACCAGATTACACGTGATTGGAAATTTACTAATTGCATCATTTGGCTCAAGTAACCAATCATATCAGTAATTGCACAGGTTCAGGGTCATACATAGCCTAATCTGTGCGTGATTTCCATATGTCCGATAAAAGAAATCATGGCAAACCTTTAAGGCAGATTTTCATTAGATTCCGGAGGGATTACCATCTGAGTTCCTAGACCATATGATGTAGCAGTTTCTATCAGCAGACTCGCCCAGCGAGTCTGGCTGGATGAGGTTTGAGAGAATGCCTTTATTCTATCATGCATTGTACCATATGTAAGCAGCTATGATATATAAAACGTAAAAACGAACTGTTACAATGTTATTTCTGATACGACAAACGTCTTGAATAACTGAGAAAACAGTAAGAAGTAAATACACAACGTGCAGGCGAGGAAAAACACCAAGTGAAAATACTAGGCGATCACAAGGCTACTAAAGTATGTAGTAGGAAAGGATGCATGGGTCTTACGTAGGATGTGGCGACCGGATTTGGTTCCCCGCTCTCCACGTCTGACAGAAAGGCCCATGATGCTACATTTACTGTTACAGATATCTTGTTTTCACCTTTCTAGTGAGGATATACTGCTCAAATTTTTGTAGTTTTCAAGCTACAGAAGTCAGTCGTAGGTATCGCATGAACCGTCGTAATGAACCGTACATAGGTCGTGAAGTATCGCATGAGAAACCGATTAGCAAGGTGTTTGAAATCATGTGTAATAGAGGTTATTTGTGTACGAAATGATGTGACGGTAGTTTTAACACAATTGTGTACTGTCGTATGAGAAGCCGATGAGGATAATTTTAAAATACCTGTTTAATCGTGGATATTCGTACACACAAATCACTACATAGTGACAGGTGCTTTAGACTGGGGGGGGGGGCGTTGAATGGCCGAATGGTAAGCATGTGCGTGCTGTATCATAAGGCCTGTCATTGAGTCACAAGTGAATTAATGAAATAAAATTAACCATATGTTAGTCCCGAAATGACCTAGTTTGTGTCGAGTGGACTTTAAACCCCATTTCTATCTATCTATCTAGCTTTAGACTTGTTAGACCAGACCTGTTATTAGTATAGACCAGACCTGTTATTAGTATAGACCAGACCTGTTAATAGTAATATACTTACCTGTGAATATTTGTAGTTCACAAATACTCAAATATTCGCGTTGTATTGAAACAAAAACGAATCTAGCCGATAAAGATGGTACTGATGGTTGATTACATCTATTTACGGTGTATACAGATTGTGCTGTTGATGTATGGTCTTTATAACATGGTGAAGCTGATGTAAAACCTGCTTCACCACAGTGACTAGTAGAACTCAATCTAACTTCAAATCCTTTCATCCAGTTAATACCTGAGAACAATATGAATTGTATGTAACCGTAATGTGATAAAACTAAAAGAAATCTGAAACTTGTCACTTTTACTATCTGTTCAAACCCACTCATCCCTTTGATGATTTATGATCATATAATAAAATATGTTTAATAATAAATAATAAATACATCAACACAACCGAACCTTCAGTCTCATTTCGCCTCATGTAAACAAAAAATAGAGTGGAGTTTGACTTGATAGAAACGTGGAAATTAAACTATGAGTATGGTACGTTCACTGCATGTGACCTAAACACAGTGTAAAGACTTATAAGGAAAACAAAATCTAATTTTGTTTCTGACAGAATTCAGGAACATAAAGGTGATATCGTTTTAATGAGACACATGCCTTTCTATTGAGTGCCATTTGCACTATCACTCAATGTGCGTCCATATCCAAAAACAGCAATGTAAAAACTAAGTTGATTAAAAGAATATCGAACTAGATATATTGAATGTGACTGTCCCCGTTTAGTTATAATCTTACGTACCATCATCTGCTCTGTTAAATATCTTCACACTACTGATATCAAAACTCTGTTTTAGATCGACACACCACCAGTTGTAGTTTATGTGGTTTTGAGTAATCGAACAACTTCCACCAGACCAAACCTGATTAGTATTACCATCCACAGCTTTAGATGAAAGGTAATCCCTGAATGTTGAACTTTGCCATGTTGGTTTATTAAGAGCCACATTAAAGGAGCCTAAAAAAATATGAAGACATTCATGCCATTGTAAATTGCAATACTCATTTTACGTCCACGTCAATGTGTACACGTGTTGACCTCGTGTTTATACACCAACACGTAATTTGCTGAAAAGCGTGTCAACGCAAAAGGCGCAATGGTTTTTAACAGAGTCTTTTTAAATTTGTCATGAAAGAATTAACATTCAGCATTCTGCAACGTTCCATTCCAGAAATATCCCTCACTGCCTGAAACTTTGTGAAGGACATATTATAGGCTACAGTATTTCCAGTTTTTGTTTTTAAAATAAAATTGGCGTGTGGCATTTGGGCTATTAAATGATGTATCCTATCGATATTCACCATTCTGCGACCTGCCGTAAAGGAGTTGGCGAAAACCTTCTGAATGCAATCAATCGCGGCACCAGTTTTAGCATGCTCGATGACTGTCCAAGACGTGATCGATTGGTTTAAATCTATTTGTAATTTAACTTGTGGTAATGGAATGGGAGTTCGGATTTTGTATACTCTCACAGTCCAGAACAGCAGTAAAACGCGTTTGCGGCCGTCTATAGAATGTTCAAAATTGTCTTGGTGACAACCCACATCCCCCCTGAACCACCAGTCAGATTCTAATGAGTATCCTTTGGGGAAGGGAGCTGGGGGCATTTCAGTTTTAATTCTATGTATTATCTGTGATACATATTTTTATTTTTTTTTATATAAATATATTTATGTGCATGATCACCATATGTTTGACTCAACATAGCCCGACACGGGCTAACTTGCCATAAACATCCATTTCATTTCATTTAATATCAAATATGCAAGGAAATTTACTCGATTTTGTCATATTTCCAATCGCTTATTGCTAGTAAAGGATTATGCAAGGAACGTAACTAGAATTGTATGATAAATGGGCTTGCTTATCAACGTATCATCCGCCCTTGTTCGCATAGATGATATTCGAAAGGGTTATTAGATTACGAACCTTATCGATAGTCGATCAGCGTTTCAGATTTACACCCCCGTCTTTAAAAACCTGAACATAATAAAGTCTACAGTCTTCAATGGATTTATTTCAAATTTGGTGTGATGTGGCCATAAGAGGACGAACTCTATCGAATTCTAAGTTCTGTGACTTTTCATTCCAGGTTATGTCACCTTTGCTGAAAACGGTTTCAGTGCCATGGGTGCAACAGTTCTAACATATTTTTTTAAGCTTGTACATACGACAGATATCATTTTCTTGATGACACCCCTGATCAAATTTGGTCAACAAATAAGTTGTCCTGTCGGATAAGCTGCTGCGTGGCGTTCTATCTTGTCCCATTAGAAGGAAAGGCACATTCACAGAAACCAGACCGCAGTAAGCATTCGCCCGTCGTGCACAATATTCATCATATGTAGAGACGGGAAATAACTGGGATTACGTAAAGAAATAGCTGGAGAAGATAGCATTGTTCTGGACAACGACACTGGTCCTTGTTCAGAAAGTAAGCAGCATTCTCAGAAACTATATTAGCATATCCCAAACCGAATAAACCCAGTACTACAATGTCCATCAATAAAGCATACAACATGTATTAAATATATAAAACTTACCTAATATACAATCAATATGATTGAACATAAGAAGACAGATTAATACTCTATCTATAGTCAACATTTTATCTATAAACATTGTACCAACTATAATAATAATAATAATAACACTTACCCAATACAAAATATACATAACTGAATATAAGCAGACAGATTAATACTCTATCTATAGTCAACATTTTATCTATAAACATTATACTATCTATAATGATGTTCTTTTTGTCGACCAATTCTCCTGTAGTAAGATGCACATACAACCTATTTTATATACTATACCCGAACTATTATACCAGCGTGTTCACTGAGCACATCAATACCCCGGACAACGTACAAGATAAATCTTATTTACCTTTAAGCCCGGTTCAAACGTTTGCACGCACCCTTGTTAAACCTACTTTTTTTCCAATTTTCTATCCATTACTTCTATTTTATCTTTTATTTTGAGACAAGACACGTGTTCTAATATCGATTTGGAATTAGTGAACAGCTTTCTTTGCAGCTTGTGTACAGGGTCACGACATGATACCGGACATGGGCCATGGCATGATAAACAAAAGCTATTTACGCACTCGTTAGTACAATTAATTCTGATCGACAGAACAATTTAACAATCTCTATTATAAATCCCAAGGGGGTTGGATGGCCGAATGGTTAACACGCGCGCGCTGTATCATACGGTCTGTCATTGAGTCAACTGGCGGAGTTTCGATTCCCTGGTTAAACGTGACAAGGTGCAGGGTCGCCTTTCCAACCTCGTGGGGTTTCTCCGGGTCCTCCGATTTCCTCACACTACTAAAGACCCCTACGCGAAAGCGATTTATTGAAATAAAATTAAACCATAAATGTTAGTCCCGAAATGACCTAGTTTGTGTCGAGTGGACGTTAAACCCCATCTCTCTCTCTCTCTCTCTCTCTCTCTCTATCTCTCTCTAAATCCCAAATTCCCTGTGCTTGGTAGCGCAAACAAGCCAACAAAGTGTTGGGACACTGTTGACAAATAGCAAACAAACATTTCCTCGTGTGTACAGAACATAACAACCAAACTCGGGCCTTTTATTCCAAATGATATGCATTTGAATGTGTTTTTATTATTCAAGCTAAACTATTATATAAAGATTACAGCGATTCGAACAACTACAGTTTTGTTTAACATCTAGGGCAACAGGACGTCAAACCAAGACGCATCTTTTATATCACTGAGTCATACTGAATATTCTTCAATAAATATTAACCTAGATTACTATTGGTGTATAATATATAATATAATGACAATAATATTTTACGTCAGGGGCGCCGGAACGGTGGGGCTTTAGGTGCAAATGTCCTCTTTCCAACAAAACCGTCGCTCCCTTTACAGTTTTGCCGGCTGTATTTGGGCAATATATTTTTTCAATGGGTCCCAACGGGTTCCTAATTCAGAAGGGGTGAGAAATGGGGTTTCGCGTCAATTCGACACAAACTAGGTCATTTCGGGACTAACATGTAGAGGTCTTTAGAAGTGAGAGAAAGTCGGACGACCCAGAGAAAACCTACGAGGTCGGACATGCGATCCTACTCCTTGTCACGTACAGGCGGGAAATCGAAACCATGCCATTTGACTCAATGACAGACATTATTACACTGAAAAAAAACTTGTGTTGAAACAACACAAACTTGTGTTGTTTTCAACACAAGTTAGGTGTCTCTATTTAATAACACAAACGTGTGTTGAAACAACACAAGACTTGTGTTAAATGTTGAAACAACACAAGACTTGTGTTAAAATTTACCAAACAACACAAACTTGTGTGAAATTCTACACAATACTTGTGTTGAAACTTGTGTTGAAATTTCTGAAACTTGTGTTGAAATTTCTGAAACTTGTGTTGAAATTTCTGAAACTTGTGTGGTTTCATAAAAACTTGTGTATAACCACCAACAAAAACTTGTGTTTTATTTTCCCTCAATTTAGCAATCTTTCCCATGCAGCCCCCACCCCTTTTGCTCTGTTTAACCTGTAAAGTTTGATAAATGAGGTAACAATTTTATTTGTTAAATTATCATTTATTCATAAAATGATAGGAAAAAGTAAATTAACACCACCAAATCAAAACTAAATAGACAATCATTTGAAATGTTAACAGAAAAAACAGAGATATAATTCTAATACTAATAAAGTTTTTGTTATACTTTGCCCCCCCCCCCCCCCCAACACCACATCACAAAATACAAAATAGCTATTTAATTTTTTCTTTACCCGAAAACAAGAACTGAGAAAAGAAAGATCCCTACCCATACCCCAAAAATATATAATTCAAATATATCTAAATTTAATAACATCCAAACCAAGACCTAATTAGATTAATTATGCACTAAATTGAAATACTTTCAGAAACTGAAAGGTGCTACAAAGTCATATTACAAGTGATTTGTGAGGCATCTGGAAATAACTAGCATACACAGAAAACTAACAAAAGAAAAATGCACTATTTTGCAGGAGTAATAAAATGATGTAGAACCTTTTCCTCATTAAAAAAAACAACAAACAAAATGAATATTTTGTACATAAAAGGAGCAAAGCATCAAGATTACAGGATTGAAAAATAAAAAAATATCAGAGAAAATCGGAAACATTAAATAATATGTACAAAATATATATAAATAATCACAAGTCAAAAGCAAGGAGGAGTCACTGTGGTTCAGTGAGTATAAGGCATTGGCCAAGAAATTTCAACTGGATTTTCCGACATAGTTCCCACACGTTAGTAGTGTAGGACATGGCAAGGGATAATTGGGTATAAGCCCAGAATTGAAACTACCCCCACTGCGTTTACTTTAAAGAACCCTTGACAATTGAATTATCTGACTCAATGACAGACCTTCTGATCCAATGTGCGTGTGTTAACCATTCGGCCCTCCTGGGTTCCCTTTAAACAACCCTTGACAGTTGAAATATTTGATATAAGAGTAGGTTGTAGGGCAGAATCACCATAATAACACAGAAAAGTAGGATCTTAAACCCTATTTCATTTCATAAGCAAGGGAAAGTCACCTTAATGTAGGTCAAGGTTTTTTGTAATTCTGGGTATATTTGATCTACATTTGGTTTCTAGATTATGCCTATTAAATACTTTATAATTTCCGACCAAATTCTAAGTGATTAATATGTCACTTTACATTCTATATTATTCATAAATTTCTGTAGAGAATTAAAATCTAATTGTGTTTGGGAAGAATATTTAACAGTAAAAACAAAAAATAAATATTCAAAAATTGGGTCAAATGCATTCTTTTCCAGAATTATAAAATATATTGGTGCTTGGGATCTCTTGTTGTTATCATACATCAAATAATCTTCCAGCCTAAAAAATAAAAAGTAGGCAATAAGAATACTTTCTTACTATTTATGGTTCACAATGTTTAAATAAACAATTTATTTTGCCACATCAAGACTGAGTCTCTATTTTGTTTCATCTTTGGGTAACACTTATTGTGTCTTGTCCAGTAACAGACCCAGGCAGATTATTATATTTAATTTCCATCGACAACAAATTGGATATTACCTATAAAATCTATTTGAAAAGTAAAATATTGTCCATCATTTTTATACTGCTATTTACTGTAAAAATACACATAGGGTCTATCACAACTTGAAGAAAATCAATGGATGTGATTGTCAAAAATCAAGAATGCCACGACTTGAATAGGAGAGTCCTAGGCATTGCCCCAAGAAGAATAACTAGATTACCAAGCAAGTGTATAGAACTAGTTGATGATAAAAAATACAAATATGTATGGTACTTACATTTTACCTGATTATCAAGCTCTGTTAGAAAAAGTTTCCATAATATGAATAGCCATTTCCAACTGTCTTGATCTTTCTGATGTAGTTAACTGAGAAAAAAAAATACTATGTATTAGTTGACTTAAATCGACTCGACAGTTAAAAGATGAAAGTTTTAATTTAATTACATTGTATGGTAATGTGTTGGTTTGCTTTGTCACAGATGAGACAAAATGAAAAAAATGAAATGGGGTTCGGCATCCTACTGTTCAGCTCCGACTGGGCTAATGAGGTTGGGCATATGCCATACAGTGTGCTACGAGAGAAATTTTGCCGGGTACCGTGACCTTAAGGCCTTCTCTTGTATCAAATTCTAACTGCCAGGGGATCTTTTACATGCACGCCAATGTGTACACGGGACCACGTTTTTTTGTTCAATCTGAACGACTAGACAGCTGTCCTTGTAAGGCCCTCCGTTCTGCATTGTCTTACTGCAAACCCGTGTCTAACCCACTTGGTCACCGTGGGTCCCCACAGATGAGATAGTCATATCTACATGTATCTGGACATAAGTAAGATTCTGTCTGTGCACATACATGTACGTTCACAGTTTTACTATACTAAACTGAATTTTAATTTTCAAAATATTAAAATGAAATCGAGGTTTATGTCACATCAGCTCCAACCGGGCTATATTGTGCCAAACACATTATGGTGAGATTCCAAAATACCACAACAACAATCTTTTCTATTAGAATTGAACACTCACCCTCAAAAAACACCTATGAAAAATCATAGGTGCTCAAATCACCATTTCTTCAGCTCTTTCTTTTCCCATATTTGGGTTTTTTGACTTATTTTATTATATGATCTTTGATTTGCTATGGCATCTAATATGGAAACTGAAACATTGGAATATGTGACATGTAATTAACGTTTAAGATACCTTACCATATACAAACTGTGTGATATCTAAAACCATTTGAATCCCGAATATCTTACCCAAGCCGTGAAAATCTGTTTTAATAACCCTTGTTTGTCATGTGACTGGACTGTCACAGTAATTAGAAGAGAGCCATGTGGCTTAGTGTGTAAGGCACTGGCTTGCTACCCGGGAGGTTGCGGGTTCGCTCCCAGTGTTGACCAAGAAAGCTCATTTGGATTTTTCAGAATGGATTCTCTGTCTAGTCGTCATGGTGGCTAAGTGGGTAAGACGCTGGCTCGCTAGCCTGGAGGTCGGTTGTTCGATCCCTGCATTGGCCGAGAAAGTTCACCCAGATTTTCCGGCATGGTTTCCTCTTGTTAGTGATGCAGGACGGAGGGCCTGACAAGGACAGCTGTCTAGTCATTCAGATTGAACAAAAAAACGTAGTCCCGTGTACACATTGGCGTGCATGTAAAAGATCCCCTGGCAGTTAGAATTTGATACAAGAGAAGGCCTTAAGGTCATGGTACCAGGCAAAATTTCTCTCGTAGCACACTGTATGGCATATGCCCAACTTCATTAGCCCAGTCCTCTGTACTGCATTGTCTTACTGAAAACCCGCGACCTTAAAATATGCGAGCCAGTGTCTAACCCACTTGGCCACCGTGGTCCACCACAGATGAGACAGTCATATCTACATGTATTTGGACATAAGTAAGATTCTGTTTGTGCACATACATGTACGTGTACAAATTTACTATACTAAACTGAATTTTAAATTTCAAAACAATAAAATGAAATGGAGGTTTATGTCACATCAGCTCCAAACGGGCTATATTGTGCCAAACACATTATGGTGAGATTCTAAAATACCATAACAACAATCTTTTCTATTAGAATTGAACACTCACCCTCCAAAAACACCTATGAGAAAGCATAGGTGCTCAAATCACCATTTCTTCAGCTCTTTCTTTTTCCATATTTGGGTTTTTTGACTTATTCTATTATATGATCTTTGATTTGCTATGGCATCTAATATTGAAACTGAAAAATATGAATATGTGACATGTAATAAACTGTTTAAGATACCTTACCATATACAAACTGTGTGATATCTAAAACCATTTGAATCCCGAAGATCTTACCCAAGCCGTGAAAATCTGTTTTAATAACCCTTGTTTGTCATGTGACTGGACTGTCACAGTAATTAGAAGAGAGCCATGTGGCTTAGTGTGTAAGGCACTGGCTTGGTACCCGGGAGGTTGCGGGTTTGCTCCCAGTTTTGACCGAGAAAGCTCATTTGGATTTTTCAGCATGGATTCCCTGCCTAGTCGTCATGGTGGCTAAGTGGGTAAGACGCTGGCTCGCTAGCCTGGAGGTCAGGTGTTCGATCCCTGCATTGGCCGAGAAAGTTCACCCAGATTTTCCGGCGTGGTTCCCCCTTGTCAGTGATGCAGGACGGAGGGCCTGACAAGGACAGCTGTCTAGTCATTCGGATGATACGAAAAAGCGAGATCCCGTGTACACGTTGGCGTGCACGTAAAAGATCCCTTGACAGTTGGAATTCGATACACCGCAGTGCCGCTGTCCGGGTAAAATTTCCCTCATAGCTCACTGTGTGGTGTATGCCTGTCTTCATTAGCCCAGTTCGAAGCAAAACAGTAGGACGTTAAACCCCATTTCATTTCATTTCTAGTCGTTTCAATGGAACACAAAACCTGAGGTCCCATTGGCGTGCATTTAAGCCGATAGTATGGTAGTTGGAATTTGTTGGCTGTAGCACCCGTGTCACAGTTCGACTGCTAGTTTGTGATACCCACTCGATATGAATGAGTGGTGATTGGCTAATGAATTCTAAAATCAGATGAATGCTTCGGCGAAGCGGACACACCACTCAAATACAATTCGGCCAAATATATCAAACATGTTTGATTCAGGCGTATGTCAGTGGATAAACTAGGTGAAGTTTAGCGCCAATTGATTCAGCCGAATCCTTTGGCTAGTTTATCCAACACTGACGATTTAAGTATGTACTTTCTTTATATGCAAATATCACATTTGAAAAGAGGCTGTAGGCCTACTTTCTTTATATGCAAATATCTTATTTGAAATAGGCCATTATTATGTGATTCCCCACTTGACTAGGAATAGGGTCGCCTGTCCAGCCTTGTGGGTTTTCTCCGGGTCCTCCGGTTTCCTCCCTTTGCTAAATACCCCTAGGGTGTATTCGAAACAGTGTTCCGGTGCAGAGAACGGACGGAGAATGGGTTCTTGTCGGACTTGAGCAGTCTGGAATGCGTTCACGAACACGTTCCCGTTCTCAAATCCCACACTACCTCATAGCTGGTGTGAGGGAGAACAAACATGGTCGACGCATCGATAACTGCTGAGAAAACAGCATCATGGGTGCATTTATTAATTTAAAAGTTTAATACCGTTCGAAAATTGGATGTAGTATGTGGCCAGTATAACATCAAGTAAGTTAGGTTGCCAGGCAACGAAACATATGCCCATAGCAGTTTAATCGTTTGCGCAGTCAACAGGGATTGTCGCGTATTCATGTGGGCATTTACAAGAAAATTTCATACAAGATTATAATTTTCGTCGTTTGTGGGTTTACAAAGGTTCTACAAACTGAAACAAGGGCCTTAATTGTTGAAATTTGACAGATTTTTTTGTTTTGTGTTTTACTAATTTAAATAATGCATACAAATTTCATACAAATCGGATGATAATTTTGTTGTTCGCGCGTTCACAAGTTTCGAAAAAGTGAAACATGGGCCACAATTCTAGACATAATTCACGGAAATCGCAGAAATTTAATAGACGTCTTCGTTTCACTAATTTAAAAGATGCAAATGAATTTCACAAAGTGAAACAAGGGCCATAACTCCAGAAGAAACGGAAATTATTGAAATTAAATAGGATTCATCTCATTAAAATAAACAACATATCAATTTCAAAATAATCAGGTCTGTAGACGACGGACAAACCTACGGACGAGGGCGATGACAATATGCGACCACATTTCCATGTGGGCGTATCAAAAGGTGATGTAATCGTCATCCAAAGAATTGAAAAGGAGTAAAATGGAGTCATAATTTATCAAAATTATGCTTACTGTCTCAGTCTTGGTAAATTTTAAACGGATTTCTTCGATTATGAACAAACTACTTAACTTTGGTTATTATAAACTTACCTGTGTGTTTGTAATGAACTCCCGTTCGATAAAATCCATTGCACAACTAATTATCACAACGATGAAAACAAGTTCTCTCTTGAAAAATTGAAATATCACAAACTTTTCCCAGAGAAAAATACCAATATGGAAGATGGTTACGTCACTCTGCGGAAGATATCATTTCGTATTAGGGGTGACAGCATAGGAAATTCAAGTACAATTACGACAAGAATCCATGACCACTCGGACCAAAGACCACTCGGTTCAAGACCAGTCGGACCAACTGATAGACCACTCAGCCCAAACAAATAGACTACTCGGACCATACAAAAAGACTATTCGGACCCAACAGAAAGACGACTCGGACCAATAATAAAGTGTTGTTTTAATAAATTGATAATTGCGTTTGTTTTAATATGATTACTCGAACCAATAATAAAGTGTTATTTTTAAAAATTGATAATTGTGTTTATTTAAATATGACTACTCGAACCAATAATAAAGTGTTATTTGAATAAATTGCTAATTGTGTGTGTTTTAATATGACTACTCGAACTAATAATAACGTGTTGTTTGAATAAATTGATAATTGTATTCCAAATCGCAAAATATCGAGAACCACACTTGTAGTCACGTTTAAAAAGGGGCATATAAACGTCCGGTCTTCGTATTATTATGTGCTGTTTATATTAACGCATCAAAGGCGGATAACTTGAAAACGTGTCCCCCCCCCCCACATACATGTATATAGTAACCCAGGGATTAGTGGGGTAGAACGGAATGAAACCACTGGGGATACCGCGAATGTTTAAAAAGTAAAATTAGGCTATCAGACAAGAACAGAATACATGTATATGTAGAAACTGTCAAAAGTCTGGACATACCGAATCTCATTGCAAGAGTAAATTAGAAAAATTAGATTGATATTTTTTTTGGCACCATTATTAATTAATTTTAAAACTAATCGTTGATTTATTTTCCGTACACAAAATTGAACTAAACAACTCTAAATATAAGAATTCCGTATAAGAATTATTTGCTTCTTTGTATAGTGATTTAATAATAAATAAATAGCATATTGTCTAGCCTTATAATATAATTTAATTGGTCCGACTGGTCTTGTTTTGGTCCGACTGGTCTTAGTCCGAGTAGTATTTGGTCCGAGTGGTCTGGATACCTACGACAATTGGCATTGAGTTTGAGCGTTCGCACACATAACTACCCGCATTCCTGTATTTAGTTACCGTCTTTTACATTCTAGTAAAATCTCTGCAAATTTTATAGCTTTACTTTTTGAAATATTTTGTTCTAATTATTTGATTAGCGACTCGGATGGGATTATTTACTTTTGAACACGCATGTCGCACAAACACAACTATACATTCGTTTTACGGGCTTTATCACACTTCGGTCAAAACTGTCGAATCGAGAATTAATGTTCTGCTTCTTACGGGGTCATACGGGCTTAGTAGCATTATATACCATTATATATGTTACTGAAGCTGTTATTATTCGATCGAAAGAATGCGTATAAAATTAAAAATACACTCAGAGAATTCGGAGGTAAGCTTCATGATCCTTGTTAAATTATTTATAACATAAAGAAGATAGGATATTTATAGTTTATACATGACTTTATTTTTACGAGTATCCGTGCAATCAGTGATATTTTAATTGTAAAGAAAATTTGATAGACTGGCGATCAATGGTGCCTTCAATTGATATTTTTCGTCGCCCAAACCCATATACGATCAAAATGATCGCGCTGTCAAACTATCTTTCAATGTTAACCAACCCCCGCAACAGGTATTTCGACCAATACGTCACGAAGACATTGTTGACATCGACTCTGTCGGAATTACAAGTAAATTTTCTAATTTTTCAAGAGAGAACTTGTTCTCCTCATTGTGATAATTAGTTGTGCAATGGATTTTATCGAACGGGGGTTCATTACAAACACACAGGTAAGTTTATAATAACCAAAGTTAAGTAGTTTGTTCATAATCGAAGAAATCCGTTTAAAATTTACGATGGTTCACACAGTAATAGCGAAGTCAATACCAAACAACTTATCGTAACAGATTGTATAAATTTAATTCATCTTGTTACTATGGATACCGTTCTCTCATGTTCGAGACTCATGAAAGTGTTTTCATGTTCTTCAGCCGTTCTCGAACCTGCGCGAACACTGTTTCTAATACACTCCTACGGTACGCGCAAGCAAATCATTCAAATAAAATTGAACAATGTTAGCCTCGAAATTACCTAGCGCCAGTAAGTATAAAGGATCTATCCGACAAACACTAACAACAACTCTAGGTTTATGCAGTATTAATATAACACAACATACACAGATGGCAATAGAATGAGACAGTGTTCAGGAAAAGGGCGGAAACGGAAGAAGACTACCTGTCCTACATGATTCTAGGACATATATATGGCATGGACCTACTTGATTCGACCAATTTAATACAAGGAAATGAATGGCATAGTTTGTGTCAAATGAATTTAGTGAACTTTAAACCCCATTTACTCGCCCTCTCTCTACAGAGATAAATACTTTTCATGTTACATACAATAACAATTATTGGCCATTATTAAAAAAATATATTAAAAGGAAATGAAATTCTGTTACCTGTTTTTCTTTGTGTAGTACATGCTAACATCAATGACTGGAAAAAAAAATAACGAAACTGTAGAGAAACTTCTGAATCATTGAAAGTCTAATATTAGGCCTACACATTGATGACATTGATATAAAAAAAGGCTGATTTGTTTGTTGTTGTTTTTTTCTTTTACAGAAATAAGATTACATTTCAACTAAACAACTAACACAAAAGTTAGTATCTAGCTATAGTCCATGTCTGGATATACATTTCTCCTTTTGCCCGAACGTCTATAAAAATCAAAGATGGCGGCCAATAATTGCAACCGGGTATTACTATAAAATCAAAACAGATTCTTACCTGCTTGTCCTAGTCGGGGGTTTCTTGCAATTATAAGTATTTGAACAACGGTGTAGCGCCGATTAGCTAATAATAATTAAGCACGATTTCAGAAAAATTAAGACAGATTCATTAGATTGCTGAATTAGCGGAACACTTTTAGAACACATCAAAAAAAATTTCATTGTGGCGCCATTATATAAATAGACTTCCGGTGCAGTCAGTGGCAGTGGTTCTAAATCTGACTGTTTTAAACGCAACGAATTATTATATACATAGAAGCAATATATACATGCTAAATTAAATACACGGTTTTATTTTTTGTAAAAATTTACAAACCTGCGGTCTGGTATTCTATGTGACCATTATAATTTTTTAAAAAATATCACGGCTAAAGCACTCTGTTGATGCTAACTTCACTACATCTAACATTCTAACTGAATGTCGCTGATATAATATCAAAGAAAGAATTTGTCGCAATGACTAAAGTATAGATACTTCTTCTTAGTTAGTTGTATTTCACGTCCGCTTCCACCGAAGTGATATCGCAGACAAAAAGTATAGATAACTTGGAGAACCATTATATCAATAAGTCGATTATGAGATACACGTGGATGATCAATTAAATTTGATTGGTTACTTTTCAGTTAACCAATACTGTCCAATTTCGTTTAGGCCTACATCAACCAATTACATTATTAAGAGTTTTACTCATTTTTTTGTTCATTGCACATTGAATCAATTTTCGAAAACACCAGGGTGCTGAAAATCACATGTACACTATATATTCATTTGATCTATCAGTTTATTGGGTCAATAAAAAAAGACAGACATTTTAACTCTACAGACAACTAAACACCAATTAACATTCAAGTCTGTCTGGCAATTGTCTGATTAATTGGTACTCACTCCTTTCCAGTGAAGAACAGCATGTGATTTTCGAGATGTGAATTAAGCCCTTTATTACTTTTCTTAAAACTTGACGACTCCCGAATTCAGACTTTGTATGGAGTTTTTTTTTTTAAAAGAAAACAAATCGTGGAAGGTACACATTACTTGTGTTAATGATATGAAAAAACACACAAGATTTTCTAAATCGACACAAGTTTGTGTTAATGCAATGCAAAACAACACATAACTTGTGTAGATTAGTTTTAACACAAGTACTTGTGTTGAGATCAAACACAAGTGTTTTTTCAGTGTATTCCCTGCTGATGAGGTCGTGACAGTTCATCAGGATCCATCGTTTACTGCCAGTTTAGGCGATCGTCTCAGAAACTTCTAGAAACCATTTTAGGCGATAGTACTTTCTTGGATAATATCGGAAACTTTTAGAAACCATGGATACTTCTGGAAACAAGTTCATAAGGTTTGTGTCAACCGACGGTAATGCCGTTTGGCATGAAGAATGCTCCATACATTTTCAGCGATTGATGAATGAACTAACTTGTCACATAGAAGCAATTTGTCGTATACTTCGAAGATGTGGCGGTATTCAATGATACTTGGAGCGACCATCTGACCGCATACACTGAGACAACTCTTCGAAGCACTGTCCAGGGCAAATCTCGTGTTAAATCTGAAGAAGAGCGAATGCGCGAAAGCTAAGGTTACTTATCGGGGTCATGTAATAGGCCAAGGTCAAGTCGGACCCCGAGACGTTAAGTAGTTGCTATATTCGTACTTATAATGATTTGTTTTAATATCACATTATTATTATTAATAATATTATTAAATTAGTTGTTATCTAGATTATTCAGATCAAGGTATTGTGTGGATCGTGAATCTGTAAACTCAGAGATTGTAACATCGTGAGAAGGATTGAGATCGCCTGTCCATTCGGCCACCAGCACCCTCCCCCATATCATTTAGAATGAACCTGAATATAGACCAAATCTGCCCTGATGGGGTTTAATAGTAACGGATCAAACGACACGTTACAATTCATCGTATCTGCAGCTTCGATTTTCAAAGATTTTCTAGGTGTTTCAGGTGTAGGACCTGAATCGCCTCAACCACCAGCGGAGAATAACCCGACCCCTCCCCATTCCAGCCCTTTGCTCCTTTGTCCCTCTGCAAAATATTCGTACGTACGTACTTCAAAATACAATATGCAACCATGAAAATATTCGATCAGATCACAACACCGCCCCTACCTTGATTATATCAATTAATCTTCGAAAGAACACAGCAACCCTTATATATGTCACTCCACACAACCAACTTTTGTTTGTCCAACTGCTAGCCCGTCAGACCTAAAATTCGAACCTGAAGTTCCCGTGTTCGATCCCGGTGTGGGCCGAGAAAGTCCACCGTATTTTTCCGGCGCGATTCCGCTTGTCAGTGGTGTAGAACGATGGGCTTGGCAAAGGACAACGTAGAGTTGTTCGGCTGTGTTTCGGCAAAATATCCTTTCAAGCTTTATTAAATCAAAGCAGAAATGAAATGGCTTTATCGTCCCACTGTTCTGCTCCGATTGAGTTAATTAAGACGGACATACACCATACAGTGTACTATGAAGGGAAATTTGTCTGGACAGCGGCCAAGAGATCTTTTACGTACACGCCAATGTCTACACGGGACCTCGGTTTTTCTTCCCATCCAAACGACTATACGTTCGGCCCTGCACCACGACAAGGAGGAATCGGGTCGGAAATCCCGATAAACTACACAACTTGACTTAGTGGCAGTCCCGATAAACTAAAGCGAACGCATTAGTCACCCCTCCCACCTCCTCCGAGAAAAGTAGCATGTGTGCGGTGATGTAAGTGAATGCCTTACATATCGGTATCTGACTGTTTAAAGATACATTATGGGAGATTAGATATAGAGCTGGCAGTTCCCACTATAATAGTGAAAAACTAGATAATGTGAAGAGAATTTGCTGAAAATTTCAGTCAAATTGATCCACTCTGTACCGTAAAGTCGGTACGATAAAAAACAGAGTCTCGATTATCCATTTCATGGATAAATCATAAATGAAAGTTGAGCAGCAATACGGATCCTAATCCAGTAAATATCGCAGGCTAGCGTTGACATCGAGAGTTTATTATGGTCTAGATAAATTATTTAGATAACATTTCAGGCCTAAGGAAACAATTCAATAGGCAGATTCAGCTCTTACATAATGTATGTTTAATGATTATTTGCATCGGCGTGACAATCATGTGGTGGAACTCAAACTAAGGCTCCATGTCTGTACTACACATATGTGTGTGATGATCTACGAGTAAATTAATACCTTTTTAATTGTCACAATCATGTTTTGTACATCTGAATTATATTCGTTCACAATTGATTTGTCTCATTTGGATCCCCCAAACTCACTGTTAATTGTCTCATTTGGAGGCATGCAGCTTGTGGACAATATAGGTATAAAAGCAGAGGTGGATAGTACATCATGGTCAGTCTTTATAATATTGTTCATTCAGGTTGATCAGGGGCTAATTTTAGCAGACTTTAGGTAAGGTTATGTTGATCTTGTGTTTTATTAAAAAGTTAATGGTTTAAATGTACATTTTGTTATTTGAGATACGTTCACTGTACCTTGATAGATTAATGTATATTGAATAATGTATATTGATCTATATAAGAATAATTTAGTGATGATTTGTAATTTTGTCTTTTTCAGCCTCTTGTTTTTTGGTTTTTCTTACTCATTTGCAGTAAGGTTATCGGGGAAACGTTCGTAGACCTGGGCCCGGTTCCTAGAAAATTCCTAAAGTTAGCACTAAGTTATGCTTCACTTTTTCTTACGTAAGAAACTTATACAAATACCGTCCCTAGAAAATTCTCAAGACCTTTCTTACGTAAGCACAAGTCAAGTATAAGTCTAAGCACATTGTGACTGGTAAAGTTTATCTTAAACTGGGACTACGATGCTCTTTAAAGTCATAAAAACAACTTTGGTATGCGAATTACGTCATAAATTTGTCGTTTGCTTCATTGGCGTCATATATGGTTGATTTAGATGCATTTGACATGTCCCCTATAGGCTACACATATAAAATGTGCCACAAGATAAAAAAACGCAGACACATGCAAACTTACTGAATAATTGTGAGAGCGCCTGATCTTAAAGTAGCCTGTGTGTTTGTAGCCTATTGTTTACTAATTGGCAAATAAATAAAATGGTTTCAGGGCAGAAGCGAAATTTTCAATATTGTCTCTTTGGTATCAAAAGGTGTCGGAAATGCCGTCGAATAACTCTACGGTCAGCCATCTTTTTGAAGCAGAAACAGACTTAAGGTTGGTAAGAAAGCCGTATACCTTGCTTGGGACTTGTGCTTAGATAATGTTTAAGAACGAAGTTGTGCTTAAGTTTTTTGTTGGAACGCATAATAACGTTCTTGTGCTTACAATGAAGTCTACTTAAAATCTAAGCACAAATCTTAAGAATTTTCTGGAAACACAAACTAAGCTAAGTTTACTTAAATGCAAAGTCTACTTAAAATTTAAGCACAAGAACGTGCTTAAGAATTTTCTAGGAATCGGGCCCAGATGTGAATCTGTGTATGGTTGATATAGGACCACATTTTATATGGAACAACGTTGGGGCCAAGTTTAACCATTTAGTGTCGTCACAGTATAATATTGAGGAAACAGAATGCTCGGTTCGGTTTCAGATTAGGATCTACAGGCCTAAATTTTAGACTTGGCTGTTCAAATTACTGCGCGAGTGTTACAGTGCAGATCTATGTTTAGTAGTGTTTATAATAACGCGTTTTCAGGGACTTCCAATGGTCACGAAATGACCCATCGACATATTGAACTCTGACATTGTTTATTGATTTTGTATAGATTGTAATAAATCATACTATTAATGCCATATTTTTTTTTGGTTTTCTTTATGCTTTTGAAGACGCGACTGGGGATTAGTTTGCACGAGAGGCAATATCCAGGTGTCAAGCGTGACATTAATGATTATTCGCATCGCTGGCGTGAATATCGGTGAAGATCAAGCCCATGGTAAAAACTACACACATCAGAGTATAGATTTAAAGGTAGTACCTATCCTCAACTGTTATTAATTTATATGTAGGTGTAACCGCGATTCGTTATTAAATTTACATACATACAAACACATGGGTGTACGATTTAAAGGGGTGCTGGTAGTGAACAATGTTACATCATGAGTGTTGCAAATAACAGCCCAAAAAACACACACACGGAACAAACTAAAAACTTTAATTTTGAAACATTATTATTTGTGACAAAATAATATAATGATTTGAATATGCTAGTATGGTAATCATGAAAACAAATATTAAAATTAGGGTAATTAAAACATAATCGACCAGAAATTCTACTTTATATATTTTATATAAAAAATCTCGTTAAATGTTACATTGACATACAGAAACATGTATTTTCACAATAAATCAATTGTTTTATTGTTGCTATTCTTTTTACCTTCTTCGTGTATAAGTAATGGCCTGCGCAGGTTAAGCTACTCAAACTGAAATTAAATCACCAGCTTAACCTAAAAACAAAACACAAGTAATATTAAATATTGATATAAAACTAGAATAATACTTTACCATGGTGATTTTGAGACCAGTATACGGAGGAAAGTTTATTTAAGGGAATGGTTAGGGTGGCAAGATTAGATTAACACGGATAAGGTTTAAAGGGGGAGACCAAGAATTTAAAAAAAAAGACAATCTGTAAAACAAGCAAAACAGCTTTTATAAGCGAGAAATTATTAAAACCAGAAGTGTTGTAATTGGTTCAACACGATCGCTGCTCCTCATTATATGCATATAGACTTGGTGTATGTCAAGCGCTCTTTTGGTGTTCATATATCGTTATTTAGCCGACAATCTGATCACAGAAACTGTTTCATTGGATATTATTAACGTTTAATAGAGAAATCAGTCGAATAAATTCGCTCATACTGAACAGTACGCCACACGGCTAATTGTTTACATCACGTGGTTTGTTTGACAGCTTGCAAGTGACAGATATTTGTCTGATTGAATGTTTTTTGTGGGTAGAATGTTTACTAAAAGTAGCATTATAGTAAACATGTAGCCGTATATATTACCGACATCAACCTCTGTTATTGATAACATGTAACTAGACACCATAACCAATGTCTTAATCCCTGTGTTCATATCACCGTAACAAAATAGTGGTGCTGGTGGCCGTGGAAGATTTATTAATAACATGTAACTCTATACTGTAACAGAATAGGTGGTGGCAGCGAAAGGGTTATTAATAACATGTAACTCTATACTGTAACAGAATAGGTGGTGGTAGGGAAAGGGTTATTAATAACATGTAACTCTATACTGTAACAAAATAGGTGGTGGCAGGGAAATGGTTATTAATAACATGTAACTCTATACTGTAACAAAATAGGTGGTGGTAGGGAAAGGGTTGTTAATAACATGTAACTCTATACTGTAACAGAATAGGTGGTGGTAGGAAGAGGGTTATTAATAACATGTAACTCTATAACGTAACCAAATAGGTGGTGGTAGGAAGCGGGTATTAATAGTTACTACTAAAGGGAAGTTCAGGGACCTTAGTCAATCATAATCATTGTTGATAAGAGACCATTTGGAATCCTCCGACCACAACCCTTTCTACACAGACTGATTTACAATGATTAGGAAACACGACTTACTTGTATTATTGAAGCATTTCGGATTGTTGAAACCAACTTGACAGCCATTATGACATACGCCATCTTCTATTCTACAGCCTCCTGTATTACAGTAGGAACATGTCTGTAGACACAAACCATTACATCCCCAATATCCATCTTTACAACCAGTCAAACAAACACCATCTAATTGTCGACATGGACCATTACAGGTAGAACATGATTCTTCACACACATCACTATAGTAACCATCTTTACATCCGATACATTTCCCTGTTCTGGCATTACATTTACCATTCTTACATCTGGTGCTACATGACAATTCACACCTGTTACCATAAAGATCTCCCTGACAACCATTAGAACATGATCCTATCATTTTCCCACAGACGTTGTCTGCACAATTCGCTGGACATCTAAGGTTACAATTGGTACCGTAAAATCCATCAGGACAACTTTCTAAAGTAAATATAAAATTCAAAACATATATATATATATATATACTCTTTCAGTAAAGGAACATATAAAGGAAGAATAATATACTGTTTAGTCTTTGAAGACATCGTTTGTAGACTTTGATTCACGGTAAAGATACACAGAAATAAATGAACAAAACCTTCTCTTACTGCCCCCCCCCCCCCAAGTAGTAATCCCATGTATCATACTGAATTCTCCTACTTTTGACCAAATAGTTATTTGAAGAATGGGGATTGGATGGCCGAATGTTTAACACGCTTGCGTGTTGCATCATAAAGTCTGAGTCAACTTGCGTGGTTTCGATTCCCTGCTTGCACATGACAAGGAGTAGGGTCGCCTGTCCGACCTCGTGGATTTTCCTCGGGTTCTTTGTTTTACCCCACAGCCAAAGACTCCTTCGCGCATGCGAATTATCGAAATAAATATATTGAACCATTTGTTAGTACCGAAATAACCCTAGTTTGTTTCGAGTGGACAGTAAACCCCATATCTCCCCCCCTCTCTCTCTCTCTTCAAAGGAATTCGCACTGGTCAGTAAGCATACCATGACGTGATAAATAGACAATTGAATGTATGATCATGAGAATTATCTATTTTTCCCTATTGTCAGAGGCTATATAACCAGAAGTTTGCTGACAGTTCAGACAGTGGGGATGAGGAGCGAGACAGAGAGACAAGAGGAGCAGAGACCGGCGTATGGACTCACCCGAGTACAGCCGCTGCCGTGACAGGAGGACGGAATGATTGTTTTAATGTACCATGTTAATGTTATCGTTTATGTTCCTGGTATAGTTTTAGTTCCTGTTGTATTTATGTAGTTGTTTTATTTTCTGTTCCGATGTAACTGTTATCACTAAGATGGTGTTACACGACTGCTATGAGGTCACGTCATTACGTCAGTCTAGATATTCGTGAATATTCGTGCTATGTAATAACGTCATTTCGTCGTTCTAGATATTCGTGAATACAACTGCTATGAAATCACGTCATTACGTCGGTCTACCTATTCGTGAATACGACTACTATGAAATTATGTCATTACGTCGTCCTAGGTATTCGTGAATCACATCATTATTCGATCGTATATTTGTTCCCAACTAGTCGTAGGAGAATCTTACCATATCGCGGAATTCAGTTTGAATAGTCGTAATTTGGTTCTTAACACAGTCGTCATGAACCGTAAAAAGGTCGTGTAGTATCGCAAGGCGGAGCCGATTGTCATACTATTTGAAATCATACGTAATCGAAGTTATTCTTATGGAAAATGATGTCACTGTGGCTTCAAAGCAACCGTTATACTGTCGTATGAGAAGCCGATCAGCATGATTTTGAAATGCGTGTGTCATCGTGGATATTCGTACACACAAATCACTACAGTGTGACAGGGGCTTTAGACTTATTAGACCTGTTATAAGTAATAGACCAGACCTGTTATTAGTAATAGACCTACCTGTGAATATTTGTAGTTCACATATGAGCATATGTGCACGTTTAACTGACACAAAAACAAATCTAGCCGATAATGATGGTACAGATGCTTGATTACATCTCTCTATGGTATACACATATTGCGCTATTGATGTGTGGTCTTTATAACATGGTGTAGCTGATGTAAATCCTGCTTCATCACAGAGACCAGTAGAACTAAGTCTAATCTCAAATCCTTTGATGTGGACGCGACCTAGAAACAATATGAAATGTATGTGTAAATATAAACTGTCTGCTTAGAAACATAATGTGACCTGTGGTGGCATTTTGAGTCGCAATGAGGAAATTGTTATTTTCACATTCTCCAGCTCCATATCGTTTTCAATTTGATGTATAGTTTGTTTGAATCGGGCAACACTTGACTGAGCTATGTCCGCTTGAAGCTACCCAACTCACAAAAGTAAGTTTTCAGAAAAAAGCAAGTCAAAGATTTTCTTTGTTTCAAAACAAAATCCCATAGCAACCAGACCATTTATTTGTTGTTTTGTCGTTGAATATTGTTTTCTATAGGTTTCCACGGGTGCTGAAGTAAAAATTGGATCCGACAATTTCCACCATCTTTTTTTTCAAAATGGCCGCCAAAATAACAAATTTTCGAGTTTTCACAAGTTATGTGTTGATTAATATTATTGTATGGGTTTTTAGAGGTGCTACATAAAACATTACAGTATAGGAGTCAATTCGATAACAGACGTCATTTTATTTTTCAAAATGGCTAACGAAATGATAATTGCCACGTTTTAATCTCATATTTGCCGTGTCGTGCATAAAGGTGTTTTAAAATGTTTTATTGCTATTTTGATCTTTTGGGTCGACAGATAGTATCAAAATCAATATTTGCACTTATTTTTGACTTATCTCATTAATAGATTGTTTGGATCCCAACTCATTAATAGATTGTTCGGATCCCAACTCATTTTGCTGGAACGTGTCACAAATACATGAATCTGTGTGACAAAGCTGAAAATAATCAGAAACTATATTGCCTCTTTTACTAATTGCCAAAACCCACACTTACAAAGTAATTTTAACATCAACAAATCTTTTTCGGTATATTGTAAATAACAAATGGTGTTCAAGTCTATTGTAGAATTTTTGTTCTTTAAATTAATGATAAATAATTTAGTTAATACATTCTATAGAAGTCGTATCTAATGCACTCAAATAATGAGTGACGGATTTGCCCATAAAAAGAGTTATAATTTGGTAAACATAGCTAGTTCCGTGGGAATCAGAATATCATGTTTAACACGTGATTGGAAATTTACTAACTGCATCATTTGGCTTAAGTAACCAATCATATCAGATGATGTAGCAATTTCTAACCGCAGACTCGCATATCCATCCTGACATAAATGTAGAACTGAACTGTTGCATTGTTATTCCTGGTAAGACAAATGTCTTAACTAATGAGACGATAAACGTCTTAACGCGATAGTAAGAAGAAAATACACAACGTGAAAATGAAGCAAGGCTATTAAGATATGTAGTTTGAAGTGAGTGCATATGTCATACGTAGGATGTGGCGACCGGGGTGTGGAAGACCCACTTTCCATGTCTGACAGACGACCCATGGTACTTCAGTGGGGTCTTTTCCACATCTACAAACAGCAATTTAAAAACTGGTTTGATTGAATTAGATATATTGCAAACTATTGTTCTAATATTTAATCCTCAGATATCATTCTACTTTCAAACACAAAGTTTCAAAATGTAAACTGTGAAGTCATTAAAATACAGAACTAGCTCAACACAAAACCAGTTTCAGGTTTGATATTGTTTTTACTATGACCTGTTGTATTTACTATGCTCTATTGAATGTTGCAATTCTGTTTAGTTATATTCTTACGTACCACCATCTAATACGTTAAATATCTTTATACTACTGATATCAAAACTCTGTTTTAGATCCACACAAAACCACTCGCTTTCTCCTTTGTTAGTAGTGGCCGCACAACTTCTACCAGTCCAAACTTGATTCATATTACCATCCACAGCTCTAGTTGATACGGCCCCATCATACGTTGAAGTTTGCCATGTTGGTTTATTAAGAGCCACATTCAAGGATCCTGAAAAATATGAAGACATTCATGTTTAATGACAAGGTTTGTGTCACGCCCACGGGCTGACTTCGTTTTTATACCCCTACACTTAGTTTGGGCGCATAAAGTCGTCACGTTGTTCGCCTGTGTGTCCGTCTTTCCGCCCGTCCATTAACAATTAGATTGTAAACACGATAGACTTCACTTTCTGACGGATCCTTGGTATGAAGAATTCTGCGCTTCTATAACAGAGTTATGCCCCCTTTGAACGCAACAGAAGCTACAGCTCTTAACGGATTCTTTTCAAATTTGGTGGGAAGTACTCGGGCCATGAGAGGACGAACCCTCTCAATATTCAGAGTTCCCCCCTTTACTGCAAACCTTCTGAACGCAATAGAGACAATAGTTTATAACGGAATCTTTCAAATTTAGTGTGACGCAATGGGGTCATGCGAGGATTAATATTCAGCAACGTTCCGTTCCAGTGATGCCCCCCTTTGCCTTAAACTATGGGAATGCCAGCGGGGCCATAAAAGCAGTAAAACGCGTTTGCGGCCGTCTAATGTTATAAATTGTCTTGTGGGGTAAGAGGTGACTTCTGTTTTAATTCTTTGGATACAACCGTTTTTGACAGATTTGTTCAAGTTTGTAAATACGAAAGATATCATTTTTCCCGATGGCATCTCTGATCTAACTTGTCCTGTCAAATCAGCTACTGCGTGGCTATCGTTATTGTCATATTAGAACGAAAGGCACCCCTAAGATGTAGAGACAGCACACGATCTCTATAGTTCATAACCCGCAAGCATTCCCCGGGTCGTGCACAAAATCCAGTATATAGAGAAGGGAATTAACTAGGATCACATCATATGTAGAGAGGGCAAATAACTAAGATTACTATATTCATTATATGTAGAGCGAGAGAGAGAGAGAGAGAGGAAATGGGGTTTAACGTCCACTCGACACAAACTAGGTCATTTCGGGACTAACGTGGTTTAATTTTATTTCAATAATAATTCGCTTGCGCGTAGGGGTCTTTAGCAGTTGGAGGAAACCGGAGGACCCGGAGAAAACCCACGAGGTTGGACAGGCGACCCTACTCCTTGTCACCTACAACAGGGGAATCGAAACCACACCAGTTGACTCAATGACAGACTTTATGATACAGTACGCACGTGCTAACCATTCAGCCATCCAACCCCCCATGTAGAGATGGGAAATAACTAGGATTACAATATCCATCATTTGTAGAAATAACTAGGATTACAATATCCATCATCGTTTGTAGAGAAGGGAAATAACTAAGATTACAATATCATCATATGTAGAGAGGGGAAATAACTAAGATTACAATATCCATCATTTGTAGAAATAACTAGGATTACAATATCATCATCGTTTGTAGAGAAAAGAAAAAACTAAGATTACAATATCATCATATGTAGAGAGGGGAAATAACTAGGATTACAATATCATCATATGTAGCGAGGGGAAATAACTAGGATTACAATATCCATCGTATGTATAGAAATAACTAAACTGTTAGATACAGTTACCATAGATATAGAATTATACTGTTAGATATTGTTAACATGGAGATGTGGAGACAGATTATATAATTAGATATAGTTACCATGGATATAGAATTATACTGTTAAATATGGTTACCATAGAGATAGAATTATACTGTTAACATGGAGATGTAGAGACAAATTATATAGTTAGATATAGTTACCATGGATATAGAATTATACTGTTAGATATAGTGTGATATAACCACGGGTTCATAAATCACGGCGCCACTTAAAGGTCACCGGAAAAGGTTCATAAATTTTTTAAATAATGCAAGTAATTATGTCAACATATCCTTTCCATAGGTATAACACGAACCCAAACGTCAATATTACCTGCAACAGGTAAATTTCAACGTTAGCAATTTCCGCCATTCTCCGTGGGTAGTCGTAACTTTCTGTAAATGTGACGTCATTTTAGTCCCTCTGCTCATATTCTAGTCTATATTTCTATGTGCAGAAGGACTAAAATGACGTCACGGATTGCTTATTGACGGAAAGTTCCGACTACCGACGGAGAACGGCGGAAATTACTAATGTTGAAATTTAACTGTTGCAGGTAATTTTGACATTCGGGCTCGGGTTATATTTATGGAAAGGATATGTTGACATAATTACTTGCATTATTTAAAAAAAAATTTGATGCTTTTCCGGTGACCTTTAAGAGTATGTGATAGAATACATAACTCTTATTTATTAAAAAGATATTTTAATACTTGATAACATATTTACAGGTACATATGAACATCATGTGTTTGGGTATAGTAACGTCTAGCTATAGCTGTTTCTCCTCGGCCTCACATGACCCCTCTCTCCGGGGTCGAGGGCAGGCGCCTCTCCAGAGGTCCGGGCCGAATACTCTCTAGGTCTCTCTCTGCGCCTCTTCTGTACTTCCCCTTCCTGCTTCTAAACTAGGCTTTTTTTTATATCGGCTAGGGCATGCCATAGTTAATACCATTAGTAATCAGAACAATGAAAAGTAATTATTAAGATTCACACATCTTAGCTCAAGACAAAAGGTGTCAATACGTGTTAAGCCTAAATCTTATATCATATAGACACTCCGAGGATACTCGTTTGTACAATCCATTAAATCTTACATAATACTATGTCAACTCCCCACACCTGATATAGATTAAAACTTACAATTAATCTGTCACTTAATATATGTTCAAAATGAGTTACAAATAAAATATGAATTCAGAATACAATATTGAAATTTAGATCCCAAATGATATTGTATTACAATAGTTACCATAGAGATAGAATCATACTGTTAGATATAGTTACCATGGATATAGAATTATAGTGTTAGAACTAGTTACCATGGATATATAATAATGCTGTTAGATATAGTTAACATGGAGATAGAATTAGACTGTAAGATATAGTTACAAGAGAGATAAAATCATACTTTTTGATATACTTTTCGATGGTTTCCGTCAATATTTCATTATAGCCTGTGTTAGAATATGTTTGATTTAAATCCCTCTTGATCAATTGACTTTACCTAATAGATAATGATTTATTAAATATATAAAACTTATCTAATATATAATAAATATGATTGGATATAAGCAGACAGATTAATACTCTATATATAGTCAACATTTTATCTATAAACATTGTACCAACTATAATAATGATTTATTAAATATATAAAACTTACCCAATACAAAATATACATAACTGAATATAAGCAGACAGCTTAATACTCTATCTATAGTCAACATTTTATCCATCAACATTGTACCAACTATAATAATGATTTATTAAATATATAAAACTTACCCAATACAAAATATACATAACTGAATATAAGCAGACAGCTTAATACTCTATCTATAGTCAACATTTTATCCATCAACATTGTACCAACTATAATAATGTTCTTCTTGTCGACCAGTTCTCCTGTACTAAGATGCACATACAACCTATTTTATAAATTATGACACGACCCTTTGTACCAGCGTCTCCACTGAGCACAAAAGATTTCGTATAAACGTACCAGAGAAATGTTAGCAAACTTTAAGCCGGGTCCAAACGTTTGCACGCACCCTTGTCAAGCCGACTTTGTTTCCAACTTGTCTATCTCTTACTTGTTATTTTATCTTTTATTTTGAGACAATCTCAATTTGGAATTGGCCAAAAGCTTTCTCTGATGTTTGTGTACAGGGTGACCATATGATAACGGAAATTATTTCTGATCGACAGTACGATTTTAACCATCTCTATTATAAATCCCAAATGCCTTGTGCTGATTAGCGCACACAAAGCCAACCAAATGTTGGGCCACTGTTGATAAACAGCAAACCCACATTTTGTCGTGTGTATAGGCCTTAACAACCAACCTCAGCCCTTTTTTATCCAAATGATATGCATTTGAATGTGTTTTTATTATTCAAGCCAAACTATTATATAAAGATTACAGCGATTCGAACAACTACAGTTTTGTTTAACATCTGGGGCAACAGGGCGTCAACCAGGATTCATCTTTCATATCATTGAGTCATACTGAATATACTAAGTTAAAGATGCATTACCACGTACCAACTAATTACTAAATACCACCACATACTTCCCACATATCATTAACTAATTACTGCAGAATACCACCACATATACTTCTCCATTATACCACCACATACTTCCTCGTTATACTGTGAAAAACACAGTGGTTGAATAACTTGAATTATACAAAATTATAAACTACGTTAAAGATACATTCCCGCATACCAATAACTTGAATTATACAAATAAACTGAGTTAATTGGCGGAATTAGTAAAATTGTTACGATAAACTGGAAAGTTTACTTATAGCATCGGTTCCTTGCCGAAAATGTCACTTTCGTCAGAACGGTGGGGTTGTGGGTGCAAATGTCCCCTGCCAACACCAACCCCCATTTAGGTTCAAAAGAATAGCGCTTTAGCTCCTTTAAATTTAGTTATAATCCAAATCACCTCACAAATGATCAAATATGTAAAAGACATCTTCAGGTTTTACCAAACACCAGTGACACAACATTTATAAATGGTCGTATATATATTCTTCAACAACTCGTATATATATTTCAATAATACGAAAGAGCAAGCTATGAGGTGTATTCGTTGGCACCTGACGTATTCTTTCTTCCTTCATGGAGTTTTAAGTCCGCGTCCAGCTAGGGTGATATCGCAGACAAGTGTTGGCGTATTCCCGAATCTCACGTGGGTTAGGTGACGGGAGTGGGGCTGGCAATGACACGCTTTGTGCCATTAGTTTTATAAGGGAGTTTCCAGGTTACATGTGCTTGGGCTGTAACAAGAATCCCCATGTTCACATTCTGATCTTTATTATCATCTTGCTCAACCCTGGTAAAAATCCCGAATCTCTTTCCTCGTACAAAACCATCGGTCACCTCGACCCTGTAATTCTTAGCTAGTTTGATGTTTAGCTCCTTTAATAAAATTGTGATTATTATAAATAATATCAAGTTTGAGGTTTAGCTCCTTTAATAAAATTTTGATTATTATAGATGATATATATACATAACGATTAAGCACTTATATTAATTTTTTATTATATTCACTGTCTGTAATACTTGTTTTTATTTATGTCTATAAAAATATTTTAAAAGTGATATTGTTTACTTTGTCCATTTCATTTCTTTTTATTATCTTATTCCGTTACGCTCCAAATTAAAACTGATAACAAATTTAACGATACAAATTTACAAATTAATTCAACATTTCATACTGAAAGAAAACATCTGAGGCTATCAACTAACACAAATAATTAATTAAGGGGAGACAACCACATTGGAATCTAACACTAGTTTTTACAATGCTAATGTTGTATTTTTGAATAACTGTTTTATATTAGGGTTATTTATGCATAATAACATCAAATATCTATTCAGTGAAAGAGAAAACACCCTGCCATTTTCAACTCTTCATAAAACCGGAACTTATACCTCACGATCGAAACTTTTTAATATTAGTTCCGGGTCATCATATATACAAACGCCATTAAACGATTAGGTCAACAAATTGTAGGTTTTCAGAAATCGAAAAAGATTTAAACTAGAACTGGAATAAAAGTAAACAAAACGGAAATTCAACATTGGCGCCCAAATAATTGTACCCACCTGGACAAGCTTTAAACAAACAAAAGAGTTTCCGAAAATTGAATTCAAGATGGTGACTGAATATCAATTTGAAGCTTTTTTTTTATAAAATACAATAGAACATATGGCGTCTAAAACATATTGAAAACATAACGTGTTTCGTACTGAAAGGTAATTAAAGCAATACAGCTTGAGATAAAAGATCAACTTTCTGATGTTTCCGAACATTTGTTGAGAGTGTGTGTGTGGGGGTTGGGGGGTGGGTGGAGGCGGTACCGGTGGCTAAGTAGGTAAGACGCTGGCTCGCTAGCCTGGAGGTCGGGTGTTCAATCACTGCATTGGCCGAGAATATTCATCCAGATTTTCCGGCGTGGTTCCCCATTGTCAGTGATGCAGGACGGAATTCGATATAAGAGTAGGCCGTAGTGCCACTGCCCAGGTAAAATCTTCCTCATAGGACACTGTATGGCGTATGTCCGTCTTCATTAGCACTTTACGGAGCAGAACGTTAAACCCCATTTCATTTCGTTGATTGTGTAGATATTCAGCCAGGCCCGTAACTAAAGGGGGGGGGGGGCGAAACCCTCCCTGCAAAAAAGTTACGCCGCCCACCCTGTGAAATAATTGTCGACCATAAAAACAATAGATGTACATTGTCCGTAAATTTTACAGCACCCCCTGAGAACACTTCCCGCAGCACGGTACTAGTAGTAGCATCTCTATGGCACAGTGTCAATGATATGAATCCTGTCTAAGAACATCCACCAGTTTCTGTTAGCCATGTCTCGTATCCTCTAAGTCTTTTCATGTATTCATCTACAACAAGAACCAATTACAGATACTTTAAAGGACAATATTGGTGTCAGTCATTATCACATAATGTGATAGAGCTGGTTAAACACGTTCCAAATATTATTTTAACACAGAGATCATTGCTACCATAGATGCGTAATAAAGGTTTCAAAAAAAAGAAGAAAAAAAGGAAGTGACGAAAGCAAAAGGAAAACACGAGTTATCCTTCTATATAACTGACTGAAGTGACGAGTGATAACAGATACACGGACGAATTTCTGCTCACTAATAATTCCTTTGAAGAAAAAAGTTGTTATGTGAGACTGTAAGAGGATATCTAACAATTCAAAAAAGTAATTGAATGTCACTAGATAAGAGAAAACGAGAAATAGAGAAAATGTCCGTAGATGACCATGTTTTTATTAAGTATAGAATGAATAAAAACAAGGGGATGCACGAACTATTTCTAGCTTTCTAGTTTTCTCTTATCTAGTGACATTCAAATACTTTTTTTTGAATTGTTACATATCCTCTTACAGTCTCACATAACAACTGTTTTCTTCGAAGGAATTATTAGTGAGCAGAAATTCGCCCGTGTATCTGTTATCACTCGTCACTTCAGTCAGTTATATAGAAGGATAACTCGTGTTTTCCTTTTGCTTTCGTCACTTCCTATTTTTAAAACCTTCATTACGCATCTATCGTAGCAAAGATCTCTGTGTTAAAATAATATTTGGAATGGGTTTAACCAGTTCTAGCACATCTGTGATAATGACTGACGCCGCTATTGTCCTTTAAATAAGATATAAAGCTACCTAATGCAGATTTTTATTTTATGTTCAACTATTACATAAACATTTATACATTTATGACAAGCCGAAGTCTGGTTTTCAAGTATTGATCTACAAGAAGAACCAATTGCAATACAATAAATAATAAAATAATAAAAATCCGATTTTATATTAAGTTTATACAAAAAATTCTCGAGAATCACATTTCGGATGTTGAAGTGGTATGAGGTGTTCAAGGGAATCAGCTTACCCAACATAAGGCGCGAGGGGTCATTTCATAACCAATTCCAGCGATAGTTTTATAAGCATACCCTGCCTCGTGAACGAAATTGTCAGTCTTCATGTTTATGATATACCACTTACATTTTTGCTCAAATTTTTGCTCAGATTTATAATTTTTGCTCAAATTCACATGTCATCGAATTCATCATTATGCGCGAATTCATTATTAAAGGCAGTGGTCAATCCGTTAATAGAGTCCAAATAAGAAAGACGGTGATTACGGCTAATCGGATTTATGTTGTAATGCTATGCAGGATACCCTTGTCACGGTTTGTTAAAAATGGTGTCCTATTTCGTTACCGATCAGACATCAGGCCCCAAGTTCACAAAGTATTCTTAAAAACTTACTCAAGATTGTTTCGCCTTATTTTAACTACGATATTGTCCCCTATAAAACTTTATTGTTTTAATGTATCAAATACATCGATAAGAAACTATGTGCAAAGTTTTGTGTTTCTGAATCAAAGATATTTCTCATAAACAGTGATTGAAAGTTGAGTAAATTCTTAACTTGAGTCTGAGAATGCTTTGTTAACTTGGAGCCAGGTCAGACCTCTTCGCACATTTGGTACAGATTAGCCCAGTTTTAAGTTGACATAACTGCGTGCTCTAATGAAACACTTAACCAAATATGTTTAGGGTCCGCTTAAATGGTTGACGCGTCAAAGCTTTTTATATACATTAGATTAGCGCGTTCCCCCCCCCCCCCCCGGGGAGACGTTTGGGCGAAATATCTTGGGTAAACATCGCAGGTTTTAATCGCGCGTAACGCATAAATACCGATAGAACAGTAGCTGTATTGATGTGGCAGAATATTCACTGTAACATATAAAGATACCTCCAACATACAGAAAGGAGTTTGAAATTTCATTGAATTCAAACCGGGGGATTACTTAGCGTTGATATTTTGATGTTCTTTTCTTAGGTAATATGAGATAAAGAGATGACAATTCTCGCTATATAGTTAAAAAAAAAGAACCCAGATAATGAAAAGGGAATATGTTGAAACTTTCAGTCAAATTACTTCACTCTGAGCCTAGATATTGGCGATACAATTATAGTCTAGCCTTGGTTGTCATCGCTACCTTTGTTACGATAATATACAAAGTCTCGATCATCCATGTTTACAGTAACCGCATCGACGGCAAAACGTTGTTAAATCTACTAAATATCACAGGCTAGCCTTGACATCGAGCGTTGATTATGGTCTGGATAAGTTAATTAATGTCTAATTAATAATTTAGATAACATTTCAAGCCTAAATAAAGACCTGCAATAGACAGATAATTTATGTTTAAAGACGAATTGTGACAGAGATAAATCTGTCAATTGTCGGTCTTTCTTTTCGCTTCAAATGTTACATAAAACATTAATTAGACATTTATTCACATACCAAGCCTATTATCAACTCTATAGATCATCGGATGACGGAGATTTAAACGGGTTAAAAGACGGTCGCCATTAATTTAAAAATGGTAAATGGAGGTTAAGTCTCGAATAACAAGTGCCGTTGTTACGATAATAAACAATATAAGCCACATATTGCCACAGTTTCAAACGAAAAAGGTAATTTGAATGAAATTTTCAATATATTCATTTTGCATCATGTATTTTTAAACTAGCATATTAAAAAAGGACAACTCTTTATCTAAATCTTACAAGTTCGGGTGGAATAATCCGTGCAAATTTAATATTTGCTGTAAAAATGCAAAACACCCATAGTTACTTTAAGTTAGAAGAGCATGAACCCTAGAAAAGATGAAGCAGCATGGAGCCTAGAAAGAATACAGCAGCATAAACTCTAGAAAAGATACAGCAGCATGGACTCTAAAAAAGATACAGCGGCATGGACCCTAGAAAAGATACAGCAGCATGAACCTTAGAAAAGATTTCATTTTAAGCACTTTACAGTCTAGAATATATTATTGACGTTTCTATCTGAAAGATGGCTTACCGTGTATAAACTGGGTGATTTGATGATATATTTGGAGAGTGAGAGAGAGAAATGGGGTTTAACGTCCACTCGACACAAACTAGGTTATTTCGGTACTAACATATGGCTTAATTTTATTTCAATAACTCGCTTGCGCGTAGGGGTCTTTAGCAGTGGGAGGAAACCGGAGGATCCGGAGAAAACCCACGAGGTTTGACAGGCGACCCTAATACTTGTCACGTACAACCGGGGATTAGAAACCACGCCAGTTGACTCAATGACAGGCCTTATGATACAGCGCGCACGTGCTAACCATTCGGCCATCCAACCCTCCATGATATATTTGAACTAAATACATATTCATTCTATTGAGTGTTTTACCTTTAAAATGATTTTACTGATAACAACTGATTATATCATTTTACATCTCAGATTGTTGCCCATGGCTATCCTACCGTTTATTGATTTCAATTTTTACGATTATTATTCAAGATAAAACATCCACAACTTTGATTAATAAAAACTAGATTTTATCAGTGAAATATTTACAGAAGCATATATCAATTACATCAAGACATACGTATACTTCACGAGCAGAGTCGATGCAGAAAAGTAGGACGTTAAACCCTATTACATCAAGGCATACGTATACATCATGGGCAGAGTCGGTGCAGAAAAGTAGGACGTTAAACTCCATTTAACCCAGGCATACCCGGATGCAACAAAGTGTCGTAAGTTTTTTTTATTTTATTATAATAATGTCAGCCATAGACAGATTAATTTAAGATGCATTATACAAGAGCTAAATCGGTAGAGTACAGGGCCCTGTTTCAAGAAATTTTAACTAAAGATAAAATCCAAATTTTAGTAGATACTTCAATTTTGATTGGCTAAGGACTAAAATCAATCTAATATTATCCAATCAAATTACTCAAATTTGGATTTTATCTTAGTTAAAATTTCGTGAAACAAGCCCCAGGTCTGTATTTTAGCTTCAAATATATAAATTATAATTAGATATTTATCCACATGCCAAGCTTAGAATCAAATCTCTAGAACATCGGATGACCAAGATTTAAATAGATTATAACATCCATGAGATTGAAAAATTTACGATAATTTTGTCACGTTTGTCAAGACCCGTTGATACGATGATAAACGATCTTCAATGAAATTTTCAATATATTAAATATGACGTATCTATTTTGTTACTGATATCACAAGAACTGTCAGCTCTTTATCTAAATCTTCCATAATGCATCTTTAAAATTAGACCATAATTAATCCTCATGTTCCATTCTTTTGTTATGTTTAGGGCAGACCGGGGATAGTCGGATCATCCCTTCTGGACACGCACCTGATTATAGGGTAGACCGGTGATAGTTGGGTCAACCCTTCTGGACTCCCACCTGATTATAGGGTAGACCGTGGATAGTTGGGTCACCCCTTCTGGACACGCACCTGATTATTGGGTAGACCGGGGATAGTTGGCTCACCCCTTCTGGACACGCACCTGAATATAGGGTAGACCGGGGATAGTTGGGTAACCCCTTCTGGACACGCACCTGATTATAGGGTAGACCGGGGATAGTTGGCTCACCCCTTCTGGACACGCACCTGATTATAGGGTAGACCGGGGATAGTTGGCCCACCCCTTCTGGACACGCACCTGATTATAGGGTAGACCGGGGATAGTTGGGTCAACCCTTCTGGACACGCACCTGATTTTAGGGTAGACCAGGGATAGTTGGGTCAACTCTTCTGGACACGCACCTGATAATAGGGTAGACCGGGGATAGTGGGATCACCCCTTCTGGACACGCACCTGATTATAGGCCAGCAATAAAATAACATTGGAACATTTAAGTGGTATACTATTAATAAATATTAGTCTCTATATTAGACTGGGGATCCACGATGGTTAAGTGGGTAAGACGCTGGCTGGATAGCCTGGTGGTTGGGTGTTCGATCCCTGAATTGGCCGGGAAAGCTCGTCGGGCTTTTCCGGCGTGGTTCCTCCTTGTCAGTGAAGCAGGACGGAGGGCCTGACAGGACAGCTGTCTAGTCGTTCGGATGGGACGAAAATCCTAGGTCCCATTTACATATTGGCGTGCATGTAAAAGATCCCTTGACAATTATAATTAGATATAAGAGTAGGCTGTAGTGCCGCTGCCCAGGTAAAATTTCCCTCATGGCAGACTAACTTATAAACAAACCTGTTAAAGTTATCTCTGGGATGGAGATTTATTTTTCAGTTGTTAAGTTCCCAAATTTATAGAAATACGTGACTAACTTATAAACAAACCTGACAGTTATCTTTATACCATTGCGTAAAGTGGCTGATTAATCAAATCATTTACATTTTAATTGCAGTTTTGTAAGCTAAAGAAAATGTTCCGTAAATGGAAGGTGGGTATATAGAGAAATTTGTAACATTTACAAAGGTACACTACTCTAGATACAAGATTGGAATAAGAACACTTTTGTTTTAAATTGAACGGAAGCCGTGATGTTAGTAGAGACAGTTCGCCGTTATTTTCCAGTCGGACGAAGACACGGTCTAGTCGTTCGGATGGAGCGACAAAGGTTCCGTGTACATGTTGGCGTGCACGTAAAGGAATCCTGGACAGTTGGAATTCAATTTGGCTTATGCACGTTTTTATTAGCCCAGTCGGTGCAGAACGGCAAGACGTTAAACCCCATTTCATTTTATTTCATTTCCTTATCGCTGTTGCCGCCATACAGTTCATGAACCAGCAATATATTACTAGTCTTACTTGTGATTGTATCTTTTGGGTTATCTGGAAGTAATCATATTATGAATGTCGTATTTCTGTTTTTCAGTTAAAGATCGGGATCATTTCAACCGTATCACTTATCATGCTTTATATGGTTTATTATAGACACGTATCTGATAGGAAGCCCGTGTCTGTGATATCATCGAGGGAGGAACCTTACAACGACAGGTACTTTGTCTATTCCTGCAGAAAGGGGATCTCGTGTGGGGGATGGGGAGATCGACAGAAGGGTATCATGGCTGTATATTTGATGGCCAACGCCACAAACAGTAAATTCCGGATTCAAATAGAAAAACCTTGTGACTTTACCGCAGCCCTTCGACCTAAATCTTTTAACTGGACTTTCAACAAGGATGAGGTACAAAACAGATCCAGTACACATAAGGCCTTGACAAACCAATACGGGATATTATTAAGAGAGAAGTTCACAAAAGCCAATTTCACAAGATATTTTTCAAAGGACGTTTCATACTTGATGATTAATAGTGAATTTAGTTATTATATCAGACAGAATAAATTATACAGCCAAAACCTTGCCTGGTTGAAACACATGAGTATGGCAGAAACGTTTGCTACAATATGGCGAGATATAATGATGTTCTCTCCGGAATTACAAAAGCAATACCAACAGTTCGTGGCAACAAAAGTGAGTGGTAAAAAATTAGTTTGTGCCCAAATACGAATAGGTCAAAATCGCGGTAATTCGGATTTTTTTAATGATAACCCGAGAATGTCTCCAGAACATAGTCTTATGGTATGGGATCTGTTCCAGAAGTACAAGGACCCCGAGAAATACAAAATATTCCTGACTACTGATGACGAGGGAGTCCGATCGGATGCTAAACGACTTTTCTCTGGAATGTTTATAGAAAGCGATGGTCCTCTTGGACACGTTGATCTAGGACCGGAAACGGACAAAACGTGTGATGCGTTCAAGAAGGTGATCTTGGATCAACATATTTTAAGTACATGTGATGTTCTGGTAACCAGTTGGAGCGGTATCGGGCGACATGCAGCTTATGTAAGAGGGAAAGAAACTGATTTATATTGTTTAGAAAACTACAAAGATTTACGTCCATGTAACTTTAGTAGTACTTTATTTCAACCAGGTATTTGGTAATTCAAATTGAATGCCAAGTGAATGGATGTCATCCAAGATACGCGTACATATTCCAAGAGATGGGTGGAGAACTAGGACGAAAATCGATAGGGATCATCCTCACATTGCCCCAATGCTGCACATCCAATGTTATTAAATCTGTGAACATATATAGCCGCTATCGAATTAATAAGGTTTTTGCCAAAGCGGGGTAACTCTGGGACAGAAGGTTACAGAACTATGGACATTGATACGGTTCGTCAAATCTGTTTCACAGGGAATTACGAGTCCTCTAATATCTCTGTAACAGATGACTGCCTTTAACACGTGCCGTCACAGCACGCGGCCTCAATCATTGGCTGAATGACGCGTGCATTGTTTACATAAGACGTTACTGCTTCGGGCAGAATGCCGCCTTTTAGTCATTTTAATACCCATTTTCACTAAATAGGAAATAATTTTTACCTACAAATACGTCAAACGTCTTTATTTATTTTTCTAATTCATCAAAAAAATGTTTTAGAATTTAATTTGTCGGTGGAAAAAAGTTAATATTTGAGACTCATTAAGTCGCATTGATGTCATCTTTATCAGTGATTGTAGCGGCCTAGCGATTATTCACTTCTGATCAATGTGGTGTTCGCTCTCTCATGAACCAAATACATCACACCAATTTAAAAAAAAAAATGTTAAAAAAGTTCGAAAGACCAATTGGAAAAACTCTGTTAAAAACTATAACCTACTTAGGGTGCACAGGGCTTTCAGAAAAGGGAGCCTAAGGGAGGGTCCGATGAATGTTATTCAGACATAGAAACACAACACCACCACTGCAAAGCAAACCAGTTGTCCACGGACGGCCTATTTACTAATATAGAGATCCAGTTCTAGAAATTATTTATTTTACTAATCTATATGGGGATCACCAAGACAGATTTCGAAGGACGTGTTTTGTTTCGAAAAAAATACATGCCAATTTAAGGCATTGCCGCTGTACCCCTACTTTATTTAAAGCTTTACAGTGCTATTAATTAATAATTTACTGATGTAGAAAAAAATCATCAACATCATCACAGTCATCATTCGGACTTTGGACCACTCGTATCTTGGAAAAGTCCCCTCAAACGCTTGATCACCACCCAGAATAAAAATATACGCCAAACAATACTCCAGAAAAATTGGGGCTCCCCTTTTAGCCACCCGATTATAAGTTTCGTCGGCCAGATATAATAATAATAATAATAATGACTTTATTTTCTGGGGCAACATATTTAGTACATGAGTTCTAATTTTCAACATGTCCCTCCTACTCTATAAAACTAGCAACTACACAGTACCAATATTTACAAAGTGTATATATACCATATTATATAAGCTTATAATAAAGACATATTAAAGAAACAAGAAAGAAAAAAAAATGGCAAATAAAAATACATTCATAGGACAACAGTAATTAACAAGGGTTAAAAGATTTAACATGTTTTACTAACTCCTTTTTAATAAAAACAAGAAGTTTGAGGTAAGGAATTCCAGAATACAGAGGCGGTATATTGGAATGTTCTTGTCATTGCCCTTTTCTTACTTTTTGGGATTGCTAATTTAAGTTGACTTTCTGATCTCAATGTTATGGTAGTTTCGGTCAATTTAGAATTTTCATATAATGTGTTATATAAATATGATGGTAATTTGTCTCTTATAATTTTGAAGGTGAGCATCTCTGGGTTGTATTGAATGCGTTGATAGACTGTAAGCCAATTTAAGAGAATCAAACAAAGGTGCCGAATGTGAATCAGGTTTTTCATCCAACATGCTCCTTGGCGCATGCTGTTGAAGTTTATACAGGACTTTGGCCTTTTTAGCATTCATGTCCACACCATTATCATTACACCAATTAAATACATTTAGTAAATCCTCTTGAAGGGCAATCTCTATATTAGCTAGAGTGTTGCTAGAGAAATGAAGGGTACTGTCATCAGCAAAAAAAAAAAACAGTATGGCATTTACTGACATGAAGTGGGAGATCGTTTATAAAAATCAAGAAAAGTAACGGACCAATATTCGATCCCTGTGGGACCCCACATTTCAGTAACACTTGAATGACATGCCCCCTAGGACTACTTGTTGCTTTCGAAATTTCAGATCGGATGAAATTAGTTTATGCGATTTCAAGTCATCTGTAATTCTCAATAAGTCTGTTGAACGTGAATGATTTTTCCTAATATCAGATTGAAATTCATAAAATAGTTTGTATTTTTCAAAATATTCTTTAATTTAAGAACTAATGTGTTTTTCAAATATTTTTGATATTGTGGGTAAGACAGAAATGGATCTATAATTATTTGGTGGATCATTGTCCTCCTTGTGTTGAAATTTCTGAAACTTGTGTTGAAATTTCTGCAACTTGTGTGGTTTCATACAAACTTGTGTATAACCATCAACAAAAACTTGTGTTGTATTTTTCCCCAATTTATATCCAGTATAGCAACCTTTCCCATACAGGACCCCTCCCATTGCTCTGTTTAACCTGTAAAGTTTGATGAATGAGGTAACAATATTTTATTTTGTAAAATTATTATTTATTCATAAAAATCATAGGAAAAAGTAAATTAATACCGCCAAATCAAAACTAAATAGATGTTTAAAATGTTAACAGAAAAACAGAGAATTGTAATACTAATAAAATTGTGTTATATATACCCCCCCCCCCCCCCGCCACACACACACACACTTTACCCAATAAAAAAAAATAAAATAGCTATTTAAATTGTTCTGTACCTTCTTCTTCCGACCAAAAAGAGATGAAAGGTGAAGTATGCAGGTATTGTAGGATAAGAATGAGGCCATCTTGTTCAAAACTGAACAGCAACGTATCGGTTCATAAAATTAAAGCAATAAATAGATTGATATCCTCCGTTTCACTGGTCCTATTAGTTTTAAACTGATGGGAACCACTGTTGAGTGAATCCTTAACAGAACTAAACAAATATCCACAGAAACGTTTCACAGTAAATCCTATAAATTCCATGTAGTATTCCGCTTGCTTTTTTGCAAATTTGATGAATGAATATAATTTTCTGGAGTTTGTCTGTAGAATGACTTTACTTGGCAGCCATCTTGAATTGCAGATACTCTACCTGTCCTCACCCCTTCGTTATTCCCGAAATATTCCCCCTAGAGACCTTTTGCTCGCATCGTTAACGTCATAGTCTAATAATTCAAACAAAATAATTTCAAATGTTTTCTCTTTTATTATTTCTATGTATCTAGGTTTTATAATATACGCTTGGTTAAGTTTCGTTTAGTTTCATTTTTCTTTACAAGGCTAGAAAATCACATCCTTATTTTCAATTAGCAATAATATAGTTTTTTGTTTTCGCTCCCATTAACGGGGTTGGGTAGCCGAATGGTTGTCACGTGCGCGCTGTATCATAAGGTCAACTGGGTCAACTGGCGTGGTTTACATTCCCGAGGTATCGCGAAGACTCGGAGAAAATCCACGCGGTTTGACAGTCGACCCTACTCCTTGTGATATACATTATTAAAGCAGTTGTGCCTTGTTCATTAGAGCATAACAGTTACCCGGGGCAAATCTGATAAACCGTGACAGATATCTTTATTAAAATTTGTACACTATGTATGTTATCTTTAAAGGGAGTTTTTGATTGAATACATTAAACTGACTTAAAGATTTTGAACTTGAAGATTGTTTATTATCGTAACAACGTCACTTCACAACCGGTACTAAGCCTCGATTGTCTATTTTATCGTTAAATGTCAAATCCATGGAAATCTCGGCCATCCGATGTTCTAGAGAGTTGATTTTAGGTTTGTCATGTGCATATTTGTCTAAATATAATTTATATACCATTTGAAGGTAATCGGTGTGTGTGTGGGGGTGGGGGGGTGGGGGTGTATGGCCGAATTGTTAGCACGTTCGCGCTGTATCATCAGGTCTGTCATTGAGTCAACTGGCGTAGTTTCGAATCCCCGGTTGTACGTGACAAGGAGAAGGGTCGCCTCTAATACAAGTACATAGCCTATAAAATAGGAGTTTATAAAAAGGCTGATTATTTTAATATGGTTACCATACAAACACAGCAATACAAGACTGAAATTAACAATATGAATGGATTAAACTAAGTATATATAATATTCTAAAAATGCACAAATATCATTATAGGAACACTTACAGAAATATACTAGAAACTTAATTATTTCATATATAAAATATATTCTAATTATATTAAATAGATACATATAAAAATCCAATCTGTTTCACAGAGGATTACGAAAGTCTTCTAATATACATAAGACCTTACTGGTTCGGGCGGAATGAAGCCTTTTACTCATTTCAATACCTATTTACACTAAATAGGAAATAAATTTTACCTACAAATACGTCAAACATCTTTATTTATTTTTCTAATACATAAAAAATGTTTTAGAATTTAATTTGTCGAAGGAAAAAAATTAATATTAGCGGCTTATTAAGTCGCATCGGTGTCATCCTTATCAGAGATTGTAGCGGCCTAGCGAATATTCACTGCGGATCAGTGTGATAAAAGTTAAGTCAAATAAATATAAAACTTACCAAGTGATAATGTGCTCTCAGTAAGACCTTACTGGTTCGGGCGGAATGAAGCCTTTTACTCATTTCAATACCTATTTACACTAAATAGGAAATAAATTTTACCTACAAATACGTCAAACATCTTTATTTATTTTTCTAATACATAAAAAATGTTTTAGAATTTAATTTGTCGAAGGAAAAAAATTAATATTAGCGGCTTATTAAGTCGCATCGGTGTCATCCTTATCAGAGATTGTAGCGGCCTAGCGAATATTCACTGCGGATCAGTGTGATAAAAGTTAAGTCAAATAAATATAAAACTTACCAAGTGATAATGTGCTCTCACTTGAATAAGTTTTGTGTTTTTCAAAATAAACCCCGTTTTAAAACAACGTGAGTATATCCAAATGCTTGTATTCAGTATGTAGTTTTTAATGAAATCCAATGAAGCACGAATACCGCATCACCAACATACGACACTGTTTCTAAAGTGTCGTCAACTTTTAGCTAAAATACCAATCTGTTTCACAGAGTATCAGGAAAGTTTTCTAATATCTCTGTAAAAGATGACTACCTTCAACAAATCATGCAGCGTCAATCATTGGCTCAATGGCGCGTGCATTAAACATAAGACGTTACTGATCGGAGCAGAATGTCGCCTTTTACTCATTTTCATACCCATTTACACATAAAAAAAATGTTTTAGAATTTAATTTGTCGGAGGGAAAAAAGTTAATATTTGTGGCTCATTAAGTCGCATCGATGTCATCCTTATCCACCCGATTAGATTTTATTACATACTTCGAGAAGATATTTGTTGAGGAATAAAACCTTCTAGTAGTTTATCGAGTGCTGGCCGTCCTTACATGGTCACTAACCTCGGGGTCACGTGTTCCATCCCGGTTTTGGCCCAGAAAGTTCATCGGGATTTTCCGATGTGGTTTCTCCGTATAGTTGTTCGGGTGGGACAAAAACCGTAATTTGGTGGAAAAACAGCACGCAATTTGACTTGACTTGATGCCTGACTCCATCCACAATATCGTGACAACATCTGGTGTACAGTGACAGTGAAAATTAGAACGATGTTGACAAGTATAAACATAGCTTGAAGTCAAATATTGTCAAACATATCCGTAAAAATTTAATGGCTACCTTTGGGGTTTTACTATTTAACCAACTATTGATCCACCTTGTCGGTATATTTTCATTTGGTGACGCAGAAAATAATTTGTAATAAAATGATAATTATATATGGGGTTTTATATTCTACGTTCCTGCATCAACCGTCCTAAAAAAAATGTAATAAATAGACAGTCATATGAAATAGAAAGTCAAGTAAAATAGACAGTCATATGAAGTCATATGAAATAGACAGTCATATGAAATAGACACTCATAATAGACAGTCATATGAAATAGACAGTCATATGAAATAGACAGTTATATGAAATAAAATAGACAGCCATATAAATGAAATGAAATGAAATGGGGTTTAACGTCCTACTGTTCTGCTCCGAACTTGGCTAATGAAGACGGGCATACGCCATACAGTGTGCTATGAGGCACATTTTGCCCGGACAGCGGCACTACGGCCTACTCTTATATTGAATTCCAACTGTCAAGGGATTTTTTACGTGCACGCCAATGTGTACACGGGACCTCGGTTTTTCGTCCCATTCGAACGACTCGACAACTGTCCTTGTCTTTATAAAATAGACTGCCATATGTAATAAAATAAACAGCCATATGTAATAAATAGACAGCTTTAGGAAATGAAATAAAATAAAATAAAATTTATCGACCCGGGTTAATTTGCCTGGAAGTGTTTACTAATTTTAATAAAAACAATGAACTGATCTTTAATTAAATGAAATGAAATGGGTTTTAACGTTCTACTTCAACTGGGCTAATGAAGTCGGTCATACGCCATGTAGTGTGATATGAGGGCAATTCTTCCAGGACAGCGGCGGTATGGCCTACCCGTTTTCGAATTCCAACTGCCAATGATGAGGTGCACTTCAACATGAACACATGGCCATTAGGGTTTAACGTCCACTCGACACAAACTAGGTCATTTCGGTACTAACATATGGTTCAATTTTATTTCAATATTTCGCTTTGGGCGTAGGGATCTTTAGCTGTCGGAGGAAACCGGAGGACCCAGAGAAAACCCACGAGGTTGGACATGTCATGTACTTCCAGGGATTCGAAACCATGTCAGTTGACTCAATGACAGGCCTTATGATACAGCGCGCACATGCTAACCATTCGACCATCCAACCCCGGTAATAGGAGCGAGAACAAACAACTATATGGTTGCTAATTGAAAATAAGGATGTGATTTTCTTGCCGTGTAAAAAAAAAAAGAAATTAATTGAAACTTAACCAAGTGTATATTATAAAACCTACATACATAGAAATAATAAAAGAGAAAACATTTGAAATTATTTTGTTTGAATTATTAGACTATGATGTTAATGATGCGAGCGAACGGTCTCGAGGAGGAATAACGCGGGAATAAAGTAGGGTATAACGACAATGACTAAAATTAGCAAGAAATTTGATAGTCGGTCCCAAAAATGTATTATTTTTTTAAAAACAAAACATGTCCTTCGAAATCTGTCTTGGTGATCCCCGCATAGATTATTAAAAAAAAAAAATTTCTAGAACTGTGGATCTCACAGATTTTATAACATTAGATGTGCAGCATTGGGGCCATGTGACGATGATCCCTATCTATTTGCCCAGTTCTCCACCCATCTCTTGCATATGTAAGCGTATCTTGGATGGCATCCATTCACTTGGCATTCAATTTGAATTACCACTCACCTGGTTGAAATAAAGTACTACTAAAGTTACATGGACGTAAATCTTTGTGTTTTTCTAAACAATATAAATCAGTTTCTTTCCCTCTTACATAAGCTGCATGTCGCCCGATCCCACTCCAACTGGTTACCAGAACATCACATGTACTTAAAATATGTTGATCCAATATCACCTTCTTGAACGCATCACACGTTTTGTCCGTTTCCGGTCCTAGATCAACGTGTCCAAGAGGACCATCGCTTTCTATGAAGATTCCAGAGAAAAGTCGTTTAGCATCTGATCGGACTCCCTCGTCATCAGTAGTCAGGAATATTTTGTATTTCTCGGGGTCCTTGTACTTCTGGAACAGATCCCATACCTTAAGACTATGTTCCGGAGACATTCTCGGGTTATCCTTCCGAAAATCCGAATTACCGGGATTTCGACCTACTCGTATTTGGGCACAAACTAATTTTTTACCACTCACTTTTGTTGCCACGAACTGTTGGTACCGTTTTTGTAATTCCGGACAGAACATCATTATATCCCGCCATATTGTAGCAAACGTTTCTGCCATACTCATGTGTTTCAACCAGGCAAGGTTTTGGCTGTATAATTTATTCTGTCTGATATAATAACTAAATTCACTATTAATCATCAAGTATGAAACGTCCTTTGAAAAATATCTTGTGAAATTGGCTTTTGTGAACTTCTCTCTCAATATTCTCCCGTATTGGTTTCTAAACTCCTTATATGTACTGGGTCGGTTTTGTACCTCATCCTTGTTGAAAGTCCAGTTAAAAGATTTAGGTCGAAGGGCTGCGGTAAAGTCACAAGGTTTTTCTATTTGAATCCGGAATTTACTGTTTGTGGCGTTGGCCATCAAATATACAGCCATGATACCCTTCTGTCGATCTCCCCATCCCCCACACGAGATTCCCTTTCTGCAGGAATAGACAAAGTATCTGTCATTGTAAGGTTCCTCCCTCGATGATATCACAGACACGGGCTTCCTATCAGATACTCGTCTATAATAAACTATATAAAGCATGATAAGTGATACGGTTGAAATGATCCCGATCTTTAACTGAAAAACAGAAATACGACATTCATAATATAATTACTTCCAGATAACCCAAAAGATACAATCACAAGTAAGACTAGTAATATATTGCTGGTTCATGAACTGTATGGTGGCAACAGCGATAAGGAAATGAAATAAAATGAAATGGGGTTTAACGTCTTGCCGTTCTGCACCGACTGGGCTAATAAAAACATGCATAAGCCAAATTGAATTCCAACTGTCCAGGATTCCTTTACGTGCACGCCAACATGTACACGGAACCTTTGTCGCTCCATCCGAACGACTAGACCGTGTCGTCGTCCGACTGGAAAATCACGGCGAACTGTCTCTACTAACATCACGGCTTCCGTTCAATTTAAAACAAAAGTGTTCTTATTCCAATCTTGTATCTAGAGTAGTGTACCTTTGTAAATGTTACAAATTTCTCTATAATACCCACCTTCCATTTACGGAACATTTTCTTTAGCTTACAAAACTGCAATTAAAATGTAAATCATTTGATTAATCAGCCACTTTACGCAATGGTATAAAGATAACTGTCAGGTTTGTTTATAAGTTAGTCACGTATTTCTATAAATTTGGGAACTTAACAACTGAAAAATAAATCTCCATCCCAGAGATAACTTTAACAGGTTTGTTTATAAGTTAGTCTGTCATGAGGGAAATTTTACCTGGGCAGCGGCACTACAGCCTACTCTTATATCTAATTATAATTGTCAAGGGATCTTTTACATGCACGCCAATATGTACATGGGACCTAGGATTTTCGTCCCATCCGAACGACTAAACAGCTGTCCTGTCAGGCCCCCCGTCCTGCTTCACTGACAAGGAGGAACCACGCCGGAAAATCCCGACGAGCTTTCTCGGCCAATTCAGGGATCGAACACCCGACCACCAGGCTATCCAGCCAGCGTCTTACCCAGTCTAATATAGAGGCTAATATTTAATAATAGTATACCCCTTAATATTCCAATGTTATTTTATTGCTGGCCTATAATCAGGTGCGTGTCCAGAAGGGGTGATCCAACTATCCCCGGTCTACCCTATAATCAGGTGCGTGTCCAGAAGGGGTGATCCGACTATCTCCGGTCTACCCTATAATCAGGTGCGTGTCCAGAAGGGTTTAATTTTAAAGATGCATTATGGAAGATTTAGATAAAGAGCTGACAGTTCTTGTGATATCAGTAACAAAATAGATACGTCATATTTAATATATTGAACATTTCATTGAAGATGGTTTATCATCGTATCAACGGGTCTTGACAAACACGACTAAGTCTCGATTATCAATGTTAATGGTAAATTTGTCAATGGATGTTATAATCTCTTTAAACCTCGGCCATCCGATGGTCTAGAGATTTGATTCTAAACTTGGCATGTGCATAAATGTCTAATTATAATTCATATATTTAAAGCTAAAATGCAGACCGGTACTCTACCGATTTAGATTCCCCGGTTGTACGTGACAAGGACTAGGGTCGCCTGTTCAACCTCGTGGGTCTTCTCCGGGTCCTCCGGTTTCCTCCCACTGCTAAAGACCCCTACGCACAGGCAAATTGTGGAAATAAAATTGAACAATATGTTAGTCCCAAAATGACCTAGTTTGTATCGAGTGGACGTTAAACCCCATTTCTATCTCATTCTCTACAGATTTAGGTCTTGTATAATACATATTAAATAAATCTTTCTATGACTGACATATTATTATAATAAAATAAAAAAAACTTGGGAGATGCTAATTGTAGGCTGGCTGGGGAGGTTCGGGAATTTCCGGAGCCCAAAATGGCCGCTTTTTTAAAATGAGTATTTTGGGGAATACCAACCCGAACCCTAACCCTAGCCCCTTTAAGAGGGTAAACGTTAAATTAGATCCAAGTTCAGTCTTCTAAAAAGTGTTAGGGTTAGGATTAGGGTTAGTATTTCCCAAAATTTTCATTTATATAAAGCGGCCATTTTGGATTCCGGAAACATCCGAACCTCCCCGACCGGCCTACAATTAGCATCTCCCAAAAAACTTACGACACTTTGTTGCATCCGGGTATGCCTGGGTTAAATGGAGTTTAACGTCCTACTATTCTGCACCGATGCCTTGATGTAATGGGGTTTAACTTCCTACTTTTCTGCACCGGCTCTGCTCGTGAAGTATACGTATGCCTTGATGTTTAACGCCCTACTTTTCTGCGTCGACTCTGCTTATGAAGTATACGTATGTCTTGATGTAATTGGTGTATGCTTCTGTAAATATATCCCTGATAAAATCTAGTTTTAATTAACCAAAGTTGTGAATGTTTTATCTTGAATAATAATCGTAAACATTGAAATCAGTATACAGTAGTAGGAAAGCCATGGGCAACAATCTGAGATGTAAAACGATATGATCAGTCGTTATCAGTAACATCATTTTAATGGTAAAACACTCAATAGAATGAATATGTATTCATTTATTTTTTTATTTATTTATTTTTTAATATTTATTAAAATTAAGATACAATACAATACAATACAATACAATACAATACAATACAATACAATACAATACAAAAACAAAAGATACAACATAAAAACATACAACATTACATATTGATAGTCTACACAACACAACATATAAGTATATTATAAACAGAAATATTTATAAAATCATCATATGCATAAAATCAAAAAAAAATAAAAATAAAAATAAAAAAATGTACAGTAGGCTCTATATTATAAATTCATTTCCAATATACGTGTCCAATTACTTCTAATCTCGTTATGAATGTTAGTTTCTATATTAGCTATGTGTTTTATAAACGATATGTACTGGATCTGTTTTGTACCTCATCCTTGTTGAAAGTCCAGTTAAAAGATTTAGGTCGAAGGGCTACGGTAACGTCACAAGGTTTTTCTATTTGAATCCGGAATTTACTGTTTGTGGCGTTGGCCATCAAATATACAGCCATGATACCCTTCTGTCGATCTCCCAATCCCCCACACGAGATTCCCTTTCTGCATGAATAGACAAAGTATCTGTCATTGTAAGGTTCCTCCCGCGATGATATCACAGACACGGGCTGCCTGTAAGGTTCATCCGTCGATGATATCACAGACACAGACTGTCTATCGGCTACGTGTCTATAATAGATCATATAAAGTATGATAAGTGATAGGGTTGAAATGATTCCGATCTTTAACTGAAAAACAGAAATACGACATTCATAATATAATTACTTTCAGACAACCCAAAAAGATACAATCAGAATTAAGACTAGCTCTACCCCCCCCCCCCCCCACACACACACTCTCTTTTAGCATTGCAATTTTGCTAAATGTTTGGTTAGGAATCGAAAAATAGTGTTTGAATTTTCATTTGGTGAATATTCATCATTTGGTGGCGGAAGGATCAGGAAGTAAAAAGTCATGAATTACGGTGAAATGGTGAAGTCATCGGGGAGAGAATTACTGGGGGAAGGTGGATGGCCGAGTGGTTAGCATGTGTGCGCTGTATCATAAGATCTATCTTTGGGTCAACTGGCGTGGTTTCGATTGCCCGGTTGTACCTGTCAAGAAGTACAACCTCGTGGGTTTTCTCCAGGTTCTCAGGATTCGTCCGACTGATAGTTTGTGTCGAGTAGACGTGAAACCCATCTCTCTCTCTCTGTCTCTCTGTCTCTCTCTGTCTCTGTCTCTCTCTAATTACTGGATCGAAACCAGGTACGTTGATGTCAAAGGGAAGGTATGTCTGGGCTGAGGCCTGATATGGTGAAGACAATGGGGAGGTATTACTGGGTATGGTAAAGTCTATGGGAGAGAATTACTGGGTATGGTGAAGTCTATGGAAGGGAATTAGTGCGTCGAGTCCTGATATGGTGAAGTCAACGGGGGGAGAAGATTACAGGTCCATCATTTTTACTCCTGGGCTACCCTAGAATCAGCTCAGTAGAGCTTCTGCCGTGTATGTTAGTTCAAATTTGACGAAGAACGGGCGTGAAGGCCGTCGTTCGAGCAAAATGACCTCCTTAGCACATTGCATGACTCCAACCTCGTGGGTTTCCTCCCACTGCTAAAGATCTCTACGCGCAAGCGAATTATTGAAATAAAATTAAACCATATGTTAGTCCCGAAATGACCTAGTTTGTGTCGAGTGGACGTTAAACCCCATTTCTCGCTCTCTCTCACATTGCATGACGCACACCCGTCGTTATTATCCCAGGCCATGCAGAAAAATATGTTCATTTTATTTCAATTTGTTAGCGATGCAAACTAACCATGTTCACGAAATAGTAAGAATCCTTGTCAACCCTATCATGAACAGGTGGGCAATACACCTATATTGTCAGGTGGCACCAGGTGTTCAAAAAATAGTAAGAATACCCTGCCTACTCTACAACCACTTAAAGCCAACATGGGCATTGTTTGATTGTTTGACAATTGAAATAATTGGCCGCTTGTCGGTTCCTGAATTGGATGGTGCTTGACTGGGATGTAGTGTTGCTTGTTCATGGACTGTATGGTGCTTGACTGTGATGTAGCGTTGCTGGTTCATGGACTATATGGTGCTTGACTGGGATGTAGTGTTGCTGGTTCATGGACTGTATGGTGCTTGACTGAGATGTAGTGTTGCTGGTTCATGGACTGTGTGGTAGCAACAGCGATAAAGAAATGAAATAAACTGAAATGGGGTTTAACGTCCTACCGTTCTGCACCGACTGGGCTAATAAAAACGTGCATAAGCCAAATTGAGTTCCAACTGTCCAGGATTCCTTTACGTGCACGCCAACATGTACACGGAACCTTTGTCGCTCCATCCGAACGACTAGACCGTGTCGTCGTCCGACTGGAAAATCACGGCGAACTTTCTCTACTTACATCACGGTTTCCGTTCAATTTAAAACAAAAGTGGTCTTATTCCAATCTTATATCTAGAGTTGTGTACCTTTGTAAATGTGACAAATTTCTCTATAACACCCACCTTCCACTTACGGAACATTTTCTTTAGCTTACAAAACTGCAATTAAAATGTAAATGATTTGATTAATCAGCCACTTTACGCAATGGTATAAAGATAACTGACAAGTTTGTTTATAAGTTAGTCACGTGTTGCTATAAATTTGGGTACTTAACAACTGAAAAATCAATCTCCATCCCAGAGATAACTTTAGCCTTCGTTTGCCACTGGTAAAACTCGCCGGCCATTTTGAAATCGGCAGCATTTCATTTTAACAAATCCTGCCAATCAGAGCCACTAGGGGCGGAGCTAAGGCACCAATTCACCCTGATTAATGACCGCGAGTTTTACCAGAGGAAAGCGAAGGGTAAACTTTTCTAATCTCCCATAATGTATCTTTAAATCATACAATCTATGACAACAGGTGTACGTGACAATAATCACTAGAGACGTTTGGCAAGCGCAAATTCCTGATCCGTATCGTGTATCCGTATATATTTTGCGGGTGACGTCAACAATGTGTGTGTATTTCTCACACGTAATACGACACACGGGTACGGCAGTTCGTATCGAACAGCTTTCATACGGAAAAGGTTCGTATAACATCTTCGTCTTTTTGCCGTCCGTTTTGCTACTTTTGTTGTGCCATAGCGTTTTTATGAATCTAAGTGTATTCTAGAACACTAAGGTATGTGTTTGATGCGATATTTACAATGACAATCACTGGAATTTAATCATTAGTTTTGATGAGTGCTTCTCGGAATTTTCAAATTTTTCCTGTCTGTCTGTGTGCATGCTGGTTGATCTAAGTTCTAAATTTAGGGAGTTCACCTTGCAAATCTGTAAATGATGTGATTCTATGGTAAAGGGGTATAAACATTCCGATACATTAGATGATTAGTGATTTTTAATAACATACGACATTAATTTTTTAATAGCTCATCGACTGTCGAACCACTTTACTTCCTCCAGGAATTTGTAGGCTAGGCCCTTGACTATATAGTACTGATGGTGAATCTTGGTAGATAACTGCCATCATGCTATAATAGAACTTGAGCTCAGCTCAGTTACTCATACGTACGCGGTGCAAAAATCTGCCAAAACTCTAAAACTACATTGATGCCACGTATCACGTGACAATACGGATACGTGATACGGATGGAAAGAATTCTGCTTGCCAAAAGTCTAAAATATCGAAATATCTCACGATATTGGTAAAATAAATTATCGCGATATCATGAATTATCGTCTGGAGTAAATTTATCGCGATAATTAGAATTATCGTGCTTCAAAATCATATCGAATTCTAACTGTCAAGGGATATTTTACGTGCACGCCAATTTGCCACGGGACCTCGGTTTTTCGTACCATCCGAACGACTAGACAGCTGTCCTCGTCAGGCCCTCCGTCCTGCATCACTGAGAAGGGGGGACCACGCCGGAAAATCTCGATGAACTTTTGTGACAAAGTACTCTATAACTTTCATCAAATTGAACGATCATTTAGGTGCATAAAACTTATTGACCTAAACTGCTTTTGATAATATATTATATTGACTTTTCAACTCTTTATATACTTCTGTTAAAACACGAATTGGCTATGATCTAATTAAACATGTAATTAATCCCATATGTCATTTACAAACTACATATGATCTGTGCACACGCTCCGCTTTACTTCAAAGGAATATGCACTGGTCAGTAAGCATGCCATGACGTGATAAAGAGACAATTGCATGTATGATCATGAGCCTTTATCTATTGTCGGAGGGTATTTAACTAGAAGTTTGCTGACAGTTAGACAGACGAGGAGAGAAGCAGATACGAGACGACCTGAGACCTACGGGGAGGAGACGAGAGGGTTGGATGAGTGAATGGAATCACCCGAGTTCAGCCGCTGCCTTGGCAGAGGGACGGAATGGTGGATATAATATAGTTATGTACCGTCCTGATATGTTCCTGTCGTAGTTTAGTTTCCGCAGTATTGATGTAGTTGTGTTATATTCTGTTTCGATGTAAATAAATCATATATTTACTAAACTGATATCTGTTACCACTAAGATATAGTGTTACAGTATCTCGGTCAATGCAGGGATCGACCACGAGACCGCCAGGCTTGCGATCCTGCGTCTTACCCACTTAACCACCGTGCCCCCCCCCAACTCACTAAGGAGTTCATGTCGTCTCCAAGCCTTGGTGCCAAGGTTTACTTACGGATAAGTTGTGGGAAGAGGAGAAGATAAAACGTTGAAATATATGAAGCCAGCTTACCTGTAAAATATGTAAACTCAGACGTCAATCACTGAAATGGAATGTATATACTGACTCAATCAATCAATACAATCTCCATGGTAACTGTTGATACATTTATATGTACCGGTATTGAATAATACCTAAACAGCAAAACAAAAAACTCAGTATGATTTCAAGAGGCACTTTAATCAAATCATTCTAGAAAACGACTTCCTAAATGGATTAAAGCAATTTTTTGTGAACAGTATGTTGACACATTAGTGAGTAATTAAGCACAATTCTAAGACATTACGAGAAGATTTAAAGTCTGTACACAGTCTATACCTCAGTATCAAGTGTGTTCAACGCGAGTGTCAATAACAGCAGCGCAGCGTCTGTACATGAAGTGGACCAGGATGAACAGTATCTGGTGTGTTCACCGCGAGTGTCAATAACAGCAGCGCAGCGTCTGTACACGATGAACGCCATTGACACCTGGAGCCACACTCTCTCAATCCATCGGCTGTATTTGGTCTCGGTACGACGTTATTAAGTCTCCTCTGAATTTCATCCCAAAGATGTTCCATCGGGGTTAACACCGTTCTGCTGTAGAAAGTCCCGAGTAACTCTGGCAGTGTGGGCACGGGCGTTGTTATGCTGGGAAACGTTTTGATGACGTCGAAATTTGGTATGACGTGTGGTCTGAGAGCTTGATCGATGTAGCGCACTGCTGTGATGCCGCCTCCTCTCCCTGGACCAAGATTTTGGAACACCACAGGACCCACTCTCTGGTTCAGGCCGATTCCACCCCAAACCATTATGCTTGGCCCTCCCCATGAGTCTCGTCTCATGACACATTGGTCAGAATAACGTTGGTCACGTCGAAGTCATATTCTGGTCCTGCCATCTGCAGTTGATACGCAATACCGACTCTCATCTGTGAACAGAACAGTTCTCCATTGCCTGTGTCGCTAGTATTGTTGGGCAAACTGTAGACGTTCACGTCGATGACGAGGGGTGAGTATCCGTCCACGGCAAGGCCTATGGCAATGGATGTTCTCTCTGGTGAGACGTCGGCGCACTGTTTCGGTACTGATGGGTCTTCCGTGTGTCCCCACTGTCTGACGTGCTGTCTCATATGCCTGTGTGAAGGGATTCTGCACGTGTTGTCGTACAGCATGGCGGCCTTGTCGCCTTGTGGTAACCTTGGTCTACCAGTTCGGGCGCGATCATCCATGGTGTTGGTGGTCCGAAACCGTTGCTGAAGCCTATAGATGGTCCGAACATTGACCTGGAAGTGAATGGCAACGGCTTGGGCAGTGTGGCGAGCGTCTGGTTCCTCTGAGGTGTCGTGAGTCGTGGCATGCTGCTGGCGTTGTAGTGTGAATGATTCAACCAGGTATGGGGATGCATTTATATGGCTGGTTCCGGTGAACAGCACGTGCAGCATGAGTTACATGAAGATCATGGAGAACACAAAGTTAGGTTGCTTTTTTGAGAACATTTCCTGGGTTCAAATCTGTGTTTGGGAAGGAGCCTTATTGCTCAGGTAAAGTTGGAGATATGGTCACAAATATACAATAAAAACATTTGGCAAGTTTTATGCAATGCGTCTATTCGGAGTAGCATACCAACCCTTATAAAAAAAAGTCCTATAAAAGAAGTATTGTTTGCTATAGAAGTTTGTGGGATTCTATAGAATGCTACAGGAAAACGAATTCATTTTGTAGGTTTTTTCACATGACTATAGATTCAGAAACATTTACTATAGATTTGTGTAGGATTGGTAGATGAGTTTTTTTTTCAAGTGTAATTTCCTATAGAATTCTATAGAATACTGTAAGAAACCATTGGAAAAAAAATAAACCTTTAGATTCATTGGTTTTGCTATAGAATTGGTGGTAAATATATAGTTTTCTGTAAAAAAAAAAAATTTTTGTACATATTTTGTAGAGAAAAATATAACGGATGAGCTTTCTATAGTTTTTTTGTAGAATTTATATGTATACTGTACTTAAACCATTTTAACAAATAGCCTACTATAGTTTCCTACATATTAATTGCTATTCCCTCAAATAAGAATTAGTCCCGAAATGACCTAGTTTGTGTCGAGTGGACGTTAAACCCCATTTCTCTCTCTCTCTCTCTCAAATAAGAATAAGACAGAAGACTGGTTGGGCGTTATAAGACTTTAATTTAAAAATTAGCAAATAAAAATAGATTGATAACGACTCGGGGATAAAATTTTCTCAATATTTAAAACATAAAATCAATTGTTAAAAGAGGGGTAATCTTACAAACAATGTTCCCAGAAACGCCCACGCCATTTTTTATTTCTTTTTCTTTCAACAAGCGGTTCTAACCTGGTTGCCCAACTAAGTAGCTACCTGCGATCTCATGTTAAAGAAAGGATCCAAATAGCGTTGGCAAGCGTTACTCCTTCAGTCGCCCTGCATTTTTATACGCCCACATTTTCATGTGGACGTATATTGTCGTCGCCCCTGTCCGTCCGTTCGTGCGTCCGTCCACAATTGTTTGTGAACAGTCTACAGGTCACAATTTTTATCCGATTTCAATGAAATTGAAATATAGGTTTATCACCCTAAGATCTCGGTTCCTTTCGATATTGGCATGTATCGAACTGTAACTTCATGGATTATGGCCCCTGATTGTACGAAAAATCACGTCTTTAGCTTGTGAACACTGTAGAGGTCACAATTTTTATCCGATTTTGTTGAAACTTGAAATGTAAGTTTATAACCCAAAGATCTCGGTTCCTTTCGATATTCGGACCGTAACTTCCTGAATTATGGCCCCTGATTGTACGAAAAATCGCGTTTTTAGCTTGTGGACCTATAGATGTCAAAATTTTTATCCGATTTAAAAAAACGTATTAATATATCCCCGTTACACCCTAAGGATGGCTGAGTTCGAATTTCGTGAAAATCGACCCAAAACTGCAAACAAAATGGCCGCCCTTCGTTCGAAAATAGCGTAAAAAATATGGTATATCAAGGTTTTCGACCCTATAGAGGTCACAATTTTAATCCGATTTTGTTGAAACTTCGAATGTAAGTTTATAACCCAAAGAACTCGGTTATTTTCGATATTCGCGCATATCGGACCGTAACTTCCTGAATTATGGCCCCTGACTGTACGAAAAATCGCGTTTTTAGCTTGTGGACCCTATTGAGGTCACAATTTTTATCCGATTTTGTTGAAACTTGAAATGTCAGTTTATAACTCAAAGATCTCGGTTCCTGTCAATATTCGCGCATATCGAACCGTAACTTCCTGAATTATGGCCCCTGATTGTACGAAAATCGCGTTATTAGTTTGTGGGCCCTATAGAGGTCATAATTTTTACCCGATTTAAAAAAATGTATTATTATTATATCACCGTTACACCCTAAGGATGGCTGAGTTCGAATTTCGAATAAATCGACCCTAAATTGACAGACAAAATGGCCGCTGTTCGTTCTCAAATAGCGTAAAAATATGGTAGATCAAGGATGTGGACCCTATAGAGGTCACAATTTTTATCCGATTTTGTTGAAACTTGAAATGTAAGTTTATACACAAAGATCTCGGTTCCTTTCGATATTTGTGCATATCGAATTGTAATTTCCTGAATTATGGCCCTTGATTGTAGGAAAAATCACTTTCTTTTTAGCTTGTTCTCTATCCATCTCTCGAAAATGTGGGCGTATCCTGCCTGGCAGCCGCTGGTTATTAGATCTACCGAAATATTACAGCTGAAAGGCGAACGTCGCCCAGCCACGTCTAAAGCTATGACGTGAATACTCCCTGGCTGGATATCTTGCAATGGACAACGCCGTTTTGACGTTAATAAATTTGGAATAATTCATGAGACCGTTATGGGAACACTATTCACTTCTTATGCCAGTTTGCAGGCTTCTACGAAATACAGGGGAGAATTGGGAATGCGCGATATTGGTATCGCTAAAACTAAAATCAGAACGCAGTAGGTGTACATTCTCAGAATTGAAGGGTTAGTCGGAAACAAAGATGTTTGATTTCCGGAAAAAATGAGAAAATGCTACTAGACAAGCCGCCCAGAAGGCACGATCAAAAGGAGAAGTAAGATTTAAAATAGCAAGCAAGATTTTGGGAGTAATAGGCAGTTTGGGCTGCTTAACGTCCCCTAGCGTACGCCTTGTGCCTTGCAGAAGTGGGCTTACGTGCCAGTTATCTAGGGGGATTCTTTAAATTAGCCTCCACGTGCAACAACCTTATGATATACACTACTGTCTAATGGACGAGAAATACAACCTTTCGGATAGGTACGCAATATAACGGATTAGGTCGTTTAACCTAATTGGAACGGGTTCAATATCAATCAGTGAACAATAAATGTAGATATGATTTAAGGTGATTTAGAGAATATATTTCTTCAAAGGATATCCACTCTGGAATCAAGCCAATTTACAAGGTTTGGACTTGATTCTGCAAAAGAAAAGGAAGAGTTTTAGCGGATATGTGCATATGATAATCCGAAATAGATATAACACTTTCATCAGGAGCGAATTCGTGTAACCGAGAAATTTTATCGGTTACAGTATTAAGGTCACTTCTAACATATCTTGCTGAAAGGTGAAAGTTGAACATAATCGAAAGCCCAAACATGGGCCTTAAAGCATGCATAACGATACCGTTATATTTGCAGGGTCCGTAAACGTTTTGTCCGAAAATATAATAACGCGTTTGTTTTGCAAGTTATAGCACCATCGACATATTCCAGCTATCACCGCCATCCTTTCCTTATAGTGTATATGCATGGGGGCCATGTCAGGGAAGTCACATTCCCAATTCACATAAAACCAATCGTTCCGGGAGTAACCGCCTCCACCAATGTTGCATGCATCGGTAATGACGGACACTTCCGGTAGATTATCCAGCAACAAGGTTCTTAAACAGTGTTTCCGTGGCACTACAGGGTAAATGTGACATAATCGTCTAGGACTTTCTTTGACTTCACGTTGTGATAACTATTTCCAATGATCAATTAAGTGTGAAACACTGTTTATGTTGTTGCTATGTTTATCTATCAAATACAGCATACTACAAAGTTTAAACACAGGAAACTACAATATCTATGATAGTACTTTTCGAGTTATTAAAATATCCACGGTCTGAGATTAATATCCTTTCTAACTCAGAACTAACGGCTTAAACGTGGCACCAGCAACATACTTCTTGATAGTTCTACATAAGGTTCACGTTAGGATGATGTGTTCACCTTAGCCTCTAAGCCGAGGAGGCTATGGGTATGATGTTCCCCTGAGCTCCGAATGATGTCTGAGAATAAATCAAACCAGCTCTCTCCTATATAGAAAGTAAAACGCGTCATCTTACGTCAACACTATTCTAGTTAATTGTACTAATCCGTGCACAAGATGACTGTACTATACTACCCTACTTTCCAGAAATGGATTGACATAACTGTCGGCGAGTTAGTCTAAGATAGTAGTAGAATAATGCAAGCTACTTCATTACTCATTGCCCTAGTTTTCGTCACACATCATGTAGGTAACGAATTTCTATATTAAACATAAAACATTTCTTAGAACTAAAATAACCCTTATAGTATTACATTTCAACGATGGTAAAATCCAGTAATATGTCTTGGTTTAATAAAACCATGTGCTGCGAAAATGACATACTATTAATGCGATTCAAAATTCGTCGGATGAATACACGTCCGCCACGAACTACGCCTAATGCCCATTTTAACATGCCAGCCAGCGACTGCAATTGTTTCTTCGATAAGCGTTTTTTATTTAAACACGTCTCAATTTCGTACTTTAAAGATTCTAATTTTTCCGAAGGTAAGCATAGCGACATAGCATTTGAGTCCATTTCGATTGGTTACCTTAGACCAGTTAATGGCAAATCCTAGATAAGGTAAAACCTCAATAAGCTTAAGTAATGCTGCTGAGTATTGCTCCATGGTGTTATAACAAAGGAAGAAATCATCAAGATACACAACAGTATGTTCATAGCCTTGGCTCATCATCATCCGGCGAATGGCCTGTGTTAGTCGATGGAATATTCCGGGTGCGAGTTTCGAACCAAATGATAGCTTTGTGTCAATAAGGTGTCTCCATACACCGTTAAAATTACACTTTAAACCTGTTTACTTATGGACCGTATATAGATGGACAGGCAACGAGTCCCATTGGTTGGCTTCTCTGCCGCTGGCGTGCGACACGACGAGATCTCAATGTCGACAGCAAATCAAGCGATGTGATTTTTAACATTGCGAGATTTTATACAGATTACCTTCTCGAACTCCTCCTTTGAAATTGCCGTATTCTTATAGTTACGTGGTAATTTTTCAATCCGATAAGTATTCCTATCCGGTAGTGATGAATTTCGCCCGTTTAGAACTTTGAAATTTCAAAATGCAGCAGTTGAAAATTGTGAAATGATCGATTTCAATAATTTCGTAGTTTTTGTAAGCATTTTGATTTTGCTTAATACTCCAAATTCCCGCATGTATGAAGGATTTTAAAATTATGAAAATAAAGTTCAGGTATAATACTGTCCTGAATGATGATAAATTGTGCAGAGTGTTTTAGTAGTTTTGTTTTTAACGAAAACGCGGCATGTTTTTTTCGGATTCACATGGGGGCTAACCAGGTTTAAAGCCGTCATCTTTTACAGAGCCACAAGAAGGCTTTTCGCAATACCTTTGTGAAACAGATGCATTAAATGTGAATTAATCGAGCACCTGTTTTAAAACTGGGTGTGTGTATTAAAATATACTTTCCATTGACTATATCAATATTCACACCAGTCTTAAAGGCTCAATACCACTCTTGTTGTAACTGAATAATATGTCCCAATCTTTATTCTGGTCGAGAAATTGTACTACAATTTACAATATTCCAATTAATTGATGATACAAATTTCATCTTAACACACCTAATTGAAAAAATTGGAAAAATTCAACTAAATGATTTGAAAAGCCTAACTTAAAGCATTTCAAATGTGACTTGGATTTAAAAATATTTTTGAACCCTCTGGACAAGTAAAATAGGATTTAATGGATAATTTACACAATAGGTAGGACACTAACACATCTAGTACTTAGAATAAGGCTATTTTTTATTTTATTTCCTGGAGCTGTCAAGCCAACAAGAGTGTTATTGTCCCTTTAATTAGACCAGTAGGACGTCAAACCCCATATTATCCCATGTCAATATTTACGTTTAAAGGGACTATCCCGATTTCAAGAGAGTCTCAAAAATAAAAGTCGGAGTACGTATAAAATCTAAGCACCAAAATATAGAGGAATGGTGTATTTACCTTCTCTCAAAATTCCAGCTCAAAATATTGAGTCGTTTGGATGTGAACGTCAAAACTACTTATCCGGACACGTAACCCTTTTAAGATTTCGGGTCAGTTTTTTCGTTGGGTGACCTACTAATCGATTCCCGTTCCTCTAGAGGTCTATATAGTGAATGACCCATGTGCTCTACTTGATAACGAAAGGTCAATTTCACCTACACATTATTTTTATGAAATAAAAGTCTGGTTTTATCCAGACACCGCATAATACAGCTTGGGACACCGGCCTCCATTTCTAGATGAAGACTGACGGGTTTAAGTTGTTTGACAACTTATCACAAATATTGAGTTAGTTGCTCGGCCCTTAGCTAGAGGTTTTTAAGGGATTTTAACCCAAAATTAAGCAGTTTTATTCTCCAAAAAATATTGGGATTAGCCCTTTAAAAGACGGTCGGTAATATAATAGATTATATTATTATTATTATTACTGTTCGATTTATATAGCGCTTCATTACACATGAGTATTTCTAAGCACATATCACAAACCTATACTTCAAACACACAGAAACAATCAAACTCAGGAGAGTATAATTACACACAGCTGCCTGTTAGACGCTATTATTGAAAGGTTAATTTCTAGAGATTACTATGATCCAAAGTTGGTTTGGGATTAATTTGTAGAGAATACTATGATCCAATGTTGATTTGGGATTAATTTGTGGAGAAAACTATAATCCAAAGTTGATTTGGGATTATTATTTATATTCGTTTAAAAGCCTTTTATTTATTTTACGAAACCTGAGAGAGTGCATTAGCTGACTGATATTCTCCCGTCAAAAGGCAACACCTAGTAACTCACGTTTTTCGTATTTTGAGAAAACAAAGGAAAACGTAATAAATGAATATTAAACCCCAGCTCATCCATTGATTTGACTATTGAGTTACTAGGTTGTTCTGTGGCATACTAGGCAAATGAAGCACGTCGCTAGGTTGTGTCATGGGGGTAACTGCTTGCAAAATCAAAAGATTGGAACATCTAGTACAACAAAACAGGAAGATCATACCCTAGTTACTACAAATATGGTCCGAACTCAATTTTGATAAAAAAAAAGTGAGTTACTAGATTTGGACTTGGAGGCAGACCACCATTAAATTTCACCATCCCGGTACCCACAAATTTTAGTTCGTCTATTTATAGCAATTCTCTCTCTGTCTCCTTTCTCCCCTTTTGCATGCCCATTTTTGTTGATTTTTTGGTCTAGAATGGGCGAAGAGGGTTTGAATTAACAATTTCTGCCAGATTTTGGTAAATATTCATGATTTTGAGGCTGATGGATAACGGAGTTATCAGGTTGGCTACGGTGATATGTACGGCAACTAGGTACATGTTTTTAGTATGCTTCTTCAAGTTTGTGTATCTCAAAATTTTGGTGGTCAACCTCATACAAATTTTAGTGCAAAGACATGACCATTTGTTCCTCTGTCTGTAGTGAAAAGCATTCAGCCCAACGACAATTTGGAGAAAAGTTGGAGGTGGGCAAAGAGGCCAGAATTAACATTGAAGTCAATGGGGAAATGAATGGTGGTCTGTCTCCAGTTACTAGGTTTGGACTTGATGGGAGTATTGTTGTCTCCCCTGGATTGTATCTACAACGGGTTGAAGAGACATTAATAGAAATGTGTTCACGTTACTCCATTTAAGTCTCGCGTCGTTTGACTAGAATACAATGGAAGTCGTGTCCAGTGATTTAAGACTATATGAGGCCGCAGTAAACAAGACTTATACTACTTGATTACGATAGAACTTCGTGGCACTGGGCACCAATAAGAGAGAGAGAGAGAGAGAGAGAGAGAGAAAGACAGAGAGGGAAAGAGAGGGAGAGAGAGAGATCGAGATCGTAGGTTCCTTTGTTTGTGTGTACATTTGTATTTAAAATCAAACAAAATAATATAAATTAAGGGAACGACTACCTGTATATATAATATCTAAATAAATAATAAATGCGTCCAATTAAAACAATCAAGCACATCTGTTTAGTCATTCGGATGAAATGAAAAACCGAAGTCCCGTGTATACATTGGCGTGCACGTAAAAGATCCCTTGACAGATGGAATTCGATATAAGAGTAGGCCTTAGTGCCGCTGTTCGGGCAACATTTCCCTCATAGCACACTGTATGGCTTATGCCAGTCTTCATTATCCCAGTTCGGAGCAGAACAGCAGAACGTTAAACCCCATTTCATTTCATTTCATTTCATATCACTAATAACCACCCCCCGTTTTCAACCTCTTTTAATATCACGAACCAAGAGGTAATATATAACATCTAATCCATCAATTCATATATATTATGTTTATGCAATCATGGAGGTAAAATATTTATTTTTTCCAATAATCACCTCTTTTTTCAACAACAATAAACTATCATTAAAGGGACAATAACACTCTTGCTGGCTTGAAAGCTCCAGAAGATAAATAATATCTCTATCTAAGTACTAGATGTGTAAGTGTCCTACCTGTTGTGTAAATTATCCATTACATCCTATTTTACTTGTCCAGAGGGTTCGAAAATATTTTTAAATCGAAGTTTCATTTGAAAAGGTTTACGTTAGACGTTTCAAACCATGATGTTGAATATTTCAAAATTTTTAAATAAGGTGTGTTAAGATGAAATTTGTATCATCAATTAATTGAAATATTGTAAAATAGTACAATTTGTTGACCAGAATAAAGATTGGGATATATTATTCAGTTACAACAAGAGTGGTATTGAGCCTTTAACAACCACCCGCTGTTTTCAACCTTTATAATTATCAGGAACCAAGAGTTAATATATAACATCTAATCCATCAATCCATATAAATTTTGTTTATGCAATCATTGGGTTAAAATGTTTATTTTTTCCAATAATCACCTCGTTTTTCAACAACAATAAACTTTCATTAATAACCACCCCCTGTTTTCAACCTCTATAATTGTCACGAACCCACAGTTAACATAGCCATTGATTCATATAAATTCTGTTTATGCAATCATTGAGGTAAAATGTTTATTTTTTCCCCAATAACCACCCCCGTTTTTCAAAAACAATAAACTTTCATTAATGACGTGACTGGAACTGTTAAAGTCGAGTCATAACATATTTAGAGTTCGTTATAATTAAATCGATCAATTTATTTTTTCTGTGTTTGCGCAATGTGTAATGTAATGTGTCTATTATTCATAGCTACAATCATTCTATTAGTGATAATCACCAGTGCGTGACAGCTGTTTTATCCGAATCAATCAAAGTTGAAGAAATCTACGATTGATAAACAGATGAACACGAAGAGGATGTTAAGTACGTTGTAAACGATTGAACGATGATATGTTTTCCCCGATACAAATCGACTGATTCTAAAAATAAAATGAAATGAAATGGGGTTTAACGTCCTACTGTTCTGCCCCTACAGTGTGTTATGAGGGAAATTTTGCCCGGGCAGCGGCGCTACGGCCTACTCCTATATCGAATTCCAACTGCCAATATGTACACGGGACCTCGGTTTTTCGTCCCATCCGAACGACTAGACAGCTGTCCTTGTCAGGCCCTCCGTCCTGCATCACTGACAAGGGGAAACCACGCCGGAAGACTGATTCTAAAGCCCGCTCAGTATAAACGGCCCTTTAATCTTGTCAATGACTAGCTACGAGAACGTAACTAAAAACGCTGAGATATACTGACGTGCTTGTTTTTAGCTACGATTGGATGCCTTTAGTTCCAAGTGGCAAACTCAATTTCTTTATTAATGTATGTACCATCGTAAAAATAAGTTAATTTTATACTATTAGTACTTATTACACATACGCATCCAATCTACTGAAACAACATTCATTTATCAGCATCAGCAAATATTGACAATAAAGTAAATCAAGCGTTATTTTTATGAAAATTGATACGGACATTCATAATTACGGCGTATTACTCCTGCGCAACGCTGATCAGGTTAGTACTTTGATTGGCTAATGCACACGAGGCCCCGCCTTTATGTGTTAGAGACGTAAATTTAAAATGTCGGGTAAAAAATCTACTATCGCTTTGATTTAAAAAGAGGGGATTTGTACCCGTGTCAGGAAGGATTTTCTGCTTGATTGTAGTTGGATGTGGCAGAAATATTATAAATAACAATAATCAATCGTTGTTTTGATTAAAAATATTGTCAATTTTGCTTACTGAGGCCGGGTGTGATTCGCGTTCACCTTTGCTACGTGGAACTATATAGGGCCATCTCTTATCTCGAAAACACGGAGGGTTGAGAGATTGTTATCTAGTCAATGACCTGCGCACACCCAATGGCGGATCCAGGAATTTTTGCAGGAGGGGGTTTGCCAGGTTCCTGAAATAATGTATCCCCCCCCGCATGGTCTCTATCGTCATTTTGGCGTATATACATACACATTGAGCTTTTTTTAACAGAGAAATTCAACACCTCGTTTGACGTCAATTTTTATTATGAATTAATACAATGACATTGTGATACAATTTTATGGATGTAAAGCATTAATTGTGATATCACATATAGTCCGGTGGTTGAATGGGGGGGGGGGGGGTAATCGCCATCCAGGCTGTGAATTTATGACTAAGTTTTTCTAGACGATTTTTTTGCGTAGATTCCGAATTTGGGTGGTGATCAGGCGTTTGAGGGGGCGTTTTCGAGATATGGGGGGGGGGGGGTTCAATGTCTACAATTGGGGGGGGGGGGGGGAAATGTGATTATGTTGATATAAATGGTGATGATGTTATATATAAATAAAACATAGATTTCTAGGACTGTCCATCTCTAAATAAGTGTATATGATGCCCCTGGACAACTGTTTTGATTTGTGGCAAGGTGGGGTGGGTAGTTGCAGGTGTGCTTGTGTGGAAGGGGGGGGGGGGTAAAATGGCGGGAAATGAATTCACGTTGATTTAAATGATAATTTTCTTAGAACTTGATGAAACATCTCTACAAATATGTGTATAAGATTTCCAATGTGTGTGTGTGTGTGTGGGGGGGGGGGGGGGCTCCGGGATGGGTGCTCATGGGGGTGGGGGGGGGGGCAACATGTATCTTTGTGGACAGAAATCATTTGGGTCAATATTGACCTTAAAAGTGGTTTCTTGTTAGCTTTTCGTTCAGTACCTATATTTGGTCATTCAAAATATTAAATTATGATGTTACTTTTCAAGAGATCTGGAAATGTAAATCAAAAACACAGTAAATCAGAAACGTGTTTAGATATTAGTTTATTCTTAGTTGTTCGTGTTTACTCGCTTTAAGGCCTTGTAGCTTATTGATTATCGCTGTGGTCTTGATCCACAAATTATCCACAGTTTATCTCCCTTTTAGTATTACAACTTCCGGTGCTTTTCTAGAAAACTTCCTCGTGTAAAAATCATAAACAAACTGAACTAAACAGTAAAGGTGAACTTTCCTACATGAATTCACCGAGAAAAACAAATTAAACAAGGACAATTATGATGTGAAGGACACAGTATTTATTTATGCCAGTGACAATACCTGCATTATTATGTTCAGTGAATTTCATATCCATAATTACTTTTTTAGTGTATTTCTCTAAATGTGTAAACTGTGTTGTGTACTTACTAGTGTAGAACTAATTTGAACAAAATTAAACTATACGTCTTGAAATCTCGCTTTTCTCTCACGAATATTAGTCTTCATCAGAAGATTCAAAATCAAAAGTTCATAATATGAGCGAGATAAATATCTTCTTGGTTGCTTACCAACAACTTGCATATGTCCTTTTGATATGCTTCAGATACCAGTTCACATTATAAATCATCATTCCAGCCATGTTATTTTTTCACCAAGAAAATCTTTCTTCTAGCGTCATCTTCTGGTGTAAGTCGCCTTCCGCAATACAATATTTTCTACCTTTACCCGTCTCATTATCGATCAAAATGTGTATTTTTGGATCATCGTTTATGAGGAGGACGATTTGGGTGTCTATTTCGCCCGAGCAAGAACACAAAATACAATTTGTTTCAGGAGTAGGAGTAGGTAAGCTATTTTGGTGTCCTCGTGGTTTGTTGTCAGTTCTAGGAGATTCTCGACATTTTCAATACTAATCTTGATATAAGTGTCTAGGAATATCTAGGCCTGCGTGCTTTCAGTGGTAATGACTAATTGACTATCTGTTTTTCTTTTACAAGATAATTCCAACTTTCTAACAATTTTAAAGAGCTGGGACAGGCAAATGATGTTTCTGATGACGTAATTACTGGGATAGAAATAATTGTTTGTGCCATGTACGGCGAAAGGCGACTTACATCAGTAGATGACATTAGAAGAAAGATTTTCTGGGGGAATTTTAATGGTTTCTTTTATTACCATCTTGCCTGTGTAGTCTTTTTCTGCACATTAAACGATCAAACAAGATCACCTTGCGATACAATACAAGGCTGGAATGAAGATTTACTATACGAATGGGTATCTGAAGCATATCCAAAGGATATATGCAAACTGTTGATCACCCATAAAGAAGATATTTATCCCGCTCATATTATGAACTTTGATTTTGAATCTTCTGATGAAGAATATAAGAACAAACTAACATCTAAACATGTCTCTTGTTTACTGTTTGTTTTCCAGATCTCTTGAAAAGTACTGTTATATTCAATCTGATTAAATACAGATCTATATTTCGTTTTGTTTTTTTACACTTTCAATGGCATACATTGCATGAAGATCTGACCGGTTGTATAGTGGGGGTGGCGTCAGAGGTCATACGATCGGTTTTTGACCCTATGACGTTAGACATTGATTAATCAACCAGCGTTGACAAGAACTCGCCGTAACAGACCGTTTCATTGGCTAATCCCTCACATTAACCAGAACGCGGCTTATATAACAATTCTTCCAGATCCTAGTGTTATGAAGACGAGATTTTGAACTATAAAAAACGGAAAAAAATAGGATCTGTGTTTTAATAAGATTGCATTATAATTTAATATTTTGAATGACGAAATTGGTACTGAACGAAAAAAAAAGCTAATGAAAAGCCACTTTTCAGGTCAGTTTTGAACCAAGTGGTTTCTGTCCCCAAAAATACATTTTACCCCCCCCCCCCTACAATGGGAATCTGATACACATATTTAGAGAGGTGCAGCGAAATTAAAAAGTAATGGTTTTATAAAAAAATCACCATTTAAATCAACGTGAACTCATTTCCCGCCAATTTTATCCCCCCCCACCCTTCCACACACGCACACCAGCAACCCCCACCCCCACAAATCAAAACAGTTTTCCAGAGGCATCATATACACTTATTTAGAGATGGACAGTCCTAGAAATTTATGTTTTATTAATATATAACATGATCATCATTTATGTCAACATAATGACATTTCCCCTCAATTGTAGACACTGGACCCCCTTATCTCGAAAACGCCCCCCCCCCCTCAAACGCCTGTTCACATTTTGCCCACACCGCTACCCCCATTAAATGGCAATTTATACTCATATTTAGAGATGTGCAGCGGATTTTAAAAAAAAGTAATGATGTTATCAAGCTCTAAGAAAATCATCATTTAAATCGACGTGAACTCATTTCCCGCCAATTTTAATCCCCCCTCCCCTACACACACACTGCAACCACCTACCACACCTGGCCACAAATCAAAACAGTTGAACAGGGACATCCTAAACACTTATTTAGAATGACCAAATATAGGTAGTGAACGAAAAGCTAACGAGAAACCACTTTTAAGGTCAACATGGAACCAAATGATTTCTGTCCACAAAGATACATGTTGCCCCAACCCCACCCCATGAGCACCCATCCCGGCGCCCCCCCCCCCCCACACACACACACATTGGGAATCTTATACACATATTTGTAGAGATGTTTCATCAAGTTCTAAGAAAATCATCATTTAAATCAACGTGAATTCATTTCCCGCCAATTTACCCCCCCCCCCAACCTTTCCACACAAGCACACCCGCAACCACCCACCCCACCTTGCCACAAATTATAACAGTTGTCCAGGGGCATCATATACACTTATTTAGAGATGGGTAGTCCTAGAGATCTATGTTTTATTTATATATAACATCATCACCATTTATGTCAACATAATCACAATTTCCCCAAATTGTAGACATTGGACACCCTATATCTCGAAAATGCCCCCTCAAACGCCTGATCACCACCCAGATTCGGAATCTACGTAATAAACTGGTCTAGAAAAATTTGGTCTCATAAATTCACAGCTCGGGTGGCGGCCCCCCCCCCCTTCAGCCACCGGACTAGTAATGTCTATATCATTATCTCGTGCTTTGAGTGCCCACCCTGTCCCACATCTGACGATAAAGGGGGGGGGGGGCAAGGACGCTAGCTGGACAAGGAACAATATTTAGTCGTTCGGATGGGACGAAAACCGTTGTCCCGGTTACCCGTTGGCCCGGTTACCCGTTGGCGTGTACACAGAAGAACACTTGACAGCTGAATTCGAAATGAGAATAGACCGTAGCGTAACTGTTCCGTCAAAATGTCCCTCATACCAAATTGTACGGCATATTTCGTCTCCGTTATCCCGAAAGATATAATTTCCGTTTCATTTCATTTCTCACACCACCAGGCTAAAGATATTCAGCGCTAGTTTGCGACGATGATGTTACGTTTCTTTGCCTAGTTGGTGGGGTTGGGTGGCCGAATGGTTTAAAGTCTGCACGTGAAATCACAAGGCCTGTCATTATCTCTGGTTTCGATTCCCAGGCTGTACGTGACAAGGAATAGGATCACCTGTCCAACCTCGTGAGTTTTCTCTGGTTCTTCTGGTTTCCTCCCAATGCTAAAGACGCCTACGCGCAAGCGAATTATTGAGATGAAATTGAACCGTATGTTAGTCCCGAAATGACATAGTTCGTGTCGAGTTCGGATGGGACGAAAAACCGAAGTCCATTGACATGCACGTAAAAGATCCCTTGGAAGTTGGAATTAGATATAAGAGTAGGCCTTAGTGCTGCTGCCCGGGTTAAATTTTCCTCATAACACACTATATGGCGTATGCCCGTCTTCATTAGCCCAGTCAGAGCAGAACAGTTGGGCGTTAAACCGCATTTTATTTCTTTGTCCAACTAACATGAAAGAAGCGTGTTCTACTGTAGTCCCTCATGGTTAATATGATCAATATCTATATGTAATAAAATGGTCGCAAATAGCTTTCTTTGTAAATAAAATGAAAAAGAAGACGGCCATTACAAATACTAATATGAAGCGGGGACAAGAAAACATTATGACTATTTACATTAGATAATCGTGTAGGCAATAATTCTAGCGAAAACATTCAACAACTATTCCAGGATAATATGGAAGCCAATAAGTATCCCTTCATTCACTTCTCCGCTTCTTGCCTTAGCGCATTTGACTCATAGCGAAGCGACGCTGAAACGGTTTGTCGAAGTCTACAGATCTATGTTTCGTTTTCATTTTTTTTTGTAATTTCGATGGCCTCCACTACATGAAGATTTAAGTGGTTGTAGTGGGAGGTCGCTAACGGGCGGTCATACGAGCGACTTTTGACCCTCTGACGTCCGTCATTAGATTAATCAACCAGTGTCCGCCTTCTTTGTTTTATTTTCTGGAGCTGCAGTGGTTCAGTAAGACGTTGGCTCGCTAAACCGGAGGAGCCGTTTTCTGGAGCTGCAGTGGTTCAGTAAGACGTTGGCTCGCTAAACCGGAGGAGCCGTTTTCTGGAGCTGCAGTGGTTCAGTAAGACGTTGGCTCGCTAAACCGGAGGAGCCGTTTTCTGGAGCTGCAGTGGTTCAGTAAGACGTTGGCTTGCTAACCTGGAGAACCCTATTCGATCGCGGTGTTAGTCGAGAAAGTTCATCGGAATTTTCCGGTGTGGTTCAGCCTTGTCAGTTAAGCCTGGCAGTTCGGATGGGACGATAAACCCACGTCTCATACAAGTTGGCGTGCACGTAAAAGAACCCTTGCCAGTTGGAATTCGAAATGAGAGTACGCCTTGGTGCTGCTACCTGGGTGAACTGTCCCTCACAACATATTATAATGCGTGTGTATGCCCGTCTTCGTTACCCAGTGGATGCAGAACAGTAGGATGTAAAACCCCATTTCATTTCATATCATTTGTTTTCTATATAGTTCATTGACTGCGAATGTCAACCTACAGTTCCGCGCCCCACACGATAAGAACTCGACTCAATAAGCTATTTGATTAGCAAATTCCCCCCATCACCCAGAACTTGGGTTACTAACAACACTTCCAGATATAGTGAACAATAGTAAAACTAAATCTGAACTTTAAAAATGAAACGAAATTTGAGCTTTGTTTCAATCAGTTGGCGTGTGTGTCGGCTTCTTCACGCCGCCTTCATAGCCAGTTGACGCAGATTTGCTGTGGCTTCTTGGCTTCGCCGTCGCACCCAGTTCATGCAAAGGGGATACTTATCGGCTTCCATAACTAAACTTGGTAGACGTCAATATATAACACGCTCTACACACAGAGAACTAATTACTTTGGTAACAGATCTCTGCCATGCTCGGCCGCCATATTAAAATCTTAGTATAATATTTAGAATTATGGTTCTAATCCGTTTTATATTTTTCATGCACACACAGACTAATGAACATGTTTATTAAATGCAAGCAGAACAAATAGCTCTCAAAATTCTCGAAGTATTTTCCACTAAAATCGTCGATTTAGGATTCAAAATGTCGGTCTCCTAACTTCGTGTCTGTTTTTAAACGGGATTTATTGTAGCCAGACAGCGTATTACTTTCGGATGTATATAACATATTTAGTTGTATAAACAAATAATTGCTACACATCGTTTACATCCACATGGTACATTGGTTTGGGCGTCTTTATACACTTGATGATGTAATCAACCTTTTGCGTCAACACGAATAGTTTCAAAGCTTCATTTGAAGAGAAAATACAGAGATGATTTAACATAGATGATGATTCTGGCTGAAGATAAGATTCCCAAGTTCGTTTCGTTACTTTTTTAAAGGTCAAATTTGTGTCTTTAACTCCACAGGGCTAAATCTATTTGTTAAGGCCAGCTCAATTTTCGTCAAGGTCGCTGAGATGTAAATAATGTTAGGGCACGTGGTTGTTGGCTGGATTGTAGGTTAGGTTAAAGAATTTGGGAGAGAGGTTAAGTCTCCACATAAGCACTGATCTGGGATGATGAAAATTTAGTTCGTGATATTTCCTAGTTTTATTAAAAATACATATAATACATTAGATTTATATACAAAAGAGATTTCACTGTTTTTTGGTGTTGGTGACGCTGATGGTTTTCCCCTTGGATGGTGCTTGTGGTATTCTGGTATTTTTGTTTCAGAAGAAAGAAGAATAAATTTGAGGCTCTCGGGTGAGAGTCACATTAGAGTGTTTCTTACTCAGAATTGGATTTTCTAGAAATGTGTTTGTTCAACTATCACCGGGTTAGTTCTATGGAGTTTCAAAGTCGCTCTTAGTCGTTTCTATTGGTGTGACAATGTCATGATTTGGTTGGCTGAAGTGAATTGAGACCGGTTTGTCTTTTTTGGTGACTATGTCTGATCGGTGACGTTCATTTTTCCTTAAGTGCTATTTTGGTCTCCCCTACGCATTGTTTGTTACATTGTCTACATGAAATTAGATAAATTATGTTTGAACAGCTGCATGAAAGTTGGTCAAATATTGGGAATTGTGTGCCAGATGTTTTGTTATGGAAATGGTCGGATAAGCTTATGATTTTGCATGTTTGACATCTTGGATGGCCACAAGTTTTGGTTTTAACTGATGATTGCATATTATTTCTTTCTTTGGCGGCAAGTTCGGCTAGAGTATTGTTTTTTATACGTCGGATATAGCGTTTAAAGTACCCCCTTTCTCTTAGTTTGTTAAATACCAGCGTACATGCTGACTCAAAGTCGCCCTTCTGAGTACCTATTCCATGTAATCGGAGAATCTGAGATTTTATGATGCCAGAGAACGTATGCTTTAGTTTCCAATTTGCCAGTGTTATTCGCGTTGCTACTTTTAAAAACTGTGGTGTCAAGGAAATCTATGCTGTTATGACTTACATTTGCGGTTAATTTGACAGATAGAAGATGATTGTTCAGAATGTTGAAAAACGCCCAAAATTCGTCAAGTGTGTACGTCCAGAATATAAAAACGTCATCTACAAAACGTCCATAGAAATCTAGTTTTAATGGGCAGAGCGGCAAAACTTCCCTTTCCCACTCCGCCATGAAGAGATTTGCGTAACTCGGGGCAAATCGTTTTCCCATCGCAATTCCTGAAGACTGGAGGTATACATCGGCCACTCTTATGACCTCTGACACTACCTTCCACTACAATCAGTCAGATCGTCATGTAATAGAGGCCATCGACAGTATATAAAAAAACGAAACGAAATATAGATCTAGGTTTTTTTTTTTAGTCAGATTGGAAAATGGGTGTTTATTTCAAAACCATGCGACGACGGTTACACTGCTCAGCTGCACAATAACTAACTGGTAAATCGAATTCCGACTCACAGAGGTTCTGTTACGTACCGGGACCTCGGTTTTATCGCCCCATCCCAACGACTAGACGATGCCCTTGCAAGACCCACCCCATCCCGCTCCCAGACATATCAGAGAAACGTTAGCCCAGAAACTATATTTAGCATAGAAGTATATTTATTTTCCTTTACCATAACTAGAGTCACAGTAACTTACAGAGTTATCCCTTTCATGAACAAAAATAAATGTCATTAATTTGATATCTCATTCACAATGTCTCTAGTCAGTAAGAAGTTACCTTTCTATTTTAGTAAGTTTAAAGTAGCTAAGTCTCTAATTCAATATCATCCAAAGTCTTCGAAAACAAGAATTATTTGTCAATTTAAATCAACATTGATTTTGTGATCTTACAGGGAAAAGATGGGCTTCTGATATCCAATATGTAAGACAAAAAAACCCATTTTACCATTGGTATACGAATCGTGTACCATAATGCGTTTCAGCACTATTTGTAACAAGGGACTCAGAAGAACGAGGCTCGACATATTCCACAAGTCATGTCAAACGGTGACGTCATTTTCTTATCTGGAGAGCATGCGCAATAAATACTATAGGTGTTGACTGGAATAACCAGACGCTAGAGATTTCCATTCAATTTAGAATTCTAGCGTATTTCGGCGAACAAAACGGAAACGATTGAATGAAAATCAGTTTATATACATTCATATTACATTATTGTATCCGTTGCGACCCATTTGTGTCAATTTCTAGATCCCAAATATTAGCGATTTAGCTCCTTTAATGAAATGTAAATCAGATGTATCCACGATCTCCACAGTTAGCATGTTCCTTCCTGTTGAAAGTCGGAAGTATAAAACGGATGTGTTCGCTATGTGGGAAAATATTCTCAGGAAAATCCTGTTTTCTTGCCTGCCACACGTCGGTATTCGCTTATATCCTATTGTTGCATCACGCATATAGCTTTCTCCATGTTAACCGTGAAAAACATTTTTTCTTGTTTTTCTCCGGAAGTTTTAAGAAATATATTCCTGGAATGCTTTGATTATTTCAACATTGTGCAGGATGCGATTTAAGAGCCAGATACGAGGGGTGGGGGGGGGGCATGGTGGCTAAGTGGCTAAGTGGATAAGACACTGGCTCGCTAGCCTGGAGGTCGCGTGTTCAATCCCTACAATCCGAGAAAGTTCGTCCAGATTTTCCAGCGTGATTCCCCATTGTCCGTGATGGAGGACGGGGTGCCGGGACTGACATGAACAGCTGTCTAGTTATTCAGATGAGACAAAAACCGAGGTCCCGTCTACGAGTAGGTCGTAGTGCCGCTGTCCGAGCAAAATTTCCCTCATAGCACACTGTATGGCATATGCCCGTCCTTAGGCCAATTCGGAGCAGAAAAGTAGGACGTTACAGCCGATTTCATTTCGTTTCAAAAGCTAGTAGTAAATATCAGCATCAAAGCTATTGAATATTACTAGTAGCTTGGGGGGGGAATGGCTGAATGGTTAGAGCGTGCGCGCGCTGTATCATAAAGTCTGTCATTGAGTCGACTGGCGTGGTTTCGAATCCCCGGTTGTACGTGACAAGGAGTAGGGTCGCCTGTCCAACCTCGTGGGTTTTCTCCGGGTCCTCCGGTTTCTTCCCACTGCTAAAGACCCTTATGCGCAAGCGAATTATTGAAATAAAAATCAAACCATATGTTAGTCCCGAAATGACCTAGTTTGTGTCGAGTGGACGTTAAACCCCATTTCTCTCTCTTTTTTTTATTAGTAGCTTAAGGCGGTATTATAGACGATTAGATAAAGAGCTAACAGTTCTCGCTATAATAGTTAAAAAATAGATAATGTAAAGTTTCAGTAAAATTACTTCACTCCAAGCCGAGAAATCCTCATTTTAATAACACTGTAGCCTCGATTGTCGTTATTACCTTTGTTACCATAATAAACAAAGTCTCGATTATCCACTTTTAGGCTTAATCATTAACGGCCGCTAAACCGCAGATCAGATTCAAATCTGTTGAAAATCGGATCCATAAGATGGCATCGAGACTTGATTATGGTTTGCCATGTTAATATAAATGTCCAATTAAGCATACATTATGCAAGAGCTAAATCTGCCTATTGCAGGTCTTTCAGTAGGCCTGAAATATTTTTTAAATTATTAATTAAACATTAATTAACTTATCCAGGTCATAATCAACTCTCGATGGCATCGGATTTCTCCGATATTAAATAGATTAGAACAGTTCAGCTATATTTTAATTTAAGCTAAAAATGGAGGAGCGAGACTTAGCTTCGAATAACCAGTACGGTGATTGAAATTATTGCACACGTCTTGTCAAACGTTCAAAGGCTAATATCTTCGCTCGCAATAGAGTAATTTGAATGAAATTTTCAAATTATTCATTTTACATTATCTATTTTCGAACTATTATATCAAGAATGGCTAGTTCTTTATCTAAATCTTACATAATGTATCTTTAATAATTTATATAACATTTAAGGTCTAAAGAAAGAACTGCAATAGACAGATTTAGCTCTTGCATAATGCCTGTTTAAACATTATGTAAGATCTAAATCGGCCTATTGCAGGTTTTTTTCTGTCTTGAAATGTTGTAAATATCAGCATTGAAACGATCGAATATCAGCTGAACGATGAATTATGTAAGAGCTAAAGACACGCAAACTAGTTGAGGCGATACATATCAGAAGAAGCACACCAGATCTTAACCGCGACATGGGAATATTTTTGTCGAGCGCGTACGATGATATTAATTACACCATAAACATTTAAAGTTACAATTTCATATTTTTAAGATATATTTTTAAATTGTATTAAAATAAAGCCTTGAAATAGATGGTATCTATAAACAGTCATACCTTGTTAAAGAATAATCATATTAATCGTATAATTCAATATTGCCAGTTGAGAAATTGGCAAGAATGTCATTTTCAACTTCAAATTCAAACGTTTGGAGATAGCTATTCCATGTTGGGGAATAGGAAAACAAGGGAGGTAATTGGGAGGTAATTGTGTTATTATTTCCAGTGTAAAGATTTTTAAGTGTGAGAAAGATAACCTATGATCGTATAATAGTGAGTTGACAACCTATTGAGCAAAAGACATAGAAATAATTATGTTTTGACTTTCTTAGAAAATATGAAATTGTAACTTTAAAACTTTATTCCTAATTACTACACACTTGTCATATTACTTTGTCATTTTTATTTATTAATTGTTTACTCTCCACTAGCTTGTAGTCCATTTATTTAATATACCCGCCCAAACCTTTGGAATCACTCTGTTATTAAATACTGTAATTATTATCTGGTTTTATCAATACATTAGCCCCTATCCTTAATCAGTTGTGCCTTTTTTTGTTTTTAATAGTAAGTGTATATATTGTTGGCGGGGGGCTCAACCAATGTCACTTGGTTTTATGGGCGCCTCGTTGTTCTTAGCGTTTAACGTCCGCTTCCACCGAAGGTGATATCGCAGACAAGTTCATTTTAATGATCTTAGCGCACGCGTCTTTGCTGTGGGAGGAAACCGGAGTACCCGGAGTAAACCCACGAGGTTGAGAAGGCGCCCCTATCTCCAAGCCACATACGCTCACACCTGGGATCGAAACCACAGCCGCAAGCCAGAGGTGACCGGCCAACTAGAGGTCGAAGCGTGACACTCTAGACCACTAGGCCATCCCAACCCCCCTATGGGCGCCTCGCCAATCATGTCGTTATATATGAGGCGCCCCTGAAATGGTGAGACGCCCCATAATGACACCACAACTTGATTGATGGGGCGTGATCTGTGGGGTGCCAAGGGACGCCCATAATGACATGATTGGTGGAGCGCCTTATAATGACAATATATGATTGTCGGGCCGAAACTTAATGCATAATGCCGAGTAAGATTGGTTGGGCGCCTACGACTTTAACAATGGGGCGACCAAAACGATGCCTCATCCCGGAAGGGCACCCACAACTTGATTGATGGGGCGTGATCTGTGGGGTGCCAAGGGACGCCCATAATGACATGATTGGTGGAGCGCCTTATAATGACAATATATGATTGTCGGGCCGAAACTTAATGCATAATGCCGAGTAAGATTGGTTGGGCGCCTACGACTTTAACAATGGGGCGACCAAAACGATGCCTCATCCCGGAAGGGCACCCATAATGCTGAGATTTGTGGGCCGCTTACGACGAGATCAAGGGCGCCTATAATATAATTGGCGGGACACCCTTAATGCCGAGTGAGATTGGTTAGGCGCCCAAAACGGCGTGATAATCTTCAAAATCCAAACAAGTCGCACTCTAACCCCATTCCGAACTTTTCGTTTTTCTCAAAAATTATTACAATACGTTAAAGTCGTATTCCTTCCTTCAAATTTTTGTAATTTTCATATCAAAATATCATTATATGCCAATATCGCAAATTCAGCACTAGGTCATTTCGGGACTAACATATGGTTTAATTTTATTTCAATAATTCGCTTGCGCGTAGGGGTCTTTAGCAGTGGGAGGAAACCGGAGGACCCGGAGAAAACCCACGAGGTTGGACATGCGACCCTACTCCTTGCCACGTACAACCGGGGATGTATAGTATAGATCATTTTGTTACACAGTTGACTTAAAGACAAAATTAACAAACAGGATTGGTGAATTTTAACAAACGATTGCACAGAGTTTATTTTGTTATTGGAGCAGTGAGTCGGGCGTTTGCTAACTAACGGTTGGCCGTCTTCATTAGCCCAGTCGCAACAGAACAGTAGGACGTTAAACCCCATTTCATTTTAATTCATTGCTAATTAACCAAGAGGTTCCAGTTTCTCCGATCCTGGCGTTGGGAGATGCTAAGTGTAGGCCGGTTGGGGAGGTTCGGGTGTTTCCAGAATCCAAAATGGCCGCTTTATATAAATGAAAATTTTTGGGAATTCTAACCCTAATCCTAACCCTAACCCTTTTTAGAAGACTGAACTTGGATTTAATTTAACGTTTACCCCTCTTAAAAGGGTTAGGGTTAGGGTTCGGGTTAGTATTCCCCAAAATACTCATTTATAAAAAGCGGCCATTTTGTGCTCCGGAAATTCCCGAACCTCCCCAACCGGCCTACAATTAGCATCTCTTGCTGGCGTTAGGACGAAAATTCGAGGTCCCGAGTACACATTGCATTGCGTATGCCCGTCTTTATTGGTGTTAAACACCATTTAAAGTTTCTCTTTATTCCATTAAATATCAGAAGAGAACACATGAACTGAAAAACGGACAGGATTAATGATAATATTCCCATAAGTTGTCCACGTGAGGTTTGCCGTTCTTGAATTAAAAGGTTAAATTAAATTAAATAATTCCCTGGTCTCTAGCCTGACAGAATTCTGGAGACTTGTGCCATTCGACAACTCTAACAATGCCACCATTGTTTGTAGACTCGGCGATCCAGATGAGAGATTTCTAGTTGTATGATAAATAATTAATGGAATAATTTAATCAATTTTAAAAGATTTTACACGTTTATTAACAACCAGAAGAAGACTTGGCTAACTTCATGTTTATCACTTTTAATGAATGAATCGAACTTTCCTGCACTTTTCCAATTGCCAAGGATTATTTTACACGGCTTTTCGTGCCACTCGGTCAAATAGAAGTTTTTCCTTGATAAACTCTCCGGCCTCCTCTGCTGGGAAAGAGAAAGCAGAATGGAAAACGGAGAGCCACGGTGGCTCGCTAGCCTGGGGGTCGCGTGCTCGATCCCTTCATTGGCCGAGAAAGTTCATCGGTGGTTTCCCCTGTCTAGATGTGACGAAAAGAAACGAGGCCCGTGCGTGTACACATTGGCGTGCACGTAAAAGATCCCTGACAGTTGAAATTCGGTATAAGAGTAGGCCGTAGTACCGATGTATGGCGTATGCCCGTCTTCATTAGCCCAGTTCGGAGCAAAACAGTAGGACGTTAAACCACATTAAATTTCATTTCATTTCCATGTACCAAGAGTGCTTTCTAGACTCTCCGGTCTACTCTGTTGGGAACGAGAAATCAGAATGGAAAACGGGAAGTCACGTGGCTAACTGGGTAAAACTGGCTCACTAGCCTAGGGCCGAGAAAGTTCATTTGGGATTTTCAGACGTTGTTTCCCCTTGTCAGTGGTGCAGGATGGAGGGCCTGACAAAGACATCTGTCTAGTCGTTCGGATGCCACGAAAAATCGAGGTCCCGTGTATACATTAGCGTGCACGTAAAAGATCCCTTGGCAGTTGGAATTAGATATACGAGTAGGCCATAGTGTCGCTGTCCGGGCAAAATTCCACTCATAGCACACTGTATGGTGTATGCCCGTCTTCATTAGCCCAGTGTAGGAGCAGAACAGTAGGACGTTAAACCCCATTTCATTTCATTTCAGAATGGAAAGCCGGCGACCACCCACTGTTCAGTAAGCTGGCACAATGCTCACAGAACAAATTTCCTTGGCAAATTTTAGTATGGTTTCCTCGTGTCAGTTTGTGATAACCGGAACTATAGCAGACCAAACCTAATCACATTACACAACAACGAAGTTTTCGTATTACTACGCTGGTATACAAATAGATTTCACCGTCTACGATATCACCTTAGGTGGAAGTGGACGTAAAACTCCAGAAACGAACGAAATGTGGATCGGTCTTCTTTTATCAAACTACTGAGACATTTAGTCAGAGAATTGACTCGGCAGCCAAGTTGAAAATACAACATTGGTAGTACGGATAAAAATTTAAAGCATTGTTAAATTTATTTGAATAATTTGTCCAAAATATAGAGGGAGGGGGACTTAGGATATTTGAAATAAAAGTTAAAGGACTACAGAAATAATTAAATTTTTAAAAAAGTTAACGCCCTAAGCAACCGCCAATTTCAATTTGTGGAACAAACATGGCGATTGCTTAGGGGTAACAAGAACACAGGCAGGCCACGCCCACATCCAGTATATGCCCTGTCAAGCAAAGTGTGCACACACGATTAGCTAGTCAACTACCAATTACCTCCTGACTGATTGAAGTTTTTTCACTATTACTACGTTCAGCTAACTAAAAATATTATTGCTATACAATTATTATGTCTGATCAGGTACATATTATTTTACTAGTTAGATAAAATAAGTCAACCACGATGTACTTTTTTTCTAAAAAAAAAAGAAAGAGAAAAACTGTCGGATTGCAGTTATATCAATTCGGAACGTTCCGGATTGACAATCGAGCCCCCTACTATTGTACACGCAAAACCTTATTTTTAATTCAGTCGTGTTTAATTGTGTATCCATAAAATTGTACCTTGTGTTAATATGTGGGGGGGTAGATGGCCGAATGGTTAGTACGTGCGCTCTGTATCATACCGTCTGTCATTGAATCAACTGGCGTGGTTTCGATTCCCGGTCTGTACGTGACAAGGAGTAGGGTCGCCTGTCCAACCTCGTGGGTTTTCTCCAGGTCCTCCGGTTTCCTCCCACTGCTAAAGACCCCTACGAGCAAGCGAATTATTGAAATAAATTTCAACCATGTGTTAGTCCCGAAATGACCTAGTTTGTGTCGAGTGGACGTTAAACCCCATTTCTCTCTCTCTCTAATATGTTTAATTACTAAATGCCAACCAAAGAAGATACACGTCATCAATATGTAGATGTGGCTACCAGACTAATGAACCAGATTGTGAAATCAAAGGGCGAGTATATTAGAATTTGCAACAATTTGACATTTTAATGCGATGCAGAGATAGTAAGTTTTAAATGTATTTGATTGTTATTTGTGTTGCATATTCTGTATATATTTGTCTACTATTCACACACCTGTATCATTTGCTTCATAAAGATGAGAGTATACTCGTCGAAACGTTGCTTAGTATTAAACTCAGTAATTGTGTATACATAATAATATATCCAGTGATAACCAATAACTGTATATATTTGTATATTATATTCATTAATTGTATTTTATTACATTGTATCTGATAAGTCATATGACAGGGTACAGTTTTATGAATACAGAATTACGTCGCATGTTATTAACCTCGGTAATTGTGTATCCATAAAATTGTTCCCTGTTTTAATATGTTCAGTTACTAAATACCCATTAAAGAAGATATTATTTTGTTGTTTGTGGATCAGCCTTTTTCTAATTACTTCTACATTGTCTTGCAGAATTTGTTTTTCTTTGCTTATTACAAATGCCACTCGAAATCAAAGAATACACGACACGTGTACTGATTTTAAAATGTTTATTTTTATCTGAAATATTGGATATTAGGATCCCATCTTTTCACGGCAAGATAACAACATCAAGTTTGATTGAAATGGGCTAATATTAAATTCTAATTCGTATTTGAAATTGAAATTTTGAATATTATAGATAATACTGAGTTAGGGGTTTGGCTCCTTTAGCAAAACCAAAAGCAAGTTTCACTTAGCGGAAAAACATATTAGTACTTTTGAACAAAAATAATTAAACTACTGATATTGCTAATCTTTTTCGAAAGTGGATTAGTGCTAATCATAGATTTAATCTCTGATTTTCTGAAAAGCTGATTAAATTTTAATTAGATTTTTTTAAACTTTGATATAGGGGGTATTTTAAGGTGGGATTAAATGCATGGATATCCAATTACAATGTATTGAATGTTATAGAAATTAATATTTTTCATTGAATTTAGACACATTGCACTTTTAGTTTGCTACGAAAGCAATAAATTCATATTCACCGTTAATTCTGTTGAAAACGATTTTTGAAATATTAAACATTCTCTATAATATAAAACATAAATAATAAATGAATAAACTACAAGATACAAATAATATTTAGAAATGTCAAAGAACCTTTTAACAAACGGAATTGCAAAGAAAGGAGCAACGGGCAGTCAACAAGGGTTCTCACATATTTTTTCTTTGGTCAGTAATGAAAACATTTACATAGCAATCAATAGAATTTGTTTGGCTTCTAGTTCTGCCTGATACCAACGTCTACTATACAAAACATTTAGTATCAAGGGACATAACTCTGGAAGTAATTATCGGAATGTATTGACAACCAATAGGCTCATCCTCTCATGAAGTTAAACACTGTGTTTAAATTTCAAGTCAATCCGATATTAACTTTAGAGCATACACAAGATTTTTCAAAGTGATCAAGGGCCATAACGCCTGCAGTACTTATCGGAAATCGTTGACAATCAATAGGGTTCCTCATCTCATGACCCTAAAAATTGTATATAAATCTAAAGTCAATCATTAGACTTTTGTGTCTCATGACCTAAAACACTGTGTATTAATTTCAAGCCTAGTACTGAATACAAGAAGGAACCAATAGAAATATTGAAGCATGATATATAAAGTAGAAAAGTCAAACGTTTCTTTAGATTTAGCATAATCTTTATGATCATTTTTTGTCAATAAAAATAAATTTGTTACATTCGAGTTCTTTGAAGGAAGCTGGATAAATGTAAATTAACGTTTCACGTTTTTATATAATAATTAATGTTGCTAAATGACATTTTATGTTTGGTACTCAGTTCAACAGATTTCTTGTGTCTCAATAAGTCAAGCAACTCTTCCAAAATCGCCAATATCCGAAGAAAACCAAAATCCCACTACAATTTGGGAAGGTGTAGTATTACGACAACCCTAAAAGCGGATAAATAAAGCATGCAGATATAGCAAGTTTATGCAAAATATACAAATAGTGATAATTTCGGAATTTAATAAAAAAAAGAGGGGTCATAAAATAATCTGTTCCTGCGCTTCTATTGCATCAGAACAAATGTGACTTTGATATTAGCAACAGAAATTTATTTTTCGATTACTAAAAGGGGGGCCACGGTGGTGCAGGACGGAGGGCCTTGCAAGGGACAACGTAGAGTCGTTTGGATCGGATGACAAACCAAAGTACCGTGTACTCATTGAGGAGCACGTAAAATAACCCGTGGCAGTTGGAAGTTGTTATAACTGTGATCCGTAGTGCCGCTGTCCGGGTCCTCATAGAACTCTGTGTGGCAGATATTCGTTTCCCTTATCCCAGTTGGACCAGGACGTTAAACCCCCTTTTCATTTCATTACGAATACTAAAAATATCCGGACTTTCTTTTTCACACATTTTATTTCTTTCCTGCCCACCCATATGAACACCTTTGACTTTGCGGACCCCCCAATAAATTTCACGGACCCTAGGATGGGAATCATTGTTCTAAAACATGTTCTTTTCTCATCTACTTCCTGTAATTGGGCCCCTTTATCAATGATAAAAGTCATTTTCAATCACGGACTATATTTAATCATAATGACAAAAATGCTAAAAGGCCCAGGTTTATAAGGGGGATCACGGTGGCTAAGTGGTTAAGACGCTGGCTCGCTAGCCTGGAGGTCAGGTCTTCGATCCCTGCATTGGCTGAGAAAGTTCATCCAGATTTTCCGGCGTGATCCCCCCTTGTCAGTGATGCAGGACGGAGGGCCTGACAAGAACAGCTGTCTAGTCGTTCGGATAGGACTAAAAACGAGGTCCCGTGTACACATTGGCGTGTACATGAAAGATCCCTTGACAGTTGGAATTCGATATAAGAGTAGGCCGTAGTGCCGCTGTCAGGGCAAAATTTCCCTCATAGCACACTGTATGGCGTATGCCCGTCTTCATTAGCCCAGGTCGGAGCAGAACATTAGGACGTTAAACCCCATTTCATTTCCAGACGAAGAGCGAGTCGTTTATTAGTTTCTATCATCCAGAAAAATATTCTACGAATATTAGTCTGGATACGTTGTCAACATTTGTGAAAAATTGGCTAGATAATCCAGTCTGTTACATTATCATAAAGAACGTCTAAGGGAGGCAACTCCTCTTAAAACAAGATGTTTGCGCCCAAGAAATTAATTTAAGAATGTCATTTCAAAAAATCCATTTGATTGCATGCCAGTTCAATATCTAACACTCTTAATTTTTTATTGTAAAATTTCTCTCTTCATGGGCCATATCTATGCTTTTAAAATTAATCCTAATTCGTCGTCACGATTCATGTTTGTTTATATTAATGGAAGAATTATGGGATTTATTTGGGAAGGGGCGCAACTCTTACTTGACTTGGCTAAAGAGACTGGATAATCAACCACATTAAAAACCAAACTCCCGGTTACGCAAATATTGACAACGGTCCCAGACCCTCCGTATGTTGAAGACTAGGAGGTTCTGGGTGACCGAGATTAGTCGTTTATATCAACATCCAGCTGCGCAATCACCAAATGAGCACGCAGTGGCGACACTAAACGACTTCAAAAAATTTTTTGCTAGGCAGAAGTGTAAAAATTCGTTGATGCCATCAATGAAGAAGACGTTTTTCGTCTAAATTACAGAAATAAGATGAAATAGAATTAAAATTTACACTGAACAAAAGAAGAAGTTGGATTATATATTGTCTTAATTTAAAAATTACATGAATAGAAGTTAGAAATTAGACGATAGCACGTTGAATCTAATATACCGACATATTCATTAGCCTAGTTTGGAGTACCGTAGGACGTTAAACCCTATTTCATCTGATCACCCAGGTGTATAAGTCAACTGTTTTAACATAGTAGTGTTTCACAGTCATGTGTTGAGTTTAATAATAAGTCATTAAGTGAAAGCCATGGTTCTTGCCCTTCGATCATTGTAAGCTGTGATTCCTCCCTGTCGGTATTACGCCGCTTTGTCTAAATTTTAATTACCCTGACCTGAACGAGAGATATAAGGCACGATAATTTGTCGTACGGGATGAACTTGTGAGTACATTTATTCTAGCTTATTGAAGCTTGGTAACTACAAATGTAGGTCGTTTTTTCATGCTTTTATCTATCTATCTTATATATATTTGTGACTGTCGTTTGTCTGTCTGTTCGGGGTTGGCGGCTACACTAGGTCTGCCCCGAGTCTGAAATTTGGGGTATAGGGGTAGCTCGGACCGGGGAGTAACATAGGCCAGGTGGCGTTAGTCTACCACTTCCGGTTTCGGGGTTATGACCCCCGACCGAAGCCGGGCATTCTTCTAGTAATAAATATAGGGAGTTTTGCGTCACCATCCATGGGGGGTTGGATGGCTGAATGGTTAGCATGTTCACGCTGTATCATCAAACCGGTTATTGAATCAACTGGCGTGGTTTCGAATCCCCAGTTGTACGGTCGCCTGTCCAACGTCGTGGGTTTTCTCCGGGTCTTCCGGTTTACTCCCACTCCTAAAGACCCCTACCCTCAAGCGAATTATTGAAATAAAATTAAACCCTATATTTTAGTCCCGAAATCACCGACTTTGTGTCGAGTGGACGTTTAACCCTATTTATCTCTCTCCCTCTCTCTCTCTCTCTCCCTCTCTCTCTCTCTCTCTCTTCTGGATTCGGTTTATAACCAGGAATCTCAATTGCAATAAATATTTTAGTTTGTCCATCAGAGCTATCAGATTTTCTGTTTCGAATAAAGATTTTACCATCTCTGGTCCAACAAGCTTTGATGTGATTTAAACACTGACACACAAAACTTTAAATAAAACAGCACCAAGATATCAGAATCTCTTGACTCACTACCATCAAAAGATCCCTGCGATCTGAGAGTAAATTATTGTTAGATGTAGCGGTTTATAACATGAAGAAATTTGGTTCAAGGAATTTTCAGTATAACGCATCAGTTCTATGGAATTCGCTGCCACCTTCTATTCGAAAATGTGAAACATTGTCTATCTACAAATCAAGTGTGAAAACTTGGCTGTTCAGTCACTATTATTAACCCACATGAAAACATTCATACGCCTAAAGCATCCACAAGTGGGATGAATTGAATGCAATATGAATTTCGTTATTGTAATTATTAACGACCTCTACGCACGAGTGAGTTGTGGGTGGGTGTACGTTCTAAGCCTATCTGTAAAAGACATATTTTTATACAACGTCTATGGTTTCCGAAGTTATGCAATTCAATATCAAACTAAACCAAGAGCGCAAATTCCATTAAAGGTATAAAGAAGTATCTTAAAACCGAAATTTTTAATCAAATATACAACTGATAGAATACGGTTCTTCTAGCTGTGTTTGTGTCAGACTTTTACCATGTGTACTAAATAATGTTCTCTGTATTTTGTTTATGTCTTTTTTTTATGGATTAATGTGATTGTTGTAATTTTATATTAGTTTTACCTATGTAAAGCACCGGAGAGCAGCTCGCTGAGGTGAATTGTCGGCTCTATATAAATTAATTATTATTAATATTTTTTATTTCTACGTAGTCACCTTCGAGGTGTACACAATGTTTGCCAACGATGTTACAAGGCCTGGATGCCGGTCAGGCTGAAAATTTCTTCAGCCACCCTAAAAAGGTCGTTCGCAGCTGACATGACGTCATCATTACTAGGAAAATGACGACCTGCTAGTTCCTTTTTCAATTTTGAAAACAGGTCTCGTCCATGGTTCGAACTCTGACCAAAACTTCATCACGACCTGCTTCAAAACGGCACAGATTGTCACGGGACGTCAGGAACCTGACACGTTTCTTACCCACAGTCATGAGCTTTGCAACCATCTTGCAGAAACTTTTGTTATTCCTAACTTGTTGGCGATAATGTGCTCAACCGTCTCATGAGAGATGCCCACAACACTGGCAATATGTCGAGTGGTCAATCGTTGCAATGATCTCTGTGATAAATTTATATTTGGAACGTGTTTAACCAGTTCTATCACATATGAGATAATGACTGGCACCAATATTGTCCTTTAACAAGATAATGGGTCTTTAAACTAGGGCCGGATTATTACCTTTAAAGGCCCTAAACCGCAAACTATAAATACTAATATGTCGAGTGGTCAATCGTCGATCAGCCATCACCATGGCATGCACCCTTGTAATGTTTTCTATTCATGGTTTTCCAGGACGCGGGTAATGTTTTCTTGAATGGTTGCTATTCCTGGCCTTCTAGGACGCGGGTTATCGCCAAGGCTCTCTCTCTCTGCCATGCTTATTACTGTGGAGGAGGAAGGAGCACCATACCTTGAAGTGAGATCATGTAGGCATGTATCTGTGTTGGGGTTAGTCCTTTCACCAATCTGGTTAAACACAGATCCTATTTCGTTTCGTTTTTATAGTTTAAAATTTCGTTTTACTTGACTTTACTACACTAGGGTCTGGACGAGTTATTATCATTGATGTGTTCTGAATGGTGTGAGGGATTAGCCAATGAAACGGTCTGTTACGTCGAGCTTTAGGCGTGTTTTGCATGGAACTGTGTGTAATCCACTAGTAACATCAATGCTGATTGGTTAATCAAATGTCTGACGTCATAGGGTCAAAAGCCGCTCGTATGACTCCTGACGCGACCTGTCGCTACAACCGGTCAGATCTTCATGTAGTGTAGGAGATCGAAAGTATAAAAAACGAAACGAAATATAGATCTATTTTTTATTCAGATTGTCCTTTCAGTTGCAAGTACTTGATAACTGCATAGTTCAGTTTGTCCATTTCGGGTGATTTCAATGTGCAGATTCACAAGATGGTCTGTTACCAAGACAATAATAACACTACAGTTGCAGTTCTTGTGTCTATGATTCATTTAATGATTGTACTTGTTGGTGGCAAAGGTTTGTGTCAACCTGATTAATCAATCCTTGTCAGCCAGCCCTGGTATATCAGTTAATAAGTTACCTTTTTATATTAGGCCTGATATAATCGAGAAATCTTCATCGATCAAATCACGACAAATCCTGTTGGTAAAACCGAGATCACGATAAAATCTATTTATATTTATTACGGAAGCAGACGTTAACCCCAACAGGAGATAAACAGACCAGCGAGCGAGAGATTTAATCATACTCATACCAGGATTATTACTTTGTATGATGAAATGTAATAAAACGGGGTTTAACACCCTACTCGACTGTACTGACCAAATGAAGACGGACAAGGATTTAATCATACTGTCATTCTAATTACATCACGATTATTATGGTGAAATAAAATGAAATGTGCTTTTCCTAACGTCCTACTGCTTGTACCAACTGGGCTAATGAAGACGGGCATACGCCATACAGTGTGCTATGGGGCTACGACCTGCTCAATGTGTACACGGGACCTCGATTGTTCGTCCCACCCGAATGACTAGACAGAAGCCCTTGTCAGAAACCTCGCCTTTTATGGTATCTTTAGTCCTATCATACGAGTACTTATATAGTGTAGCTTCCAGGTATATTCAGAGCACAAAAACAAAACTATTATTTCAATATTATTTGATAAAGAGCTGGACATTCTTGTTAATAATAGGTCAAACATGGATAATGAAAAATGAATAGATTAAAAATCCTTTCATCGAAATTTCTTTATTCTGAGCGATATTATGAAGGTTCGAAATTTTGAGCAGGTAGCATCGATTGTCAAGTACCATAGCTACAATAATAAATAAAGTCTCCAATAAATGGCGACAATGTTCTAATCCTTTCAATGTGAATACATTTCTAAATAAAAATGTATATAACATTTGAAACCACAAAAAGACATTTAATAGACAGATTTAGCTCTTACATAATATCCCCTACTTTTTTTGAATAGTATATATTTTTAAAGAATAAACAAAAGGGTTTATAGAAGGCGTTGTTACCCCGAACTCTTAAACCACAAATTCGATAAGTCGGACAAAAAAGACAAAAGGACTTGTTAGAGAGAGAGAGAGAGAGAGAGAGGGAGGGAGATAGAGGGCGGGGGGCGAACAAAAGGACGTGCTAAAGAAAGAGAATGGAGGTTTATCGTCCATACGACACAAACTAGATCATTTCGGGACTGACATATGGTTTAATTTTATTTCAATAATTCGCTTGCGCGTAGGGGTCCTTAGCAGTGGGAGGAAACCGGAGGACCCGGAGAAAAAGCCATGAGGTTGGACTGGCGGCCCTACTCCTTGTCACGTACAACCGGGGAATCGAAACCACGCTAGTTGACTCAATGACAGACCTTATGATACAGCGCGTATCATTCGGCCACCCAATCGCTCGACGTGCTATAATATGCAGATTTAGCTTTAGCATCATGCATCTTACTTTCTAAGGTTGACTAAACAAAACTAAACTTTTATGATATTCAGATCATTTTCCGGTGATAAAAACCAGATGATATTATTACAATAACATGATTACTACCTCGCTGTTGACCAGTCTTAAAACCTAGGTTAAAACTAATCAAACGAAATGATAGAACTGACCACTACCGGACATATGTTTTACAACAAATCAAATAAAACCCCAACATTTTTATTAAGATTACTTTTAGAATAACATGAAGAGTTCTGTTTACATTCACCGAATTAACCACAATGGCCATGTGGTTTTTACCAATCAAATATAAATCGTTACCAAGGTCGGATAAAGTCAACCATCTTGGGCTTCAAGCAAACCTAGATCAACCATTAAGAAAAACAAGCACGTGCTTAAGGCCTCGAGGTAAGAGGAGCCTGACAGAGTTTTTGTTTTTCCAGTGCCAGATTTATAATGGATCATGAATGCAAATGTTGCAGCCAAACCAGAACCCAAAATAACAAAAAAAAAATAAATAAATAAAAAAAGAGAAAAAGTAGATATACAAAAATAATAAATATTAGTATTTATAGTTTGCGGTTTAGGGCCTTTAAAGGTAATAATCCGGCCCTAGTTTAAAGACCCATTATCTTGTTAAAGGACAATATTGGTGCCAGTCATTATCTCATATGTGATAGAACTGACACCAATATTGTCCTTTAACAACGCTGTAAAGATGGTTACCAAGGGCGCTAAACGTCGATACTACGTCCATTTTATTTTTAGATAGCCATTTGTAGATAAACATTTTCTACTACGAAATGAAATATAATGGGGTCTAACATCAAACTGTTCTGCACCGACTCGAGTAATGATGACGGGTTTCTAGTATGGCCCAACAGAGGGAAGGCCCCATTGCTATGGCTCATGTTTAGTCTAAATCTTCCATAAGATTTTGTGTTTGGCTTCCGGTTAGGACCGACTGTAATTCTTGTATTATCTGTAAATATGAAAAGATATTAGTCTAAAAAGGTTCGACGAGAGTCTCAACAGATGCGACGTTAGTCTCCAAATTTTTGATGTTAGTCTCAAAAGATACGATATTAGTCTCAAAGATACGATTTTAGTCTCAAAATTATTTGATGCAATTTCAAAAAATACGATTTTAGTCTCAAAATATTTGATGTTAGTCAACAAGATGCGATTTTAGTATCAACGATACGATGTTAGTCCCAAAATATTTGATACAGTCTCAAAAAATACGATTTTAGTCTCAAAATATTTGATGTTAGTCTCAAAGATACGATTTTGGTATCAAAGATACGATGTACAAAAGTTACGATTTTAGTCTCAAAATATTTGATGTTAATCTCAAAGATACGATTTTAGTATCAAAGATACGATTTTAGTATCAAAGATACGATTTTAGTATCAAAGATACGATGTTAGTAACAAAAGTTACGATTTTAGTCTCAAAATATTTGATGTTAATCTCAAAGATACGATTTTAGTATCAAAGTTACGATGTTAGTCCCAAAAGATACGATGTTAGTCTCAAAATACAATGTCAGTTTCCAAGATTTAATCTTCAAATAGAAAATATGACGTTACGCACTTTTCAGTCCTTTCAACCAATGGGGTTGGATGATCGAATGGCTAGCACGTCATTGAGTCAATTGGCGTGGTTTCGATTCCCCGGCTGTACGTGACAAGGAGTAGGGTCTCCTGTCCAACCTCTTCGATTTTCTCCGGGTTCTCTGGTTTTTTCCCACTTCTAAAGACTCCTACGCGCGAGCGAATTATTGAAATAAAATTGAACGTCGAGTGGACGTTAAACCTCATTTCTCTCTCTCTCTTTCTCACCTTTCAACCAATTCATTGTATTATATATAAACACATCGTGGTGTCAATTATGATAATGTATCTAAATTTTATGAATAAACATTTTACAAGGGAAAAAAAAGGGCGTTAATCTCATAAAGGTTAAATGCGATGACAACCTTAAAACACAAAATACGATAAACAACATCAATCCCAAAGGATACCTGTCTCAATAAATTATAAAACCAATAATATATGAGGTGGGTTTTGAAAACATAATCGCCATGTATTTTATTCACATATTTAGCGAACAATAAAACTCCACAGCTAATATATATCGATCCGAGTTGATTGCTAACGATGTTCTGTAAGTCACACGACAACCAAGGTGAAGAAGTATCGTGGGCTGTCCTTACTGTGCTATAAAAGACAATTCCACGCATCAACTTGACGCATTCCGTTCACAGGATAACTACAAATTTTAACCCGGTTACTATAAAATTCTATCACTGTATAGTATTTTTAGGAAACGAAATAACTTGAGAAATTAGAAGGTAAGGTCGTTTTAATTCTCTAGTTTTATTTTCTGAGACGGAATTATATTTTTCTGTACAGATTTACGGATTGTATTTTAAAAAGTTGCGTGTTTTATTCTGTTAATGTTTCTACATGTTCCGCATACAAGTTTAGTGGTGCATACACCACGCCCATTACGAAACCATAAAATACAAAAATATATAATAATTTAATACCCTTCAATTTTGTGTGAATATTTTGTAATGTTTGCTAGTCTTCTGATGGGTTGATTTATTAAATGAAAAGTCATTTTTGTAAGAGAGTTTTCTAAAATATATTTGGATAATTTTCAAAGTTGTTAATTTGTAATGACAGTGCGTTTTCATTTTTTTTTTTTAAACAAGTGTTGACGGATGCTTTAATTTGTAATGACGGTGGCCAGAAAACTATTTTTGTGCTTTTTCATTTCTTAAAAAAAAGTTCTGTATATGTCAATGTCTCATCTCGCTTTACACTGGGTTTATTAAAGTGGCTACCAAACACCCGGTGCCATTTCCACTCCACTAGCCGAATTAAAGTCTCTGGACGAGTGATTGATGAATCCTGTGTACATTACAATATCGTGGAAGTTGAATCTCTTAAAGGAAGATCAGTCCAAAAACTGGTTCAATTCCATTCAGAATTTACACAGATATGATGAGTTGAAAATGTCCTACTATTCGACATCCTCTGAAACGATGAAAACGACGGGAAATTATCAAAGATAACCGCTTGTTGTAATCTTCATCCAGGACATTGGGGGGGGGGGGATGATTAGCGCGTGTGCGCTGTATCATAAGGTCTGTCTGTTATTGTGATTGAATCAACTGGCGTGGTTTCAATTCCCCGTTTGTACGTGACAAGGAGTAGGGTCGCCAGTACAAACTCGTGGGATCTCCGGTTTCTCCGGTTTCCTCCCACTAATAAAGACCCATATGCCGCAAGTGAATTATTGAAATAAAATTGAACCATATGTTAGTCCACAAAAGACCTAGTTTATGTCGAGTGGACGTTACCTCTCCCTCTCTCTCTCTCTCTCCTCCAGGGCCATTGAGTGCATTTTATCATGGATTGAACCGTGAAATGTTTAATTGCGAACATTTTAAATATATTTGAAGAGTCCAGAGGAAGAACGATCCAAGTCACATTTTTCTATTTTCGCATAAAAGGCAAAACAGACTTTTGGACGATAATGTTTGACGCGAACAGAACAACGATTGGGTTTAATTATAACTTCAGAATTAAGGTTAAATAAAGTGTACGATGAACTTGTATTTGTCCGGGAGTCCATTTCAGAAGGGCCTTGGTTCGATGTGACTCCGGTCGTTTTTACCTTAAATAGATTGTTCCACAGAAAGCTTATACAATTTGCTACCAGATGGCGCCATTAACTGGGGTTCGTTGAAAAAGTGACTTATATCGTTCTTCCCCGGGGCTCTTCATTTTGTATAGTGACTAATATTTATGCTGGTTCGTGTCGTCTGAGAGACAGTGATATTATTTTTGCAACATGTTATCTTTCGGGGAGAGCCTCGGTGGTTCAGTAAGTAAGACGTTGACTCGCTAACCAGGAGATCCCGTGTGCGATCCCTACGTTGGCCGAGAAAGTTCATCGGAATTTTCTTGCGCGGTTCCCCCATTTCAGTGATGAAGGACAGAGTCCCTGGCAAAGTACAATGTATAGTTGTTCGGATGGGATGAAAAACCTAGATCCGGTGTACGCATATGCTCGTCTTCAATAGCGCAGTTAGGAGCAGAACAGTCGATCTTTAAACCCCATTTCATTTCATTATTCCAGAAGCGACGACGTGGCTCCCCGCATTAATCCGTTTAAATTAAGAGTGTTTTTTTTTCGTTACAAGTTAAAAGTCCGAATCGATTGTTGTGCTTATCTTATGTCGCCATATGAAGAAAATACGCATTACTTTACTTTGATCTCCTGCGCCAGCTGGATTCAATGTCATGGTCACCTTATAAATTGGCGGGGGGAAGGCTGGGAAGGGGGCGTTAATTTTCAAAGCTAAATGAGACATTTTCGTGCCAAAATTATAACATTTCGTGTAGTAATCAGGCATGTTTCTGTGTTTATCGTTCATAAACAGATGTACGTATACAGATCATGTGATCGCACACTTATCAATTAGTTGGTTGCAAATAGAATATTCAGAGAGAGAGAGAGAGAGAGAGAGAGAGAGAGAGAGGGGAGAGAGTGAGAGAGAGAGAGGGGAGAGAGAGAGAGAGAGGGAGAGAGAGAGAGAGAGAGATAGAGGGGAGAGAGAGAGAGGGGAGAGAGAGAGAGAGAGAGAGAGAGAGGGGGGGAGAGAGAGAGGGGAGAGAGAGAGAGAGGGAGAGAGAGACAGAGAGAGAGAGGGAGAGAGAGACAGAGAGAGAGAGAGGGAGAGAGAGAGAGAGAGAGAGAGAGAGACAGAGAGAGAGAGAGAGGGAGAGAGAGACAGAGAGAGAGAGAGAGAGAGAGAGAGAGAGAGAGAGAGAGAGATGGGGTTTAACGTCCACTCGACACAAACTAGGTCATTTCGGGACTAACATATCGTCCAATTTTATTTCCATAATTCGCTTGCGCGTAGGGTTCTTTAGAAGTGGGAGGAAAACGGAGGATCCGGAAATACCCACGAGTTTGGACAGTAGACAATTCAGGATAACTTCACATGTAAAAAAAGACAAAACAAACCATACAGGACACAGAGGGCGAAATGGGGTTAACGTCCACGGGACAAAGACAAAATCATTCAAGGATTAGCATGATGCAGCAATTTCATTTTAAGACTTCGCTTGCGTTTCGGGGTCTTAAGTAGTGGGAGGAAACAGGGGGACCCGGACGTAAAGCGGGAAATCGAAACCCCACCACCTGACTCAATAACAGGGGGACCCGGACGTACAAGCGGGGAATCGAAACCTCACCACCTGACTCAATAACAGACCTTGTGATCTAAAGTGCACGCGTTAAACCATTCCCCTCTTTTCACGAACGGACATACGTCATATTGTGTGATAGGACGGGAAATGCTGCCTAGACAGCGGCGCTAAGGCCTGCGGATTTCACCTAGAAACGGTTCTTGTTCGTACTAGTCCCGAAATGACCTAGTTTGTGTTGAGTGGACGTTAAACCCCATTTCTCTTTCTGTCTCTCTCTCTCTATCTTGTTAGTGCAATCGAACGTGTACACTGAATGTTTACAACCCGAAGGACTTGGTCACTGACCTAACCAGGCCCCCCGTCAAGTCTTACGTTTTAAACTAGACTGGTTCAACTTAAATCTGGGGAATTGTCCTCTTGTTTCTATAAAATTCACTCCAGACAAATTGATAAGCTTTCTCGTTTTATAAACCCAGTCAGAGCAGAAAGACGCTAAACACCATTTCATTGCAAAGTCGGGGACGGGGGGGGGGGGGGAGCTGAATAGTGAGCGCGTGTGCGTTGTATTATAAGGTCTGCCATTGAGTCAACTGGCGTGGTTTCGATTCCCCGGTTATATGTGAGAAGTAGTAGGGTCGCCTGTCCAACCTTGTGGGTTTTCTCCGGGTCCTCCGGTTTCCTCCCACTGCTAAAGACCACTACGCGCAAGCGAATTATTTAAATAAAATTGAACCATATATATATTAGTCCCGAAATTTGAGGGGACCCACGTATAAATAAATTGGTTATAAAGACTGGATGGTCTTATACCACCTCCACCACTGGCAATGTCGGAAGATATAAAGAAGTTGTGTCACATTACTGGATGGTCTAATACCACCCACACCACTGACGATATCGGAAGATATAAATATTTATAGGTGTACATTTCATGAATAATTAATTAACTTAATTAACTTCAAGGATGCGATTACGTCATATGATTCAGGTAACCTGACAGGTGACAAGGATCTCCCGCCAATAACATCGGTAATACGATGACATAATACACAGTGAATATCGTGATGAGATCTTATATTTATTAACACCACATAAATATCTTATTATTAAAAAAATATATATTGCTACTAGTATTTCATGAACTTATTAAAAATAGAATATAACTGATATTTCATCGATGTCGAGTGATGTTTGTGTGGGTGGCTGGTCCAATCAAACAGTGGAATTAAAATTAAGTTTTTAAAATTTGTAATTATCGTTGTTAAAGGACAATATTGGAGCCAGTCGTTATCACATATGTGATAGGACTGGTTAAACACGTTCCAAATATTATTTTATCACAGTGATCTTTGCTACGATAGATGCGTAATCAATGTTTCAACAATCGGAAGTGACGAACGCAAAAGGAAAATACGAGTTATCTCTATCTATAACTGACTGGAGGGACGAGTGATAACAGATACATGGAAGAATTTCTGCTCACTAATAAATCCTTCAAAGACCAAAAGTTGTTATATGAGACTGTAAGAGGATATCGGACAATTCTAAAAAGTAATTGAATGTCATTAGATATCAAATTCTTCTATCAAATTCCAACTGTCAAGAGATCTTTTACTTGTACGGCAATGTGTACGTCTATATGTCTGTTCTGCACTACCGACAGGGGAAAACCACACCGGAAAACCCCGATGATAGTAGCATGTATTCGTCGAGTTGGTAGGGGGGGGGGTGGATGGCCGAATTGGTAGCACGTGCGCGTTGTATCATAAGGTCTGTCATTGAGTGAACTAGTGTGGTTTCGATTCACCGGTTGTATGTCACAAGGAGTAAGTGGGTTTTCTCGGGGTCCTCCGGTTTCCTCCCACTGCTAAAGACTCCTACGCGCAAGAACGAATTATAGAAATAAAAATTGAACCGTTTGTTTGTCCCGAAATGACCTGGTTTGTGTCGAGTGGACGTTAAACCCTATCTCTCCCCCCCCTCTCTCTTTCTCTATCTCGTCGAGTTGGCGTACACATTATAGTTTTTGATAATATAGTCTGAGAACGAACTATTAGGTTCGCATGTCACAAAACACGTGAATACAGACGATAATCTTCTCACCTCTGTGCTCTAATCCTCGGCCTCAACAAAACAATTTCCTATACACCCACAAGTTTCCTTTCAAATTAAAAGTTTTTACAGGCAGTTAAACCTTTTAATCATCTCTTTAAAGTTGCAATTGCAAATTTTCAAGTTATATTTTTAAAATGTATTAAAATAAAGCCTTAAAATAGATGGTATCTATAAACAGTCCTAACTTGTTAAAGAATAATCCTATTAACCCTATAATTCGCTATTGCCAGCTGAGAAATTGGCAAAAATATCATTTTTAACTTCAAATTCCAACGTTGGAAAATGACTGCCCCATGTTGTCAATAGCAAAACAGGGGAGGTAATGGTGTTGTTATTTCCTGTGTCATAGATTTTTAAGGGTGGGAAATAATGCCCATGATCGTATAATAATGATTTGATAACCTATTGAGCAAATGACATAGAAATAATTATGTTTTGACTTTCTTAGAAAATTTGAAATTCTCGCTTTAAACCTTACATAGAATATAAGATAATTGAATACTGTGTCTCTTTTATGGCGTTTGGTTAATCTACGTAACGCAGATATAAATATTGTTTTTTTAAAGATTATTCTCGCGTTTTTTATGAAAAAGTACATATTAAATAGAAATAAATTTTATACTACCTGAAAGGTATTTACTTGGAATTCGTAATGAATAAATACAACTTTAGAATTGTTATCAGGAAGTTACGTCATAGATGAAAAAAAAAGATATTAGGCATCAAAAAAAAATGGTTTTTTTCAATCAATTCGAACGCGGTTTTCACCAGTTTTTAGCTGTTTGTACTTCACAAGATTTAACTTCAAACACTATGACATCTACAACACATGTGTATGGCCTAATTTTAAGCTCGAAAGTGAAAACATAGAACATTCTGAGCGTAACTTTTTTTATTTGTGAAGATTTCGACTTGAAACTTTCAGAATACATTACAAATGGGTGGATTAAGCCATAAATGTGAAGAAATGTTTTTCGATTAATTTTCCTTTGAAGACGAAGTATTTTTCTTGAGAGAGAGAGAGAGAAATGGGGTTTAACGTCCACTCAACACAAACTAGTTCATTTAGGAACTAGCACATGGTTCAATTTTATTTCAATAATTCGCTTGCGTGTAGGGGTCTTTAGCAGTGGGAGGAAACCGGAGGTTGGGCAGGCGACTCTACTCCTTGTCACGTACACCCCGCCAGTTAACTCTTCCCTTTGAAGACGATGTATTTTTCTTGTACGCAGGAATCCTTAGCAGACTACCTATATTAAAAAATGCATCTTGAAGGATATGTATCTAACCAATAGGTCACGGGTTCACCATTTAATTTTTATCTTTAATTTTATGAAGACATGGTCAACAACAAACATTACTTATTGTATACGGTTGTGATAATCTAGTATAAAAACTCCCAAACATGGCACTTTGCCAGGTCTAGTTTTTATAATTACTCTTTCAAAAAAATAATTGTACATATATAACCGACAGTCAACCCACTCAGATATTTTTTTATGGAAATGGAAATTAAATGAAATTGTATTTAACGTTCTACTGTTCTCCACCAGTCTAGATAGTGAAAATGGAGAGAGGGAGAGAGAGCGAGAGAGAGAGAGAGAGAGAGAGAGGAGATAGAGAGAAAGAGAGAGAGAGAGAGAGAGAAATGGGGTTTAACGTCCACTCGACACACACTAGGTCATTTCGGTACTAACATATAGTTCAATTTTATTTTAATAATTAGCTTGCACGTAGGGGTCTTTAGCAGTGGGAGGAAACCGGAGGACCCGGAGGAAACCCACGAGGATGGACAGGCGATCCTACTCCTTGTCACGTACAACCGGGGATTCGAAACCACGACAGTTGACACAATGACAGACCTTATGATACAGCACGCACACACTAACCATTCGGCCACCCAAATGGGGTTTAACGTCCACTCGACACACACTAGGATATTTCGGTACTAACATATAGTTCAATTTTATTTTAATAATTAGCTTGCACGTAGGGGTCTTTAGCAGTGGGAGGAAACCGAAGGACCCGGAGGAAACCCACGAGGATGGACAGGCGATCCTACTCCTTGTCACGTACAACCGGGGATTCGAAACCACGACAGTTGACACAATGACAGACCTTATGATACAGCACGCACACACTAACCATTCGGCCACCCAACCCCCCCTAGTAAAGATGTACATTACGGACTAATCAGATTTTGATTTCAACTTCCAGGAGATCTTTAACGTTTTGCTTATACATGGGATCCCTGTTTTGCGTCCCATCCGATCGACTAGACGCCTTTTGCCTCTCACGCCCTGCATTCTGAACTATTGAAACATACAGGGGCCGAGCATGGCGAAGCACAAAACATCTTGAGAATATGCCGCTATGGTAAATAAAACTCGGATCCGCGCTTGGTATCGAACACGAGTTTAACTTCGTTATAACATCGTGATTGGAGAATTGGATGATTTGAATAATCCGGAGGGTATTAAGAATTCATGTCAACTAACGACCGTCATTTAGTATTCAACTTTAATAACGAATGCTAACTTTCTTTACAGGAAAAAATAAATATTTGCATACGATAAATCTGGCCGTTTAATAGATAGATACTAATATTTGTGACTGTCGTTTGTCTGTCTGTTTGTCTGTCTGTTCGGGGTTGGCGGCTACACTAGGTCTGCCCCGAGTCTGAAATTTGGGGTATAGGGGTAGCTCGGACCGGGGAGTAACATAGGCCAGGTGGCGTTAGTCTACCACTTCCGGTTTCGGTTATGACCCCCGAGCGAAGCCGAGCATTCTTCTAGTAGATACATAAGTGTGGGAGCCGACCGGATGTGGGTGTTAAACAGGCTGTAACACTCTCAGACCGTTTAAAGAATTTTCATGTACTCCCCTAATTGCACCCCCCCCCCCTCTCCCCAAACCACGAGGATACATGCAATTTATTTTACTTTATATTGAATACCCGGATTTCAGCGTGGATTCCCCTGGTCAACTTTGCATAATAGGGGTTCTGGTAAGGATTAGTGTTCAGTCGTTCGTACGAGACAAAATTCGAACAATCTGGTTAAAACACAGATCCTATTTCGTTTCGTTTTTATTGTTCAAAATTTCGTTTTACTTGTCTTTACTACACTTGGATCTGGAAGAATTGTTATTTAACTCGTGTTCTGAATGGTGTCAGGGATACGGCGAGCTTTAGGTGTGTTTTGCACGGAACTGTGGGTAATCCACTATTAACATCAATGTTGATTGGTTAATCAAATGTCTGACGTCATAGGCTCATAAGTCTTTTGACCCCTGACGTGACCTATGGCTATAACTTGTCAGATCTTCATGTAGTGTAGGCCATCGAAAGTATAAAAAAACGAAACGAAATATAGATCTGTATTTTAATCAGATTGAAATTCGAGGTACCGTGTAGACATTGGCGTGTACGTAAAAGAACCACTGAGTGTTGGATTTCGAAAAAAGTAGGCCAGGGAGAGGGGTTTTACATAGGCTAAGCCTGTTCCCCAATCCCATCAGACATCCTGAATAAAAATATTGTTTATAAAAAAAAGAAATAAGTAGGCCGTAGCATCGCTATCCGCTCAAGATTTCAATCGTCGTACACTCCATTAGCCAAGTCTGTAGGATGTTATGTATCACTATTTTATTGATAACAGATATCAGTTTAGTAAATATATCATTCATTAACACCAGGAACAAAATATGAAACAACTACATAAATACAACAGGAACTAAACTACATCGGGAACATAAATTAAACATCAACACGGTGAATTAATATAGTAATATAGTATATGGCTACATTTCAACCATTCCAACCTTCTTTCTCGGCAGCGGCTGAATTTGGATGAGCCCATTCACCGGTCTCTGCTCCTCTCGCCCCCCTGCCCCCCCCCCCCCCCCGCTCGTCTGTCAGCAAACTCCTGGTTATATAGGGTCGGACAACAGGGAAAATGGATAAGAGTCATGATCATATATGGAATTGTCTATTCATCACGTCATGGTATGATTAACTGACCACTGCGTATTTCCGTATGTAAAGGACATATGGGATTAATTCCTGCGTAGTACTTGAATAATATTTTCAGACTTTACCAACCACCAAGAAATCTTAGATCTCAGTCTCAACTTAACTTAGTTGTGCCTACATGGAAATTGAAATCATTTGGATTCAAGTCCTTGGAAGTTACAGCTGCAATTAAGTGGAATTCACTACCCGTTTCTCTCAAATCTGCCTCGTCACTAACAATATTTAAGTCACGTTTAAAGACATACCTGTTTAATACTTCATACAGATAAACTTAGTTTTGTTAGCGCTTTGAACAGACACTTTGTTCTGGAGTTTAGCTCAAAATAAAAATCCTTATGTTTAATTAGATCACAGACAGTAGTGTCTAACAGAGTTAAAAATTTAATATCATATCTTATCAAAAACCGCCTGGGGGGAGGGGGGGGGGGGTAAGTATGGTCTATGCACCTAAATGATCGTTCAATTTGATGAAAGTTATACATCAATTTAATTTGTCACTGTTAAACCCCTTCAGTAATAAAGTTACACATCCGGCCATCATTAGTCAATATTCGATCTTAATCTTAATCAAAGAGTCTTAACAACTTTAACATTAAATTAAACAAATATATCTGTTTATCAATGTGATACGACACGTGTAATACTAAAAGGACCGGGACAATGGTGGGTGTTATGTGATCTTGGCTTCTCGCAATATGAGATCGGGTTTATTAGATTTTGGTTCTGTGAGCTATGTTTATCACAAAAGGGAAATGGACGGAAATGAACGGATGGGAATAACGAACTGACTATACGATAATTATTTTGTCTTACATTCATCAATTATACGTGGTGCCATTTCAATTACTCGCTTATAATATAATTAGGAGCCGCGGTGACTCAGCGAGTAAGACGTTGATTCGCTAACTTGGAGTTTCTTCTCGGTTGTACGTGGCCTGTCCAACCACGTTGGTCCTCCGGTTCCCCCCCCCCCCCCACTGCTAAAAATGCCTACGAGCAAGCGAATTATTGAAATAAAATTAAACCATGTGTTAGTCCCGAAATAACCCAGTTTGTGTCGAGTGGACGTTAAACCCCATAGAATGATTCCTGTATGTTCGATAGTATTTCTGCGATGTGTAAGCTCAATACTGCTTAGGAAGATCTGTACATTACTATTACACTCAAAATTATCAACTGTGATGAAATGCCCAATCTAATTAAATTACAAATCTATATTTCGGTTCGTTTTTTTATACTTTCGATGGCCTACACCAGTTGTTTTGGGAGGTTGCGTCAGTGGTCATAGAGCGGCTTTTGACCTATGACGTCAGACATTTGATTAACCAATCAGCATTAATGTTTCTAGTGGATTACCCACAGTTCCGCGCACCTCACGCCAACAGCTCGCCTAAACAGAACGTTTCATTGGCTAATCCCTCTCATCATTCAGAACACGTCAATAATAACAACTCTTCCAGATCCTAGTGTAGTAAAGGCAAGTAAAACGAAATTTTGAACTATAAAACTATAAAAAACGAAACGAAATAGGGTCTGTGTTTTAATCTGATTAATGATATGCCGTAAAAAACACTATTTTAGCGACCAATTAATCACGTCTCTTGACATCACATGCCCACCCACACACATGATATGAAATGGGGTTTAACGTCCTATTTTTCTGCACCAATCGAGCTAATAAAAACGGAGATGCGTCATACGGTAGGTTATTTTTAATTTGAACTATCAAGGGTTCTATAACGTCGTATACGAAACCTTGATATTTCATCCATCGGATCTACTGGACGCTGTTTCTTGGCAGACCATCCGCCCTGCACCACTGACAAAGGAAAACCACGCTGGAAATTCTGGATGGACTTATACGAGACGGTACTGGACGCCTTCCCTTGGCAGACCATCCGCACTGCACCACTGACAAGGGAAAACCACGCCGGAAATTCTGGATGAACTTATACGAGACGGTACTGGACGCCTTCTCTTGGCAGACCATCCGCACTGCACCACTGACAAGGGAAAACCACGCCGGAAATTCTGGATGAACTTATACGAGACGGTACTGGACGCCTTCTCTTGGCAGACCATCCGCACTGCACCACTGACAAGGGAAAACCACGCCGGAAATTCTGGATGAACTTATACGAGACGGTACTGGACGCCTTCTCTTGGCAGACCATCCGCACTGCACCACTGACAAGGGAAAACCACGCTAGAAATTCTGGATGAACTTATACGAGATGGTACTTGGCAGACCATCCGCCCTGCAACACGGACAAGAGAAAACCATACTGGAATGGAAAATCCAGAGAAACTGGAGTTTAATACACATTGTTAGTGTACGAGATGATTATATCCTAAACAAAACTTGGTTTCCATGGAAACACAAATATGATTAAAGCCATGAAATGTCTAATTAACAGAAGACATAGGTTGATATGCGAACAGAATAATATATCGTCAACGGTTTATCAAATAAGCTACGGAAACAAAATAAGGATTGAATGACGGACGAATCCTCCGTGAGTCCGTTCGGCGCGGTATAATACACACTTCGTCTCCCCTAGAGACGACATAATGATTTTATGTTTAGTCTACATGTACTAAAGCGCACATTCGATTTGATAAACGCCCATATACCATCTGGGGCCGGGGGTTGGATGGCCGAATTGTTTAGCACGTGCGCGCTGTATCATACGGTCTGTCATTGAGTCAACTGGCGTGGTTTTGATTCCGCAGTTGTACGTGACAAGGAGTAGGGTCGCATGACCAACCTCGTGGGTTTTCTCCGGGTCCTCCGGTTTCCCCCCACTGCTAAAGACCCCTACGCCCAAGCGAATTATTGAAATAAAACTGAACCATGACCTAGTTTGTGTCGAGTAGACGTTAAACCCCATTTCTCTCTCTCTCTCTCTCTCTCTCTCTCCCATCTGAGACCATCTGTGTTTCTCGTTGAGGAGATGTGGTCCCTACGCATGGCATGCTTGTTCCTTAGACATCCATTGTCCTTTAATTCCAAGATGACATCAATGACGTCATGCTCGGTTTCTGATCGACATATAGTACTACGCTACTCATTGTCTAGAGCAATAACCAAACTATGACATGTTCGAACCGTACCATTTTAAACAATCATAACTTATAGAAAATACTGTACTCAATTTTCTGGTTAATTTCAAGCCGTGGATTGTCAGTAGAGGGATTTTGAAATGAAATGAAATGGGGTTTAACGACCTACGTTTCGTCACCAACTAGACTCCTGTTCATCGATTTCCAATTGTAAAGGGGTGTGTGTGGGGTGGGGGTAGAGGGTGGAGGGTGATGGGTGGATAGACGAATAGTTAGCCCGGGCGCGGTGCATTATAAGTCACTTAGCGAGGTTTCGATTCCCCGATTGTACGTGACAAAGTTTACGGTCGCCTGTCCAACCTCGTGGGTTTTCTCCGGGTCCAACGGTTTCCTCTCACTGCTAATTATTGACATAAAATTGAACCATGTGTTAGTCCGGAAATGACCCAGTTTGTGTCGAGTGGACGTTAACCCCTCCCCCTCTCTCTCCCTCTGTCTCTTTCTCTCTCTCCAAGTTTCAATGGCTATTGTACGTGCACGTCACCCGAACAACTAAACGTCAATGAAACCACGCTTTCTGAGCCACGTGGCTCCTGGGTGACTTTGAACGTCACAGTTTGTTCTGTGTTCCTCAACTGGCATAACACAAAACCATCATGAAGCTATTTCCGGTGCTGGGCAGAAAACACCAACATTATATTTAAATGTTTTTAGTTTGAAACCTTAATTCGGTGTAGATAAGGAGGTGTGACAATTCCTCTGTCTCGTTTTCTCTGCATGGATGATCCGTTGTTCAAATGCATGTAGGTAAGGTGCGGCGATATCCCCAGTCCAATTGTCACTGGACCGGCTGTTCATATACGTGTAGATAAGGCGCGGCGACATCCCCAGTCCCCTCGTCACTGGACCGGCTGTTCAAATACGTGTAGATACAGCGCGGCGATACCTCCAGTCCCCTCGTCTCTGGATCAGCTGTTAATGGTATTTAGATTAAATCCCCGTTTCCTTGACCCTTCGTTGACTTCCCGATCATCGCTTTGTGATTGGAAGTCATTATGCAGGACATTCTTAAAGCGATTAGCAGGGATTAATGATGTACAATCAAAGGACACGTGTAGCTTACTAATTTCTCTAATCAAATCAAATGAAATAGGCTTTAACGACGTTTTCATTTTGCAACGCTTCCAAATTTATCGACGGGGTTGAGAGAGAGAGAGAGAGAGTGAGAGAGAGAGACAGAGAGAGAGAGAAATGGAGTTTAAAGTCCACTTGACACAAACCCGGTCATTTAGGGACTATACTCCTTGTCACATACAACCGTCAGTTGACTCAATCGCATACCTTACCATACAACGCGCACGCGCTAACCATTCGGCCATCCGGCCGCCGTGGCGCCCACCGAAAGAAGATCGTTGGTTTTAATTTGCCAGTCTTCATTAGCCCGGTGGGAGCAGAGCGGTAGGACGTTAAACGGCATTTCATTTCATTTCATTTTTTATGCAGCCAATCATCATTTAATGTTTAATATAAATGTTTTTTCCTTTTGTTGTGAAGTTTTCCCTAGTGTCACGGAAACGTTGTAATATAACAAACTTAAACTTTATAAAAAAATATAGCGGTATTTTCATGCAATTAAATCAAATGTCGAAGAAAGTTTTAAGAAATCTTGCGTTAAAGGAGCTAAATCGCTAATATTTTGGACCTAGAAATTGACACAAATAGGTCGCAACGGATATAATAATGTAATATGAATGTATATAAACTGATTAACATTCAATCGTTTCTGGTTTACTCTAATTTCTAATCAGTTATGTTCGGCGAAATACGCCAGAAGTCTCAATCGTCTGGTTATTCCAGCCTACACCGATAGTATTCATTGCGCATGCTCTCCAGATAAGAATGTGAGTCACCGTTTGATATGACTCGTGGAATATGTCTAGCCTCGTTCTTCGAATCCCTTGTTACAAATGGCACTGAATCGCATTATGGTACACGATTCGTGTACCAATCTTAAAATGTTTAAATATTGGATATCAGAAGCCCATCCTTTCCCGGTAAGACCACAACATTAATGTTGATTTAAATTAACAAATAATTCGTGTTTTCAATGTCGAAGACTGGATGATATAGCGCCTTTAAATTCTAACATCAATTAGTGTCTCTAATGACACCTAATCAACTTGTGGTAGTCTTGTCTCCTTTGAGAGATCATGTTCCTCGTTATTGGAAGATGTCTTCCCTTGAGAACAATCTCCTCTAGATCTCGTCAGTTCGTTTGACTTATTTTTATCTGACAATTTAACATTTAGAGAGAGAGAGATGGAGTTTAACGTCCACTCGACATAAATTAGGTCATTTCGGGACTAACACATGGCTCAATTTTATTTCAATAATTCGCTTGCGCTTAAGGGTCTTTAGCAGTGGGAGGAAACCAAAGGACCCGAAGAAAACCCACGAGGTTGGACAGGCGACTCTACTCCTTGTCACATACAACCCGGGAATCGAAACCACACCAGTTGACTCGACTCGATGACAGACCTTATGATACAGCGCTCACGCGTTAGCCAATCGACCATCCACCTCCATGACATTCAGAAAGGCCAATAAAACAAAAATATCGACTTAAAGTAACAGTGCATCTTTTCTCGCTAAAATATCAAATTTCTCTCGACTTAATCCATGCTGATAAAGTTTAATTAAGAAAACAAAATCAAAATACAAACGATAGATAATGTCCCAGTTTGCGAATAATCGGATTTTAAACAGGCCTATCAATAAATTTTCGTGAACAACAAAATGGCGACGGGCTTATTGCATAGCGAGCGACATAGAGCGATCAAATTTCAATCCCATAGATTTGTGTAAAATACTGAAAGGAATTGAACCATTATTGAACTGTTAGGGATTCATTTTTCACAATATTGTAGCGATTCCTGTTGCTTAAAATGGCGCATCGATCGGGGCGTTCATATGTTCATTAAAGGACAATATTGGTGCCAGTCATTATCACATATGTTTTCCTTTGGCGTTCGTCACTTCCGATTCAGGAAACCTGTATTACTCAGCTATCGTAGCAATGATCTCTGTGTTAAAATTATATTTGGAATGTGTTTAAGCAGCTCTATTACATATGTGATAATGACTGGCACCAAAATTGTTCTTTAATCCACAAAAAAATCAGAGCGGCGGTCACCGTGTCTGTCGTTCATATCTAAATGCATTCAGGGGGGTTGGATGGACGAATGGTTAGCACGTTCGCGCTGTCTTATAAGGTCTGACATTAAATCAGCTGGCGTGGTTTCGATTCCCCGGTTGTATGTGACAAGGAGTAGGGTCGCCTGTCCAACCTTGTGGGTTTTCTCCGTTTTCCTCCCACGACTAAAGACCCCTACGCGCAAGCGAATTATTGAAATAAAATTGAGCCATATGTTAGTTCCGAAATGACCTAGTCTGTGTCACTCTCTCTCTCTCTCTAAATTGAAAATGTTTATTTAGCTTTGATGAAAAGTGTATGAAAGGTGAAAAACGGATTGGGACCGCATTACAGAATAGTACGGCGGGTCTTGATTATTCGTACATGGACAAAGATCACCAATTATTCCTACGCCATCACGAAGTCAAGGCCAAAGTTATTTTTAGTCTTTTCCTCCCTTTCCCATTTTCCCCATTTTGCGTGACGATCTTTGTTGGAATGTGGCGTAGAATCGAAGAAAAGGGTTTGAATATACATTTTTGCCAGGTTTGAGGAGGAAGGATACGAGTTAAGAGGTTGATTAGGTTGAAATGTAGGGCGGATAGTTGCATGTTTAATGGTCTCTACTTCCAGTTTGTGTATCTCGAGTTTTATATGGTGAACCGCATATCTGTTTTTGAGCAAGAGGTTGCGACATGTTGCCCCATCTGTGGCATAAAGCGTTCAACCTCACGAAAATGTGGGGAAAAGTTAGATCTGTGTCACATTCTATGCTGGTATTCAACAGACCCTCGACAGTCGGTCAGAATTAACCGTTAGTGCTCGCTGCCTTTGACATTTACATAGATGAAAACATGGAGGGTGACATTTACTCAACAAAGAACGTCATTATCATACATAGACGGAACATGAATGGGGACTAGTTTCATTCATAAAAAAACACTACACAATGTAATGACGTAGTACGTAAGTGGCTACTTTCAATTTAACATAAACTCTACTTTCGATTAAAAATACCCTTCACGTTTCATTCTATGAATTAATGTCATTGTAATAATAGAATGTTTCCTTTTGTGTTGATAATAAATAGATTTTTATTTATGCTTTGCGAAATTTTGAAATTGAATGAATATTTAAAATAATTTGTAATACGACAATTAGGGAGAACGTTAGATCGGAGACGGTCCTGCACATATGACGTCATATGTGGTTTGTGCGTTAGGGTTAGGTTTAAGAATTTGGGGGAGAGGTTAAGTCTCCACATAAGCACTGACCTAGGATGATGAAAAATTAGAGAGATGAAATTAAGTGGGGTTTAACGTTCTGTTTTTCTGTACCGACGGGCTAATGAAGGTGGACATACCTCAAGAAGTGTGTTCTGAGGGGAATTTTAGCCAGACAGCAGCCGCGCTCCGCCCTACTCTTATTTCCAATTCCAATTGCCAAGGGATCTTTTACGTACACGACAACGCTTTATTCACCGAGTGAACACGACGGCATGAAATTATACAAGAATGAAATGAAAGGACATAATGGATTATTTCTACACAATAAGTCTGTTATTTTAAGAAAAAAAGATCGATAGTTTTCATTTGTATGGTCACTTGTTTCCGCCCACCATTTGTATGGTCATTTGTTTCCGCCCACCATTTGTATGGTCACTTGTTTCCGTCCACCATTTGTATGGTCACTTGTTTCCGTCCACCATTTGTATGGTCACTTGTTTCCGTCCACCATTTGTATGGTCATTTGTTTCCGCCCACCATTTGTATGGCCCACCATTTGTATGGTCACTTGTTTCCGCCCACCATTTTTATGGTCATTTGTTTCCGTCCATCATTTGTATGGTCACTTGTTTCCACCCACCATTTGTATGGTCACTTGTTTCCACCCACCATTTGTATGGTCACTTGTTTCCACCCACCATTTGTATGGTTACTGGTTTCCGTTAACCATTTGTATGGTCACTTGATTCCGTCCACCATTTGTATGTTGTTGTTGTTTTTTATGTCTTGTTCGTTTAGATTTCCATCTATCGGGGTTTTTGTTTAACGTTTTGCGTCCCACCCGACCGATCAGAAACACTTTCCAACCATATTATATAGATTTATGGCATCACGCAGTTGCTTGCGTTGCTACCATCATCATCACAATCCAGCAGAATGGTTTAATACGTGCGCTTTAGACCATAAGGTCTGCCATTGAGTCAAATGGCGTGGTTTTTGATTCCCAGCCTGTACGTCACAAAGAGTTGAGTTGCCTGTCCAACCTCAAGGGTTTTCTCCGAGTCCCCCGATTTCCTCCCACTGATAAAAATCCATACGCACATGCAAAGTACTGAAATAAAATTGAACCATATGTTAGTCCCGAAATGACCTAGTTTTAGTCAAAAAGCTGCACTTTATTTACATATATATAAAATTGATAAATTTACGTACATTTAGAAAAGTACAAAAAATACCCCCAACCTTACACGCACGAGATAAAATGTCATTTCTCTTCTAACATAATAAAATACCAATGGAAAAAATATTAGCTTGATAAAAGTGAACAATATTATACGAACAATGATTTCCTTTTTTCTCGAGAATAATTTCCTTTCGACTTGTCACTAAGCAAAAGAAGATGAATGAATTTCGTCATTGTGACCAGTCGGGGGTCTCTACTGCTGTCAAAAAACAATGATATTGCGGCAAAAAATGCTAAGAATCATATTTTAACAAAAAATAATCTATAGATATCGTGAGAAGATTATATTATTTTCATCTTAGCTGGGTCATTTATTTACATGTAAGTCCACAAACATTGAAGAAGGAACCCTGTTAATTAGTACTCTTTTTATTCCTCGACTATTAAAATAGATTTTTTTTAATGTGGTTATGGCGTGTAGCAAGGTTGCCTCCTATCAGCTGTATTGTTATAGTTTATGCTAACGGAAGTGCTTTGATCTAGTTGTCATAGTATCAATGTCGTGGATTATAATATATTTATTTTCGCAGAAGTCATTGATTAAAGATTATTTCATATATGGCCGCGGTCACGGAGGTTAATATTCGTCATATATTGCCGCCATTGTTTAACGCGTGCTAACTAAATCATAAGGTATAAACTAGGTCATTTCGGGACTACCATATGATTCGATTTTATTTCAATAATTCGCTTGCGCATAGGGGTTTTTAGAAGTGGGGAGGAAATAGGAGGACCCGACGAAAGCCCACGAGTTTGGACAGGCGACCCTACTCCTTGTCGCGTACAACCGCATTTGTCTAAAACTCCTCAAGACTGTGTTTTCGTGGGGGGTTGGATGGCTGAATGGTTAGCGTGCGCGCGCTGTATCATAAAGTCTGTCATTGAGTAGACTGGTGTGGTTTCGAATCCACGGTTGGACGTGACAAGGAGTAGGGTCGCCTGTCCAACCTCGTGGGTTTTCTCCGGGTCCTCCGGTTTCCTCCCACTGCTAAAGACCCCTAAGCGCAAGCGAATTATTGAAATAAAATTAAACCATATGTTAGTCCCGAAATGACATAGTTTGTGTCGAGTGGACCTTAAACCCCATCTCTCTCTCTCTCTCTCTCTCTCTCTGTGTGTTTTCGTGTCTAAAGGAGCCACGGTGGCTCAGTGAGGAAGACGTTGGCTCGCTACCCTGCAATGACCGAGAGAGTTCATCGGATTTTCCGGCGTGGTTTCCCCCTTGTCAATGATACAGGATAGTGGGCCTGGCAAGGGACGGCACATAAAACCGAGGTCTCGTGTACACGTAAAATCTATATGACGAGTAGATCAAAGCGTGACTGTCCAGGCACAATTTCCCTCATAGCACACTGTATGACGTATGCCAGTAGGAACAGAACACTAGGACGTTAAACCCCATTTCATTTCATTTTATTGTCTTGTCTCAATAGGCCTACCCACCCACCACACTGTTCGTACGAAAGCTTGTCTACATCTCGTGTGTTTGTGTTTGTGAAATAGCTGTATTTAACGTCCGCTTCCACCCAAGTGATATCTCGTCAGGCTGCTAGCGTTTCAAGTAAGAACACCCACCACACTGTTCGTACGAAACCTTGTCTACATCGCGTTCCTGACTCCGCACGTTCCCCAAGCTGCTCGTAGTTCAAGTAAGAACACCCACCACACTGTTCGTACGAAACCTTGTCTACATCGCGTTCCTGACTCCGCACGTTCCCCAAGCTGCTCGTAGTTCAAGTAAGAACACCCACCACACTGTTCGTACGAAACCTTGTCTACATCTCGTTCCTGGCTCCGCACGTTCCCCACGCTGCTCGTATTTCAAGTAAGAACATGGCTAGTAATTGACAGAAATTAAAACGACAGGAACAATAAACAGTCAATTACTAGCCCAGTAAATTGATCACAACACGTCATTACTAAACATCCAACGATCTAATTACCATAGCAAAAAATAAAATGTTTAATAAAAACCACACCACCTAACAACTTGGCGTTTCTTAGAAAATAAATTCAAAAAACCGCTTCAGGAAGAAAACACGTAAATCCGGAATTTTACATCTAAATGCTATCTTCATACTGTTTTTCGTGCCAGCTAATTGGTTGAGTTTTAAATTGTTCGATGTACTTTTTTGTCCAATAAATATTTACATTATTATAAAGATACAATATATAATTATGGGATATGATAAAAAAAATAAAAAAACTCCTGGGGTTCTATAAATAAATCTCCAGTAAAAAAGCATTTACATAAATCCAGCATAACCACTGACAAGCAGGAGAGAGAGAGAGAGAGAGAGAGGGAGAGAGAGAGGGAGGGAGACGAGAGAGGGAGGGAGAGAGAAAGAGAGGGCGGGAGGGAGAGAGAGAGGGAGAAAGAGAGAGATAGAGAGGGAGAGGGAGAGGGAGAGAGAGAGGGCGGGAGGGAGAGAGAGAGGGAGGGAGAGAGAGAGAGAGGGCGGGAGGGAGAGAGAGAGGGAGGGAGAGAGAGAGATAGAGAGGGAGAGAGAGAGGGCGGGAGGGAGGGAGAGAGAGAGGGAGAGAGAGAGAGAGAGGGCGGGAGGGAGAGAGAGAGAGAGAGGGAGAGAGAGAGGGCGGGAGGGAGAGGGAGAGAGAGAGAGGGCGGGAGGGAGAGAGAGAGGGCGGGAGGGAGAGAGGGCGGGAGGGAGAGAGAGAGGGAGAGAGAGAGAGAGAGTTTAACATCCACTCGACACAAACTAGGTCATTTCGTGACTAACATATGGTTCAATTTTATTTCATTAATCCGCTTGCGCGTAGGGGTCTTTAGTAGTGGGGGGGGGGGGACCGGAGGACCCGGAGAAGACACACGAGGTTGGCCAGGCGACCCTTCTCCTTGTCACTATCAACCGGGGAATCGAAACTACGCCAGTTGACTCAATGACAGACCTTATGATACAACGCGCACGCGCTAACCATTCGCCCCCCCCCCACACTTCGTTTTCAAGCAAATACCTAATGTACCAATGAGACATATGATGGGTGAAATATTTGTTCTAGGTCTGTTCTTGATCTATATTAGTTCCGATGTTATTCTTGATATAATGAAATATGATAGACAAATATTGTTATTGGATATGATATTGGTGTATTTACCAATTTGTTAAAATAATCAAGTTAGTCTGATATTAATATACAAACATCGTAACAATAACCAATATGTATCAATACGTATTGACGCTACTGTCACCACGTCAAATCACCTGCTTTAATGATAGAATTAATCGGATGGAATGTGAGAGAGAGAGAGAGAGAGAGAGAGAGAGAGAGAGGGCGGGAGAGGGAATTATTTCGCGTCTAACAATTGGTTCAATTTTACTTCAAGAATTCGCGTTGTGGGTGAAACACCCACGGTTGAAACGGCGATCCTACTTCTTGTCATGTACAAGTGGTAATCGAAACCCGTCCACTTGACTCAATGACAGACGTTATGAACTGCTTTCCTGGGGAATCTATTGAGGGTTAGGGTTGTCATTACATTTTACGTTTACCCTTACCTACCTCAACGAACCTGGTAACCTCTTCAACCAGCCTTACCTTTGATCTCCTCCCAAACCGGCCTGCCCTGCTTCCCCATCCAGTGTGGTCTCTTCCCCAATCAGTCTGGTCTCCTCCCCATCCAGTTTGATCTCCTCCCCAACCGGCCTGCCCTGCTTCCCCGTCCATTATGGTCTCCTCCCCAACCAGTCTGGTCTCCTCCCCATCCAGTTTGATCTCCTCCCCATCCGGCCTTCCCTGCATCCCCATCCAGTATGGTCTCCTCCCCAACCAGTCTGGTCTCCTCCCCATCCAGTTTGATCTCCTCCCCAACCAGTCATATCTCCTCCCCAACTAGTCTGATCTTCCCCACACCCAACCAGTTTGATCTCCTCTCCAACCGTTCTGATCTTTCCCACACCCAACCAATCTGATCTCCTACGCAACCAGCCTCTTCCGTTGGCTTGAACTACTCTCCAACCGGTCTGTTCACCTCCTCAACCGGTTTGCACGGGACCTCCGTTTTCGTCCCATTCGAATGACTATGTGTTGTTCCTTATCAGGCCCGCCGTTCAGCATCTCTGACAAGGAGAAACCGCGCCCATGAAATTTTGCGACCAACACGCGATATAGCACGTCTTGCTCACGGTGCCTACCTTCGCCAAAAACCTTCGCGCAACATAAAACTCGTCGCCCAGCGACTCGCTTCAAATTTCGCAAAAACAGTTAAAATTGCATCAGAAATATAGAAACATTAAAAATAGCGATAAAATTATCTAAAGGTGACATTAAGTGTGTTATTGCGTTCAGGTGTCTGACGGGATAAATTTCACAATGAAAGGAGAGTGGGATTAAAAAAAACGAATTATGACGATTAACTTTAAGGGAAACTTTTAAACCATTATTTAAAACATTATTTAAAGGATTGGTTATGGTCTGGATAAGTTAATTAATGTCTAATTGATAATTTAGATAACATTTCAGACCTAAAGAAAGACTTGCACTTGGCAGATTAAGCTTTTGCAGGTCTTTCTTTAGGCCTGAAATGTTTTCTAAAGTATTAATTAGACATTAATTAACTGATCCAGGCCATAATCAACTCTCGATGTCATCAGATTTCTTCTATGTTAAATAGATTAGAATGGTTCAGCGACACTTTGATTTAATCAAATATGGAGGACCGAGACTTAGCTTCGATCAACCAGTACGGTGGTTGAAATTATTGCACACGTCTGTCAAACCTTCAAAGGCTAATATCTTCGCTTGCAATAGAGTAATTTGAATGAAAGTTTCAAATTATTCATTTTACATCATTTACTTTCGAACTATTATAGCAAGAATGGCTAGTTCTTTATCTAAATCTTACATAATGTATCTTTAAATTCATAATTCTAAGTGACGAGTCACTGCATACAACTGTGCGTATGTTGCCTCGGGATTTCTTTGTCTAGTCGGATGGATGGGATGGAACAAAAACCCGAAGCCACGTGTATACCCTCGACAGCACGTTAAAGATCCCCTAACAGTTAAAAAATGAAGTATCCAAATTGGTGCAGAAAGGTAGGACACTGTACCCTATTTCATTTCTTTTCTTATAGCTCAAGTAAAAATTAAGGCTGTAAGCAAATCCCCTTTTAAATAGAGCTATTAAAAGTCAAGTTTGTTTCTTTTTAATCTGAAGAAATTGACATGCCTGTTTTCAATCTTTGACCGTAGAAAAAACCCAATTGGTAAAGGGAATTATATCACACTGTGTTTTATTAATCCGATAAAAGTTTTTCTTTGTTCTTTCGACATGACAATAAAGAACTCAGGCCAACAATTTACTACGTCAGTGTGTCACATGTAATGCTAGATGTGTAATTTAATACAGTATTTCAGATTGATGTTTGGGGAGGGTTTTTTTTATCTTGTTAAAACTGTCAACGTAATTACTATGTTTACATGCCGTCTTCCGCAACCCGCATTGTAAATTAAATTTAAAAGGATGGTGTTTGACGTCTTCCCTTGGTTTTTTGTTTTGCACCAACTGGGATAATGAAGATAGCCTAGCCATACGTCATGCTATGACGGACACTTTGCCTGCGTCGTAAATTAAATTTAAATGAATGGGGTTTAACGTGTTATGATTTTTTTTTTTGCTCTAACCGGGCTAATTAGGAGAGACACACGTCATACCATGGCGGACTCTTTGCCCGCGTCGTAAATTAAACATAGTTTAATGTTTTACGTTTTTGCACCAGTGGGGCTAATGAAGACGACAATACGTCGTGTTATGACGGACACTTTGCCCGCGTAGAGCTAATGAAGACGACAATACGTCGTGTTATGACGGACACTTTGCCCGCGTAGAGCTAATGAAGACGACAATACGTCGTGTTATGACGGACACTTTGCCCGCGTAGAGCTAATGAAGACGACAATACGTCGTGTTATGACGGACACTTTGCCCGCGTAGAGCTAATGAAGACGACAATACGTCGTGTTATGACGGACACTTTGCCCGCGTAGAGCTAATGAAGACGACAATACGTCGTGTTATGACGGACACTTTGCCCGCGTAGAGCTAATGAAGACGACAATACGTCGTGTTATGACGGACACTTTGCCCGCGTAGAGCTAATGAAGATAACGATATGTTGTGTTATGACGGACACTTTGCCCGCGTAGAGCTAATGAAGATAACGATATGTTGTGTTATGACGGACACTTTGCCCATGTGGGGCTAATAAAGATGACGATATGTCGTGATAATATGGACACTTTGCCCACGTGGGGCTAATGAAGATGATGATATGTCGTGTTATGACGGACACTTTGCCCATGTGGGGATAATAAAGATGACGATATGTCGTGATATGACGGACACTTTGCCCACGTGGGGCTAATAAAGATGACGATAAGTCGTGTTATGACGGACACTTTGCCCGCGTAGAGCTAAGAGCTAATGAAGATGACGATATGTCGTGTTATGACGGACACTTTGGCCAGGTCGTAAATTAAAATAAAATGAAATGGGGTTTATGTTTAATGAAGAAAACCTCACATCAAGCTATGGCGTTAACTTTGTCCGAACGATGGTGTTTCCGCCCATTTGCTATTGAATGCCTACTGCAAAGGCTTTTTAAAGTACACGCTAACTTGAAAATATGAGACAACTGTGTTCTGTCCAACCAGAAAGACTGGATTCATTTTATTGTCAGGCCTTGTACCTGACAGTCAGCCATGTTGTCTGTCGTCCAGGGCCCTGTTTCTCGAAATCTTGACTAAAGATAAAATCCAAATTTTAGTAGATACTTCAATTGTGATTGGCTAAGCACTAAAATCGATCTAATATTATCCAATCAAATTACTAAAATTTGGATTTTATCTTAGTTAAAATATCGTGAAATACCCCAGTATCCTAAGCAGGGACAAAGGGTACTGCGGGGAGACAGACGCTGGCTGACACCAACTTGCCCACTCCGTTCTAGTCATAATAAATAATGAGGGGATTACATGGCCGGAATGAAGGCGCTAACTTGCTAAAAATGATATGCCATGACATTTCGATCCGTGTCGTCTTTAGTAAGGCCTTTTACAATTTACACTAGTTCACTTGTCGTGGTGAATACCAAATAGTTTTATTGTTTTAGATATGAGTTTGGTAGTTCAATCACGGGCCTAATAACCCGGATGTACCGGATTCAATCCCGAGCCCATTACCCCGGATGTAACGGACCCCCACCACCAAATCACACGACTACCCCCCACCTCCAAACCACACGACTAACCCCACCACCGAACCACACGACTACTCCCACCCCCGAACCAAGCGACTACTCCCACCACCGAACCACACGACTACTCCCACCACCGAACCACACGACTACTCCCACCACCGAACCACGCGACTAACCCCACCACTAAACCACACGACTAACCCCACCACTAAACCATACGACTACCCCCACCACCGAACCACAAGACTACTCCTTCCACTAAACCACGCGACTAACCCCACCACCAACACTACTCCCGCCACCAAGACGACACCAAGTCACACGACTACTCCCGCCACCAAGACTACGCCACTGTTCCTGCCACCGAGACTACTCCCACCACCAACACTACTCCCGCAACAAAGACGACACCGAGTCACACGACTACTCCCGCCACCAAGACTACGCCACTGTTCCTGCCACCGAGACTACTCCCACCACCAAGACTACACCACTGTTCCTGCCACCGAGACTACTCCCACCACCAAACCACACGACTAGCCCCGCCACCACTGTTCCAGCCACCATGTAGAAAACCTTTCCAGCCTGTGACTAGACATCTGTAGTACATAAAAATTACAATCTTGACCTGAATCAATATTTGTTAATCAACTTAGGTTATAAAAGACATCATAACGTTCGATGTTTAATCAGATTGATGGCGGTAAAAAAAATGATTGTTTCTCTTCTCATATCACCTGCTTTAATGACAGAATTAATCCGGTGAAATTCATTCAACAATTAATAACAAAACTTGACTTAACCGTAGTCGACCTTATAAGCACCCACGACATTGATTTATTAATTAAATGAAATAAATTAGGTTTAATAGTATGCTATGAGAGAAATTTGGCGCTATAACGTCTTATTTCGGATTCAAAATGTCATGGCTTTTATTATGTGCACGCAAGGGTATACATGGCGCCATGTTCTCCCATTCCAAAGTTGGTTCTTAACCGCCCACCATATTGATTTACGACTCAAATGAAATGAATTGGGTTTAATATGGGAGATATGGTTTCTCGCCCCGACCCCAACCCTCATTTTAACCTTGACTCTCACAGATTTTTTTGTAATATAAGTCTTGATATAAGGGAGGGGGGGGGGGTGTGTGAGTTGTCCAGCACTTCAACCAAAACGCCGGTAATATAACAACTCTTCCAGATCCTAGCGTAGTAAATACAAGTAAATCGAAATTTTAAACTATAAAAAACGAAACGAAATAGGATCTGTGTTTTTATCAGATTGGTCTAAATCTTTCATAATGCATATCTATGACTCTGGTGTCTGTGTGCATCTATTTATAGTTCAAAATGTCAGAACACACATTTCAAAAACCTTTTTTTTTCTTTTATGTATACAATATATGATTATTTTTTTAAAGTACGTTACCATAGGAATAGTTGACGCAGTTAAAGAGATTTCGCAGGACCATAGATGGGGTTTAATGTCCTAACTTTCTAGGAGTGGTCTAGTGGTTCAACGTGTGTGCTTCAAATCACAATGTCTGTCATTGTGTCAAATGGCGAGGTTTCGATTCCCCGTTGCAGCGTGACAAGGAATAGGGTCACCTGTCCAACCTCTGCGGGGCCCTAGTTTTTCGTACTGATAGGAAACCCTAAGCACAAGCGAATTATTGAAAAAAAAATTGAACCATATGTTAGTCCCGAGACGACTGGTTTGTGTTGATTGGACGTTAAACCTCGTCCGCCTCTCTCTCTGTCTCTCTCTTGTTGGTACAGAAAGGACGTTATTTCACTAAGATATACGTAGGATGATTTCACTCAAGATGAAAATCTTTTTTCTAAACAAGATTATAAAAAATCACGTATTGATTTGAACTTTTTAAACTCCGTGAAGTGGAATCACTATTTGCTTTGCGATTACAAATTAATTGTTCAGATTTGTCAATGAGTTGGAGGGTTTTTTTTGTTTGTTTTTTTTTGTTCTGGGTGTGGGGTAGGAGTAAATATTTAATTTTTAGATTGTAAATTAATGTCGTAAAGATTTTATTTACGCGTGCTTGTCAACAGGTCATGTTTCCTGCTAATTTCAGCTTTGTCAATGAGTGTATTTAAATATATATTATTCAAGAGCTAAATCTATTGCAGGTTCTTCTGTAGGCCTTAAATGTTACATAAATTATTAATTAGACATTTATATACATATCAGGCCCATAATCAACTGGTTAAGACGCTGGCTCGCTAGCCTGGAGGTCGGGCGTGGTTCCCCCTTGTCAGTGATGAGACGAAAAACCGAGGTCCCGTGTATACATTGGAATGCACGTAAAAGATCCCTTGGCAGTTGGAATTCGATATAAGAGTAGGCGATAGTGCCGCTGCCCGGGCAAAATTTCACTCATAGCACACTGTATGGCGTATGCCCTTCTTCATTAGCCCAGTATAGGAGCAGAACAGTAGGACGTTAAACCCCATTTCATTTCATTTCATTTCTCTAGAATCTCGGAGGGTTTTGATTTTCAACAGATTTAAATACGATTGGCGGTTAATGATTTAATTTAAAAATGGATAATCGGGACATTGTTTATTATCGTAACAATTGTAGCAATGACAATCGAAACTACACTGTTCTGCAAACTAGGTCATTTCTGGACTAACATATGGTTTATTTTTATTTCAATAATTCGCTAGCGCGGGGTCTTGAAGCAGTGGGAGGAAACCGGAGGACCCGGAGAAAATCACGAGGTTGAACAGATGACCCTACTCCTTGTCACGTACAACCGAAGAATCTAAACCACGCCAGTTGACTCATTGACAGACCTTATGATACAGCGCGCTCGTGCTAACCATTTGGCCATCCAACCCTCCTATACCCCAAGGAATTTATTTCATACTATACTGATCAAAGAAAACCTCCTATGTTTTTTTTTCTTCAAATTATACACGATAAAATCTACCCAATGACCGATGGAAAATCAAACACAGAATATATGAAACCCAAACCTTTTTTCATTTTCTGTGCTACTTGTCAATAGGCTGTTGTTGGTCTGGGAATTAAATGGTCCGGTTACTCCGTTTTAATCCCGTATTGATTGTTTTGTTTCTATTATGAAGTAGTCCTGTTTTGTTTAACAGTTTATGTACAATGTCTGACTAACTCTTACAAAAAGGCTGTTAAGATTAGAAACTTGATCTGTGTTTTTTCTGTAAAAAAGAAGGAGAACAAAAGAGCAGGAAATATCACAACAGGAACGAAAAAAATAAATAAATAATTTAGTAGGCTTAACTAATTGTGTAATATGAAGAATAAAAATGGTATAAGTGGTGGGGTGGGGGGAAATGAAATAAATCAACACAGACATATTATAAAAAAAAACCCCCAAAAACCATCGTTTCATTGTGGTTTTTTTCCAAATCGCAAACAATTCGTTGTGTAGAAAGAAGTGAACTACGGACTGGGGCTTAAAGGGGGTATGCCTCTATACTTAAAATAGAGAAGACAAAAGTCTAAGGTACATGAATGTATATGAATGTGTATAAAGTGATTTTTTTTTCCATTTTGTTTTTAAATACTTTAATTTCTAATAAAAGATATTCAGTGAAATGAAAAATCCAAATTGAACGACAGTCGTTTAGTTCATCATAATACACGTGTTTTATTATTATTATTTTGTCGTTTGTGAATCGGTCATAACTAATTATTTCCGCATTCTCTTGTAAGATATGTTTTCTTTGTTCATTACACATGGCGCCGGTTACCATAGAATACACGACTCGTGCAATGATTATAAACCACACTCAATTGAAAAGATTACATTTTCGCTGCGAAAGATTACATTTTCGCTGCGAAAGATTACATTTTCGCTGCGAAAGTTTACATTTTCATTGCGAAAGATTAGATTTTCGCTGCGAAAAATTACATTTTCGCTGCGAAAGATTACATATTCGCTGCGAAAGCTTACGTTTTCGCTGCGAAAGATTACGTTTTCGCTGGGAAAGATTACGTTTTCGCTGCGAAAGATTACGTTTTCGCTGCGAAAAAGTACATTGTAGCTTGGAAAGAGTACATTGTAGCTGCGAAAGATTATGTTGTCGCAGCGAAAGATTACATATTCGCTGAGAAAGATTACATTTTCGCTGAGTAAGATTACATTCAATTAAAATCAGAATATATGTTTCTCAAAACTTTCGAAATAAACTTAGTGGTTTTGACTAAAAATCGTTGATTAAAATGTCGGTCAACCAGATTAGCCTCTGTTCTCAGATGGGGCTAACTGTAGAGAAGGGGGGAGAGAGAGAGAGAGAGAGAGAGAGAGAGAGAGTAGGTCATTTCGGAACTAACATGGTTCAATTTTATTTTAAGAAGGTAACCGGAGGACCCGGAGAAAACACACGATGTTGGACAGGTGACGAACTAGCTGTAGACAGACAGTATAAGTTTAGTATGAAACTATGATTGTCATCCCGGATAAAAACAGATCAGCACAATTTCTCCGGTTGGCAACGAACAGTAGGGTGATGAACTATATTTCAATTCTTCGGGGGCAAAGAAAGCACAATACCTCTTTGGAATAAATCCAGGAAGTTGTCGTTAAAAACAGTTGATATTAAATTCTCTGAAGGACTATGACATGCATAATGCTATCTATCACGCGTCAACAAAATATGGAGTTCTGTAACAAGATTCCATATCAGGAAGCTCTTTCCTCCGCAACTCCGTATTGTATCAAAATGGAAAAAAAATAGACCCGGGGGGCAATCATTACAGTAACATTTAATCTTTTAGATAAATTCACGAGCACGTTTTTCAGAGAGACAATACAATGATCTTTAAAGCTCGAAGTATAACAATAATACTGGTTTGAATTCACAAAACAGATGTTGGTTATTAGTAACAGCCTTCAGGATGTCGGCCATGGAATCTGGGCTGTTTTCAGACACATAGAAACGTGTTAATTCTATTGGCTGCTAGGATTAAGTTTAAACCAATTAAAAGTGATGAAAGGTTGCGATCAGACTGTTACATGATCTGATCGTTAATTCAGGAAAGAAACAAATTAAACATATGATAGATTTTATATGAATAATATAATCATCTTAGGCTTAACAATATGAAGATTATGATTTATGAGAATTTAATGACTTTCCTTGCTAATTGGCTGACAAAGTGGTAATTAACGTATATTTTATTCCATAGTGACGTCACGGTGTTTTCATTGTCAATCAAGTTAATTACGATTGATATTAAGTATAGGTTCAACCCTGGAAAATTTAATGCGATTGTAAATTTTTTTTTTTTTTTTTTTTTTTTTTTTGCAATTTGCTTAGGATGGTAAACGTGACTGTAAATAGCATTTATTTAAATGAAATCGCCTGCCACATCAAAGGCGCTTTGAACACGTGAATCATCAATAATCAAATGTCAAGGTCGCTCGCTTTATCCACGTGAACCATCAGTGTTGTTAAATCAAGGTAGCACGCTTTATCCACGTGAACTATCAATGATATAACATCAAAGTCATTCACTTTAACCACATGAACCACCCATTATGTGATATCAAAGTCACTCGCTTTAACCAAAGGAAACATCCAAAATGTGATATCAAAGTCCTCGCTTTAACCACTTCAACCAAAATGTGATATCAAAGTCACTCGCTTTAACCACGTGAACCACCCATCTTTTGTTATCAATGTCACTCGCTTTAACCACGTGAACAACCCATCATGTGATAGCAAAGTCACTCGCTTTAACCACGCGAACCACCCATCATGTGATATCAATGTCACTCGCTTTAACCACGCGAACCACCCATCATGTGATATCAATGTCACTCGCTTTAACCACGTGAACAACCCATCATGTGATATCAATGTCACTCGCTTTAACCACGCGAACCACCCATCATGTGATATCAATCGAGGACGCTTTAACCACGCGAACCACCCATCATGTGATATCAATCGAGGACGCTTTAACCACGCGAACCACAGATCATGTGATATCAATCGAGGACGCTTTAACCACGCGAACCACCCATCATGTGATATCAATCGAGGACGCTTTCTTTAACCACGTGAATAAATCAATATTAGGGGATCTCGAGAAAGTATCACAGGACCACGGGATCTCGAAATCTTCTACAAAATTTTGCGTGACCCATCTTTGCTTCCGTAGGGTGTTTTGACATTTTTTTAAATTGACATATTTTAAAAAAAAGAACCTGTGTGTTCTGGCTTACAGATTGAAACCTCCACGTTGACAAGTTCCAAACGAACTTCCCGGAAACCCAATTAACCTCAATTTACCACAAGTAATGAGAGTCGTGATAAAAACTTTGAGTTGAAATAAGTTAATGAAGAGTCGAGTACTGAAGACGGTTGATATAGATGAGTTATAATTGAGTTAGTGTTCCTTGATCAAAGCAGGACAGGGAGCCCGGTGATTGACAACGTATATTCGTTCGGATGGGACGAAAAACCGAGGTCCCGTGTACACATTGGCGTGCACATTCGCATTTGGAATTCGATATAAGAATAGACCGTAACGCCGCTCGTGGGCAAAATATCCCTCATAGCCCAGTCGGAGCAAAACAGTAGGGATAGAGGTAGAAATGGGATTTACCTCCATTCAGCACAAATTAGGTGATTTCGGGACCAACATATGGTTCGATTTTATTTCACAAATTGGCGTGCGCGTAGGAGTCTGTATCAGTTGCGAGGGGGGGGGACCGGAGGACCCAGAGAAAACCTACGACCCTATTCCTTGCCACGTACAACTGGGGAATAGAAACCGCGCCAGTTGACTCAATGACAGATCTTATGATACAGCGAGCACATGCTTAACCCCATTTTTCATTTCATTTTATTGCTTGATCAAACAATCTTAATACAAATGTTTGTTTTGAAACAATTTTAAAGATACATTATATAAGATTTAGATAAAGATCTGACCATTGTTGATATAATAGTCCAAAACTACATAATGAAAAGGGAATTTCTTGAACATTTCAGTCAAATTACTTCATTCTGGACGTTTAATGAACAGCTTAGTCTCGATTGTCATATTACCGTTGTTACGATAATAAACAAAGTCTTGATTATCCATTTTATAATTAAATTATTAACTGCCAATCGCGATTAAATCCATTGAAAATCGGATGGTTGTTTATAGTTGAATGTATGTCTAATTAATATAACATTTGAGGCCAAACGACAGATCTGTATTTTATACATTTAGCTTTTACATAATTCATCTTTAATGCATCCATGTTTTACAAGGATGTTTTTTTTAATCGAGATGCCCACCGGGGTCGTGATGCCCACCAGGGTCGTGATGCCCACCAGGATCGTGATGCCCACCAGGGTCGTGATGCCCACTGGGGTCGTGTTGCTCTCCAGGATCGTGTTGCCCACCAGGGCCGTGTTGCCCTCAAGAGTCGTGATGCCCACCAGGGTCGCGATGCCCACCAGGGTCGTGATGCCCTCAAGGGTCGTGATGCCCACCAGGGTCGTAATGCCAACCAGGGTCGTGATGCCTTCAAGAGTCGTGATGCCCATTAGGGTCGTGTTGCTCTCCAGGATCGTGTTGCCCATCAGGGACGTGATGCCCACCAGGGTCATGTTGCCCACCAGGGTCATGATGCCCACCAGGGTCGTGATGCCCACTGGGGTCGTGTTGCTCTCCAGGATCGTGTTGCCCACCAGGGCCGTGTTGCCCTCAAGAGTCGTGATGCCCACCAGGGTCGTGTTGCCCACCAGGGCCGTGATGCCCACCAGGATCGTGATGCCCACCATTAGCGTAGTAGACACAAATATTAGTGGCTAAGTAGGTGGCAGAAGGAGGGTGAGGATCTCCAGACACCCTTGACATTCCAAAAAACCCTCAGATTTGGCTCACTAAATTCTCTTTTCTAAATTTATCAATTGAATGCGGAATATAAATGTTTTATGATAGTAAATAATGGCGCAAATCATGGGTGGCGCTTAAAATCAAGTGGCAGTTACCTCCCATGATCTCGATATCCATCCATATAATCCCTATTTAGCCTTTCCACCCTTTTGCATGAGAGTTTTTGTTGACATTTTGGTCTAGAATTGAAGGCGGGTATTTCGATGTACTTTATCAGGTTTCGGTGATTATTCACGATTTGTGGGGCGGAAGGAACAGGAACTAAACAGACAGGGATTAGGGAAATCAGATCTAATAATGACAAGTCAGTCTGTCGATTGTCCGAGCGAGATTAGTACAAAATCCAGTTGGTCAACCCCCTTCAATATCGTCATTAGATGATTGTAACATGGCGGAGTCTCTGTGATTGACATTATCGAAATGTTCAATAAAATGTTATATTATGACAAGAAATGTTATGGATTTTACATTGAACTCGATGGGGGTAATACTGGGCTGAGTCCTGATATGGTGAAGTCAATGGTGGGTGTGCGGGAGGGGGGGATTACTGGGCTGAGTCCTGATCTCCACGGTCACTTTTCCACCCTAGAAATGAAATGAAATGAAATGGGGTTTAACGTCCTACTGTTCTGCTCCTATGCTGGGCTAATGAAGACGGGCATACGCCATACAGTGTGCTATGAGGGAAATTTTGCCCGGGCAGCGGCGCTACGGCCTACTCTTATATCGAATTCCAACTGCCAAGGGATCTTTTACGTGCATTCTAATGTATACACGGGACCTCGGTTTTTCGTCTCATCCGAAAGACTAGACAGCTGTCCTTGTCAGGCCCTCTGTTCTGCACCACTGACAAGGGGAAACCACGTCGGAAAATCCAGATGAAGTTTCTCGGCCAATGCAGAGATCGAACACCCGACCTGTACAGGGGACCTAGGTTTTCCGCCCCATCCGAACGACTAGACAGCTGTCCTTGTCAGGCCCTTGTCTGGATGAACCTTCTCGGCCAATGCAGGGATCAAACACCCGACCTCCAGGCTAGCTAGCCAACGTCTTACCCACTTAGCCACGTGATCTCCCTTCACCCGAGAAGGGACAACTCGTACTGGTGACTTAAAATGACCTGTTGAGTAAAATGGTGAGAGGACGCCAATGTTCCCCCCTTTTCTCGCCTCCCTCTTTGACATTGCTAGTTTTGTTGCCATTTTGCTATGAAATCAAAGAAAAAGATTTTAATGTATAAAGTTTTGGGTAAATATTTATGATTTAAAGGCGGAAAGATGTCAGAATTAAGAGGTTGCTTACTCTGAAATGTGGAGCGGACAGCAGCATGTTCTTTGGTACGCTACTTTCAGTTTGTGTATTTCAAGAGTTGGGCAAGAGGTTGCCACATTTTGCTCCATCTGTGGTAGAAAGGGTTCAGTCCAACAAAAAATTGGGACAAAATCATAACCGGTGAAATAGACAAGAATTGACATTCGGCGTTAAACCCCTTTTTCATTCATTTATTCGTTAAGGACTTTGTGATCCGCCTTGACCTGATGCGATTCAGCAGGGCCTTACTCCGTCTTATATCGGGGGTTGGATGGCCGAATGGTTAGCACGCGCGCGATGTATCATACGGTCTGTCATTGAGTCAACTGGCGGGGTTTCGATTCCCCGGTTGTACGTGACTTGGAGTAGGGTCGCCTGTCCAACCTCGCGGGTTTTCTCCGGGTCCTCCGGTGTCCTCCCACTGCTAAAGACCCCTACGCGCAAGCGAATTATTGAAATAAAAACTAAACCATATGTTAGTCCCGAAATGACCTAGTTTGTGTCGAGTGGACGTTAAACCCCATTTCTCTCTCTCTCTCTCCGTCTTATATCGCCACCATTACATGTTTTTTAAAGATGTCAAAGGACATAACATTTAGATTGAACATCATCTTAATTGACAATTAATAATAAACAATTAACATTTTGTAATCACGCAATCAACTACCGACCAAGGTAGCGTTTTTGTGTAGGTTTCAATACAATATATGATTATAGACAATAACTGTATTATTGACATTAGAGGACTATAGTCTATAACTGAACTATACGTTTATTGACGATAATTAACGATTCTATTGTTCGCTACAATAAAGAGCTAAGTGAAGGCAGGAATCCATAGTTCCTAGGACTTTTAATTAATAGTTGTAATTGAAATTAGTTTTTTATTCTGTTGCAATATTGCAAAACAAATACGTCATGGGGTGCATTTAACAATGAGTATTTCCTGTAAAGGGAAATATAATTAATCAATTTTTGTTAAAAACTCGTGGATGTTATTATAACAATAGGTGAGAGCTCATGAAAATGGTCAAGTTTCTTCTATCGGGGTAAAAATCTTAATTGACGATGCTTTTTGAATTTTTATATAACTATGTTTTTTTGCCGGGTTGATTCACAATCTGTCATAGAAATGAAATGAAAATGAAATGAAATGGGGTTTAACGTCCTACTGTTTTGCTCTGACTGGGTTAATAAAGACAGGGTCGGGGTGGGGGATTGGGGGCTTCACTAAACGGGCATAGACACTCCCCTCCATAATAGTAATAAAGTTATTATATAGAGCCTATTCCATACCGAGGCGTACTCTAAGCGCTTCTGATGTCACTCTGTGTTTTTAACTTTTTCCGAAAGTCAAGTAATGTTTTGGCACTTTTGATGGAACTGTTCAATTGTTTGTCATTCCACAAAGCTGGAACAGCAATATCGTTCCGACGTGTGAGTGAAGGGTGGATAGTCGGCCTTGAAGGTGGTCGAGGGGGGTTGGATGGCCGAATGGTTAGCACTTGCGTGCACTGTATCATACGGTCTGTCATTGAGTCAACTGGAGGGGTTTCGATTCCCCGGTTGTACGTGACAAGGAGTAGGGTCGCCTGTGCAATCTCGTGGGTTTCCTCCGGTTTCCTCCCACTGCTAAAGACCCCTACGCGCAAGCGAATTATTGAAATAAAATTGAACCATGTGTTAGTCTCGAAATGACCTAGTTTGTGTCGAGTGGACCATAAACCCAATTTCTCTCTCTCTCTCTCTTTGAAGGTGGTCTAGGCGTTCGGATTGGACCAAAAAACGAAGACGGAACGTTAATTAAAGATCAACCTCCTCAACCATCAAACCCGGAATCACCTGGTTGTAGAACAAACATCTTTCTCTCTGAATCTACGCGGCTCTAATTTAACATCACGTAATGTGGTAACTTGTATTTTTAAACATGAAATGCGCGCATGTCAGGACAATGATTTTCCCAGTAATTGACTTCGAATGCCGACTACTTATGAATTTGTTTTCGTCCATTCTTAAACATACATTATGCAAGAGCTAAATCTGCCTATTACAGGTCTTTCTTTAGGCCTGAAATGTTATTTAAATTATTAATTAGTCGTTAATAAGAACAGTTCAGCCATATATTGATTTAAGCTAAAAATGGAGGAGCGAGACTTAACTTCGAACAACCAGTACGGGGGTTGAAATTATTGCACACGTCTTGTCAAACCTTCAAAGGCTAATATCTTCGCTCGCAATAGAGTAATTTGAATACAATTTTCAAATTATTCATTTTACATTATCTATTTTCGAACTATTATAGCAAGAATGGCTAGCTCTTTACCTAAATCTTACATAATGTATCTTTAACTTGTGAATTCTGACATTCCTTGTTTCGAAAATATCAGCAATTCTCCTGTGGTCACAACAAGAAAGCTCTTTTAACTGGAGTTTACCGTTATGAGAGAGAGAGAGAGAGAGAGAGAGAGAGAGAGATGGGGTTTAACATCCACTCGACACAGACTAGGTGATTTCGGGACTAACATAGGGTTTAATTGTATTTCAATAATTCGCTTGTTTGTAGGGGTTTTTAGCCGTGGGAGGACCCGGAGAAAACCCACGAGGTTGAACTCCTTGTCACGTACATCCGGGGATTCATGATTTAAACGAGCTAACCCTCTTACTCAATATTATCTATAAAATTCGAGATTTAAAAAAATGAATTAGAATTCAAGTTTGGTGTATTTCACTCAATATTGATGCTGTGAAAATATAGGATCCTCATGTCAACTAATTATTAAGACAGTCTGTGAACATTCAAAATCATGTATTCTATGGATATAAGAGGTTCTATGGATATAAGAGTTTCCAGCGCCATTTGTAATGAAAACAGGAAAAAACACCCCAGAAGACAAAGTGGAAGTAAACATACAATTTTCGTCCCTACATTTCAACCTAACAAACCTCTCAACTCTTGTACCCTTCCGCCTCAAAATCATGAATATTCACCAAAACCTGACAGAAAAGGTATTTTCAAACCCTTTTCTTCCATTCTACACCAAAAAGTCAACAAAAATCGCCATGCAAAAGGGGGAAAAGGGAAAGGGAGAGAAAGACTAAAAATAACTTTGGCGTATAAATAGGGTGACGGCGTAGAAATATTTGATAATCTCTGTCCTATATGTTAGTTACGCTCCTGTTACCGGAAAAGAGCTTTGATCAAGCACCGGGCTTTGCGCGATGCTATAGAGCGAAAATATTATCACAATTTTTTTTTTTTTAAAAAAACGTGTAAATCCCTTTATATACAGTCATATCCCAGAAGACAACGAGGAAGTAATTTTTAATGGCTGATTCACAAATGACAAAATAATAATAATAAAACCACTGTTCGGGTATTTCACCGAACATAATTGATTAGAAACTATAATCACAATTTTTAAAAAAGGTGTGAATCCCTTTATATACTTTCATATCCCAGAAGACAACGCGGAAGTAATTACAAATGGCGGATTCACAAACGACAAAATGATGATAAAACGATCCGTACAGATGGACTAAGGCGGAGCAAACGACCGGTGTTAAATTTGGACTGTTTTACCGATTAGAAATCGCTTTATATATACACTCATATTACATTAAAGCGCCAATCCCGATAATATTTTGGAGAATAAAACTTCTTAATTTTGTGTTAAAATCCCTTAAAATCCTCTACCTAAGGGCCGAGCTGTATTACACAGTGTCTGGATACACCATTCCTCTATATTTTGGCGCTTAAATTTCATACGTACTCGGACTTTTATTTTTGAGGCTCTGTTCAAATCGGGATAGTCCCTTTAATATTTGCTTCTACACACATTACCTCTATTAAGGTTATAAAGAATAGAGACACACACTCTTTAACAAATACGTGTCAAGGAGAGGGGTCACCGGCCTTCACTTCTAGGTTTTATCCGGTATCTGTCCCCTGCTAAAGATCCCTACGAGCTAACAAGGAACCAATCGGCAAACCTCAGCAGATTCCAGTACCTTACCTCTAACCTCTAATCTGTTCTCGGATTACCAACGGTGTTGCCCATGACGACGCCTTTGAAGAATGTTTTATCAAACAAGTATTTCAAAGTCTGAAGCTGTTTTTCTGTCAAGTTTATCCGATTTTCTACAAAGACAACTTAATTTGCACTGATAATTCTATCTACGCTTCGAACGATGCAATTTTGATAACTTCTTTTTAAAAGCGGCAAGTTTTCCTTATAAATAAACCGTTGCCGCATCGCAGTTGTATAGGCTTGGGTATATATCACTTACCATCATACAGCCGGTAACGGAATCTGCCGAGGTTTGCCGAGTGAGCAAAGAACATGATTGGTATTAAGTGAGCGCGATCGGCCGACCTCACCCCATCTCTACCCCACATCCTCTCCCCCTTTCTGTAGAGTTATAGAAGCTTTGTTTAAATATGCAATAAATAAATTCAACTGCCTGCTTTAAGAATTGAAAATATTTACTCCCAAATGGTTGATCAGCAGAAATAGAAAATAGAATTAGAAAATGATCCTTTTCTGATGAGGTTTTGATGGGGTAGGTCGGTATGTTCATAAAATAAATAAGGCCAGATCCGCGTTTGTTTACAGATAATACCATTTCACAATACTCCTGTTGATGGTCAGTATTGAAGATGATAATTTGATTATTGTGGTCATAATTCCTTGAATGGGATGGACAACAGTGGAATCAACGTGAAACCTGATACTATTTTATGTTGGTCGACGGGCTTAGCCGATTTTCTTTGGCATCCTACAAATCGAATTAATACTCTTTATTTAGTGCTAGATTGAGACCCAACTGGACTCAGATTCTCTTTTCGGCTCATGTCGAGTTTAATGAATTGAAATGAAATGAAATGGGGTTAAATGTCCTACTGTTCTGCTCCTATACCGGGTTAATGAAGACGGGCATACTATGAGGTAAATTTTGCCCGGGCAGCGGCACTATCACCTACTCTTATATCGATTTCCAACTGCCAAGGGATCTTTTGCGTGCATTCCAATGTATACACGGGACCTCGGTTTTTCGTCCCATCCAAAGGACTAGACAGCTGTCCTTGTCAGGCCCCCCGTCCTACATCACTGACAAGGAGGAACAACGCCGGAAAAACTGGGTGACTTCCAGGCTAGCGAGCCAGCGCCTTACCCACTTAGCCACGTGATCCCCTCCTGGGTTTAAAACTGGCCCCAGATTCTCCTCCCGGGTAATTTCGAGTTTAAAGTGTGAACTTCGTGTATCCCAAAGTTTCTGTTCTATTCTATTAGCTACTGGGTTAAAACTATCTTCCGCTAAGGGATATTTTAATAGTATTCACAGGTTAATAATTTTATCAATGAAATCGTAGATAGCTGAATGTAAGACTTTAAACCCCGTTTCATTTCATTTTGCCTAAAACAGTTTTCCTTTGTTGGTAGTCTACGTGACCATGAGAATAGAGAGAGAGAGAGAGAGAGAGAGAGAGAGAGAAATGGGGTTTAACGTCCACTCGACACAAATTTAGGTCATTTCGGGACTAACATATGGTTTAATTTTATTTCAATAATTCGCTTGCGCGTAGGGGTCTTTAGCAGTGGGAGGAAACCGTAGGACCCGAAGAAAACCCACGAGGACAGGCGACCCTACTCCTTGTCACGTACAACCGGGGAACCATGAGAAGGATTGCCTGTCTAACTTGATGATATGAACAACAGACACAGTGGATTTATTTTCTAATGCTAGGCAACCAATCCGACCAGTCACAGTCAAGAAATCTAGTTAGCCCTGATGGTAGACAATCAATCCGACCAATCACAGTCAAGAAATCTAGATAGCCCTGATGGTAGACAATCAACCCGACCAATCACAGTCGAGATATCTAGTTAGCCCTGATGGTAGACAATCAATCCGACCAATCACAGTCGAGATATCTAGTTAGCCTCGATGGTAGACAATCAATCCGACCAATCACAGTCGGAAAATCTAGTTTCTACACAAAATGTAGAAGGTTGGCCAATGTACACGACAACTGATTCGGCCGAACGTGGCTAGTTGGGAAGGCGCTGGCCTGGAGGTCGGGTGTTCGATCCCTGCATTGGCAGAGAAAGTTCACCCAGATTTCCCGGTGTGGTTCCCCCTTGTCAGTGATGCAGGGCGGGTTTCCTGACAAGGACAGCTGTCTAGTCATTCGGATGAGACGAAAACCGAGGTCCCGTGTACACATTGGCGTGCACGTAAAAAAATCCCTTGACAGATGGAATTCTTTATAAGAGTAGACCGTAGTGCCATTACCCAGACAAAATTTCCCTCATAGTAAACTGTATAGCGTATGCCCGTCTTCATTAGCCCAGTTCGGAGCAAAACATTAGGACGTTAAACCTCATTTCATTTCTACACGCAGCGTCATCGATATTGGTTTAACCAGAGCTTATTTTAAAAAGCGTTTGTGAAAATTTGATATGCCCTAAAGCCGATATAAATCCCCCCATTGATCCCATACAAATGTTAATCTGATAATAAATATCATTTTGTCATTTTGTGATTTGTTTTGTGTGTAAATGGTTTATGTGTATAAATCTCTAGATTATAGGTTGATCACGAGTGTCAGGATATGGCTATCCTTGAGCTTTTTAAACTCGTCCCGTCCTCTGAATTCAGGGAGGGAGAGATAGAGAGAGAGAGAGAGAGTGTGTGTGTGTGTGTGTGTGGGGGGGGGGGGGGGTGTAACGTCCACTCAACACAAACCAGGTTATTTTGGGGTTAGCATAATGGTAAAATTTTATTTCAATAATTCTCTTGCCAAAATGGGTCTTTAGCAGTGGGAGGTAACCAGTGGGAGGGAAACATTACTCCTGTAAAGTGCAAGTTTGGTATAAAAACAACATCTATAGTTGCGACCCATTTGTGTCCATGCCTAGGTGCCAAAGAATAGCGATTTCGTTCCTTTAACTCCGCAGCCAAACAACAGTTAATTGTTATAGGAAGTCTGAACTAGGCACGTATCGCGGCATGATACAGATTCTTCGACACGTTTCATCTTATGTAATTCTCTAATAATTACACATGCTGACAACAAACTAGGTTAAACAAATGAAATGGGGTTTAACATCCTACTGTTCTACTCCGACTGGGCTAATGAGGACGGGCACACGCCATACAGTGTCCTATGAGGGAATTTTGCCCGGGCAGCGGCATTATGGCCTACTCTTATATGGAATTCCAACTGCCAAGGGATTTTTTACGTGCACGCCAATGTATACACGGGATCTCGGTTTTCACCATACAGTGTGCTATGAGGAAAATATTGCCCGGGCTGCGACACTATGGCCTACTCTTATATCGAATTCCAACTTCCATGGAATCTTTTACGTGCACACCAACGTATGCAACGTATACAAGGGACCTCGATGTTTCGTCTCAACCGAACGACTAGACAGCCGTCCTGCACCACTGACAAAAGGAATTAAAATCCCGATGAACTTTCTTGGCCAATGTTCAGAAAAAGTTGATATGGGTAGCTTGACACGCCCGTATATCTGTCAGGGCTGTTTAAATTATACACCGGGCATATCTGTCTGGGAAGGGAAGTTGATTGTATTTACCGAAAACGTTTTGAAGTAGAGAGGGTGTTGCCAATATTTATTGTTATGTAAATAAAGTTGCTGGTATATATCCTATAGTTACTTTTTTTAAGGTATGTAGATGGAACTTTTGAATACATAACGGGCAGTTTTTTCGGATATATAGACCGAACTTCAGATTATATAACAGGCAGGTTTTGTCGGGGTATATAGACGGAAATTGCTCGTATGTACTGGGCTGTTTTGCTGATATATAGACCGAAGTTCAAATTTTATAACGGACAAAGTGTTTCGGGGTATATACACGGAAGTTGCTCGAACATATATATATTTCGGGTATATACCGGTTCAGTTTGTTTTTTGGCATATAGAAAGGAGTCCTGAGTATGTACACCGTATTTTTAAAGGTTTATGGAAAGAATTCACAATATGTACCCAATATGTTTTTGTACAATCAGGGAAGACCACAGTATTTATTTTTCATATTAATTTGGGTATAGAGGGAAGCTGTTTGCATAATGCCGGGGAAGTATATACTAGGTAAGTTTCTTGGTATATATGTAAAACTATATTTGGCAAAACGGGGCCAGTGGGGTTGAGGTCAACTATCTGCCCAAGACAAGGGTCTTAACTAACTGAGAAAACAAGTAAATACACAACGTAAAGGGGAAGCAAAGACGACAAATGAAAATACTAAACGATCACAAGGCTACTAAGATATGTAGTAGGAAAAAATGTGGTGACCTGTTTGGCGTGGTCCGCTCTCCACGTCTGACAAAAGACCCATGGTGCTACAATTGATGCATATTACTGTACCCAGTATATTACATTCAAAGCTTTGATAGGGTTATCTTCAAATATGATGGGATCTGATTACGGTATCTTCAACAGAGAGAGAGAGGGGGGGGGTGATTTTTTCAATTGTCTGTATCAACAATATAAAATCAAGTTATAAAATATTCACATCAGCGCCTTTTGTATTCGCATCTTCTGTCATATTTTCTTGATTCGTATTTATTTAGGGAGCAGCGGTGGGTAACCGAACGTAATACGTTGCTATTTTATAAAACAAAATATATTGGTAGACGGCGGATGTATCGAATTGATTAGTCTTTTATTTAAATCTTTTTTCTCTTTCATCTCTATGCAATCAGATTCGCATTTTGGTCTCCGTATTATTCAAATTCAAAAACATCTATTGATGCATAAGATATAACATTGTTATCAACCAGGGAAGGTTAATCGATATAATAACACCCTTTATACTCTGTTATCATAAAATCACTACCTTCGGCATGATTTAATTTTATCAATAAAATGATAATTTGGCAGCCATTTGATTGTAACTTAAATTTTTATTCAACGTCATGATACACGCACCCTTTCAAGCGTTTCAGTCGCATAAATTAACAATTTATAAATTTTGTTTACAGCTGCAAAAGACAATGTGTTCGTTTAGTAAACTGTAAGGCCATACGACATACGTATGGTGACTTTTAGCGGCCATTCTTTATTCTCTAGTTGTTGGGTTGTGAAGTCGAGAAAATCAACCCGACAACGCGACAAAAAATCTGACAATCGTCGCGTTCATGTTGTCGTCTTCTCGGATCGATTCTGTCAATTTATTCACAACCGACAAATCGATCAAATACTATTATTTCGTCTTGCTGTGCCGCGACTAGTCGTCTCACAAGCCGACAAGGTGACAAGACGACAATATACAATTATTTTGACTTATGGCCCGGAAGTCAATCAGTGCGCATGGTCAAGCATTATTCGGTTATGTATGGGAGCATTTTGCGGGCATTTCATAATCTTGACTAGAGGTCAAGGCGAGGTAGCGAGAGTACGAGAACGCAAGGGGACAGGATGAGAATGCGAGCTTCACGCCCCCGGCCTCTGGTTTTCCATTCATGATTTCTTGCTTCCTCGCCTTTGAATATTCTCGCTCCCTCGACTTCCTACCCAGGTTTACTGATCATTTGGATGTGACCAAGAAAAGGCTTTAGTGTATTTCTTAAAATAAACTTGCCCTAACAGCAACGCAGTGTGATGTACATACGAAGACTAAAAAGAACAACATTAAACGAGTTTTTGAAAAATATAGAAACTTCCTACACTGTAAATAATTTTTGTGTATTTTTATCGTAAATTGACTGGCAGAAAGTTGCCAGTAAAATGACTGTATTTTAACAATGGCTTGTAAATTTACACCCAAGCGGTAGATTTGAATTTACAAACAGTATGTAAATTTAGAGTGTGTGTAAAATAACTTCGATGTAAATTTACATTGTTCTTGTAAATAGAAAGTGAAGTAAATTTACATTCACTGTTGTAAATTTACCTCAAAGTTATTTTACACTCACTGTAAAAGACGCATTCTTTTTGAATATATTTTTAAAAAATAATAACTTTAATACAACAGTCCAGTAGGTTTTGCTGCATTGGAAAAAACATATTAGTAACGCTTTTTCAACAAGCAATTGTTATACTTTTAGTGATTTGTAGTTTGTCAAATCACAATGTTATTGTACTGTTTTAAATTGTAGATTTTATTTTTTTTATTTTATTCATTCATGTAAAACATTTATTACAATTTTATAATAAAATGTATAAAACACTGAGTTCGAGTTTTGTCTAGCAAATGCCAACTGAAGTTATGGAAAATACGATAGTCGCAGTATCATAATACAGATGTGACGAGAAGCTAATAGAAATAGGATCTACTGTATACCCTATAAAAGTTTACAATAGTATACCGTAATCGAATTGTTTACTGTCCTCGTGACATGGATTCAAATCACAAATCCGCCCAAGCTAGAAAACTGCAAATCCGAAGATCTTTGTTTATAAAAAAAATTACTTTCCATTCAATAAATATTCCAGTCATCTATTTTTGGATTTGGGGAAATTCATTCTCTTTTTCCCATAAATACAAATTGCCGTATTATTTAATAATCAAACCAATAAGCATGTAATCAAAGAACGCTTTTAACGGCCATATGTAATATTGTCACGTGACATTGTTATGTTTTGTTTCGCTTGGGAAGCGTTTATTATACACGATAGAACTCCAGTATAGTAAACCATAGCTATGGACAATATCATGTCCCAAATAAATAATCTATTTTGTAGATCGGCAATTGGTCACGTGATGGTCCGAACATTATTTGTATGGCTCTATTTGTTGATAGCAAATACCGCTAATAATTATCTTGGAAAAAAAACTCGCTTAGTCTCGTTCTGAACAAAATACCTCGTTCCAAAAACAGGGCAATTTAAAAAAAAACACGTTTCGGAACTCCAGACAAACGAGACATTTTTTTTAACACATTTTTGCCTCGTTTGGACTGAAATGCCGAACGAGGCATTCTGAGGTTTATGGTGCATAGCGTGGGCTCGCAACCACGACACTTGAATCAATGACAGTCCTTACGACTTAAAACACAAGCGTTAGAACACCCTCTAAAATGATTATCTGAACAAACGTGATTCAATCCGTTCAAGTGGACCACGTTTTTTTTATTTATCCCATTCTAACGACCATATATTTCCATTGTCACACCCACCATCCATCATCCCATCCTGACCTGAACAAAAAAATCTATGTGATTAATTTTAGAACCTTTTTAAGAACAAAGGAATTCGTTAAAGTGTCTAATGGGCGAACAATGGAAGCTCATCGCACCATTATAATGTGACATGGCCAACGGCTCTTAATAATAATTACGTTTGCCTATATTGCCCATATGTTGATCACAGGCGGATAATAATGTAGGAATGATAAAAGCCTTTACCATAATGGCAGATCAGGTAGAAAATAGTGGTCGTTAATTATCCATTTATACATATTATTAATATCTGAACAATTCTTTACAAGTCATTGATGGCTTAATCATACGTTGATCAATTATTAATAGTACAATATTCTCGTATAGACATATTATTGTTTGTATACGTGTATTTATTTAACTTCAATATCAACTTGATGGAATAGTATGAAATGGGGTTTAACGTCTCGTCAGCAAAATTTTGAGACTTTTTATTTCAATAATTAGTGGTGCAATGCGAAGATAGAAAACAGCCTGAGCAGCGACATTTCCGTCTATGATTCTTCAATCTCCAACCGTTAAGGGTTCTTTTACGTGCAAGCCAATGCGCATAAGCAAGTTTTTGCGCCCCCCCCCCCCACACATTCTGTGTTTGCGCCCCTCCCCCCTCGCAGTTTCTGTTTCCAACATTCTAATCATAATTATAATGCTCAACCAGTGTCAAACATATATTGAGGGTTTAACGTCCACTCGACACAAACTAGGTACTTACGGGACTATCCTATGGTTCAATTTTATTACAATAATTCGCTTTGGCATGGGAGTATTTAGCCGTGGGAGGACCCGGAGAAATCCCACGAGGTTAGACAGGGAATCGAAACCACGCCACTTGACTCAATGACAGACTTTAAAATCCAATGCGTTAACCAATCGTTCACCCCCTCGCTGACAAGTGAAAATCAGGCTTTAAATTTCCCCGAATGTTCTTCTCGGCCCGGGTGGTTGGATGGCCGAATGGGTAGCACGTGCGCGCAGTATCATGAGGCGTGGTTTCGATTCCCCGGTTGCACGTGACAAGGAGTAGGGTTGCCTGTCCAACCTCGTGGATTTTCTCCGGGTCCTCCGGTTTCCTCCCACTGCTAAAAACACCTACGCGCAAACGAATTATTAAAATAAAATTAAACCATATGTTAGTCCCGAAATGACCTAGTCTGTGTCGAGTGGACGTTAAACCCAATTTCTCTCTTCTCGACACACGCCACGACTGAAACCCGGGTTGAAGGGCCACCGCTGCTCCGTAAATACCAGATGCTGGTTTAAAATGTATCCCATCATTTGATTATTAGTTTTAATAAATGGCATGGAATGGGTGTCAGGGGTTGACCGGGATTTGTTGTTGTTCTTAGTGTTTAACGTCCGCTTCCACCGAAGTTGATATCACAGACAAATTGTCCTGTTTTAATTTTTATTATCTTAGCGCACGCGCAGGGGTCTTTTCTGTGGGAGGAAACCGGAGTACCCGGAGTAAACCCACGAGGTTGAGAAGGCGCCCCTATCTTCAAGCCACATACGCTCACACCAGGGATCAAAACCACAACCGCAAGCCAGAAGTGACCGGCCAGCTAGAGGTGACCGGCCAGCTAGAGGTGACCGGCCGGCCAGCTAGAGGTGACCGGCCAACTAGAGGTCGAAGCGTGACACTCTAGACCACTAGCCCATCCCTACCTCCCGGTCTGGTTTTAATTGAATTTTTGATTTAAACCACACATACATATTTATGAATTAGACTTAACATGACGTCATTTCCTGTCATGTGGATGACCTAGTGTTCTAGAGTGGTTTCGATCCCTGGTGTGAGCGTACGTGGGTTTTCTCACGGTGCTCTGGTTTCCTCCCACAGGAAAGAACATTGCGCATGCGCTAAAATAATACAAATGAAAATATGACTTGTCTGCGATATGACCATCGGTGGAAGCGGACGTTAAACATCAAGAACAAAAACAATAGGCTGGGTAGTCGGTGATTTTATCTTTGGTTAAGTCTCGATCACTAAGAGTTTAACACTGTTTGGATAGAAAATTCTCGATTGTCGAGTCCTGGTTAAAAAAAAGGGCGTTAGATTAGAGAGGATCTGTTGTTATTAAATATATTTCTTCTCGCTTCAGTCCATGTCGGATGCTCTTACAACATGACGAGGAAGAGAATCAGTTTCATTGAGCTGGAAACATCCTCATTCGACAAAAAGAGAACAAGACTTAAACATTCCATTATTGGTGATTCAAGTCTTTAATGACAAACTATGAAGTTTTACAAATCCAATAAAACCAATAATTCGTGTATCTCCTCATTGTGTCATCAATGTATACAATTTTTTAAATTTCTCATCCAAATCTCAAATTACTTTGTTAACAGGTTTCCAATTTGGGGTTTTCGCTTTTTGAAACCAGCAACATTCATTCTGGAGAATTTGTTTTTACTGTAGAAAACTCTAAAGTGCATTTGTACATGAAGTTAAGGCGATTGGGTTTCATTTGGAACGTGATTTATTGAATGGGGAGATGCAGGGCAGTTTGTTTGTTTTGATAAAAATTTGGTCTAACACAGGAAGTAGACTCATATTACTAGATATCGCCAGGAACGCCCTTCTTTACGAGAAATGATTTTAATTTCAGAATTATTTAACTACATCAAGAGATATTATTAAAGATACATTATGGGAGATTAGATAAAGAGCTGGCAGTTCTCACTATAATACTTAAAAACTGAAAATTTCAGTCAAATTGATCCACTCTGAACCAAGATTTTAGCGATTGAATTTTCGGCCTAGCCTCGATCATCATTACTAAAGTCTGTACGATAAAAAAAACATAGTCCCTGTTCTACAATTAATAATAAAATTATGAATGGAAGTCGAACAGCAAGTCGGAACCTAATCCAATAAAAAATCTCAAGCTAGCGTTGACATAGAGAGTTGATTATGGTCTGGATAAGTTGATTATGGTCTGGATAAGCTAATTAATGTCTACTTAATAATTTAGATAACATTTCAGGCCTGAAGAAAGACCTGCAATAGGCAGATTTAACTCTTGCATAATGTATGTTTAACTTGGCTTTCCGAAACCATGCCTACTAGGTGGGCGTTAACCTCGGAGTAATGGCTGCCAGGAAAGCTACGAAAGCTGGTGTTCAAATGTCAAAGTACAAAATTGTTGTTCTTAGTGTTTAACGTCCGCTTCCACCGAAGGTGATATCGCAGACAAGTCTTATTTTTCATTTTTATTATCTCAGCGCCCGCGCAGGGGTCTTTCCTGTGGGGGGAGGGACCGGAGTACCTGGGGGAAAATCACGAGGTTGAGAATGCGCCCCTAACTCCAAGCCACATACGCTCACACCAGGGATCGAAACCACAGCCGCAAGCCACTCCCCCCCCCCCAATTTCTGACCTAATGTGTGACCATTGATACGAGGTGTTTCAGATAGCGTCAGGAGTGTGTCATTCTGCACACGGAGCCACGGTGGCTTAGTGGGTAAGACGCTGGCTCGCTAGACTGGAGGTCGGGTGTTCGATCCCTGCATTCATCCAGATTTTCCGACGTGGTTTCCCCTTGTGATGCAGGACGGAGGGCCTGACAAGGACAGCTGTCTAGTCCTTCGGATGATACGAAAAACCGAGGTCCCGTGTATACATTGGAATGCACGTAAACGATCCCTTGGCAGTTGGAATTCGATATAAGAGTAGGCCGTAGCGCCGCTGCTCGGGCAAAATTTCTCTCATAGTAAAATGTATGTCGCATGGCCGTCTTCATTAGCCCAGTATAGGAGCAGAACAGTAGGACGTTAAACCCCATTTCATTTCATTTGATTTTTCATTTCATTCTGCACACAGAGAACTATCTACTTTGAGAATAGACCTCTACCTTGAATGGCCGCCATATCTAAAACCTTATACACTATGTTTTATTCTGTTCTACCGCGTTTCACATCTGTCATGCACACGACGATTAAAGGGACAATAACACTCTGGCTGGCTTGACAGCTCCAAAAAATAAAAAATAGCCTTATTCTAAGTTCTAGATGTTTATGTGTCTTACCTGTTGTGTAAATTATCCATTACATCCTATTTTACTTGTCCAGAGGGTTCAAAAATATTTTAAAATCCAAGTCACATTTGAAAAAGCTTTACGTCAGGCTTTTCAAATCATTTAGTTGAATTTTTCCAATTTTTTAAATTAGGTGTGTTAAGATGAAATGTATATCACCAATTAATTGGAATATTGTAAAATAGTACAATTTGTTGACCAGAATAAAGATTGGGACATTTTATTCAGTTACAACAAGATTGGTATCGAGCCTTTAAATAAAGATTTTCAATTTTATTAAATGGAAGCGGAAATTATACTTAGGACTTTCAACTAAAATAGTAGATTTAGGACTCAAAATGTTTGTCAACTAGCTTAGTGCCTGTTCTCAAGGGGAGCTAACTGTAGACTGGCACCCTAAGTTTAGTATTGGAGTGTGGGTGTCCCTGTACGATTGAAGTGTATAGTCAATTAAAGTAACAAGTGGTACGAGATGTTTCCGACAGCACCAGTTGGATTTGGGTCGTATTAACTTGACGTGAACCCAAACCATTAGTCCGCCCCCCGCTGTGAATATCAATTGATAATTTAATACCTGCGTAATAACCCTATTTATAGTACGGGGAGTTGCGTCACGCCACTACCCCGCCCCCTTTTCTAGATTGCTTGTCTCATTAGTTGTCTGTATGAAGCCAAGTAATAACATTTCTGTCTTCATAGTCACTTCTTACCCTTCGTCTTTCGTCATCGACGCCTTACAAGAATTTTGAATTCTAAACGTAATACTTTGGATGTAAATAAAGGAATCCGTTGAAGGCCTTTTGGCGTAACGATTAAAGGATTTAATGCCGTGTTGACTAAAATACTGATTGACTGATTAAAAGGCTTTAATGACGTAATGAATAAAATACCGTCATGACGTAATGAATAAACGGCTTTAATGACGTAATATGTAAAAATGAAATTAAATGGGGTTTAACGTCCTACTGTTCTGCTCCGACTGGGCTAATGAAGACGGGCATACGCGATACAGTGTGCTATAAGGGGAATTTTGCCCGGACAGTGGCACTACGGCCTACTCTTATATCGAATTCCAACTGTCAAGAGATCTTTTACGTGCACGCCAATGTGTACACGGAACCTCGGTTTTTTGCCCCATCCGAACGACTAGACAGCTGTCCTTGTCAGTGATAAGTAAAAGACTTTAATGACGTAATGAATAAAAGGTTTTAATGACGTAATGAATAAAAGGCTTTAATGACGTAATGAATAAAATGCTTTTATGACGTAATGAGTAAAGGGTTTTTATGACGTAATGGGTAAAATGGTTTTATGACGTAATGGGTAAAATGGTTTTATGACGTATTGTATTGTTTATTTACAGGGTGAAGACAGAAAGAGTAGGTGTAGACTTGTAGCTGATAGAATGATCATAGGAATAACAGTAAGTAATCACGATTCATCTCTTATTAATAACAATACTATTATTAGTAACAGTATCAGGACCGGGACTATTATTAGTAACAGTACCAGGACGGGTGTTATTATTAGTAACGATACCAGGGCCGGTGCTATTATTAGTAACGATACCAGGACCGGTGTCATTATTAGTAACGATACCAGGGCCGGTGTTATTATTAGTAACGATACCAGGGCCGGTGTTATTATTAGTAACGATACTAGGGCCGGTGTTATTATTAGTAACGATACTAGGGCCGGTGCTATTTTTAGTAACACTATAAGGACCGGGACTATTATTAGTAACAGTACTAGGACCGGTGTTATTATTAGTAACGATACCAGGGCCGGTGCTATTATTAGTAACGATACCAGGACCGGTGTTATTATTAGTAACGATACCAGGGCCGGTGTTATTATTAGTAACGATACCAGGGCCGGTGTTATTATTAGTAACGATACTAGGGCCGGTGTTATTATTAGTAACGATACTAGGGCCGGTGTTATTATTAGTAACGATACTAGGGCCGGTGTTATTATTAGTAACGATACTAGGGCCGGTGTTATTATTAGTATCAGTTCCAAGACTGGTGCTATTATTAGTATCAGTACCAGGGCAGGTGTTATTATGCCCAGGACCGGTGTTATTATGTTCAGGGCAGATACTATTATTAGTAACAATATAAAGTAATGTATAGAAAGTGGTTAGAAATTATACTGTAGTCATTAATTAATTAGCTGTAAAAGATGGCACTACTGGTGTAAAAGCATGGCTATTTATAACACCCATCACGATTGACAATGCTGTTGTATATCATTCAATAGTCACAGTTTTAACACCTTAGTGACAAAACACCTACTTTATGACTACTGCCCCATTTTAACTGACTAATAAACATTATGTATATAAAATAACGGCTTTGATCTGTTAGTGTTGCTAATGCCCCCGCCAGACCGGGGTGGCGTCCTTACTGCGATGCTGCGACCGTACGGCGACCAGAAAATGTACAAGGTCGCCGGCAAACGTGAACACAACAGAAGAAAATGTCCCAAAAAATTACAAACTTGAAAAAAGTCGCATTCTCATAGCTTTCCGGTTCAGAACGCAAAACCTTGGCGTTTGTTTTGAACATGCTCAAATCCAACGCTGTGACTCGGCGATCATTGGCGACCATGGAGACCACAGCACGATAGCTGTCGTTTCTACCACGCTTATGACGATCTTGACGCGCTCGAAAACCAATTTTCAACGCCGTAGCAGCGCAGTAAGGGCGCCACGCCGGTCTGACGGGGGTATTATACTAGGTTCCCACTACCACGAATCGTGCTACGATTGAAATCGTGGTTTTAATCGTGGAGTAATCGTGATGATCGAATCAGGTCTTATATATTGAGGTCAGTCGTAACAATCGTGTTGATCGTATTGAAACGTATCCGAACGTACCTGCACCTACCAGATCGTGAACTCAATTGGGACAATCCTATCGTAATGTATCGCACGAGAGAGAGAGAGAGAGGGGGGGGGGGTAACGTCCACTCGACACAAATTAGGTTATTTTAGGACTAACACATGGTTCAATTTTATTTCAATAATTCGCTTGCGAGTAGGAGACTTTAGCAGTGGGAGGGAACTGGAGGACCCGGAGAAAACCCACGAGGCTGGACAGGCGACCCTACTCCTTGTCAAGTACACACGACAGTGGGAACGTAGCATTAGTCATCACTATCAAATTGACAGTGTTGACACTCCAGTTATTGTCATTATTTTACGTAGAACCGTGCATCTGTCGATTATCTTAAAACCTCCAATTACGTACAGACTTGTCGGAATTTCAAATCTACTTCCCGCAATGGCGGATTACTAGATCGTCAGGAACGTTTGATTTCAGACAGTTGCGGAATTGTTTTTTTATCCCCCGGATTTTTTTGTAATCAGATGTACATCTGCGTCTGAAGTTTAACTAAAACTGGGTAGATTTTTATTTTAATATTTAAAATGGATTGTTAGATTTAGACTGGGTCGTATAATGTAAGTTGCTATAGACACGGGTAATATACGTTGCTATAGATACGCGTGACACATGTTACTATAGATAAGTGAATATGTTTCTCCGGGTATCATCCAGACGCCAAATCTCAAACCGTTATTTCTAATATCAATAAATTTAATGTTGATTAGTTCCCAACTACATGTTCGGGTATTTTTTTCTGTTTCAGAGACAATATTACATTCAATTTAATTGCCCAAATTTCTCTATTTTTTCCCCACTGTCACCAAGTACCGATTTAGCCGAATCACGGTGACATTAACAGTTTTTACTAAGGACGTGACATGAAAGGAAATGGGGTTTAATGTCCTACTGCCCTGCTCCGAACTGGACTAAAGAAGACGGGCATATGCCATACAGTGTGCTATGAGGGAAATTTTTCCCGGACAGCGGCTTCTCTTATATCGAATTCCAACTGTCAAGCGATCTTTTACTTGCACGCCAGTGTACACGGGACCTCGGTTTTTCGTGGATACACATATTGATAATATTAGAGATTGTTGATATTACAGATTGAAATGTTAGTCTTTACGATATTTTTTTGAATGTAACAATTAATTTTAAAAGGGTGTTTAGTGAAATAGATATAAAAATAAGTGAAATTTTTGTTAGAATTTCTCTGACCCCCATTTCCCACTGTTTGGGCGATATCCATGTCTAAGTCTCCCAGGCCCCTTTTACGTGCGCGCTAACGTTTGTACGGGGCCTCAGGTTTTCGCCCAAGCCTTGCAACTGGCTGAATAATAACACACACAGAGAGAGAGAGAGAGAGAGAGAGAGAGAAAGAGAGAGAGAGAGGGGTGAGAGATTGGAGAGAGAGATAGAGAGAAGGATGGTTTAACGTCCACTCGGCACAAACTGGGTCGTTTTTGGGACTAACATATGGTTCTATTTTATTTAAATAATTCGCCTGCGCGTAGGGGTCTTTAGCAGTGGGAGAAAACCAGAGAACCCGGAGAAAACCCACGAGGTTGGGCCGGTGACCTTACTCCTTGTCACGTATAACCTGGGAATCGAAACCACGCCAGTTGACTCAATGACAGACCTTATGATACAACACGCACGCGCTAACCATTCGACCCTCCAACCCTCCAGCTCATATAAATATAAGATCAATTATAGCCATACAGAAATCCAGGTCATACAAAACATTTCTTAACCGTTTTATTGCCTCCTAATTTTATTTTCTAATAATTTATTGCTTTCTCATCTGACAGACATAATAATATATAAAACTAATTTTACAAAAAGATAATGGATGATTAATTATACGTATGTCCATATGAGGTCTATTTATCAACGCCTGTATTGTCCAAATAAGAAACGCTAATGACATTATGTGAATTATTGCTATCGTTTGACATTATAAAACAATAGATAGAAGCTCAGAAAGAGGTAGAAAAAACATCAAAGACAAAAAAAATACATGAAGCGAAAAAGATTGCGCTATATTACAAAGGAGGGCAACAGAACTAATCGGTGGTTTATTTCTTCATATTTTTACATCTCTAGTGTTTAGTTGTGACAGAAATGTGCAAACTAAGCTTTCTTGGTTTTAAATGATAGATTACATCCAGTAGTGTTACAGACAAAAAAGGCCCATCAATTGGCCAAAGGGAAAAATTTTGAGAATATAATTCACTAAATAGTTGAAATGTTGAGACACAAATGGATACAGTATCGCCTGTTTGTCAGATATGCAGTGAACCATATGATAATGAACAGCCCACCGTTATTCCGAAAAGAACGGTTATTGGAGGCCTTAATCAGGCGGCTAAGCTGGGAAATTATGGTCGTGATTTTAAGCTCAGTGAAAAATAACATGTGGAATGTCGCAATGTTTCTAATGGATACACTACATTTCTTGGGGGGTGGATGGCCGAATAGTTAGCACGTGCGCGCTGTATCATAAGGTCTGTCATTGAGTCAACTGGTGTGGTTTCGGTTCCCCGGTTCTCTCGTATTGCATTTCCATAGCCTGTTTCAAATATCTACTTCAATGTTCTTAATTCCCTGACAACGAGAAAGTAAATTGTAGAATTGCTTGGCTATATTGGACCTTGTATCATCTATAGACAAGATCTGTGTTAGAGTATTTGGTTGAACATCAATGAACAAGAGTTATATAAAATGAAGTTACCATGGGTCCAATATAAAAACAAGTATGGCGGTGTTTTGACAATTACGTTTTGTGATAGTTCTGCTAGTTTTTGTAATGGAAGACTTGTAATGTGGTTATCTAGATTAAGTCCTCCGATATACTTTCTTTTAAAACACTCAAACCAATTGGTTTTCTACAACAACCGCTTAATAGTCCGTTTAGACATATTCAATATGTCATTTTAACCCGTCTTCATTAGCAGTTGGATCCACAGTGACTCAGTGAGTAGGGCGTTCTCTCGCTGACCTGGAGGTCCCGTGTTGGGTCCTTGTGTTGGCCAGAATTCTCCGGCGCTTTTTCTCCTTGTCTGTGGTACAGGACCAAGGGATTGGCAAGGGATTGGCAAGGGACAGCGTATAGTCGTTCGGATGGGGCACAATCTGGTTAAAACACAGATCCTATTTCGTTTCGTTTTTATTGTTTCAAAAATTCGATCCCTGCATTGGCCGAGAAAGTTCATCCAGATTTTCCGGCGTGGTTCTCCCTTGTCAGTGATGCAGGACGGAGGGGCTGACAAGGACAGTTGTCTAGTCGTTTGGATGGGACGAAAAACCGAGGTCCCGTGTACACATTGGCGTACACGTAAAAGATCCCTTGATAGTTGGAATTCGATATAAGAGTAGGCCGTAGTGCGGCTGTCCGGGCAAAATTTCCCTCATAGCACACTGTATGGCGTATGCCCGTCTTCATTAGCCCAGTTCGAGCAAAACAGTAGGACGTTAAACCCCATTTCATTTCATTCCATTTCTATAGTTCAAAATTTCGTTTTACTTGTCTTTACTACATTAGGATCTAGAGGAGCTGTTATCATTGACGTATCCTGAATGATGTGAGTGATTAGCTAATGAAACGGTCTGTTACGGCGAGCTTTAGGCGTGTTTTGCACGGACCTATGGGTAATCCACCAGTAACATCAATGCTGATTGGTTAATCAAATGTCTGACGTCATAGGGTCAAAAATCGTTCGTATGACCTCTGACGTGACCTATCACTACAACTTGTCAGATCTTCATACACCGAGGTCTCGTGTACACATTGGCGTACACGTTAAACTTACCTTGGCAGTTGGAATTCGATATGTCCCGTTGTGAAAGCCCATTCAGTTCATGGGGGTTGGATGGCCGAATGGTTAGCACGTGCGTGCTGTATCATAAGGCCTGTCATTGAGTCAACTGGCGTGGTTTCGAATCCACGGTTGTACGTGACAAAGAGTAGGGTCGCCTGGCCAACCTCGTGGATTTTCTCCGGGTCCTCCGGTTTCTTCCCACTGCTAAAGACCCCTACGTGCAAGCGTATTATTGAAATAAAATTAAACCATATGTTAGTCCCGAAATGACCTAGTTTGTGTCGAGTGGACGTTAAACCACATTTCTCACTCCCACTCTCTCTCGCTCTCTGTTCATCATGTCCCGTTGTGTAAGCAAATATAGGCTTATTTATTCCTATGTTGATATTAGCTGAAGAGCCCCGGGGAAGTCGAACGATCTAAATCACATTTTCAACGAACCCCAGTTAATGGCACTATCTGGTTGCAAATTGCATAAGCTTTCTGAGAAATAATCAATTTCAGGTGAAAACGATCGGAGTCACATCTAACCAAGGTACTTCTGAAATGGCCTCCCGGACAAATACGTCCACCGTTCCCTTTATTTGACCTTAATTTGGTTGAAAGGTGGTAGTCAGTTGTTGTACTGGTAATTATGATTCGTATTAAACATCATTTTAAAGTTGTAATTAAACCAACTCGTTGTTCTGTTCGAGTCAAGCATTCTCGTCCAAAAGTCTGTTTTGCCTTTTATGTGAAAAGACAAAAATGTGACTTAGATCGTTGTTCCCCTGGACTCTTCTTCAGCTAGTATTATAGAAAATATTACCATAACTTCCCACATTCACCAGACAAGAATCAAGTGTAAATTGATATTAATGATAAACCCATTTTACCAACATATGAATAAAAACTGAACAAATGACAAAGGGTGACGCTTTCGTTTCAATATAATTCAAAGCATCTGGTTTAATAAGTGAAAAGTTCAAACCGTCTGTTTAATCGAGCTTTGTGTTATCTAAGAGGTCCCGGATGGATCTCGGTTATAGTCGAGAAGTTCCCCGGGGCTTTCCGGTGTTATTTCACCTTGTCAGTGTTTCAGGACAGAGGACCTCGAAAGTTGATATAAGATTAGGTCGTAGCGCACTTGCTAATAAAATAAAACCAAGTACGAACAATCCAAACCATAAGACAGAATTCGAAATCCTAAAAAAAAACGTTATAGGCAAAATAGTGTATTCAAGCAAAATAGTGTAATCAGCAAATGGACTGCTCCTCGTGTACAAAATACACGACAAACAGTGGTAACAGGTGTCCGGAAGAGTAAGCTTACCCTGCCTGGCGCCACATCCGCCATAGCTGCATCCACTAACTAATCGCTATTTACATCATTATGCAATTCAAATTTTTGCCAGCATAATGCACGAATTATTTAAACAGACATTAATCAAGTGCTAAATCTGCCTATTGCAGTTCTTTTTTTATGACTTAAATTATTAATTAGACATTAATTAACATGAAAACACCATAATCAACTCTCAATGCCATAGGATGGGTGTGATTTTAAGTAGACTCGAAGGGTTCTATTTAATGATTTGATTTAAAAATGGATAATCAAGACTTTGTTATCTTAACAAACGGTAGCAATCACGGTCGAGGCTAAACTACTCTTCTAACAGTGATAACTCGACTCCGAGTGAACTGAAATATTCAGCTTATTCCCTTTTCATTACCCATTTATTAACTAGTATAGCGAGAACTGTTAGATCTTTGTCAAACTTTACTTAAAATACAGATGTGACGTCACCCTTTGATATTGACCTACCATTATTTCAAATAATCGTACGGACAACTTGCCAATCGTACATTATTTATACTAGTGAAATATTGGACTCGCGTGACGTATTTCACTGTAAAAGGACGAGCGGAGTGTCTGTATTTTAAGTCGTTTAATGGTCGAGAGCGAGACATTAAGTATTTTTACAATATATTACGCAATGTCTTAAGAGGGCAAGTATATTAGATTATGCAACAATTTGACATTTTTAATTCTTATCTTTGTTGCATATTCTGTATATATTTGCCTACTATTCACATACCTGTATCCTTTGCTTCATAAAGATGAGAGTATACTCGTCGAAACGTGGCTTAGTATTAAACTCAGTAATTGTGTATCCATAAAATTGTACCTTGTGTTGACAATATTGGTGCCAGTCTTTATCACATAATAATATGTGATACAGAAGTCGTTGTTACGAAAGATGCGTAATGAAGATTTCAAGAAAAGGAAGCGACGAAAGCAAAGGGAAAACGCGGGTTATCCTTCTATATAACTGACTAAAGTGACGAGTTATAACAGATACATGGGCGAATTTCTCGTCACTAATAGTTCTTTCAAAAACAAGAAGTTGTTGTGTGAGACTGCGAGAGAATATCTGACAATTCAAAAAAGTAATTTAATGTCAAACGTGCTTAGCGAGTTCTATCACATATGTGATAATGACTGACATCAATATTGTCTTTTAACGTCCTACTGTTCTGATCCGACGGGGCTAGTATAGACATACAGTGTACTATGAGGGAAAATAGAGCAATCTGTCAATGTGTACACGGAACCAATACACAGATGATATGGGGTTTAACGTCCTACTGTTCTGATCCGACAGGGCTAATCAAAACAGCGACGTGAAGTTAGCTTGTTGTTCGTTGTTCGTTATTCGCGAATATGAAACAGCTCGTTGTTCGGGTATAAAGAGAGGTTGTTAAGAATCATTTTTCCAAGACTTTGAAGATTTATGAACCAATTAGGCTAATAAAAACCCACTCTCGGCATAATCTATCTAAACGTGCCTTTATTATATTACTAATTCCATATCTGGTGAATAACGAACAACAAAACAGCTCGTTGTTCTTATTCGCGAATACCGAGCAACAAACCAGCTCGTTGTTCGTTATTCGCCAATATGAAACAGCTCGTTGTTTGGGTATAAAGAGAGGTTGTTAGAATCTTTTTCCCACGACTTTGAAGATTTATGAACCAATTAGGCTAATAAAAACCCGCTCTCGGCATAATCTCTCTAAAAGTGCCTTTATTATATTACTAATTCCATATCTGGTGAATAACGAACAACAAAACAGCCCGTTGTTCGTTATTCGCGAATACCGGACAACAAACCATCTCGTTGTTCGCAAATTATACCGAACAACAAACTGGCTCGTTGTTCGTTATTCGCCAGTATGAAACAGCTCGTTGTTCGGGTATAAAGAAAGGTTGTTAGAATCATTTTTCCAAGACTTTGAAGATTTATGAACCAATTAGGCTAATGAAAACCCACTTCCGGCGTATTCTCAATAAAAGTCCCTTTATTATATTACTAATTCCATATCTGGTGAATAACGAACAACAAACCAGCTCGTTGTTCGTTATTCGCGAATACCGAACAACAAATTAGCTCGTTGTTCGTTATTCACCAATATGAAACTGCTCGTTGTTCGAGTAGAAAGACAGGTTATTAGAATCTTTTTCCCACGACTTTGAAGATTTATGAACAAATTAGGCTCATAAAAACCCACTCTCGGCATAATCTCTCTAAAAGTGCCTTTATTATATTACTAATTCCATATCTGGTGAATAACGAACAACAAACCAGCTCGTTGTTCGTTATTCGCGAATACCGAAAAACAAACCAGCTCGTTGTTCTTTATTCGCGAATACCGAACAACGAACAACAAGCTAACTTTACGTCGCCAATAATGAAGACGGGCATACTCCATACAGTGTGCTATGAGGGAAATTTTGCCCGGACATCAGCACTACGGCCTACCTTTATATCGAATTCCAACTGTCAAGGGATCTTTTACGTGCACGCCAATGTGAACTAGAATAACTAGATGTTGTTCCTGCACCCTTGACGGGAGGGGACGCCGGAACTCCTTACCATGGCTCCCGGGACTGATATAATAAGGCAGTAGAAAAACCAGATTTTCCGGCGTGATACCCTTTTGTCAGTGATGCAGGACGGAGGGCCTGCCAAGGAAAGCTGTCTAGTCGTTCGGATGGGACGAAAAACCGAGGTCCCGTGTACACATTGGTGTGCACGTAAAAGATCCCTTGGCAGTTGGAATTCGATGTAAGAGTAGGCCGTAGTGCCGCTGTCCGTGCAAAATTTCCCTCATGGCACACTGTATGGCGTATGCCTGTCTTCATTAGCCCAATTCGGAGCAGAACAGTAGGACGTTAAACCCTATTTTTTTTCATTTTATTTCCATTAATAAGTCAGTTATTGTAATGATTAAAAGGGAAATCTCCTAGCCGAGATAATTAAATCCAACATCTTTCGCCTAATTAAATCTCTTTATTGGAAGAACTTGAAATGTTACAGATTTTAAAATCTTATTGGAATGAAATGTAATGAGTTTATGTACTAGAAGAATTAATGAAATCAGAGGTATCCTATGTCCTGTACAATACAGTAGGTACTGACAGTTACAATACGTCTAGTGAACTCCAACTGGCGGGGGGTTGGATGGGCGAATGGTTAGCGCGTGCGTGTTGTATCATAAGGTCTGTCATTGAGTCAACTGGCGTGGTTTCAATTCCCTGGTTGTACGTGTCAAGGAGTACGGTCGCCTGTCCAACCTCGTCAGTTTCCTCCGGGTCCCCCGATTTCCTCCCACCGCCAAACACCCATACGCGCAAAAGAATTATTGAAGTAAAATAGAACCATATATTAATCCCGAAATGACCTGGTTTGTGTAGAGCAGACGTTAGACCCCGGGGGGGGGGGGGGCGCTTGAATGGCCGAATGGTTAGCGCGTTCGCGCTGTATCATAAGGTACGTCTGTCATTTAGTCAACTGGCGTGGTTTCGAATCCCCGGTTGTACGTGACAAGGAGCAGGGTCGCCTGTCAAACCTCGTGAGTTTTCTCCGGGTCCTCTGGGTCCTCCGGGTCCTCCTAATTATTGAAATAAAATTGAACCATATGTCAGTCCCAAAACCACCTAGTTAAACCCCATTTCTCTCTATGTATATTGGATCAGAGAGGTAGAACCTTCAACTCCATTCTATTTCAGCACTTGACATCACGTAACTTGCAAATGTTTTTATTCATTCGTCCAGTCCATGATAGACATACGTGACAACCATAATTGAAATGGCTTTAAAGTTAAATTCCATACGACTGTGCCATATAGCTTTCAATGATAATAACAACAATATTTTTTAAAATAATAAGCCTCTGTCAGCATGTGTATAAAACAAGCCAACAGTGAGACATGTTTTACATATTCACAATGTATACCCTCCAAAGATTAACAATATACAACGAACAAATCATTCGAGTGCTTTTATAAGTTTTTCTATCGCAATATTTGAATGTTCCCACATGTTTTTCCGACCCATTATCTCCTCGTTCGACATGTTTGTCATGCTATTGTTTCAAAGGGATTTAGTAAAACCTCTCGAGGCAGCGTCATTGTGTCTATTTTGTGATTGTTTTTGGTTTGTTTGTGTGGAAAGTAAAGTGTGGAATATGCCTTGGAGAATGAACAAGGGTTTTTTTTTAACAGTGCACAATAACTTTAAAGAGATACTCACACTCTCGACATTTTTTATCAATATATTTATTACTCCATTTAAATCGAATATCATTTACAAAATATTAATCGAGTATCAATACATCTGTTACAAAATATTAATCGAGTATCAATACATCTGTTACAAAATTTAAATCGAATATCAATACACTGTGTTGCTAAATTTAAATCGAATATTAAAGATCTGTTACAAAATTTAAATTGATTACCAATACATTATGTTACTCCGTTTAAATCGGAGTAGCTTGATTGTCCAAGGGGGTTTGGATGGCCGAATGGTTAGCACGTGTGCGCTGTATCATAAAGTCTGTTATTGAGTCAACTGGCGTTGTTTCGATTCCCCGGTTGTACGTGATAAAAAGTAGGGTCGCCTGTCCAACCTTGTGGGTTTTTCTTTGGGTCCTCCGATTTCCTCCCACTGCTGAAGACCCCTACGCGCAAGCGAATTATGGAAATAAAATTGAAGCATATGTTAGTCCCGAAATGACCTAGTTTGTGTCGAGTGGACGTTAAACCCCATTTCTCTCTCTCTTGATTGTCCAATTTTCGAGATACAAACGTTTCAAGAGTCACTATATTCCTTATTACAATCAAAACAGACGAGTAGGAGATTTTATTTATCATCCAAGCCTTTCTTACATGCACAAATAAAAAAGAAGTTACTTTTAATAAAAAAGATGAATTGTTCTTTGAAAATAAAAAAAAGTAGTTCCTTTTTAATTGACCAATCAAATTCATGTAAGGCGATATATCCTAGGAGAACATGAAATTTACTTTGGGATGTGTTATTGGGCGATATAATATGTTACTCAATTTGATGATGCTGTTCAGAGGTTAGAAGGAACAATTTACTCATTCGTAGCATCGTTCGTTGGCTATGGTCGCAGATATTACTAAATTGAAATCGAATTGATTATACAGTTTAATTTCCGAGATACAGGCGTTTAAAATGTTAGTTTATTTATTTCCATGACAACGGCTTGTCCCTGGTCGCCACTCGATTTAAAGGGGACCCAGATAATTTTTAGCAGATAATAATAATAATAATCTGTACCGAGAGAGAGAGAGAGAGAGAGAGAGAGGGGGAGAGAGAGAGAGAGAGAGAGGGGTGGGGTGAGGGTTTAAAGCCAACTCGACAGAGAGAGACAGAGGTTTAAGACAAACTAGGTCATTTCGAGACTACCGGCCTAATGAAGGTGAATAACAAAGAGGAAGAAGAAGAACGTGTATATTTATAAACAACTGTGTCTTTTTCAATTTAAAGTTATTTTAAATATTATATCAATTACATACAAACACCTCCTCTTCAACAATTGTCAAAATCTGCTCATCATAAATTTAATACATAGGTGTAAAAATACATTAGATATGGAACTTCGTGCTGCCAAGTAGATCGGACAGGTGAGAGATATGTCGCCTTAGAAGGACAAAACTTGTGTGATAGCGTGTCTAGTTTGATTTACAACTAAACTAATACGTCAACACCAACTGTATTAAATTAAAAAGTTCGTAATTCATCCAATACAAATAGGAAACCTTGACAAAAAACAAGATTTAATTATATAGTTATTTATTGTTAAAAAACATTGTAACAGATTTGAAGAGTGAAAAAGGTGTTGATATGTTAAATATATTAGTAAGGTGAAAAGACTCTGATTCAATAGTAAAACATGACACGTGGCTTTAATTCCCAAAAACGTTTTTTGAGGTGTGTAAATAATTTAATTTTTTAGACAGGTGAAAAATGAAGTAATTGGTGTGATGAATGTTCGTGAGAATTTGTAAATAAATCGTGAATGCAACTATTTTACTTTACTGCCTTTCTAAATGTCACTGCTTTGCTAGTTTACTGCTGGACTGTCTTTCCCTGCATGAGCGAGAGAGAGAGAGAGAGAGAGAGAGGAGAAATGGAGTTTAACGTTCACACAACATAAATTAATTAATTTAGGGACTAACATATGGTTCAATCTTATTTCAATAATTTGGGTGCGTGTAGGGGTCTTTTGTAGTAAGAGCTAGAGGAAACCCGAGGACCCCATTTCCACGCCACTTCACTCAATGACAGGCCTTATGATCCAACATGTTCGGATAGCGTTGGTGTGCACGTTAAATAATCCTTGACATTCTTCCACCTCGAATGACATATGTAACCGTAGTTAGTCGTTCGGATGGGACCAAAAGCTGAGGCCCATTGTACACATTGGCGTGCACGTAAAAGATCCCTTGGCATTTGGAATTGCACGAAGAGTAGACAGTAAAGCCATTGCTTGGGGAAAATGTCCTGCATAGCACGCTACATAGCGTATGCCTGTCTTCATTCTTGGCCGAATGGTTAGTGCGTGCGCGTTGTATCATAAGTTCTGTTATTGAGTCAACTAGCGTGGTTTCGATTTCCCGGTTGTACGTGACAAGGAGTAGGATCGCCTGTCCAAACTCGTGGGTTTTCTCTGGGTTCTCCTGTTTCCTCCCACTGATAAAGACCCCTACGCGCAAGCGAATTATTGAAATAAAATCGAACCGTATGATCTAGAATAAAAAGGTTTTGTATGTTTCTATGTAATATAACAGAATAGTAAGAGGCCACGGTGACTAAGTGGGTAAGACGCTCACTAACCTGCAGGTCGGGTGTTATTCGATCCCTTGACAGTTGGAATTCGATATAAGAGTAGGCCGTAGTGCCGCTGTCCGGGTAAAATTTCCCTCATAGCACACCGTATGGCTTACGCCCGTCTTCATTAGCCCAGTTCGGAGCAGAACAGTAGGACGTTAAACCTCATTTCATTTCATTTCCTGGGGGGTTGGATGGCAAAATGGTTAGCAATTGCGCACTGTATCACAAATCCTGTCATTGAGTCAACTGGCCTGGTTTCGAATCCTCGCTTGTACGTGAAATAAAATTAAAAACCATGTTAGTCCCGATATGACCTAGTTTGTGTCGACTGGACGTTAAACCCCATTCTCTCTCTCTCTCTCGTTTCATTTCCATAAGTAGTAATAAATTATGAAGTGTGTCAGACGAAGGCCAGGCTGATATTTATCATGTAAAGACTTCACACGGTTTCGTTCATAAAATAAAAAACAAAATGTCTTGTTGATCTATTAAAACTTAATAGTTTGTGACGTGGTATTTTATTAATGATTATGCGACTGTGACCTTGGTGAAATATGGATTAAAAAAACAACAATGACTTGTTGATCTATTGAAAAATAGTAACTTGTGACGTGCTGGTGTATTGATAAATAAGCGACCTTGGAGAAAGCATTCGACATTTTAAATTGTATCGCTGAGCAGTGATGACACCCTAGACGTTGAGTCAACTGGCGTGACAAGGGCCCTCGATATGCTAGTCCCGAGTGGACATTACCACCCCACCTCTCAACCTCGACAGGCAACACCACGGTGTAACCAAGTCAATTGTTTTTAAATGTGTGATGTAAATGAAAATTAACACATGCACAAATTAATTAAATAATTTAGAAGTATAATTTCAACAATGTGAAATGTACAACTTAAAACGATGAAAAAGAAATATAAAATGAAATAATACAATTGGTCATATCTGGAGTTTAACGCGTTAATAATCTGACATAAGGTTAAAGGGATTATTTTTCGGATAAAATTAAAGATACATTATGTAAGATTTAGATAAAAAGCTAGCCATTCTTGCTATAATAGTTCGAAAATCGATAATGTAAAATGAATAATTTGAAAATTTCATTCAAATTACTCTATTGCGAGTGAAGATATTAGCCTTTGAATGTTTAACAAGACGTGTGCAATAATTTCAACCACTGTACTGGTTGTTCGAAGCTAAGTCTCACTCCTCCATTATTAGCTTAAATCAAACTATGGCTGAACACTGTTCTAATCTATTTAATATCGGAGAAATCCGATGCCATCGAGAGTTTGATTATGGAATGGATAAGTTAATTAATGTCTAATTAATAATTTAGATAACATTTCAGGCCTGAAGAAAGATCTACAATAGGCAGATTTAGTTCTTGCATAATGTATGTTTAAAGGAGCTAGATCGCTCACATTTGGGACCTCGAAATTGAGCCAAATGGGTCGCAACGCATATAATAATGTGATCGGATTGTATATGAACTGATTCCGTTTTGACTCTAATTTCAAATCAGTTATGTCCAGCGAAATAACAGATGAGTCTGAACCGAATATGTAATTTCTGTATAGCGTCTGGCTATTCCAATCTATTGCGCATACTCTCCAGTTAAGTTATGGCGTCGCCGTTTGACATGCGTTGTGGAATATGTCTGGCCTCGTTCTTTCTGGTCACTTGTTACAAATGACGCTGAAACGCACTATGGTACACGATTCGTGTACCAATGGTAAAATGTTTATTTTGTCTTAAATATTGGATATCAGAAGCCTACCATTTCCCAGTAAGATCACAACATCAATGTTGATTTGAATTGACAAATAATTCGTATTTGCAACGTGTAAGACTTTGGATGATATTGAGTTAGAGACTTAGCTACTTTAAGATATGTTTGGCTCTATCCATTCCATGTAAAAATAACTCTTGCAATGTATCCACCGAGTCCATATAAACATAAGGTGAACAAATTAATAGAATTAATCTTGTTCTATAGAATCTTGTAAAAAGTTAGTTTAGTTATTTCCATAACCATTGGCTTGTCCCTGGTCCTCACACGATTTAATCTTGTTCTACAAAATCTTGTAATTGCGTCGTTAGCTATAGATTAAATCGAACTAATATAGATCTGATTTAGAATGTAGCCTACTATATTTTTTATTATCAGCCTTAATAAGCAATCTAATCTTAATAAAAAAAAGTATTGGCAATGAAATAAAGAATAAGATGGAGACGGAAGTCGATTAATAACAGTAGTCGGCGACGGTTAAATTGAAATTGAGAGAGAGAGAGAGAGAGAGGGAGAGAGAGAGAGAGAGAGATGGGTTTAACGTCCACTCGACATAAACTAGATCAATTTTATTTCAATAATTCGCTTGCGCCTAGGGGCGGCTGCGTTAATCGATTTGTGTTTTTTTTGTGTTTTCGTTAAAGATGTTATTCGGTCTGTCAATTTTATTTTAATAATTTGCTTGCGCCTACGGGCTTATAGCATTAGAAGAAAATCGGAGGACCCGGAGAAAACCCACGAGGTTGGATAGGCGACCTACTCCTTGTCACGTACAACCGGGGAATCGAAACCACGCCACTTGACTCAATGACAGACTTTATGATACAGCGCGCACGTGCTAACCATTCGGCCATCCAACCACCCTTAATAGAAATGAAATGCGCTGTATGTCCAATGCGTTTCTGAACCATTCGGGTTACTGATTATAGATTTACGCCAGGCAGTGTATCGCGTAGGACAAATTTGCCTATACAGTGGCGTTTCTGTCTACTCTGTGACGAACTACTAGACGCATTCACATGCCCGAATTGAAATGGGGAAACCAGAATGGAAAATCCCAAAGCACGTTCCTGGCTAACACCGCGGGACATCGTAGTTAGCGAATCGGCGCCATATTCCACGAGTCACGCGGATAAATGGTCGTTACTTTATATCTTGAATGAAAATCATCCCTGGAATAAATCAGAAATATTGAGGGATTGTGAGAGGTCATGATCTCCTATTTATGGTAACGAGATTGATAGAATATTTAAAGGAAAGACTAGTCTGTCATTTTAGTTGTTTACGACAATAATGATAGAAAACTTATACAACAGACTAGTCTGCCATTTCATAAAGATATTCAGCTAATAGACAGATTTATTCAGAACGTAGCGCCCCCTGCATGTCAACCTTCAGTCGATTTATCAGATTGATGGGACAGGTCGTAGCGCCCCCATTGTCAATCAAACATTTGATTAGAGTGATGGCGATAATGAAGCTGATTGGCTATGACATCGTTCTTGTCAGATACGTCATAATAATGAGTAATTCTTGTGTATCAGAAGACATTCCATCTGTTGCTGATAAATAGGGGTCACGCCACGATAAAAAGGGTCACGCCACGATAAATAGGGGTCAAACTGAGATCACTACTCGCTTTTTCTTATCCAAATCGTGGCTAGAAACATGAAAAGAATCTAAAGCATGGCGGCGTTAATCGATTTGTGGGTTTTTTGTGTGTTTTGGTTAAAGATGTTATTCGGTCTGTCAAGTATCGCATTTAAAGAAATAATTGGTCCATGGATAATCGGTCCTTGCCTCCCCCACGAATTATCATCAAAATGGCGTTGGGTGGGTAGTGTATCCATTAGAAACATTTGGAAAACGACATTTACAGGATTCCAGAAGATTCCTAAAAAGGAATATAGTGCTGTCAATGGAACGGGGATAGATCGACATTTATTTATTTATTGCGTCTAGTATTTACACGTTTATAGGTCAATGGGCCAGTGGTTCCTGTTAGAAACTAGGGTTAGGGTTAGGGGAGGTAATAAAATCAAGAAGCTATTGTCAATAGTGTCTTACAACGATTATCTTTATTAGTCTCGTGCCCACGCGCATATATCGACAGAGAGAGAGAGAGGGAGAGAGAGAGAGACATTGAGCGTCCACTTGACACACACTAGGTCATTTCGGGACCAACATATGAGTCAGTTTTAATTCAATAAATGCTTCCAGTGGGAGAAAACCGGAGGACACGGAGAAAACCCACAATGTTGGACAGGTGATCTTCCCCTTGTCACGTACAAGCGGGAAATTAAAAAAACATGTCACTTGACTTAATGACATACCTTATGATCTAAAGGCGTCTAAGGTAGAGATAGAAAAATGGGGTTTATAACGTGCACTCGACACAAACCAAGTCATTTCGGGACTAACACACGGAGGGCCCGGAGAAAACCCCTTGAGAATGGAAATGCAACTCTACTCCTTGTCACGTACAAGCGAAGAATAAAAAACCACGCCACTTGGCTCAATGACAGACCCTATGATCTAAAGCGCACGCGTTACATCACTCGAATGTAATAGAGAAACCAGATAAACCAATAAAACAATTCAGTAACAAGTATAAACGTACTCAAATATTTTAAGAATGCATCTGTTTCATTGGTCAAGATCTGAAAGTTGTACTAGCATTTTAAAGATACCTTGCCGCGTACAAACTGGGTGATTTGATGATATATTTGGACTAAACACATATTTAAACTAATTAATCTATCGTAATTGTGCTTTAAATCCTTTTCGAAACATTGTATTCGTAAGGGAACACCCCTGCTATAAAACATCTATTAAAAGAAGCCAAGTTTGTGTTCTGCTCCTAAATTGGGCTAAAGAAGACGGGCATACGCCATACAGTGTGCTATGAGGGACATTTTGCCCGGGCAGCGGCACTACGGCCTACTCTTATATCGAATTTCAACTGCCAAGGGATCTTTTACGTGCACGCCAATATGTACACGGAACCTCGGGTTTTCTTCCCATCCGAACGACTAGACAGCTGTCCTTGGAACGGGTGCGAAGTCGGAGGAGAATTTATTGCATAATACAAGAACATGTTGTCTTTAATCGATGTCCATTTATCATAAATATCGAAGCCTAATTAATTCTCGGATTTTCCACTGCTCACGTCTTTTCCGTGGTTTTTTTTATCTCAGAAACTGTTGTACGTTTAACCATCAACATAAACAACCTATAAATACAGTTGTCTGCATTCTTAAAATATTTCAGTTTACGCTTTGAAGAACAACGCCCCAAGAACCGACCTTAACGTCATCACAGTGTTCATATTAAAAATTGAAATGCATATGACGTATGTGTCCAAATAACAACCATTCCAATTTTAATGATATCGTACTGGTATTGGCGGAGCTATTATGATTGTAAAAGATTACCAAACTAGTTTCTGATACAAACATGTTGATTCCACGATTGTACGTGACAATTAATAGGGTCGCCTGCCAGTTTCCTCCCACTGCTAAAGACCCCTACGCGCAAGCGAATTATTGAAATGAAATAGAACCATGTGTTAGTCCAAAAATGACCTAGTCTATGTCGAGTGGGCGTTGTACGTGACAAGGAGTAGGGTCGCCTGTCCAACCTCATGGGTTTTCTCCGGGTCCTCCGGTTTCCTCCCACAGCTAAAGACCCCTACGCGCAAGCGAATTACTGAAATAAATTGAATCATGTTTCAGTCCCGAAATGACCTAAGTTTGATCGTCCAGAAATGGCCTAGTTTTTGTCGCGTGGACGTTAACCGCATCTCTCTCTCTCTCTCTCTCTCTCTCTCTCTCATAAATGTTACAATTTCACTGAGACTGCAACAAATTAAACCAACATCTCAAAACTGTGTGACAATCCATTCATAAAGTCACGTGTTTAACACGAGGTTAACAACATGGAAATAATATGACATTTTCTGATCTACATGCATGACATTGCAATGTAGAAAAATTAAATCGTATTGTTTTTCTCCAGACGTTTAATCCAATAAATTCACATTTCAAATGGCGAATTAAAGTCCTAAATTTCGACACAAAACGACACAGAGGGAGTTGTATGACATTAAAAAATCGTAGTTGATCTGACAAGAGATATAAAAATCGGATTTAAAACGAAATCTAAATCATCAGTTATCATTTTACTATTGTCTGACTTTCTCTAATGTTTTGTTATTTATCCACGAATCGGTGACAGCCAAACAGTAAGATTTAGATTGTTTAAAAGAAGAATGATAATTGCTTTGATTCCGGTTGGAATGAAATGGTTGACTGTTGAAATTTTAAAACATAAATTTGGAGTCGATGTTTTTAAAGCACCGACTCAAACGCCTGAATGTCAATTGAATAGTGTCCTTCCTCGTGGGTTTTCTCCGGGTCCTCCGGTTTCCTCCCTCTGCTAAAGAACCCTACGCGCAAGCGAATTATGGAAATAAAATTGAACCATATGTTAGTCCCTAAATGGCCTAGTTTGTGTCGAGTGGACGTTAAATCACATCTCTCTCTCTCCCTCTCTCTCTCTCTCTCTCTCTCTCTCTCTCTATTGAATAGAGTTTATCACCGAGCTCATTACAGCTGGAAATCGCTACCTATCATAGGCGTACGAGCCGGGGGCTGTCCCCTTACTTTGTCTTTTCGGTCATCGACTAGTCGCTCGGATAGTACGACAAACCTAGGTACGTTTCCGCGTGCACGTAAAAGAGTCATTAACAGTTGGACATTGAATTAAAAGAAATCGCCACTGTCTGTGCAAGCTTTCCTATATAACAATTCTAATTAAAACACAGATCATATTTCATTTCTTTTTTAATAGTTCAAAATTTCGTTTAACTTGTTTTTACTACACTCGGATCTGGAAGAGATGTTATATAACCCGCGTTCTGGATGATGTGAGGGATTAGCCAACGGGACGGTCTGTTACGGCGTGAGTTGCAATTAATTGTGGGTAACTCACTAGAAACATCAACGCTGATTAGTTAATAGTTAATCAAATTCTGAAGTCATAGTGTCAAAAGCCGCTCGTATGACCTCTGATGCGACCTCCCACTACAACCGGTCAGATCTTCATGTAGTGTAGGTCATCGAGAGTAAACAAAACGAAACGAAATATAGATCTGTGTTTTAATCGGATTGCCGTGTAACACACTAAATGACGGATGTTGGTCTTCGTTGGTACAGAAGTGTAGGACGATAATCACCATTTCATTGCATTTGAATCATCTGGGGTTAAAAGGGAGGGAGAGAGAGAGAGAAATATGGTTTAACGTCCACTCGACACAAACTAGGTCATTTCGGGACTAACATATGGTTTTAATTTTATTTCAATAATTCGCTTGCGCGTAGGGGTCTTTAGCAGTGGGAGGAAACCGGAGGACCCAGAGAAAACCCACGAGGTTGGACAGGCGACCCTAATCCTTGTCACGTACAATCGGGGATTCGAAACCACGCCAGTTGACTCAATGACAGGCCTTATGATACAGCACGCACGTGCTAACCATTCGGCCCTCCAACCCCCCAGTGTTAAAAGGTAGGGGGCATAGGGTGTTTGTGTGTTATACTATGGTTGGGCGTCTGGGTACACGTGACTCAGTGTCAGATCTGATCGTTTAAAGTGCTCGCGTTAAACAGTTCGGCTCCACAACTCTAGCGACTGACAAGACTTCGAGCTATATTAATATTAATAATTCAATTGTTCATAGACTGCTCAGTTTTTTATCATTTACTTTCAATGATGCTTAGCAATACAATAGTCCAATATTCTCACAAAAAAACAACATTTTTTCTAAGATCTAAGGATGTTTTTTTTTTACTGATCGAATCTATTATTGATGTAGGTGAAGAGTGTTTGTCAGTAGGTGTTAATGATCCAGGAAAAACTGTGTTCTATAGGACAATTCAAGTCACTGTACTTGCTGATTGGAATCATATCTTTTAGTGAGTCTACATCGTTTAAGGTTTTAATCGTGTAGTTCTTGATTCTAGAACACTTCGTACCACTTGTTATATACCCAACTTAGTAGGTACTTCTTCTAGAAGACCGCGTACCATTCCCTTTTAGACTCTAACCGTGTTTTAAAAAAAAAAATTAGTAGTTTGCGATTCTATAAGATCTTGTACCACTTCCGTTTTAGACTATAATCGTGTTCTATATCTAGAAGTCATCGTACCACTTCCATTTTAGACTCTAACCGTGTACTATACACCACTTCAGAAACATCTCGTACCATTTCTCTTTCAGACTATAGTCGTGTAAAATACACCACCTAACAGTTTCTGTTTTTAGAACACCGTGTGCCACTTCCCTTTCACCATAACAACGTGATATACAAAACCTAAAATTTATGTTTCTAGAGCACCTCTTACTACTTCCCTTTTAGACTATAACCATGTACTATATACAAAACTCAGTATTTTCTGTTTCTAGAACACCTCGTTCCACTCATCTTTTAGACTATAACCATGTACTATATACTACCTGGTAGTTTCTGTGTCTAGAAGGGGGGTTGAATGGCCGAATGGTTAGCACGTGCGCGCTGTATCTTTAAGTCTGTCATTGAGTCAACTGGCGTGGTTTCGAATCCCCGGTTGTACGTGACAAGGAGTAGGCTCGCCTGTCCAACCTCGTGGGTTTTCTCCGGGTTCTCAATCTGTTTTAATCAGATTGATGATAGAGTGAAACTAGCTTTAAATCATTCGGCCACCCCCAACACCCCTTGTTGATGAGCTCCAGGTATCTATTTGATGATAGAGTGAATCTAGCTTTAAATCATTCGGCCACCCCCAACACCCCTTGTTGATGAGCTCCAGGTATCTATTTGATGATAGAGTGAATCTAGCTTTAAATCATTCGGCCACCCCAACACCCCTTGGTGATGAGCTCCAGGTGTCTATTTGATGATAGAGTGAATCTAGCTTTAAATCATTCGGCCACCCCAACACCCCTTGTCCATGAGCCCCAGGTTTCTATTTATTGATTAACTCATCAAGACCCGGAAGTGGTACAAACTTCATGATATGGTCTCATATACCACAGTAATTTAATTTACTTTCTAATGGTTTTGTTGAGCTTCTATAATATCTCTTCATCTCACTGTTGTCATGGAACAATTTGTTCGTTCAAGTTGTCACCACATAAACTTTTTATTAACTCATTGATTGCATCTAATTGTATCAGGAAGAAAATGAGAAACGTGCGAGTGCTTTTAGATCAGTGGTTGGGTTGATGTCATAGTCACGTGCAGAGGTTTAATGATGCCCTGGTGCTAACCCCTTGATTATATTCCCCACCCAGTGTCAGGAGCGACGTGAAGGGGTTTAGTGATTCCCTTGGCCCAATCCGTTGAGGAGGGGGGGGGGGTTAACGTCCACTCGACATAAACTAGGTCATTTCGGGACTAACATATGGTTTAATTTTATTTCAATAAATCGCTTGCGCGTAGGGGTCTTTAGCAGTGGGAGGAAACCGGAGGACCCCTGAGAAACCCCACGAGGTTAGACAGGCGACCCTACTCCTTGTCACGTACAACCGCGAAATCACGCCAGTTGCCTCAATAACAGACTTATGATACAACGCGCACGCGCTAACCATTCGGCCATCCAAACCCCCGTTTGAAATCCAGGCACAGATTTTAGTTTAAAGCAATGTCCATGTAATCGCCGCTACAATTTGCACATTCGTCGGTGCTTTACTCAAGTACAAATCTGAATTGAAATAAACTATTTGATCATTTGATGACAAAAATGACGTATGAACTATTAAAATAGTCGCCAAACAGTTTCTCTTTGTGGTAATTGGTTTTACATTTTCGAAGTGACTTGTTTTTATATAAAAGCAAAAGGCCGAGTAGGCGTCATGTTTTGTTTAAGCGGATTAGGTAGTTATTTAGTCACAGTTGGAAGTTATCATACATAGCTTGTAATTATATACACTGACAGCTTGTAAATTTTAAACTTCTGTCAAGAACATCGGTTCTAATACTTGTCAAAACGTCGTGCTATACTTATAAACCAGTGATTGTATTTCCATATAAACTGTGTTGTGTTTTTAATGTGTTCAATCGCTAAATGCCACTCAAGGATTAGGTTCTATTTGTCTTCGTTCAGTACACTTAACAAAAATATAATATTCCACATTCGCAAGGTGGAGCGTTCACATTACATCAATAGTCATTCAGTTTTATACGGTCAACACCACCATGACATCACACTCTACTAGTAAGTCCATGGACATTGCCCCACACATAATTACACAAAACTACGGATCGACAAGACACAATACGCAGAAATCACAAACAAACGTACACATCAGATCAAGTGAATGGACCCGGGGTATATTGACAATTAAGTAAGGGCATATATGTTTCATTTACGACAAAAACATATGTACTTGGGTGCCGTTGTCCGGACAAAATTTCCCTCATAGCACACTGTATGGTGTAGGCTCCTCTCCATTAGCTAAGTCGGGCAGAACAGTAGGACGTTAAACCCCATTTCATTTCATTTATGTATGTATTTAGTTCTTTACTATTTCTATTTGTTGTATTTTAATAACCTTTATTACCAGTTCCGGTTCCGTTTCCGGTTCGTCATGTGTATGATTGTACCGAATCCAAATATTTCTCGCTTGTGCTTCTGTTTTAATAAGCTATATTTCTACCTCCGGTTCCGGTTCGCCATGTGTACAGAACACTTGTGTATGACTGCTCTGAATCCAATTTTTTCTCTCTTCCCACATTTCTACTTCCGTTTCCGGCTCACCGTGTGTATAGAACTTAGCTTAGCTCTAGAGGTCTGTTATTAATTTTTTCAGGCTCCCGGTTAGTACCAAATATAGTGAAGAATCCGTGTTGGGATTTCAGATTTCATCAGGAACGGATTCAGGGCGCGGGTGTCAATAAATCTATCTACCAAACAGATACCCAAATGTGCGTGAGTGTGGCGGACAATATGCCCCATTTCACTGTTGATGCAAGGGGCCCATTGCCATTTTCAGTCAAGAGTACCATTACCATTTTCAGTCAGGAGTCCCATGAAAGCTTGATCCGGTCCTGGTTAAGGCCTCTTAATACTTGAATTAGTTCAATTGTACATCAGATTAAACATTGATTGAGGACACCTGCTCTAAAACTAGGACTCTGATAGTTTTTAGATTTAGTTTTATTGTTTGTCAAATTTCCATGATAAAACATTAGTAGAGATTTAATATGACATTAAAATATCACATGACCGAGATTGTCAGATACAGATGTTGTTAAGCTGGTAATGTATTATATCAGATAACAAGTTAGTTTATATAGATTGTAAAAATAAGTTGTTGAGTTTTTTACACTTTAATAACAAGTTGTTTAGTTTTTATAACATGTAATAACAAGTTGGTTTATATACACTGACAAAACAAATTGTGAGTTTATCTACATTGTAAAAACACGTTGTTGGGTTTTTATACACTTTAATAACGAGTTAGTTTATATACACTGTCAAAACAAGTTGTTGAGTTTTTATACACTTTAATAACAAGTTGTTGAGGTTTTATACACTTTAATAACAAGTTAGATTATATACACGGTAAAAAATAAGTTGTTTAGTTCATATACATTGTCTAAACAAGTTAGTTTATATTGTAAACACACGTTGTTTAGTGTTTGTACACTGTATACAAATTTGTTCATTTTATATAAATGAAATGAAATGGGGTTTAACATCCTACTGTTCTGCTCCTATACTGGGCTAATGAAGACGGGCATACGCCATACAGTGTGCTATGAGGGAAATTTTACCCGGGCAGCGGCAATATCGCCTACCCTTATATCGAATTCCAACTGCCAGGGGATCTTTTACGTGCATTCCAATATATACACGGGACCTCAGTTTTTCGTCTCATCCGAAGGACTAGACAGCTGTCCTTGTCATGCCCTCCGTCCTGCATCACTGACAAGGGGAAACCACGCCGGAAAATCTGGATGAACTTTTTCGGCCAATGCAGGGATCGAAAACCCGACCTCCAGGCTAGCGAGCCAGCGTCTTACCCACTTAGCCACGTGATAAAATAAAGGACGTGCTCAGTTTATATGGTCGTTAAATCTTTAATAACCACCAACAACAACAACACAAGGCAAGTGTATATTTTATTGTGGGTGTGAGTATTTAGAAGTGGAAAGATGTACACACCCTGGATGGAATAGGCCTAATCTACATCGCGATAATGTCGTGACGATGATTGATAGTTGTCGGCCATTAAAATACATAAAATGTGTATTTTGTTAGATATATTTTAATTCATAATTGGACAAAATCTATACCTTTACATGTTCGTGTCGAGGTATTAAACAGAAGTTGATTTGGTTACTATTTTGTTTTTGGTTTGTCTTAAACCTTTAACTTTTGAAGACAAAATCCGATTATTTCAACTTCTGTGGTGTTGGCCTAATAAAGGTTAACATAATAATCGTTCGGGTGGAACGAAAACATTGGCGTGCAAGAATAGATTCATTGGCAGTTGAAATTCGATATAAGAGTAGGCCGTAGCGTCGGGTATAACCGTCTTCATTAACCCAGTTGGTGTAGAACAGTAGGACGTTTAACACTTTTAAATTTCATTTCATTTCTATCTGAGTACCTTAAATATTGATATAGGCAGATACTCGTTTCACAAAATTCTTCAACAAATCAAAGAGTTCCTGTCCGTGGATTAGAATGTCTATCATTGAGTCAAGTGGCGTGCTCTCGATTCCCTGCTTGTACGTGACGAGGGGTAGAGTCACCTGTCCAACCTCGTGGTTTGTTTCCTCCGGTTTCCTCCAACTGCTAAAAATAAACCCTTAAGCGCAATCAAATTATTGAAATAAATTGAACCATATGTTAGTTCCGAAATGAGCTAGTTTGTGCCGAGTGGATGTTAAACCCCATTTCTCCCTCTATCTATTTTAATGTTGTAAAATGTTGTAAGAGTTTAAACAAGATTTCTACACGTCATTACAGTGTGTAGGAAACTGAAGGAGATACTAAAAACTTTTCAACAATTGTCAAACATTAATTTTTATTGTTTCCTGCTTGCATTCCGGAAACATCTGTCCTGGACAAAACGATCCGGATTATGAGAATCTATGATATAGCCGTTGATGTTAATGGTTCCAAGAAATAAAACTCTCATTAAATGCTACAAATGTCTTAAAGGCAAACTTGAGTCACTGTGGCTCAATGTGGAGGTCCCGTATTCAAACCCTGGGTTGAACGAGAAAGGTCATTGGTATTTTCCGGCGTGGTTATACCACATATCAGTGACAGGACAGAGGGGGTGGCAAGGCACAATGTATTGTTATTTAGGTGGTACGAAAAGCCGACGTCCCGTCTACAAATTGGTGGAATTTGATATAAGTGTAGGAAATGAAATAAAACGGGGTTTAGCGTCCTACTCCGAACTGGGCTAATGAAAATGGGCATACGCCATACAGTGTGCTATAAGGGACATTTTGCCCGGACAGCGGCACTATGGCCTACTCTTATATCGAATTCCAACTGTCAAGGGATCTTTTACGTGGACGCCAATGTGTACACGGCACCTCGGTTTTTAGTCCCATCCGAACGACTAGACAGCTGTCCTGGTCAGGTCTTCCATCCTGTATCACTGACAAGGGGGAACCACGCCGGAAAATCTGGTTGAACATTCTCGACCAATGCAGGGATCGAACACCCGACCAACAAGCTAGCGAGCCAGCGTCTTACCAACTTAGCCACCGTGACCCCTTATAAGTGTAGGAGGTGACGCCGCTATCTGGGCACCATTTCCCTCATAGCACACTGTTTCGCGTTTGTCCGTCTTCATTAGACCAATCATTAAACCTCCATTTCATTTAAAGTGAAACATCAAATTCTACTTTGTCATTTGTGAATTTGGTACTTTGCCACATTTATCTGACCATGTGGCCATACCTAAAGCTCCCAATTAGCAAAAATCCTGGAAATATTTGAACGTTTATCCCATGGGGTGTGGTTCTCTTCTCTAGTGGACACTGGAATCAACCACTCATTATCGCAACCTGACCAAGCTCGATGGCTTTATCAATCAAACTTGCTTTCCTGAGTTAAAGCAGTTCCGATTTTAGGTTTTAGATTTGAAACGTATTTACCACAAACTCTGACTAGTCGCTTTAAGGACTCGGGTTGCAATGCAATCTTTGTACATTATTTATTAACTCTTATTTTTAAATTCCGCTAAACATGCTGATAAAGTTACACAATTCTATTGACTTAAAGATACATTATGTAAGATTTAGATAAAGAACTAGCCATTCTTGCTATAATAGTTCGAAAGTAGATGGTGTAAAATGAATAATTTAAAAATTTCATTCAAATTACTCTATTGCAACCGAAGATATTAGCCTTTAAAGGTTTGACAGACGTGTGCAATGATTTCAACCACCGTACTGGTTCATCGAAGCTAAGTCTCGGTCCTCCATATTTGATTAAATCAAAGTATCGCTGAACCATTCTAATCTATTTAATATCGGAGAAATCTGATGCCATCGAGAGTTGATTAAGGCCTGGATCAGTTAATTAATGTCTAATTAATAATTTAGAAAACATTTCAGGCCCAAAGAAAGACCTGCAATAGGCAGATTTAGCTCTTGCATAATGTATGTTTAAAGACGCGTTATGTAGGTGTTCTGTCTAACTGTTGTTGGTCTTTCTGTTGAACTCGTGGGGTTGGACGGCCGAATGGTTAACATGTGCGCGTTGTATCATAAGGTCTGTCATTGAGTCAACTAGTGTGGTTTCGATTCCCCGGTTGTACGTGACAAGGAGTAGGGTCGCCTGTCCAACCTCGTGGGTTTTCTCTGGGTCCTCAGGTTTTCTCCCACTGCTAAAGACCAATACGGGCAAGCGAATTATTGAAATAAAACTGAACCACGTGTTAGTCCCGATATGACCTAGTTTGTTTCGAGTGGACGTTAAACCCCATTTCCCTCTCTCTTCTTTTGGCTTCAAATGTTATATAAGCTGTTATTTAAGCACAATCTCGATTTAATGATTTAATTTACAAATGGATAATCTAGATTTGGTCTCGATCGTCTAGTACCGTTTTACGATAATAAACAATCTACGCTACATCTTCAAACCCTGATGACTTCGCCAGATTAAAGTGACTTAAATAACATTTTCAATATATTTATTTTTCATTATCTTTATTTGAACTATTTTAGTTAGAACTGTCTGTCAGTTCTTTATCTATCTCTTACATAATTCATCTTTAACTTCCGTAATATGATTATCACTTGGGAAAATCATCAAAACCATGAAACCAACTTTTTTTTTCTTTCTATTTTCAGACCCGGCTGTTGCTGCTAACGACTTTACTTGCAGTATTAGTGATAGTTGAAAACGAGGCTAGGAGCCATTATCAGCTGGCCTGTGATCCACGTAGTGCGCATATGTCATGCCTTATGGGATGTTTGACGTGTTTTGATTCGTATGGCGGGGAACTGTATGATACGGCTGCTTGTTGTCGAGACTGTCAGGATTACAACGCTAATCTTATTGACTACGGACCGGCTGATTGTTCCCATAAGTATATTAGAAGCAGCTGGTTGAAGCGATTTGGTTAATTGGAACTAAGCTACCAACATGTCGTTTATATAACGAGGGGAGATAATCGGTGATTTATTAATACTTATTATATCCAGCAAGTGGCGCAAGCGTGAATTAAATATTTAATTATAAATTACAGAGGATATACGATGAACAGGTGTCCATCAGGAGTTATCTCTAATACTTGACTATTCTATTTGGGTTTTTTTTTTCTTCATCACATGCAATGGCAATTTCATCATCACTTGTGGTGTTCTTTATATGTGTTCTACGTCATTTATTTTGTTGTGTTTTCAAAATGGACGTTCTGGTAGTGAACACTGTCCGACCGATTAGCTGATAGAAGAGAGCAACTTCAACAGACGTGACACAAATGCTAATTTATTTTGTGATTATTTATATGGTGTGACTGTCATGGTAAAGACACATAAACTGGGCTACATGCATTTGTAGTAATTTCGACAAACAATGGTTATTTTATAATAAATATATATGGGCAGTTTAGGCTTACAAATCAATGCACAAATTTTGTTTCTGGTCATACCGCAGGGCTGACAAGGACAGTGGGTCTAGTTGTATGGTTGGGACGAAAACATAGTATACCCAAGTATACATTGGCGTGTGCATGTTAAAGAACCCCTGGGTGTTACAATGCGGAGACGATTAGGTGCAAAATGACCCTCTCGCATCGCAAAATAAGTGAAATGAAATGGTGTTAAACGAGCTATTTTTATGTTCCGACTGGACTTGTGCTATGAGGGTAATTGTGCACTTATATCGAATTTCAAATCTCAAGGGGTCTTTAGCAGGCACACCAATGTTTACACAGTACTTCGGGTTTTCGTCCCATCCGAACGACTGGGAATACTAAACAAAGCAGCATATATAAATCATGTAGTAAATAAACAAGAAGTCGAAGCAGAAAGTCAGGAAAAACTGTAAATACATCTTTGTGAGATAGTAAAGAGCTAACTCGGGTGATGTGGATAATAAAATACATTGAAGTTTAACGTCCTAATATTCTGCGCACACCAGGTTAATAAATTACAATCAATTTTAGCGCCCTAATATTCTGCGCACATCAGGCTAATGAAAGTTTAGTGCCCTAATATGCTGCGCACACCGGGTTAATAAAATGCAATGAACTTTAACGTCCTAATATTCTGCGCACACCAGGCTAATAAAAACTGGCACTCTCTTCGTGTCTAAAAATTGTAGTTAAAGTTTAGTGCCCTAATATTCTGCGCACACCAGGTTAATAAAATGCAATGACGTTTAACGTCCTAATATTCTGCGCACACCAGTCAAATAAAATACAATGAAGTTTAACGCCCTAATATTCTACGCACACCAGACTAATAAAAACTGGTACTCTCTTCAAGTCTAAAAATTGTAGTTAAAGTTTAGTGCCCTAATATTCTGCGCACACCAGGTTAATAAAATGCAATGACGTTTAACGTCCTAATATTCTGCGCACACCCGTGAAATAAAATACAATGAAGTTTAACGCCCTAATATTCTACACACACCAGACTAATAAAAACTGGTACTCTCTTCAAGTCTAAAAATTGTAGTTAAAGTTTAGTGCCCTAATATTCTGCGCACACCAGACTAATAAAAACTGGTACTTTCTTCATGTCTAAAAATTGTAGTTATGTGGCGTATTTAAAATTATATTAATTATATTTCAAAAACCCTCCTTAAATTGAAAGAACCCGAAATATCAGAGCGAATGTCACACAGTAGCACACTTATAACATCGTCGAAAATTTAATGCTGCTCATAGTGCACCCGATTAGATTTTATTACATACTTCGAGAAGGCATTTGTTAAGTAATAAAACCTTCTAGTAGTTTATCGAGGGCTGGCGGTCCTTACCGCACGGTACAAATAAAACCTTCTAGTAGTTTATCGAGGTTCGGGTGCTTCCGGAGTCCAAAATGGCCGCTTTATATAAATGAGAATTTTGGGGATAACTAACCCGAACCCTAACCCTCTTTAAAAGACTGAACTTGGGTCTAATTTAGTTTTTACTTCTCTTTAAAGGGTTAGGGTTAGGGTTCGGGTTAGTATTCCCCTAAATACTCATTTGTATAAAGCGGCCATTTTGGTATGAGTTCTGGCTTGTTCTGGAATTTGTTGCTTCTAGTGGTGATAATATTTGTACCGTACGGTAAGGACGGCCAGCCCTCGATAAACTACTAGAAGGTTTTGTTCCTCAACAAATACCTTCTCGAAGTATGTAATAAAATCTAATCGGGTGCACTATGAGCAGCATTAAATTTTCGACGATGTTATAAGTGTGCTACTGTATGACATTCGCTCATAATGAACTTTTAAAATTGCTAATTAAATACAATTAACAATCATACTGAAGTTTGGATCATTAAAATTAATTAAAGTTTTATAACGATGAAGGCCTAAGTATCTGCTAGAAAAGTACCCAATGGCCATATTCTCAGCTAGTGATGTTTCCCAGAGCCAACTCGGAAATACGGGAAAGGAAATATGTTTAAATGTGTTAAAAAGATAAAATAAATAAAATATGGCAGCGTGTACATCAAAGTTAACAGAGATCATTTTAAAGGAGCTAAGTCGCTAATATTTGGGACCTAGAAATTGACACAAATGGGTCGCAACGCATACAATAATGTAATATGAATGTATATAAATTGATTTACATTCAATCAATTCTGTTTTTACTGTAATTTCTAACCAATTAGGTTCGGCAACATACGCCAGTATTCTCAATCTAATTTCAATCTCTAGCTTCTGGTTATTCCAGTCTACGCCGATAGGATTTATTGGGCATGCTCCCTATATAAGAATATAGCATCACCGTTTGACATGACTTGTGGAATATGCCTAGCCTCGTTTTTCGAGTCCCTTATTACAAATAGCGATGAAACGCATTATGGTACACGATTCGTGTACCAATTGTAAAATGTTTTTTTTGTCTTAAATATTGGATATCAGAAGGCCATCTTTTCCCGGTAAGATCACAACATCAATGTTGATTTAAACCGACAAATAAATCGTGTTTTGGATGATATTTAGTTAGTGACTTAGCTACTTTAAATCTTAAAAACAATCAATATTAATTTGACTCGTTGATTGAATGTCCCTTTGAGGTGGATCCCCGGAGCCACCGCCCCCTCTTTGCACTCCAATGTTTATATGACATTTAAAAGTATGTCTGAAAAGTAAATGATAGGAAATATTGGCGGACGTCTAGTCGTATTATCAATAATACATGTATAAGTTGACGAGTACTGATGTACATCGATGATATATGACACGTTATTCACCAATATCTAACTTGTATTATTTCATGTTTGTCGACTTTGTTTACATGTATTCATGTCTCTCATGTAATAAAGATTTTGGATATAATGATAATTGCAGATTTGTTGTCGTCCCAAGATGGGTTATTACGTTTCCAACCCAGACGCCGGGTTCTGAAACAAGCTACAATTTCAGCAAATAATTAAGGTGATCTTCCTCATAGCCTTTTTTTATATATCTTTTTGCCTCGATGACACATTTTATTACTTCCAAAGGTTAGTCCACAACACCGTATAATCAATATAATTCGGTGTCGTTGATACCGTTTGGTCTAACTAATGCCCCTGTGTCTAATGTGTGTCCGGGTAGGATGAAACCCCAAGATCTATTATTTATACGTCTAAGCGTACAATTCGATGAAGAGTAGACAAGGACCCCGCCGTCCGGGCAAGCTTCGCCTACCTAGCATTGGACACGTAACCATAGAAACAATTATAACCATATGTTAGTCTCAAAATGACCCAAGTATTGTTAACCCCTTTTCCTTCCGGTCCTCCGGTTTCCTCCCACTGCTAAAGACCCCTACGCGCAAGCGAATGATTGAAATAAAATTGAACCATGTGTTAATCCCGAAATGACCTAGTTTGTGTCGAGTGGACATTAAACCCCATTTCTCTCTCCCCCTTTTCCTTCCTGTCAAGATGTTCTGAAAGGAAATAACGCAATGGGATTTACACGAACGCCCAACAGTATTTATATCAATCGCTCTGTGCGAAAATCTTGTAAAAAAAAATTACGTAATATACACCATGCTAACTGGGCCCTGATCAGGGATCCATTCACGTTTATGGATGCAATATTTAATGGTGCAGGTGTGGTCTATCTCTAGATTGTTAATTTATCCTTTTTATCATGACTAACCGTGGCTCAATATGGACTCCAGGCCATGTCTTTAGATTATCGGATCAACATAGACGGGTGCTACTAAACACCGACAAGGACCGATAACTGTGTGTGTTGGTCAATAGCGTGCAAAGTACTGCTAAAAGTGACCGACAAGGACCGACAACTGTGTGTGTTGGTCAATAGCGTCCAAGGTATTACTAAAAGTGACCGACAAGGACCGACAACTGTGTGTGTTGGTCAATAGCGTCCAAAGTACTACTCAAATTGACCGACAAGGCATAATATGTTATAGATAAACATATTCTACATATCAAAGCAAAAATTCAAAAGTCATCATCAAAAAATTGATAGAATTATGGATAATTGAGATTTGGACAAAAACGGTTCAATTAATCATTGGCAGCAGCCGTTTTTTCTTTCCCATAATTTCCCATTTTGTAATGAAAGCGATTAGGATGGACGACGGAGTATCATATCTACTGTTATGGGAATGAAAAGTAGCTTTATTGGGCTAATGAAGACGAGTGTATGTCATACAGTTTGCTATGAGGGACATTTTGCCCAGACAGCGGCGCTACTGCCAACTGTCAAGGGATCTTATATGTGCACGTTACGTCCGTACGACTACGCGCTGTCGCTTGCCTGGCCATCTGTCCTGCACTACTGCCAAAGGGGGGGGGGGACAAGCCTGAAAAAAACCCGATCAACTTTTTCGGCTAACGCAAGGATCGAACACGGGACCTCCATGTTAGTCAGGCAACACCATACTCACTAAGTCACCGTGGCTCGCCTACTGTTTATAGATTCTGGAGTTTTATTTCCTACTCTAAATAATGAAAAACAGAAAACAGAAAAACTTAACTGCACTGGGGACCACTTTACGGACTGTTGTAGGCGACTTTCTAGATCAAAAAAGGAAATAGAGTCGGGATTAATGTCTTACAATTCTCTAAGTGCATGACTAATGAGAAAAGTCAATGTAACTGCACTGGCTCACCTTTACGTAATGTTGTAGGCGACTTTTCGAGATACGAAAAATGAAATGAAATGGGTTTTTTAACGTCCTACTGTTCTGCCCCGACTGGGCTAATGAAGACGGACATGCGTCACACAGTGTGCTATGAGTGTGCCCGGGCAGCAGTACTGTGGCCTACTCTTATATCGAATTTGATCCTTTACCTGCCACTCTTGCACCGTTGACAAGGGGAAACCACGTCGGAAAATCACGATGAATTTTCTAGGCCAATGCAGGGATCGGGATTCAAAAATGGGATGGGATGGGGTTTAACGTCTTATCATTCGGCAACTATTAGATTAATGAAGACGAAGGGAGAGAGAGAGAGAGGGAGAGAGGGAGAGAGAGAGAGAGGGAGAGAGAGAGAGAGAGAGAGAGGGGAGGGGGAGAGAGAGAGGGGGAGAGAGGGAGAGAGAGAGGGAGAGAGAGAGAGGGAGGGAGAGAGAGAGGGAGAGAGAGAGAGAGAGGGGGAGAGAGAGGGGGGGGGGGTTAACGACCAGCCGATACAATTTAGGTCATTTTGGGACCAACATATGGTTCAATTTTACTACAATAATTCGCTTGCGCGTAGGGTGGGGGGGGCGCTTTAGCCGTGGGGGGAAACCGGCTGACACGGAGAAAACCCACGAGATTGGACTGGAGACCTTGCTCGTTGTCATTATGATACAGCGCTAACCATTCGGTCATCCAACCCCCTCACGTAAGACGAATAAAGATAATGATTGAAGTGAAGACATCTTTAGATCAAATAATTCAAAACGAATTTTCTCCAATGAGTCACGATTAAAGCTTGGCTCACACCCCGCCTTACGTGTTTTGACACGCACAGGTCGTAGGGTTTGGTAGCTCACATCCCGCCTTACGTGTTTTGACACGCACAGGTCGTAGGGTTTGGTAGCTCACATCCCGCCTTACGTGTTTTGACACGCACAGGTCGTAGGGTTTGGTAGCTCACACCCCGCCTTACGTGTTTTTACACGCACAGATCGTAGGGTTTGGTAGATCACACCCCACCTTACGTTTTTTGACACGCACGGGTCGTAGGGTTTGGTAGCTCACATCCCGCCGTATGAGTTTTGACACGCACGGGTAGTAGGGTTTGGTAGCTCACATCCCGCCGTATGAGTTTTGACACGCACGAGTCGTAGGGTTTGGTAGCTCACATCCCGCCGTATGTGTTTTGACACGCACGGGTCGTAGGGTTTGGTAGCTCGTAGACCAGTCGCAAGAAACCAGATGCAAATTTTGTATGTGTTGTCTGCGATCTTCTACGGTGATGAACATAAGTAAGTGACGCGTAAGTCTCACCCGCGCGTTCAGTAAAATTTGCCCCAGTAGACTGTCCGTCTCTTTGTTTGTTTTTGTTTAAAGTTTAATGTTCACAACAACCTGAGACTACTTATAAAACCTTCTTTATACTACTTGAAAATCACTAACAATTGTACACGACTCCAAAACTGTAAGTTCAAACCTCAGTTTGGGTTGATAGATTTTTCTCAAATTTTTCACTAGAGTAAGCTTCTTTAACATGCCTGTAGAAATAATACAAATGGCGTGATTCAGGCAACCACGGTGGTGAAGTATCGACGGTGCTGGCTCATCACTAACCCTGCGATTTTCCCTTTGTGGTGCTGGACGGGAGCGGGATGGGGGGGGGGCAAGGCAAGGAGAAGTATCTAGGCGACCCTACCCCTTGTCGCGTACAACCAGGGAATCGAAACCACGCCAGTTGACTGAATGACAATCCTTATGATACAGCTCGCACGTGCTAACCATTCGGCCATCCACCCCCCACCCCCCCCAGAGAAAATGAAATGAAATTGGTCCTACTGTTCTGCTCCGACTGGGTTAATGAAGACCCATGACACGGCAGTCTTCGTTATTGCGGTAGTTGCAGAGAGGAAGTACAACAAACCTCATACACACAGGTTGGTTGGTTGTTCGATCCCTGCATTGGCCGAGAAAGTTCATCCAGATTTTCCGGCGCGGTTCTCTCTTGTCAGTGATGCATGCAGGACGGAGGGCTTGACAAGGACAGCTGTCTAGTCGTTCTGATGGGACGAAAAACCGAGGTCCCGTGTACACATTAGCCTGCACGTAAAAGATTCCTTGACAGTTGGAATTCGATATAAGAGTAGGCCGTAGTGCCGCTGTCTGGAAAAAAATTCCCACATAGTACACTATATGGCGTATGTCTATCGTCATTAGCCCAGTTCTGAGCAGAACAATAGGACGTTAAACCCCCTTTCATTTCATTTCCTCCAATGTCTAATTTTCTTCATTTTTCAAATTATTAAAATAAAGAACAAAAGAACACGCCAGACTGGGTCAAGAATCTTCTAGAAACAGGAAACCTACAAGATGAAAGTGAAATAAAATGTAGCCAATGATATCCATTACACGATTTCCTGTCTTAAAGCCTCCCGGCGTCAATTGATCGAATTCTTACGGCTTAATTTACAATAAAATATACTCATATTAATGGTTTAAGAATTAAATAAAAAAAAACACAAATCAAATATGAACGGGTTTAAACGATTAGCCAAGATTGTCTATGATATCACCTTTGGTGGAAGTACTATTGACAAAGAATCAATAATGACGTCATCATGCCTGATTGTATAACAGAAAGTAGTGCGCTATAACCTACTTTATGTCTATTGTTATTACCGCTTTATTAGTAAGTTTCTTTAAAGTTATTGAAAGTTACTAGTATATACAAACGTTTTATCTTGTCTTCTTTCTAGTTCATACGATAGAAAATAACTATCTTCTAATAGGTTCACTAACGAGGACCCTGAAGTAGTTGAGAGATCTTCTATTTCAAATCAAAGCATCTTTTGATGAACAAATAATCGCTTTAGATAGATTTACTTAACGCCTCTTCAGAAAGCAAATGTCGAAAGTAAAAGTGGAAACATTGACTCGAAAATGGGAATTTAATAAATAAGTACACCGCGATTTTAGCGTACCATGTTTTGTTGCGACTTCTACTTTTCGAGTTGCATTTTGTCTTGTGTAGCGTGATACCGACTTTCGACTAAATGGTATATTTGTATTTATTCAATTCAGTATGAAGGCGCCAAAAATGCAAGTCGAAAAGTAGAAATTAGGAAATTAACACACCGCAATTTTAGCGACCTATCGGCTCGTGATCGTGCAAAATAGCTGCTCGCGATATCACATAATGTGCGCCGCCATTTTGATTTTTGTCAACCCGTACAACAAATCATCTATGTGTTCTAGACGTAAATATGCCGACAACCGCTATAACAAATCAAAACCAATTTGCAGATTAAGAAATAAAACTGACTTTGATCTATGAAGAGGTTTATCTCGCCCTCCAAGACTTAAGTAAAGACTTGACAACGCATCTTTAATCCCTTTTAACCAGGCTTATATTGTAATAGACTGAGTTATAAAAGAGAGACTTGGTCTACGAATCAATCTGATTGAGTACAATCAGCTTACAAACCAATGTGAGAGAGAGAGAGAGAGAAATGGGGTTTAACGTCCACTCGACACAAACTAGGTCATTTCGGGACTAACATATGGTTTTTTTTGGGTTTTTTTTTCAATAATTCGCTTGCGCGTAGGGGTCTTTAGCAGTGGGAGGAAACCGGAGGACCCGGAGAAAACCCACGAGGTTGGAACAAACCAATGTAGGTTAGAGTGTATATGTTACATATATATATTGGTTGCATCACTGGTTTTATAGCCACAGTGACTCAGTGTGTAAGACAAAATGAAATGAAATGGGGCTTAACGTCCTACTGTTCTGCTCCGAACTGGGCTAATGAAGACGGGCATACGCCATACAGTGTGCTATGAGGGAAATTTTGCTCGGACAGCGACACTACGGCCTACTTTTATATCGAATTACAACTGTCAAGGGATCTTTTACGTGCACGCCAATGTGTACACGGGACCTCGGTTTTCCGTACCATTCGAACGATTAGACAGCTGTCCTTGTCATGCCCTCCGTCCTGCATCACTGACAAGGGGGAACCACGCCGGAAAATCCGGGTGAACTTTCACGGCCAATGCAGGGATCGAACACCCGACCTCCAGGCTAGCGAGCCATGAGTCTAACCAGGAGGTCCCGTGTTGACTGCGTACATTCCTCGCAATTTTCGTCTTGTCAGCGGTGCAGGACGTGGGGTGTGTGTGTGTGGGGGGGGGGGGCGGTACTAATCGTTGGGACGGAAAACCGAGGTCCCTTGTACACGTTGGCTTGTAAGAAAAAGATCATTCGACACTTAAAGTTCAATTACTGTCCGTGCACAATCTGTCAGAATCTGGAGGGGGGGGGCTGTACTTAGACCGGATTCTTTTTGTTACACCAATCTGGGTTTTCCATCCGAATATGGCGTTTTCTATCCCAATTGTTTTGTACGGAAGCGCATAGGGGTCATGCAAAATTCTGTAGATGGTCTCGAGATCCTGCGATCCTATGATACTTTCTCGAAATCCCGTGATCACATGGTAATTTTTTTGAGATCTCAATTTAATGTTCTCGTAATCCCTTGATAATTTTCCTGTGATATTGACATCCTGTGTAAATGTTCTCGAGAATTCGAGTTAATGTTCTCGAGGTATTGACATCCTGTGTAACTTTTTTCGAGATCTCGAGTTAATATGTAACGTTATATGATAGTGTCTCCATGTTGTGAAGCAACTATTGGCCCAATACTTAGCACCAACTTTGATAAAAAAAAAAATACTCTCGCATAATAATAATCGCTATGGTCATAATGCTTTACACTAAATTTGAAAAATGATTAAAATCGATAGGGTTCATCGTTTTATGGCCCCAATGCTTCATACCAAATATGAAAATCAAAACCGTACAGCGTTAGCTTTGAATGTGTGAAGCTTTGAATTACAGACTTGCTTGTTAAATTATTTAAATTTAATGTGTGGGCGACGTTTTATTGAAAATGTCATAATTTGCATGTTTTCAGGACATATTTCTTTTAGAATAAAGCTAAACACATGGTTTATTGTCTTGTGGCCTAAAAGCTTCGTGATGGATTTTAAAACAAAAATCTTGAAAAACTCTTGCGTTCATCAGACGGAAAACATGAATAACGCCATAACGAAACGTCGATGAGCGCTGCGGACCAGTAAGGTTCATTCTCTAGTTGCATCAATCCCACAGAAAATCTGGAATGAAATGATACGAGAGATTAAATTGAAACCTATAACCTCTCTATATTGCAGTAATATCTCTATTACACCAACAGATTCTGTAAAAAATCTTGATGTTTATTTTGACTCATCAAGACATGAATAGACAAATCTCGGCCATGTGAAAAAGTATAAATTTCAGATTTATAATATTGGGAAAAATTAGATATTTCATTGATAGTGACACAACTAAAATGCTGGTAAACACTGTGGTTACATCAAGGTTCGACTACTGAAAATAAAATCAAACGACTTCAGAAACTTCAAAATAATGCAGCGCGGATCATGAGCAAGACGAAACCAAATGAACATTTGACACCAATTTTGAAAGATCTCCATTGGCTTCCAGTCCGTCAACGTATTAATTTTAAATTACTTTCTATTACGTATTCTGCTCTAAATGATTATTGTTCACCTCAATACCTAAAGGCCCGGTCCCACTGCACTTACAGACGCAAAGAGGGTGTAAAACGGGAAAAAACGTGACCTCCGTTTGAAAACGCCATGCATCCGTTGTGTACTCATTGCATACGTGTTTCATACGCTCTATGCATCGAGCATCCGTTCACTTTGATTTCATCCGCGCAAAAAGTTTTGAGCTGCACAAAACTTTTATAACGGATGAACGTTCTGCCGTGTACGATGTAAATGCGCGACATATACGAGCACCAAACGTTTCATGTACGTTATCATCCTTTAAACGTCCACTGTATCCTCTCTGCATCCTCTGGGCATCCTCGCAACTCACATCCGCTCCAGTTGAAAACGGAAAGAGGGAGGAAAGATAAGGTACATGGAACGTCTATACATCGTTAGTAGCACGGAAATAGAAAGGGTGTAAGCGTATGCATCTCGTATATAAAGTTTTCAAAACGGACAAAGCGTTTGTATCTGGGATGTATCTGGTATATTGAAGGATGTCTGGAGTTTGCCCAACCCCTTCCGAGCTGTCATCCACTCCCATCCGCTAGGCTTCCGATGAACATCCATTTAACATCCCTGCTACATACTTCCCACGTTCGTTCTTTTCCGTTCTGTTTTCGCAAATTTTCGTCAATTTTGTCCATTTCTGGAGCGGATGGAGCCACCCACCCGCGAAAGTTTGCTCGTCCGCTGTGTCCTTTTTGCATACGTTTTGTGTCCATCGGCCACTGGGACCGGGCCTTTAGAGACCTTCTCAACACCAATAAACCTTGCAGAACCCTTCGATCACAATCAGACAACCTCTTAATTAAGCCTTTTTCAAAACCAACTCCCTCCGGTGATAGATCTTTCGCCGTAGGTGCTCCGAAGTTATGGAATTCAATATCAAACGAAACCAAAAACGCAAATTCTATTAAAGGTTTTAAAAAGTATCTCAAAACCGAACTTTTTAATCAAATATACAACTGATTGAATACGGTTCTAGCAGTGTTTGTGTCAGACTTACGCCATGTGTACTAAATAATGTTCTCTGTATTTTGTTTATGTCTTTATTGTGGATTAACGTGTTGTGATTGTTGTAATTTTATATAAGTTGTACTTAGGTAAAGTGCCCGAGAGCAGCTCGCCGAGTTGAATTGTTGGCGCTATATAAATCAATTATTATTATTATTATATTTGAAAAAAATACGAACAAAGAGGGTAACTCTGGAACAGAAGTTTACGGAGTACTGAAAATCGAAAGACCCCAGTGCTTCACAACACATTTGAAAAACAAAATCAGTTAAAAAAAACTGTATCATCTATTGCGTTAACAGGGTTTTCGGAAAGGGGCGGGGGGGGGGGTGTAACTCCAGAACGATGCGGACGCTGAAAGTCGAGAGTATAAAAATACTCAAGATCTCGGGAATATTTACACAGTATGTTAAGATACCGAGAATATTAACTTGAATTCTCGAGACTGTTTACACAGGATGGGAGAATCTCAAGAAAAAAAATTTGGGGATCTCGTGAAAATTAAACTGGGATCTCGAGAAAGTATCACAGGTCCACAGAATCTCGAGTTCTTCTACAAAATTTAGCATGACCCCTATACGCTTCCGTAGTTTTACGCTTTATCAGTTTATTTGTTTTGCTATGCCAATCTTACGTTTTTGTCCACATCTAAAAGGTTTTATTTTATTCGACTTTCTTTCTACCTGAATCAGCATATATTTTTTTTTTTAAATACAAATCGGATTTTCCAATATTATACTATTAAAATGTTATTTGTAAGACAAAAAGACTCGACGTAGGCGGACGTATGATGTCGGAAGCCGTAATACAGATTTTATCCTTCATTGAGGAATCCATCTTAATGACGTTTCATTTCGATGCATCAATCTTAATGACGTTTGACCGTGATATAATTAGTGTTTAACGAAGCACTTGGTGGGGGTTATTTGTCTAAATTTAAGGTGGGCGTGATTTCATTTGATGTTAAACAGTGTGTTGATAACAAAGACTCGGCAATTAGTTCTTAATCGGGTTACATTTTTTTTATCGCGTTTGAAAAACAAGTGAAATGAAATGGGATTTAATATAACTTCCTACGTTTCTGCACCAACGGACAATACGCCATGCTGTGTGGTTTGAGACAATGCGCCATATTGTGTGGTTTGAGACAATACGCCATGTTGTGTGGTTTGAGACCATACGCCGCGTTGTGTGGTATGAGACAATACGCCATGTTGTGTTGTTTGAGACAATACACCACAATGTGTGGCTTGAGACAATACGTCATGTTGTATTGTTTGAGACAATACGCCATGTTGTGTAGCTTGAGACAATACGCCAGGCTGTGTGATTTAAAACAATACCCTTCTTGATATTTAACCATGACTTTTTGGTCAAATGTATGCCAAACACAACACAATTCAACATACTGCTAAAATAATTTTTACGCCGTCTTCATTAGCCCGGTCGGAGCACAACAGTAAGACGTTAAATCCCTTTTCATTTCATTTCAGTACTCTTACGTGCAATATCGGAAGAGACATTATGGTAGCAGGTAATTGGCACTTCCATGAGTTCCAACTGTGCTTCATTGCTTCCTAATTTATTTCTTTACTCCGACTAGTCAGACTTCATGAATAACCAGGTAAAGAGAAATAAAGAACCTGACAGATTGCTCAGTTTTACTCGGAGGTGTAGTGATAACAAGACGGCGTCAGACTGCGATTTGATTCTGGAGACTGATCTAAAGTGACAACCAGTTTTCTCAGATCAGTTTATTTATCAACTAGACGTAAACTTGCCTTAAAGGGGAAGATCTGTTTATTTATCAACTAGACGTAAACTTGCCTTAAAGGGGAAGATTTGTTTATTTATCAACTAGACGTAAGCCCGTCGTCTTAAAGGGGAAGATCTGTTTATTTATCAACTAGACGTAAACTTGCTTTAAAGGGGAAGATTTGTTTATTTATCAACTAGACGTAAGCCCGTCGTCTTAAAGGGGAAGATTTGTTTATTTATCAACTAGACGTAAGCCCGTCGTCTTAAAGGGGAAGGTCAGTTTATTTATCAACTAGACGTAAACCCGGCGTCTTAAAGGGGAAGGTCAGTTTATTTATCAACTAGACGTAAACTTGCCTTAAAGGGGAAGATTTGTTTATTTATCAACTAGACGTAAGCCCGTCGTCTTAAAGGGGAAGGTCAGTTTATTTATCAACTAGACGTAAACTTGCCTTAAAGGGGAAGATTTGTTTATTTATCAACTATACGTAAACCCGTCGTCTTATAGGGGAAGATCAGGAATTTTTCAGTAAGGTTTCTCTACAACGAGTTTTAACAAGGTTTCCTAAGTGAAAGAATTAGTTAACGCCGGAAGAGCAGTGGCGGCGCCAATCACCGATGATTGGGGGAGCAAAGCTGGGATAAAGCTACAACGATTTTCAACAAGGCTTTTTATAAATTTTAAATATATATTTAGAAATAATGCTGCGCCTCCCCGCTCCCACGTTTTTATAACTGAAACAATTGATTTAAGCCGGAAGAGCCGATGGTTGGAGGAGCAAAGATGGGACAAAGTCTAGTATTAAGGGGGCAAAGGCGCGAGCTTCGCTTCAACTAGGTGTATAGGCGGGGCCTGCCCCAGAAATGTTTGAAAAACAGACTACCGAGATAAATAGATCTGACCAGATACCGCGTGTCCCCTGATCACTAGTTTATCAGACCAGAGAGAAAAGTGTCAATGGAACGAACTATGTGAATCAAAGTGAATGAATATTTTCGCCAAGCTATTTTGAGAAATAGACTGCCGGAAATGCAGACTGGCAATATTTCAGACACTGGTCGTCGAGATAAATAGAGCTAACGAAATACTGTGTAGTGCCAAATTACTAGTTTATTCGAACGAAAAGGGGTGTGTCAAACGAACGGGGCGAGTGAATCAAAGTGAATGAATATTCTTGCTGAGTTGAACCCATAACCCAAAACTTTGAGGTCTTAAAAAACACTTGAGGTTTACGTGTTATTGTGTATAGTAGGTTTACAGCAGGATGAGTTCGGTGAGAAATCACACGGACTCTACAACATGCAAATCTATGACTGATTGGGAATGTGGGATTTAATCACCGTAGAAGGTATTGATTACCGAAACGTATCACAAGTATTATATATTTTTTTAAATTATTCGGGGGGTGGGGACGAGGGCAGACGAGATTTATGAGGGGTGGGGGAGAGATGTAATTAGTTCAACATTAAAATGTATAGAAACCTTGCTGAAATTCGTTGGTCTTCCCATTTAAAATCCATGTCAACCAACACAAAGTTAACCTTTTATGATGTACGCGTACAGTACTGCTTCTGTAACGCCCGTTACATTGCCACATGTCACTTCCGGCGTGGTACCCCCTTGTCAGTATTGCGGGGCGTATGGTCGTTCGGATGGGACGAAAAACAGAGGTCCAGTGTACACATTGTAGTGCACGTAAAAGATCCCTACGCAGTTGGATTGCGATCTCAAAGTAGGCACTGTGCGAAAAATTGGCCTCCATAGCACACTGTATAGCGCATGTCCGTTTTCATTAGCCCAGTCGGAGAAGGGCAGTAAGACGTCAAATCCCATTTCATTTCATTGACACATGTCCCATCGACGTGAAATAAAATGGGGCTTAACGTCCTACTGTTCATCTCCGACTGGGCTACTAAAGATGAGCATACATATGCGCTGTAGTTCGTTATGGCGCTGGCTCACTACCCAGAGAGGTTCGGCTTCGACACCATTGTTAGCGTAGAAAGTTCCTCGGGATTTTTCCATTTGTTTTACGCTTATCAGTGCCACAAGACAGGGAGCCTAACACAGGATGGTGTCGTATCGTTGTGGTTGGATGACAAACCGATGCCTCGTGTATACAATGTCAAGAACGTTAAAGATTATCCCACATTTGAAAATCAAAGTAAGATTCCGAAGTACCTCTTTCCGGTAAAACTTCACTAATAGCACCTGGCATGGCGTATGTTCGTCTTTATAAGCCAGGCTGGTGCAGAAAGGTAAGACTTAATCCCCATTCCATTTCATTTTCTTATTGATGGACTTCCGTACTTATAGTCGGTATTCGCGGCGAAAAGGCTTACGAGATCTAGTCTCATCAGTCTCTTGACGGATAAACATACCGTGTTTGATTGACGACACTGGGGCTGATGGAAGGTAAGAACCTGGACAACTGACTTCCTGTCATGACTAAATTTTCATGCAAACGTTAACAACGATGGGGAGATGACACCATCTTTATCATTAATTACAATGTTATCACAAACAGAAAGTTTTTGGTGGTACTTGAAGAATGTCAACATTTGTCAACAATCCGATGTGAGCGTTTATCAGGTCTTGATTATAAAGCACACGCACGGCTACTCGTAGAGTTGAAGGGATCAATAGAACTCATGATGGAATAACGTAAGCTGTATTACGAACGCATATGATAACGTGTACTGTCGAAACAATTTAAGAGTTGCCATAATTTGTTAAAAATATTCGACCATTACAAATTTGAAACATACAAAAGATTATTACTCTATTTTTAATTTAGTTGAGGAAATTACAGTTGTTCATCACAGCGCACGTTGATTATGGATCGGGTAGTGCATGTTATAAATAACGTAAACGGGGGTGGGAGGGAGAGAGAGAGAGAGTGGAGGGGGAGGAGGCTTCTGTGTTGTAAGTACAGAAACGATCGGTTATTGAGAGAGAGAGAGAGAAGAGAGAGAGAGAGAGAGAAAGAGAGAGAGAGAAATGTGTCATAACGTCCACTCGAACAAACTAGGTCATTTCAGGACTAACCCACGGTTCAGTTTTATTTCAATAATTCGCTTGCACGTAGAGGTCTTTAGCAGTGTGAGGAAACCGGAAGACCCGGAGAAAACCCACGAAGTCGGACAGGCGACCCTACTCCATGTCACGTACACCTGTTGAATCGACACTCCGACAGTTGAATGAATCACAGGCCATTCACCCCACCCCACCCCATCCCCTTGATGTTTAAAAAGAACAAAAAACAAATCGATTTGTGCTTATAATTAAGATGTTTTGTTTCGTATCATTAAACTCATTCCATATAGCGCAAGCGTGAAAGGATTTAATTTGAAAGAAAAAGGGCTTTAGTTTATGATTTTAACATTGTCCTTTGAAGTTTCAATGTTTGAGAAACCGTGACTAACATTATGGAATATAATAATATAAGCTGAATTAGGAATGGTATTGAGAGGAAATACGAACAATTATGTTATATTTCTAACACTAAAAATAACAAATCTTCCAACTTTATTCTTTCCGAAAATATAAAAAATCAATTCGAGACTTATGTTAAGCACCTTGAAAACAGGTCTTGTCCAAACACAGAGAGCGGTTTAACGTCTACTCGACACAAACTAGGTCATTTCGGGACTGACACATGGTTCAGTTTTATTTCTATAATTCTTTTACTCGTAGGGGGCTTTTGCGCAGTGGGAGGAAACCGGGGGACCCGGAGAAACCCCACGTGGTTGGACAGGCGACCCTACTCCTTGTCACGTACAACCGGGGATTCGAAACCACCCCAGTTGACTCAACGACAGACCTTATTATACAACGCGCAAGCGCTAACCATTCGACCATCCAACACCCCGCCCAAACACAAATAATTGGAGCAATGTGTTACTTGTTAGCTGTGTGAACTAGAGAAATGGTACCCGATGTTACATGATGGCTAAGCACCCCCTGCACGGCACCTGTCAATAAATTGATATTTTAGACGTGGATTGCAGAAGCCAGACAAAACACATGGTAGAAGATGACCCCGAGGTCAATAACCACCAGAAGAGTCATCTTCGGTTTATATACAACATTAGCAATAAGTTTACATTATAATGGATACCATATTGTTCTTGTTTTAAGTAGATTTATTTTTTGCAAGTCAATTTATATTATTTTTTGTTCTTCCATAGCGAGAACAATTTAAAAACCATTAGAGCCAATTCCTGTAATAATAGTGTTTCTATAAGATGAGACAGCCGAACCTCGAATCGATAAGTAAAATCATGAATGAAGGGTAACTGAACTTAATGGTCCTTACACGTGGGAGAGGAAATGGAGAGAGAGAGAGAGAGAGAGAGAGGGAGAGAGAGATAACGTCCAGGTTTCTAGACTAACATATGGTTCAATTTTATTTCAATAATTCGCTTGCGTGTAGGGGTCTTTAGCAGTGGGAAGAAAACGGGGGACCCGGAGAAAACCCACGAGTTTAGACAGGTGACCCTACTCCTTGTCACGTACAACCGGGGAATCGAAACCACGCCAGTTGACTCAGTGCCAGACCGTATGATACAACGCGCACGCGCTAACCATCCCCCCCCCCCCGCCCCAACCGAAAACGCATTAGATTAGGTGGGAAAGTATCTCCGTGTCTAATGAAATGGTGTTTAACTTCATTTTTTTTCTGTCCCGACTTTGCGTATCGGTCTGCCGGATTTAGATTATTTCCTGGAAAAAGGCCCATCAAAGCAAACTTGGTCTCAAATGAAAGGTGGGGTCCGTAGGTACTCCAGAAAAAAAAATGACCCAACCTTTCATTTGAGACCAGGTTTGCTTTGATGGGACTTTTTTCCAGGAAATAATCTAAATCCGGCAGACTATATGCTAAACAGTATACTCCGGTGGAAATGTTTGCCTAGAGACAGGCGCTACATCTTATCTTATCCTTAATTCCAATTCCAGCTACGGATGGTCCTTTTCCGTGCACACCAACCTTACAGAATTGCTCATATTTGATTTCGAACATTATGCACATATAAAGCCCATTTTTTAACCTTTACTAGTTACTTGCTGATTTTAGTATTGATTTTAAAATCTTAGGATTCTTTTACAAATGGTTTCTAAAATAATTTAACACCCTCCGTATTAAATGATATTTTACGTTTGCCCATATCCTTAACCCATGTCCATCTAACGTTCTTGTTTCTGATAAGGGAATCACGTGGCTAAGTGGGTAAGACGCTGACTCGCTAGCCTGAGGTCGGGTGTTAGATCCCTGCATTGGCCAAGAAAGTTCATCCAGATTTTCCAGCGTGGTTTCCCCTTGTCAGTGATGCAGGATAGAGGGCCTGACAAGGACAGCTGTCTAGTCGTTCGGATGGGACGAAAAACCGAGGTCCCGTGTACACATTGGCGTGCACGTAAAAGATCCCTTGGCAGTTGGAATTCGATATAAGAGTAGGCCGTAGTGCCGCTGCCGGGGCAAAATTTCCCTCATAGCACACTGTATGGCGTATGCCCGTCTTCATTAGCCCAGTTTAGGAGCAGAACAGTAGGACGTTAAACCCCATTTCATTTCACTTCATTTCTGTTTCTGATAAAAGAAAACCCCTATTTTTATGAAATAAGCTCCCATATTAGACAAACGGATAATGCATTTCTTGTTAAATCACGTTTAAATGTCTGTTATTAATCACCATATTCCTCAGTTAATGGAAAATGTATTTTTTTTTAACTTTTACAATTTTAATTGATGCTTTTTAAATGTATCGTGAATGTTTATATTGTAAAGTTAGGTTCCCACTACCACGAATCGCGCTACGATTGAAATCGTGGTTTTAATCGTGGAGTAATCGTGGTGATCCTATCAGGTTTTATCATATATGGAGGTCAGTCGTTGCAATCGTGTTGATCGTATAGAAACGTATCTGAACGTATCTGCACGTAGCAGATCGTGGACTGAACAGGGACAATCCTATGGAAGCGTATAGATACCGCAATATTAAATTGGTAATATGTCACCATATTGTGATTGTTCTGATGATTTTATCTCTCAAAAGACAACTTTTGCCGAGTTAAATGAATAACTCGCTATGCTGTATGTCGTCATTTCGTTTTAAATGCAAACGTCGACATAGCGAATGGCGATATTTCGCAAAAATGTCGACATATGCTACGGCGATATGGGATATGTCGACAAAGCTTCAGAATAGCAATATCTTAACGCAAACGTGCACATTTAAAACGAAATGGGAACATCTAACAGAGTGCGTTGACTCAATTAACTCGGCAAAAATTGTCTTTTCAGAGATAAAATCATCAGAACAATCACAATATGTTGACATATTACCAACTTATTATTGCGGTATCTATCGCGCTATTGACCCCTATACGCTTCTATACGTACCAGATCGTGGACTCAATAGGGACAATTCTACCGTAACGCATCGCACGACAGTGGAAACCTAGCATAAGTGTCCATTAAATGGAATTAATAATTAAATCAACTAGGCCCACAGTCGCTTTTATCCCGAACACTGATTAATGGCATAACGTTTTAAATCTCTAATCTGGGTAGGATAGTAGAAAAAAACGCTTGACAATGCTGTCTGCGTTTACTTTTTATCGAATTTTCTGGACAAATTCTTTAATGCTATATGTTAATTTAGTTCAAAAGCCCAGGGAAGTGATAAATGATAATTTCTTTCACATGTCTAAGGAAATAATACCGTATAACATTTATTCATTCCATGTTTCTATTTTAAAGATAAGTGGAATATATAATAGTGTGTAAAACATGTTGTTAAGTCTTTCTAAAGACTAGCATCCTAATGGAAGTGTTAATTAACAGCCGAACAGAACAATTGGAAATAGTTAAAAGCTTATAGTAGTCGTAGCTTAACATAATGACTCGCGGCTTGGCGTGATTCCCGGTTTGAGTTGGTTTTGGTAATATTAAATAATAATATTCCATGACTCGTGGCTTGGCTTGGTTCTCAATTTGAGTGGGTTTTAGTAACATTAAAAGCTTTCTGTTCTGTGAATATAGTCAATCAGATTAATTAATAATATTTCATTTGTCCTGTTGTCGCGGTTTGAGTCAGTATCGGGTTTTGATCACTATCCGATTTGCCCTAGTATCCAGTTTATTTCAGTATCCAGTTTGTTTTGTTTCAGTATCCAGTTTGTTTCAGTATCCAGTTTGTTTCAATCGTGTTGGTCGTATAGACACGTATCTGAACATATCTGCACGTACCAGATCGTGGACTCAATCGGGCTATCCTATGCTAACGCATCGCACGACAGTGGAAACCTAGCATCATAAAATTATACAAGCCAACAGCGAGGCTGATGTCCCCCCGCCAAATCCCAAAATAAATAGATAATACATATTAATTAATCGCACATTTATTTTTTTCAAAAGTATCGAGCAATTAAACTGATTATCAACTATACACGATGTTTCATCACTCTCCATCAGATAAAATCAAAGTTATCTTGTCCCAAAGCATTGACCAATGAAATTGATTAGCCCTGCTTAGCTTTAGCTCGAAATGTTAATCATTGAACCCAGTCAAGACATCTACCTAATGAATATCTACATCAAGTTTAAACATTCTACCTTAATTAAAAGTAGAGTTGTTATGTTTGACTAATCAAATTGCTTATCGCTCCTTAGCCTAAGCAGAAAATTCTCATCTTCGAACTCCATCCAGGCATTCACCTTATAGACACCTACTCCATGTGTGAACATTCTAACTCAATTAGAATGAGAGATATTGTATTCCAAAGTCTCGACCACTCACTAAATTAGAACTAAAGTTATCGTGTCCCAAAGCATCAACCAATCCAATTGCTTATCTCTGCTTACCCTAAGCAGAAAATGCTCATCTTCGACCTCCATCAAGGCATTGACCTAATAAACACCTACACCAAGTTTGAACATGTCGAGAAAGTGAACCGGAAATTCCTTGTATGGTTCCCGCCTTGTCTCGTCGTTCGGGATTGAACGAAAACCAGAGGATCTGTGTGCACACTGACCAATTGGAATTCAATATAAGAATAGGCGGGACATATTTCCTCATATCACACCAGTGCACAACCTTCCTCAGTAGCCCAATTGCTGCAGAAAGGTACAACTTTATCCCCATTTCAGTTTTCAGATTTATTCTAATGGCAGAAAAAAGGTGAAATACACACGGCCTATAAACTAGCTGCCTCTTATTATTCTGCGTTTTGGAACAATAACACTTGAATCGATAACACACAATAGTTACATCCCCTGTAACGAGATGGCATTCGGAATAGGAAATCTTCAAACATAAAATTACAAAGAGCTGTAGTTGAAAACCGGAAGTTGTTTGTATTCTAAAGAATAGAGTGGATCTTATAATTGTTATGTACATATTATCTATATGTTCTACTCTGTGAATTATTTTTCTCAAGCCAAGGAAACACTGTTGATTCTTATCTGTAACAGGCATTGCCTGGGTATCATGGACCTGACTGCTATCAAAATGTTTTCGTTTCGTGTAACATTTTTAATTGTTTCTAATTTAAATTGTATATGAATACTGGGTTGATTTTATTTGTGTGTGAGAGAGAAATGGGGTTAAACGTCCACTCGACACAAACTAGGTCATATCGGGACTAACATATGGTTTAATTTTATTTCAATAATTCGCTTGCGCGTAGAGTTCTTGAGCAGTGGGAGGAAACCGGACGACCCGGAGAAAACCCACGAGGTTGGACAGGCGACCCTACTCCTTGTCACGTACATCCGGGGATTCGAAATCACTTCAGTTGACTCAGTGACAGGCCTTATGATACAGCGCGCACGTGCTAACCATTCGGCCACCCAACCCCCAATTTTGTTTGTAAAAATAAACAAATTTGAGAATTATTTTCCATGACGTCATTGGTGAATTTGGTAAGTTACGTCATCGTCCTTGGACGAGATTTGATATAGAGGAGATATCTCTAACTATGTTTAAATGGACGCAGCTCACCAACTATTCCTACGCTGTCAACGAATGAAGGGCATAAATTATATTTAGTCTTTCTCTCTCTGTGTCGTTTTCCCTTCTTTTACATTGCGATGTTTGTTGACTTATTGTCAGGGTTTGATGAATATTCATGATTTTGAGGCGGAAGGATACGAGGGTTGAGAGTTTGGTTAGGTTGAAATCGCAAGTTTAGTGGTATTTACCTGCAGTTTGTGTATATCAAGGTTGTCACATGTTGCTCCTCTCCGTCTGTGGTAAAAAGCGTTCTACCCAACGAAAATTTGGGGAAAGATTAGAGTCGGTCTAATAAACGAGAATTAACATTAAAGTCAATGGGGAAATCATTAGTGATCTGTGGTCACATGTGCATTTTTTCCAGTGTTTCCGGTTCCGGTCTGAATTTTTTTAAGCCATCACTATGAGGCTTTCAGTCACACTCCAGTGTTCCAGGAAAGAGCATTGCTCAAGCACTGACTGTGCTCTTTATTAATAAGTGCTTAGGAAACATGCTTGTCCGATCTTTCAACTGGGAATCGATATCCAGAGCCAGAATAACACATTTTAACAACTTCCGGTCGGATTTTCAATTTCTAGATGACACTTTGACTCGACAGTATAACACAAGCATTTAGTAAAATCAATTGTCCACATTTTTATCAAAATAATCGGAAACTTGATTGGTTGAGTGTGTCGTTTTACAACGTAAATAAATGACTATGATGTTCTATTTCAGTGGATTACCGCTTGCCAGGACGGAGAGCCTGACCAAAAAAAAAAATCTCTAGTCATTCGAATTGGACCAAAAAAGGACTCAATCCAGTACAGACTCTTGACTAATAATTTAAAGAAAGTTGAAAATCGAAATAAATTTGTTTTATTTTTTCCTATTAATTTCTAGTCATTAAATCTTTCACCTTAAAATTCGTAACTATTTACTGAAACAAAATTCGTAACTATTTCCGCCAAATCGACATTGCAAACATGGCATTAGTCTTAAGAATAACCACATATTTTTTAACCGGAAGTAAAAGCGAGAAAAGAAGTGGATATGAACCGGAAGTAAGAAGGAGAAAAGAGGTGGATGTAAACCGGAATGAGAATTGAGAGAAAGCGGATGTGAACCGGAAGTAAGAAGCAGCAAGGTAGCGGATATGACTTTTTATAAAGGCAACACTATGTTAAAGACTAATATATATGTCATAATAATAATATAAGACGTGGGCCATTATGATAATATCAGATATAGGTCATTATAAGATGTAGGTCATTATAATGTTATAAGATGTAGGAGATTATTCATTATAACTATATAAGATATATCCTTCGGATGATACGAAAAACCGAGGTCCCGTGTATACATTGGAATGCACGTAAAAGCCCCCTTGGCAGTTGGAATTCAATATAAGAGGAGGCGATAGTGCCGCTGCCCGGGCAAAATTTCCCTCATAGGTCATTATAACTATATAAGATATAGGTCATTATAACTATATAAGATATAGGTCATTATAACAATATAAGATATAGGTCATTATAACTATATAAGATATAGGTCATAATTATAACAATATAAGATATAGGTTATTATAACAATATAAGATATAGGTCATTATAACTATATAAGATATAGGTCATTATAACAATATAAGATATAGGTTATTATAACTATATAAGATATAGGTCATTATAACAATATAAGATATAGGTTATTATAACTATATAAGATGTAGGTCATCATATATAACTATATAAGCTGTAGTTCATGTCTGAGGTCATATGCCTGTCCTCCTGGCCTTCCGTTCATCCCACCTAACCACAACTCTTTTTCCGACTTGTTTGGCGAACACTGGTCAACTTTATTTATTTATTATCCTATGAAACATACACACCCATCACACAAAATGCTAATGGAAACGAAGTATATAAAATATTGACAAAGGAACAAAATGATTGAAATATGATATACAAGAATAATCCAGGAACGTTAAAGATACATTATGGGAGATTAGATAAAGAGCTGGCAGTTCTCACTATACTAGTTAAAACTAGATAATGTCAAGGGAATATGCTTTAAGTTTCAGTCAAATTGATCCACTCTGAACCGAGAATTTAGCAATGAATTTTCGGCCTAGCCTCGATCATCATTACTAAAGTCGTTACGATGAGAAACATAGTCTCGATTATCCAATTCATGATTTAATCATTAAGTAATAGATCTGGTCATGGGAGCCATGATAGTTCTGTGAGTAAGATGTTGACTCGGTAACTTGGCGGTCCCGTGTTCGATCCCTGCGTTGCATCTGGATGTTCCGGTGAAATCTCCCCCCCCCCCGCCCCCCCCCCCCCGCCCCGCCCCGCCCCGCCCCCTGTCAGTAGTGCAGGGCAGACGGCTTAGCAACGGACAACGTATAGTCGTTCGGTGGGACAAAAATAGGTCCCATTTACACATTGACCTAAACGTAATAAACAGGTGGCCGTAATAAATAATAAATATGCGACATAAAATAACCGAAGCATTATGTTGATGAGACTCTGTCCAAACGATCGCGGTGTCGATAAACGTTTAATTTTGATATTGTTTAAGATGAGAGAGGGAGAGAGAGAGAGAGAGAGAGAGAGAGATGGAGCTTAACGTCCACTCGACACAGACTAGGTCATTTCGGGATTAACATATGGTTTAATTTTATTTCAATAATTCGCTTGCGCGTAGGGGTCTTTAGCAGTGGGAGGAAACCGGAGGACCCGGAGAAAACCCACGAGGTGGGACAGGCGACCCTACTCCTTGTCACGTACAACCGGGGATTCGAAACCACGCCAGTTGACTCAATGACAGGCCTCATGATACAGCGCGCACGTGCTAACCATTCGGTCATCCAACCCCCCCGTGACCTAAACGTAGAAGAACCTTTGAACATTGAAATAAGAGGCCACCATAGCACCGCTGCCCGGGAAAAATTTTCCTCAGCACACTGCGTGGCTATGCTCATCTTCATTAGCCTAGTAAATCCCCGGTTGTACGTGACAAGGAGTAGGGTCAACTGTCCAACCTCGTGGGTTTTCTCCGGGTCCTCCGGTATCCTTCCACTGCTAAAGACCCCTACGCGCAAGCGAATTATTGAAATAAAATTAAACCATATGTTAGTCCCGAAATGACCTGGTTTGTGTCGAGTGGACGTTAAACCATCTCTCTCTCTCTCTCTCTCTCCTCTTTCTCTGTGTCTCCCCCTCTCTCTCTCTCTCTCTCTCTCTCTCCTCTTTCTCTGTGTCTCCCTCTCTCTCTCTCTCTCTCTCTCTCTCTCTCTCTCTCTCTCTCTCTCTCTCCCCCCTCTCTTTCTTTCTCTCTCTCTCTCTCTCTCTCTCATTAGCCTAGTATGAGGAGAACAGTAGGACGTTAAATTCCATTTCATTTCAGATCTTGCCATGTCATGTTATTACCGGGGCAGGTGTGTGGACAGACTCTCTAAACGCGATGACTGTCAATATGTTGTCTATTAATTAGACGAACGACAAGCGACAAATTGTACTATCATTCACCAGACCATCCAGTGTTCTGTTATATTGTTATGTACGAAAAGTACAGAATCCCGGGTGAGTTAAATATTTCATGTGGTCATCAGTCACGACAACCAACTCCTTTTAAATTGTCTCGACAGGGGATTGATGTTCTATTTACCAGATCGTTTGATCAACATATTTATAATCCAGGAAAACTTGGGAAGGATGTAGAGGTCAGAGTCTCATCAATATACAGAGAGGAGAGAGAGAGAGAGAGAGAGAGAGGGGGAGAGAGACAGAGAGAGGGAGAGAGAGAGAGAGAGAGGGAGAGAGAGGGATGGAGTTTAACGTCCACTCGACACAAACTAGGTCATTTCGGGACTAGCACATGGTTCAATTTTATTCCAATAATTCTATTTCGCGTCGGGGTCTTTAGCAGTGGGAGGAAACTGGAGGAGCGGGAGAAACCCCACGAGGTTGGGCAGGCGACCCTACTCCATGTCACGTACAACCGGGGAACCAAAACCACGGCAGTTGACTCAATCACAGGCCTTATGATACAGCGCGCACGTGCTAACCATTCGGCCATCCCCCCCCCCCCCATTCAGTTAGAATACATGGAATGTGACAACCATAGATGACCAGGGAGCTACTGTTGGGGAGATTGGGGAGATTGGGGAATGGGGTTGACCGCCTGTACCAAAAAAATCTAGATATTAAATTATCGATTGATGTACTTGGATAAAGAGTCATTAGGTAAGATAAGATAAAGAGCTGACAGTTCTCGCTATAATAGTGTGAATATAGATAATGAAATAAGAATATGCTGAAAATGTCTGTCAAATTGCTTCACTCTGAACCTAGATATAAGCGATTCAATTTTAGGCTAGCCTCGATCGCTATTGCTGCGGTTGTTACGATAATAAACAAAGTCTCGGTTATCCATTTTTACGGTTATTTCATCCATCACAAAACGTATTTAAATCTACTAAATATTGCAGGCTAGCGATGTCATCGAGAGTTGATGGTGGTCTTTTCATGTTAATAAATGTCTAATTTATAGTCTGTATAACATTTCAGGCTAAATAAAAGACCTGCAATAGACAGATTTAGCTCTTGCATAATGTATGTTATACGGCCAACTTTGTGAGTAGTCACTTGTACAATCCCAGAAAGAGGTATTGTGCCCGGACAGCGACAGTTCCGCCTTCTCTTCAACCGAGAGAGAGAGAGAGGGAGAGAGAGAGAGGGAGAGAGAAATGGGGTTTAACGTCAACTCGACACAATCTAGGTCCCTTTGGGACTAACAATTCGTTAGCAGTGGGGGAAACCGGGGGACCCAGAGGAAACCCACGAGGTTGGACAGGCGACCCTTGTCACGTACAACCGGGGAGAATCGAAACCACGCCAGTTGACTCAATGACAGACCTTATGATACAGCGCACACATGTTAACCATTCGGCCACCCAACCCTCCACTACCCCCACTCTCAAACCGATTGTTATGCATTCTTTTATGTCCACGCCAATGTGTACGAGAGGGGTGGCGGGACCTTGGTCTTTCCCACATAAACTAGCCCTGTCAAGGTAGAGTCGTGCTAGATGATATAATATTTACAATGTACGTTGCTATCAAGAATAAACAAGGGTTTCAGCCATTGTTGTCTAGTTGTCTCCGTTTATTCATAAAAATGAACTAAATACTCAACACGTCATTCAACAATTTCGCACCCTTCTCCCCTTTCTTGTTTCGGATTATTCACACATATTTTAAAATAGTATATGATGTATTCTTGCAGCACACCTTTCAGGTAATAAATAACCTAGAAGATCTTTACAGAAAGAATATACAGGTGTTACATGTCAAAGGTTACAAACAGGCAGACAACATCATTATAATACATGACAAGAAGGTCGACAAACATGCATTATCAACATAAAATTATGACAAAAAAGAATAAAAGGGTGGTTTAACATTCTACTTTTCTGCACATACCGAGATAATGAAGTTAAGCATGCGTCATACTCGGACAGCAATTCAATTCCATGTGTCAAGGGTTCTTTTACGCACATCTTGGTTTCTTCGTCCCATCCGAACGACTATGCGCTGTTCTTGCTATGCCTTCCATCCGTCATCCCTGACAAGGGGGAAAACTACACAGGGACATACCGAGGAACTTTGGCAACCAACACATAGATCGGACCCACGACCTATAGTTTAGCGAGCCACCACACGGACCCCTAAGGCAATATGAGAGAGAGAGAGGGGGGAGAGAGGGGGTGGGGGGTAACGTCCACTCGACGGAAACTAGGTCATTTCGGGATCAACATATGGTTCAATTTTATTTCAATCTTTCGCTTGTGCGTAGGGGTCTTTAACAGTTGGAGGAAACCCAACTCCTTGTCACGTACAACCGGGGAAACCACGCCAGTTGACTCAATGACAAACCTTATGATACAGCGCGCACGTGCTAACCATTCGGCCATCCACGCCTCCTGGATTACAAACGGATCGCTCCGGTTTGCGTACGGTAACACCGGCGGGGCTAAATACCGAAAAGGTGTGACTTGTGCTAAACAAAATGTTGGCGCAGGTTGAGTTTAGAATTTATTCAACTTTCAATACTGTTTATGAGAAATATCTATGATCCAGAAACACAAAACATTGCACATAGTTGTTTATTGATGTATTTGATATATTATAAAGGGCTATATTTTAGTTAAAATAAGACGGACAATTTTCAGTAAAGTCTGAGAATGCTTTGAGAACTTGGGCCAGATTATTGCACTTCGGATCTGATATAATCTATGGAATTGTCTTTCAAATTCCGGTTCCATTAATTTGATATACGTTTTTTGTTTATTGATCATGGTGTACGTCTAAGTGGTTAGTGTGTCCGTACGTTTGTGTGAGCCATGGTGAGTAAGGCATTGGTTAGGCTGGAGGTCGGTCACGGTGGCTCAGTGAGTAAGACGTTGGTTTGACTGGGGGTCCCGTCTTCTATACCAGCGTTGACCGAGAAAATTCATGGGCATTTTCCGGCGTGGTCCCCCCTTGTCAGTGGTGCAGAACAGAAGGTATGACAAGGGTCAACGTATAGTCGTTCGGATGGGACGAAAACTCGAGGTCTCGTGTAAACAATGGCGTGGACTAAAAGATCCCTTGGTAGTTTTAATTCGATATGTGTGTAGTTATATTGATATTGTGCTAGCGTATTTTATTTTTGTGTGTTGAGATTGTCCATAGTTTGTTCTTTGTCGGTAAGTAGGACGTAGCGCCGCTGCCCGGGAAAAAATTTCCCTCATAGCATGCCCATCTTCATTAGCTCAGTAAGAGCAAAATAGTAGCACATTAAAGCGGGAATTTCATATTTTCTAAGAAAGTCAAAACATAATTATTTCTATGTCTTTTGCGCAATAGGTTATCAACTCACTATTATACGACCATGGGCATTATTTCCCACCCTTAAAAATCATTGACACAGGAAATAATAACACAATTACCTCACTTGTTTTCCTATTGCCTCCATGCATTAGCTATCTTCAAACATTTGAATTTGAAGTTGAAAATGATTTTTTGCCAATTTCTCAACTGGCAATAGTGAATTATAGGATTAATAGGATTATTCTTTGACATGGTTGGACTGCTTATAGATACCATCTATTTTAAGGCTTTATTTTAATAAATTTTAAAAATATAACTTAAAAATATGAAATTGTAGCTTTAAAACACATTTCAATTCATTTCGCATGTTGGTCTCATTTGTTTTATGTTGTGTGTGATGCTGTCATCCTGCATTTACTATTAGATATGAACTTTATTCTCACAGGTATCACATCACATTGTTACCTGTTAAATCGGTGGGCTCATTTGATATTTTTAAAATGCATTCATGTCAGCATAGACACAATTTTGATAGCGTCACTGAACAGAGAAAACGTTTTATAATTGAGACAATTTATTTAAAAAATGATATCTTCTTTTGACATTATGGTGTGGAATTATTTAGGCTCTTTTTATTTTTATGGTGTCCTTGTTACATTATTTTTTAGATGTTTTAATTTCATGTAAATTTTATTTTCTTTCACATCTTATAGTAAGTAACTGGGGTGGGGGGGGGGGTGCACCACACATAATTACACAAAACAAAACTACGGACAAGACACAATACGCAAAAATCACAAACAAGCGTACATATCAGATGAAGTGAATTGACCCGGGGGCTAGCCGTAAGCGTCCATTATGCTGTACAGTCCCGAGCCTGTAGTGATACAGACTTCACTCAAAATTGAAAGACAAACAATCCGGGTCCTGTTACTCGAAATCTTAACTAAAGATAAAATCCAAATTTTAGTAGATACTTCAATTTTGATTGGCTAAGCACTAAAATCAACCTAATATTATCCAATCAAATTACTAAAATTTGGATTTTATCTTAGTTAAAATTTCGTGAAACAGGCCCCTGGAATATAACCCAGAGAAAAACATTGTATAATACTAGTACGAGTCATGATCTGCTATATGTCACATGAAATATAAAAAAATACCTATACAAGTAACCATATAGGTGAAATGTATAAAAAAGCTAGGTAGCCTTAAACTAAATGATTTATGTTATAGTGAGAAAGAATTGACTACAAAGTTAGGGCATATGTTTTATTTATCACGTGTCATCTTGTTCAAATATTTTATTTTTAAAATTGTGAAATATAAGCAAAATGAAATGTGGTTTAACGTCCTACTGTTCTGCTCCTATACTTGGCTAATGAAGACGGGCATACGCCATACAGTGTACTATGAGGGAAATTTTGCCCGGGCAGCGGCACTATCGCCTACTCTTATATCGAATTCCAACTGCCAAGGGATCTTTTACGTGCATTCTAATGTATACACGGGACCTTGGTTTTTCGTCTCATCCGAAGGACTAGACAGCTGCCCTTGTCGGGCCCTCCGTTCTGCTCCACTGACAAGGGGAAACCATGTCGGAAAATCCAGATGAACTTTCTCGGACAATGCAGGGATCGAACACCCGACCTTCAGGCTAGCGAGCCAGCGTCTTAACCACCTAGCCACCGTGGCTCCCTGAAATATAAGCTCTTTTATAAAAACCTTTCTGCGTAAAAACTGTGTGATTTGATGATATATTTGAACTACAAATGTATTGAAGCTAGTTTATCTGTAAAACAATTTAAATCAAACCCCTCTCAAAGCTTTTTAATCTGGCGAAACCTGCTCCATACAACTAGAACCGTGACCGTATTAATTACACTTATTACGTCACTCGGATAGGAATATCAAATACATTTGCGCAGGTGTGTTTTTCAGGGAATCCAGTATTTTGCTAGTTATACTGGCTATCTCTACCTTCCATATACCAAAATTGCCATACTTTTATTGGAATGATTAAAACACAGATCCTATTTCGTTTCGTGAGGGATTAGCCAATGAAAGGGTCTCTTACAGCGAGTTTTTGGCGTGAGATGCACGGAACTGTAGGTAACCCACTAGAAACATCAACGCTGATTGGCAAATCAAATATCTGACGTCACAGGGTCAAGAGTCACTTTTAAGACCTCTGACGACCTCCCGTAACAACTGGCTAGATCTTCATGTAGTATAGGCCATCGAAAGTATAAAAAAACGAAACGAAATGTAGATCTGTATTTGAACCAGATTGGTATTGGAATTAACTATCGGATAAATATCTTCGTGGGACTGTCTCTTTAATTTTTCATACAATAATTATAACACAGGGTACAATTTTATGGATACATAATTACTGAGTTTAATACTAAGCGACTTTTCGACCAGTATACTCTCGTCTTTATGAAGTAAATGATACACATATGTGAATAGTAGTAGACAAATATATACAGAATATGCAACAAAAATAACAATCAAACACAATTAAATCTTAACACCTTTGATTAGGGGGGCCATTTACACCAAAACCTACAAGGATTAAAAAGGAGGAGAATCCTATTATTTGTAAAGATCAATGTATTAACACTATTAAAGGGAAACCAATTAACCTGAGCTATAGATAAACAATAATATAATAATGTTTATGTATGGGAGTATGAGTGAAAAAGAGTGATCGCTGATGCAGGTGTAAAGAAATAATAATTATAAATAATGATTCTTATCTTTGTTGCATATTCTGTACCTTGTATTAATATGTTCAATTACTAAATGCCAATCAAAGAAAAGAATTATAACATTTGGAATTTAATGTTGTATGGCGAACCCACCATTACAGTGTGTATTAGGCACACCCATATTGAGAGAATTAAAGGAATGGGTTACCCACAATTTATCACATATAATCCAATAATTAATGGTGTAATTGTGTATTAATGAAAAATAAACAAAACCAAATTAATGACCATTATTACAAAATAAACACCTTTTCATACACAATTCCCACGTGACAGAATTAATCTTTAATTCCTCATATTCTATAATGAAAATATTGCAAATCGAATTATGTTTCATTCTGTTTTACGATATGATATTATTTATTTTTAATTTAGCTGAGATGATAGTTATTAATTTAGAAAAGCGAATGGGCGCCAAGGGAGATAAATGCTTAATTACTTTTTTCTCGTCTTACAAATGTATCAGGCGTCTGATTGTTTGCGTACCCAAATCTTCTCGTGACAAGGGTTTCATTTACATAGACCTGGCGATGTGAACTCTCAATATATTCGCAAATATCAATAAATAATATCTTGTGCTATATTGCAAGCAAATTGTATAATTATTATTTATATACGGAATAAATGTCAAACGATAAACAATTATTTCGTCTAGCTAACATTGTCTAACGTACATGCTGATAATACCCCCGGCAGACCGGGGTGGCGTTCTGAATGCGCTGCTACGGCGATGGAAAATGGTCTCAGAGAGCGTCAAGATAGCCATAAGCGTGGTAAAAGCGTGGTGGAAACGCCAGATGTCGCCCTGTGGTCACATGATCTCCCAGTCACATGTTCAAAATAAACGCCAAGATTCTGGAAAGCTGTGAGAACGCGGCTTTTTTCAAGTTTGTAATTTTTGGGACATTTTCTCGCGTTGTATTCACGTTTGCCGGCGATCTCGCTGCAGCTCAGTAAGGACGCCAATCCGATCTGACGGGGGACACAAATTAATGTTGAAAGCTAATGTCACGGTAAATTATAGAAAATTTATTAACATGATTGACTTCCTACAGAAAACATTGTACGGTGACATAAAGTTGCACTCGAGCATCAACAGGAAGTTGATGTCACGTGGTTCCACACAAACTCCACTTGTAAACGCTTTTAAAGGACCATCGCAGAAATTTAACATTTGCGTCTAAATGAATAACCAGCGTTAGATGAAATGAAATGGCGTTTAACGTCCTGCTGTTCTGCTCCTACTGGGCTAATGAAGGCGAGCATATACCCTTGCAGTGTGTTATGAGGGAACAGTGACACTAGGGCCAACACTGATATAGCATTCCAAATGTCAAGGATTCTTTTAGGTGCACGCCAATGTGTACACGGGACCTCGGTTATTTGTCCCATCCGAACGACTATACGTTGTTCCTTGACAGACCCTCCGTCCAACATCACTAACAAGGGGGAACCTCTCCAGAAAATCCCGATGGACTTTCTCGGCCAACGCACGGATCGAACACGGGACCTCAGGGTTAACGAGCCAACACCCTACTCACTGAGCCACCGTGGGTCCCGGGGAGGGGGGGTGAGTTGAACGACACCGCAGATAGAATGTTGATTCATGAACGGAAACATGTCAACCATTTTCTGACTCTATGGACGCGGATGAGCAGGTGGGTGAGTGTTTGGTTCGAGAGATCTATTCTATTTTTGACCCGGCGTGGTTCCCCCTTGTCAGTGATGCAGGACGGAGGGCCTGACAAGGACAGCTGTCTAGTCCTTCGGATGAGACGAAAAACCGAGGTCCCGTGTTTACATTGGAATGCACGTAAAAGATCCCTTGGCAGTTGGAAATCGATATAAGAGTAGGCGATAGTGCCTCTGCCCGGGCAAAATTACCTCATAGCACACTGTATGGCGCATGCCCGTCTTCATTAGCCCAGCATAGGAGCAGAACAGTAGGACGTTAAACCTCATTTCATTTCTATTTTTGACAAGCAAACATCGCTCCAAAATTAAGTGTAATTCTATTCCATTTTTGACGTGTGTAAGTATAAACTATCTAAACACAAACTGAGATGAGAGCAGGTGTTGACTGTGTTGTACTGTTTACCTCTATATCTGTTAGATTAATGACGGTAATATTGACAGTTCGTCTATAGTTATTAGGATATATGCGTCTAGGACCGTGTTAATATATCTAAATACTGGAATATAGAAAGGTTGTAGGTTTCAATTTAATCTCCCTTATCAAGATCTATTGGAAGCGTGTCAGGGATATCGTTCTGTTTACATCTCGTGACTTTGACGAAATCGGCAGGTGACCTTAATATTTAGGCCTAATCGTAAAGGAACTGTTAACTCGTAAAGTACATCCGGTGTCCATTCTCAACTGCAAACAACCGGTGGTCGTACTAAGAAATATATGTATTCACTATTCGAGGTCTTATCAAAATCTAAATATTATGGCCATCTGCAGATTTTGTCAAGGTCACGAGATGTAAACAGGGTTATGGCTCGTGATTGTTGCCGAGGATTGTGGGTTAGAGCTAGGTGTTGGGTTAGGGTTAGCCCTGTCTACATCTCGTGACCTTGACGAAATCTGAAATGAAATGAACTGAAATGAACTGGGGTTTAACGTCCTACTGTTCTGCTCCTAAACTGGGCTAATGAAGACGGGCATACGCCATACAGTGTGCTATGAGGGAAATTTTTCCTGGGCAGCGGCATTTTCGCCTACTTTTATATCGAATTTGAACCGCCAAGGGATCTTTTACGTGCATTCCACGTAAGACCTCGGTCTTTTCTTCTCATCCGAAGGACTAGACAGCTGTCCTTGCTAGGCCCTCCGTCCTCCATCACTGACAAGGGGGAACCACGCCGGAAAATCTGGATGAACTTTGTCGGCCAATGCAGGGATCGAACACCCGACCTCCAGGCTAGCGAGCCAGCGTCTTACCCACTTAGCCACGTGATCCCCTTGACGAAATCTGCAGGTGGCCTTAATATTTAGACCTAACCCCGTAAAGGAACTGTTTACGTATAAAGTAGGGTAAATCCGGTCCGGACAGTCAATCGTTCCGATATATATGTGGGACCACAACCTACAAGAACATGTTCCCGTCAAAGCCGTTCGTCCAGCACCACTGGCTATGAGAACCCATACCCTTTTGGAAACACTATATTCTAGCTAGCACCTTAGTCACTCGGCCACTATCCCTCTAGCCCCTTATGTTGGTTGTGATAGAGTTGAACTTTTACTCACCTTTATTTGGGGTAATTTAAGTAGTTGAATATCGTACATGGTGGGAGATATTTTAGGTAAATCCCTTATCTTGCTGGTAATAAAGTTGCACTATTATTGACCACAGTTCAACCTATAGGCGTACGGGTTCAGTGACGTTTAGGGGGGCAGAACTCGAAATGCTTGAAAACAAATCGGGTTAAAGACACCCCCCCCCCCTATTCCAGCCCTTGAATACAGTAACTTCAATATGGTCCAATATAGCCTACCTTAGGTGGCTGACCAGAATCTCCCTCCTGGAGAACATTTTGAAAATATAACCTCTGCAAATGCGTTTTTCCGCTATTCTAGCCCGTGAGTTAAGCAACTCCAAAGTTGTCCAATAGTTTTGTAACCGAAATCCCAACCATCCAGACTGTTACAGCTTTATTCACAAATAATAATCGATGCCCGAAAATGTCGCACAAAGTAGTCCCCCGCCCCCCTGCCCCGCTGGCTCGTACGCCTATGGCGAAAATAACCCGCCTTTATCAGTGTTAAGTGGTTTAATATGGCGAATGCTGTGAGATATTTTTGTCGAGTGTATTATCTTGTAGAATCTAGAGGTAAGGTTTAGATGTACTATTATTGTCCCCAGTGGACTCTAAAATAACTCTAGTGAAGTGCGTCCCTGATAATACCAGATAATCTTTGTTTTAGATATAATGGGCACTCCCTTAACTCGTGTCAGTCCGAGAGAGTGGGAGAGAAACGGGGTTTAACGTCCACGTGACACAATCTAGGTCATTTCGAGACTAACATTAAAGAGTAGATTAACGTGCACTCGACACAAACGAGGTCATTTCGGGACTAACATATGGTTCTATTTTATTTCAATAATTCACTTGCGCGTAGGGGTCTTTAGCAGAGGACCCGGAGAAAATCCACGAGGTTGAACAGGCGACCCCAGTCCTTGTCACGTTCAACCAGGGAATCGAAACCACTCCAGTTGACTCAATGACAGACCTTGTGATACAGTGCAACGCGCTAACCACTCGGTCATACACCCCCCACCCCCAGTCAGAGAGAGAGAGAGTGTGAGAGAGAGACTTCGCTTCGGATGGAGACCACGCCACGTGATTTGACCATCTTCCACGTCCCCCACCCCTCACCCTTCTATGTTGGAAGTACGGAACGGATCGATTATTGATAGCCGCCTCGTTGATCTTATGACAAGAACCGCTGTCTAGTCGTTAAGATTGGGTGAAAACCAACCGAGGTCCCGTGTATATATTAGCATGCACGTAAACGGTCCCTTGACAGTTGGAATTCGATCTAAGCGTAGGCCATAGTGCCGCTGCCCGGGCAAAATTTCCCTCATAGCACACTGGGAACAGAACATTAGGACGTTAAACCCCATTTCATTTCATTTCGTTGATCTTAGTCAAAAATTAAATTATCGATTTTATTTGTTGTTCTCTGTCAGTTGGGCATTCGTTACCCCTGACGATGGTGAAACGACCTGAACAGAACCCCGATGGCTCTTCTACACCCAGGGGGACATTCTAGGATAGAACACTGTCCTTGTTGTGTTTGTCCCTGGCTTGTCGATGATGATATGAGACATTGGTATGTCGATGATGATATCATATCAGTATTTCACTCTGGTCTTTATAAACATGAGTTTAAAATAGCCCGAACCCTTGACCCCTAGTTGATGCAGTCATTGACCCCTAAAATGGGGGAGTCTGTCGTCAAGTAGGGAGCTGGGTATATAAATATGATTTTAAAAGTGGAGCAAAATTCACTCTGTTTAAAAGAAACAAAATATTTCTTTTTGTAAAGAAGTTGGCAAACAAGGTGTAGAATAATACGAAGTTGGTAATCTAGTGCTTGTTGAGACGACCGGTGATAGGAGCTGTTTTCCCCATACAGAAAGAACCCTGGTTATTATCCGAGGTACGGATCACTGGAACTGTTTCCCCACACAGAAAGAACCCTGGTTATTATCCGAGGTACGGATCACTGGAACTGTTTCCCCATACAGAAAGAACCGTGGTTATTATCCGAGGTACGGATCACTGGAACTGTTTCCCCATCCAGAAAGAACCTTATCTAAGGTAGAAGTTATGGGTCCAGTCACCTGTTCTTGTATCCTGCTGTTGTATATCTACCTGAGTGTGTTGACGAAATATATGACGGTGGCCATACCTATAAATTATAAAAGCTGCGGTAAGTAGAACAGAATTCTATAATATACAGTCATGTACACCATTACAATATCTTCCTGGAAACGTCTTCGGCTTACTTGTACGTTTAGCTGAAATGAAATGAAATGGAGTTTAACGTCCGACTTTTCTGCACCGACGAGGATAATGAAGACGGACTTACGCCATGCCATGTGTATGACAGAGGCGCTACAGCCTACTCGTATATCAAATTCTAACAGTCAATGTATACACGGTACATTTTTCGTTGCATCCGAAGGACTTGAGAGCTGTCCTTGTCAGGCCCTCCGTCCTGCACCACTGACAAGGGGAAATCACTCCGGGAAGTCCAGAAGAATTTTTTCGGCCAGCAATGGGGCGGTTGGAACCCGAGAGACCTCCAGGCTAGTGAGCCAGCGTCTTACTCACTGAGCTACCACGGCTTCATGCACGTTTAACCATTCGAGTGAGTCTAGACGACAAGATATTAGCTCATTTAATTCAATCCAATTTTTACCGCAAAGAAAAAAGATTTTCCTACCGGCCTCTACACTATATTTTGTGGCCAAGTGCCCGTACACCCAGGTAGATTTTTATTTAGTCTTACGCAAGGTCTATAAAATACAAATTAATGTCAATACTTCTAAAAGACTTTATGTATCATGAAAATATTTCACTTCTGTTACCTGTAAGTTACCTGTAAGTTACCTGTAAGTAGTAGTAGATGTCGTGCATAGGGCAGAATAAGCTTACTCTTTATAGAACACCTCATACCTCTTCCCATTTTATGATTTCATATAACTTACTCTCCATAGAATAGCATTGCGTACAGAGTTTGTCTTGTACGTTTGAATCAGTGCCGGACTGGGCTCACCTGTCCACCTGTCCGTGACAGGTGGGCCTAAGCTCATTTAAAAAGTGGGCCTAAGCCTATAAAGAAAAAAGAGAAAGAAAAAAAAGAAAAGAGAAAGAAAGGAGGGGGGGAAAGAAGGAAGGAGAGGACAGGACACAGGAGGAAGAACAGATAGGAAGAAAAAGGACTGACAAACAACACAAAAAAAGAAGTGTACTAGAATTCTCAAATTCATCTAATGATAGTGCTCTTAGGTTATTCTGTTATCTAATTGTATCAGGAAATCAAAAATTTGCCTTCTTCTGCTTTGGTCTGAAATGCGGTTGTCAATTTTTCAAAATTTTCCTGGGGGGAGAACACCCCCCCCCCCAACCCCCTCGGACGCTCGCGCGCTCGTGACGCGCCGAATTGTGTCGGCCTTGGTCAATGACCTGACAGTCCGGCACTGGTTTGAATTGTTAAGGTCAACTGAGTGCTTATATTGTTTTTTACCTGAGTGTTAAGGTCAACTGAGTGCTTATATTGTTTTTTACCTGTTTTTCTTTGATTACTGTAACGGTCATGATTGTGTTAGCCTGTCAAACATGACGGATCTAAGTTACGCAATATGTATCAAATAGAACCATATTAATTTTCATGTTCACCGAAGGCGATTTTATGATGACGAATGATATGCTTTTATGTATCCATTTAGGATATACTTGATTTTATTTTCATCAAGACCGATGTAGTAATAATCCTCCTACACGACATTTCAACCGATAAATACTCACAATGCAACACATAGCCATTTGATCCCTCTTAAAGGGTATGCGTTGGTGGGACGATATTCGAATGGTTTGCAAGTGTGCGCTGTATCATAAGGTCTGCCGTTGAGTCAACTGGCGTAGTTTCGAATCCCCTGTTGTACGTGGCAAGGAGTAGGGTCGCCTGTCTAACCTCGTGGGTTTTCTCCGGGTACTCTGGTTTCCTCCCACTACTAAAGACCCCTACGCACAAGCGAATTATTGAAATACAATTGAACCATATGTTAGTCCCGAAATGACCTAGTTTGTGTCGAGTGGACGTTAAACCCCATTTCTCTCTCTCTCTCTCTCCCTGTCAAAGGGTCATATTCACGAAACTTAAGCTAAAGTATAAAGTATTTTAAGAAAGCAACCTTAACTCGTAAAAAATAGATAATGAAAACAGAATATGCTATTCAATTTTAGGCTATCCTTGACCTTCATTACTGCCGCTGGTACGATAAAAAAAACGGGAGGGGGGTCACGGTGGCTAAGTGGGTAAGACGCTGGCTCGCTAGCCTGGAGTTCGGGTGTTCGATCCCTGCATTGGCCGAGAAAGTTCATCCAGATTTTCCGGCGTGGTTCCCCTTGTCAGTGATGCAGAAAGGAGGGCCTGACAAGGACAGCTTTATAATCGTTCGGATGGGACGAAAAACCGAGGTCCCGTGTACATATTGGCGTGCACGTAAAAGATCCATTGACAGTTGGAATTCGATATAAGAGTAGGCCGTAGTGCCGCTGTCCGGGCAAAATTCCCCTTATAGCACACTGTATGGCGTATGCCCGTCTTCATTAGCCCAGTCGGAGCAGAATTGTAGGACGTTAAACCCCATTTCATTTCTACCGCGGTGACATTGTACATAAAACCAGGATAATGAAATAAAAGTCGACGAATGGCCACCCAGTCCGGCGACAGATGTTAAGATAATATTAACGGTACATTATAGTATCTCGCGAACCGTTCATTAGTTGGACCATCGCGGAATAAGTTGATTCATAAAGACGCGTTGGGGAATTGTAGAAAACTAAATTGGAGAGCTGTGACAGAAATATAAGATAGTGTGGCGATAATTGGAGTTTTTATGATCTGGTTGTAACAGCCATCTCGCTAACCTCACATTACTGTCTGGCTACAGGGATTCACTTGATGTCAAAGATTTGATAAATTGAAATTTGATGACCGCAACATATTACATCTGTAGAAGCTAATGAGGAAGGCTAATATGTGGAATCGTTATTAGTCTCGACGCGGGGTTGGATGGCCGAATCCTCGTGTTTCCGGTTTCCTCCCACTGCTAAAGACCCCTACGCGCAAGCGAATTTATTGAAATAAAATTCAACCATGTGTTAGTCCCGAAATGACCTAGTTTATGTCGAGTGAACGTTAAACCTCTCTCTCTCTCTCTCGACACCGCGACCGTTTGTACAGAGTCTTCACGGGTAACATTGGCATTGAAATACGTCTCGGCACCGCGGCCGTTTAGAGATGGTGTTCACCAATCTGTTTCCCAGAGGTAATGCGAAAGCCTTCATCTTACTCTGTGTAAGATGTCTGTCCTTTAAAAGTTCATATGCATTCTACATATGACGTCACATCACACAGCGTCGACCATTGGCTCGATAGCGCATGCCTTGTTTACGTAGGACGTGGTAACGTAAACTGGTCCCAAGCAGAATGATGCCTTCACGTACTATTTTGATGTAGCCATTATCCCATCTATCCAGATATACTTCAAACACCTATATTTTTTTTCTAATTCTTAAAATAAAGTGCTCTAAAATTTAATATGCAGAATATATTGTGAGCTTATTAACTCACACCGATGTCAATGCTTGGGAGTCAGTATTGTATTATCCGAAAGGCTGGCTAGAGCAGGATCCGGGAATTTTTTTAGGGCTAAATGTTAACACTATGGATACGGCACGTCACTGAATATTAATTAAACATACATTATGCAAGAGCTAAATTTGCCTATTGCAGGTTTTTCTTTAGGCCTGAAATGTTATATAAACTATTAATTAGACATTTATTAACATGAAAAGAACATAATCAACTCTCGATGTCATCGTATGTGTCGGATTTTTACTGGATTTGAATTCGATCTGCCGCTCAAAGCTCATTGATGATTAAATCCAAAAATTGGATAATCGAGACTATGGTTTTTATCGTACCGACTTTAGTAATGATGATCGAGACTAGGTCTAAAATTCAATCGCTAATATCTCTGTTCAGAGCGGATCAATTTGACTGAAATTTTTTAGTATATTCTGTTTACATTAAAGTTTTTAACTATTATAGTGCGAACTGCCAGTTCTTTATCTAATCTCCCATTAGTCATTTCGGGACTAACATATGGTTTAATTTTATTTCAATAATTCGCTTGCGCGTAGGGGTCTTTAGCAGTGGGAGTAAACCGGGGAACCCGGAGAAAACCCACGAGGATGGACAACCAACCCTACTCCTTGTCACGTACAACCGGGGATTCGAAACCACGCCAGTTGACTCAATGACAGGCCTTATGACGCAGCGCGCACGTGCAAACCATTCGGCCATCCAACCCCCCTCCCCCGATAGTGTGAGTCTCTACTACTCATTACTTATAAAAGCTTCAACTTTCACTTCCCCGGTTGTACATGACATGGAGTTGTAACTCCTATTCAACCTCGTGGGTTTTCTTCGGGTTCTCCAATTTCCTCTCACTGCTAAAGACCCCTACGCGCAAGCGAATTATTGAAATAAAATTGAACCATGTGTTTGTCCCGAAATTACCTAGTTTATGTCGAGTGGACGTTAAACCCATCTCTCTCTCTCTCTCCCTCTCCCCCCCCCCCCTAAACTATTCTTTAAACCGTTTCCAAGTTTTGTACTCTTTTCTCTCACCTACTTCAGCTATAAAGTTCTATCAACTTCAGTAATGACTAACAGTACAAATAACATGTCCACAAGTTTTTGCACCGACACCATTGAACGATAAATATTTAAGATGGTGTTTACAACTGATATTAATCCGTCATTTTCTTTTATTAGGTCCCGCGGGTTCAATTAAGGCGATGGATTTATCACCATGTACTGTTCAACCATGTACCTTTCAACACGGCATCAATGCCACGGTTAAACTGGACTTTATTACTAGTAAGTATTTTAATCCACCATCTAATTATCTCCCTTGGCGCCTTAAGCGTGGACATTAATGGTCCCATTGCCGTGTCGGTATATTCGTTATAGAATATATAGACAACTTTGCACTAAAAATTCTACACACGAACGACGCAATTTTGATAATTAATTTTTAAAGGCGGCAAGTTTTCCTAACAGGTAATCCGTGCCGCATCGCAATTGTATAGGCGTAGGTACGTATCACTTACCGTCATACAGCCATGGTGAGATGTAGAGTAACGGAATCTGTCGAAGTTGGTTTCGATTCCCTACTTGTGCGTGACAAGGAAGGGGGGGGGGGGTCCGTCGGTGTTTTTCTTCTCCTACGGTTCATCACGCTCTAGCGAATGATTGAAATCAAATTAAGCCATCCGTTAGTCCCGAAACGACCTAGTAGAGATGATCTGTTCAAGCCACTAATGATCTTTAAAACCACTAAGCATCAATTTGAAAGTTGATAATATTAAAGGAATGTTAGAGGGGTTGGATAGCCGAATGGTTACCATGTGGGCGCTGTATCATACGGGCTGTCATTGAGTCAACTGGCTGGGTTTCGATTCAAGGAGTAGGGTCGTCTGTCCAACCTCGTGGGTTTTCTCCGCGTCCTCCGGTTTCCTCCAACTGCTAAAGGCCCCTTCGCGCAAGTGAATTTTGAAATAAAATTTCAAAAAACATAATGTTACTCCCGAAATGACCCCGTTTGTGTCGAGTGGACGTTAAACCCAATTTCTCTCTCTCTCTTACAAAACAATCTCCAGGTTCAAACCTTTGTATCGTTTGATAATCCAAGGGAAGTAAATCCATTATACAACATCGTGTGGCCTCGTCAGGAAAATGCAAACGATTTGTTGTGATATGACAAGAGTCTAGGCCCTGGGTTCCCGACCCCTGGGTTGCAGCCCCAGCTAGAGGATTAGTCTGAAACTTTTGTTAAAGGGGCTAAATCGCTAATATTTGGGGCCTACAAATTGACACAAATGGGTCGCAACGTATATTAATGTAATATGAATGTAAATAAATTGATTTACATTCAATCGTTTCCGTTTTTACTCGAATTTCAAAGCAGTTATGTTCGGCGAAATACGAAAGAAGACTCAATCGAATGGCAATTTCTAGCGTCTAGTTATTCTAATCTACACAGATAGTATTTATTGCGCATGCTCTCCAGATAAGAATATGGGGTCATGACTTGTGGAATGTGTCTAACCTCGTTCTTCCGAGTCGCTTGTATCAAATTGCGCTAAAATGCATTATGGTACACGATTCATGTACCAATCGTAAAAATTTTATTTTGTCTTAAATATTGGATATCAGAAGCCCATCTTTTCCCGGTATGATCACAACACCAATAAAGACCCCTACACGCCAGCGAATTTTTGAAATAAAATTGAACCATATGTTACTCCCGTATGTTAGTCCCGTAATGACATAGTTTGTGTCGAATGCACGTTAATATCTCTCTCTCTCTCGCGCTACATAGGCCTACATTCAATGGTCTAAAACATTCATAGAGTCATGCTGGTGATGGGGTGGAGCGCGGCGACGACGCGTGATGGGCGAACATACACACAAACATCTCTGTTTTTATTTATATAGATTCTACCAGTACGAGTCTGAAGACCCAAGTATATGGTATCGTAGCCGGTGTACCTATAGCTTTTCCTCTACCTAACCCTGATGCCTGTACCGGATGTGACGTAACATGTCCTATTAAACCAGGAACAGTTTATGATTATGCAAACATACTTGCTGTCCGTAAAGAATACCCATCAGTAAGTATAAATATTTGGACGGATCAATTGTAGGGGTGGGGGAGGGTGACCTAGTGGTCTAGAGTGTCGCGCCAAGACCTGGAGCTGGCCGGTCACCTCTGGCTTGCGATTGTGGTTTCGTTCCCTGGTGTGAGCTTTGGGATAGGAGCATCTTCTCAACCTCGTGGGTTTACTCCGGGTACTCTGGTTTCCTCCCACAGGAAAGATAATAAAATTTTAAATACAGACAACTTGTCTGCGATATCACCTTCGGTGGAAGCGGACGTTAAACACTAAGAACAACAACAGTGGTAGGGGTGGATGTCAATCGTGGGTTGAAGGTCAGACGTAGGGGCCAGTGGCAAACGTATAATCGACGGGCAGACGTGGAAGCAATGTTAAACGGCCAACCATTGATCCCTCCTGGAATTATTCCCTAGCTACGTCGTATTTTTGTTTGAAATTAAACCAATCCTAGAGCAGAGTGTAAAATTTTATTTGAAATCGGAGAATATTACAGACAAAGGGCGGTGGTGTAAATCCTTCGTTTCTTACCTATAAGTATTTGTTTCCTAAGCAACTGGTGATGACTTACTTGGCCCGGAATTTGATTATCTCCTTTAAAATAATATAAACGTAAAGTCCTTGAGCATAATACACAGCCCTAGCTTAATGTTAGTTTTGATAGGAATTGTTCATGTTACAACCACCTGCGGATAACATGGCTTTAAATAATTATTTTACTATTATTTTTTTTAATCATTTTCTAGCTAAGTCTGGTCGTCAAGTGGCAGCTGGTCGGTGATAATAATGTCGTCATAGCATGTGTTCTCTTTCCTATCACCATCGATGGTACAGATACCGAACCATTACCAACCATTAACAAACCATTACCAACCATTAACAAACCATTACCAGCCATTAACAACAATTCAAAATTATACAAACCGCCTTTTATTTCCAACAAATCAAACAATCCAAGCATCAAATCTTCTACAAAATCTAACAACCATTCCTTTGTTTAAATTTGTATATTTCACGCTTCTTAATCTAATCATTATCATCTAATTTACATTCAGTTTGTCTTACATATCTTACAGACCCTTGGACCGAACCTTGTGGGACACCCCCCCTTACTCTCTATATTACCATTAGAACAGCAGCGTATATCGATTCAGATACTTTCCCATATAACTGTCTTAACAAACCAAAGCAATGTTATGTTGTTGGTATTTGTATTTTGTGCCCTATACTGTCCGAAAATCTGTATTTGCAACTTCACATGACACAAAACAACCATTGTTGCTCATTTGACGACCTATGATACCCAACATGACTACGAGTATATATAGATATATGACTGCTTGTCGTTTTGAGAATTCAACACGCACACAACAAAATTCTTCTATTTAATTATTTTTATTTGCAATTTTGATTTCACATGATCGACAAATTTCTGAAGTTCTTGTTCAATGATTTTAAACAAAATGGAAGCTACATCTTAAACTGAAGTGGTAAATTAAAAACTGTTGTTTTACTGTTTTGATAATTTTGTGATTTTTTATTTGTAATAAAAAGTTTTATTGATGGATTATTATAATAAAATGTAGCAGTAATCTTTAGAGGCATTTAGTAACTGGATAGAGCAATAAACTACAACACATACTTATGGAAAAACAGCTATTTATTTAGCTGTAGCAGGTTTTTTTTTTTATTTCAATCTGGTTTTTTTTTATATTTCTCAGTATTGTTGTTAAATACGATAGAAAAAAGTATATACAGTAAAATCCCATTGAACGACCAGTTGATTACCGGTAACTCTGGTACATGATCATATATGAAGACTGTATCCAATCAGGTATAATGAGAGAGGGGGAGGGACAATATGGCTCAGAGGGAGTGGGAGGAAGGGGGGCGGGGGGTAAACGTCTACTAGGGAGTAACATATCTTTTTATATCGTTTTATTTTAACAGTGGGAGGAAACCAGGGGCCACCATTCACAAGAAAAATTTATATAGGTCCCACCACTGGTCTCAATATCGGGATTTAACTGTAGACTGTTTACATAATCTATTATCAAAAATGTCTGGATTATAATTGGGAAGTAAGGTCTCCCTTGTCTGTCTCTGATCTGTGTGGGATTTCACTATACCTAACTAATTATAAAGATCTCGACTACCTTACTCCAACTACCAGTAGTTAAATTACAGATGTGACGTCACCCTTGGATGTTGGCGTACCATTATTTCAAATAATCGTACGGGCAACTTGCCAATCGTACTAGTGAAATATCGGACGTATTTCACTGTAAAAGCACGTGCGGGGTGTCTGTATTTTAAGTCGTTTAATGACCTCGAGCTTCAAACATTGCGTAATATTTTGTTAAAACACTTGGGCCTACGGCCCTCTTGTTGTTACTATATATTACTTTATGTCTCGTTCTCGCCCATTAAACAATACGTACTGTAATCCATGAAAGGTATTTAGTAACCGGAGAGCCACGGTGGCAAGGTGGTTAAGACGCTGGCTCGCTAGCCTGGAGGTCGGGTGTTCGATCCCTGGTTTGGCCGAGAAAGTTCATCTTGATTTCCGACGTGGTTTCCCATTTTCAGTGGTGCAGAACGGAGGGCCTGACAAGGACAGCTGTCTAGTCCTTCGGATGAGACGAAAAACCGAGTTCTCTTGTATACATTTGAATGCACGTAAAAGATCCCTTGGCAGTTGGAATTCGATATAAGAGTAGGCGAAAGTGCCGCTGACCGGGCAAAATTTCCCTCATAGCACACTGTATGGCGTATGCCCGTCTTCATTAGCCCAGGTTAGGAGCAGAACAGTAGGACGTTAAACCCCATTTCATTTCATTTCATTTCATTTCATTAGTCCAGTATAGGAGTAGGACGTTAAACACAATTTCATTTCATTTCATTTGTATTTAATAACCGGAGAGGACAATAACCTAAAACACATAATATGTATGGGCGATGGCTTAGCTGAGCACAGCGATTTTGTGATACCAGGGGTCAACTCCTTGTATGCATGCTCCCAAGACTCACCCGGGGTCAAACCCTTGAACGCATGCTCGAGTGTAGGGGCCAGCTTGGCCGGGTGTAGAAAATGCGGTGGTGTAATTTACTAGGCCCGTCTTCATTAGCGCAGTCGAAGCAGAACAGTAGGACATTCGACCCCATTGTATTTGATTTCCGCTGGTAGACAGGAGAACACAGGAGTATTAATTTGAAAAAAAAACCCAACAAAAATCTATCTACACCTGAAGGTTATTGTCGGCCAGAAAGTATAAGTCCGTTCTAACAAAACCACTAGGACGGACTCCAAGACAATAGGAAGATAAATATATATTGAAACGGTTTATTTTTTGTAGGGTTGTCGTTCTTAACTCGTGATTTGAACAGGTATCACAAAACAAACCAAATCGTTGCCAGCTTGATCTTTAACCTCCCACTGTACAACTAATTGAATCTGAAATCGAATAAAATGAAATGAGAGGGAGAGATGGGGTTTAACGTCCACTCAACACAAACTAGGTCATTTCGGGACTAACATATGGTTTAATTGTATTTCAACAATTCGCCTGTGCGTAGGGGTCATTAGCAGTGGGAGGAAACCGGAGGACCCGGAGAAAACCCACAAGGTTGGACAGGCGACCCTACTCCTTGACACGTACAACCGGGGAATCGAAACCACGCCAGCTGACTCAATGACGCGATACTTCCGGAATGGAAAGAAAAATCGTGGTGCGCTGAATATCGATAGGGTCCGTTCTCTCATGGCCCCAATGCATCCTGCCAAATTGTAAAACAATTCATTCAAAATTATAGTCCATATTATAGCCTTAAGGATTTTGGGAAAGGATGCTTATCTCTCATAAGCGTACGGGCTCGATGACAGTCAGGGGGCAGAGCCCGAAATGCCCGAAAAAAATTCCGGTTAAGAGACTGCGGCGCCGGTCTTCCTCGAGAGGCGAAGAAGCGGAGCTTACCTTGTAAGCCCCGGCCCCGCCCCCAACCTCCCCAAGAAAATTTTGGAATATTTGACGGCTGCAAACACGTTTTCCTGGTCTAATATAGCCTAATTAAGGTGGCTGCCCCCCTGCCCCCTGACTCGTATGCCTATGATAACTTTGGTATTGTAGGTCGCGTAACGATAGGGCTTGTCCTCTCGTGACCACAATGGCTTTACACCAAATTTGAAAAAATGCGTTCACAGGTCAATTGTTGACCAGCAGGCCGACCAGCGTGACGACCTAATGAGTATAAACTACAATTCTAACTATGAGTTAATTGCCAGGAAATAATTTACAGATCGACTGCCCAACCTTGTGGGTCTTCTCTGGTGCCCAGGCCCCCCCCCCCTCACCCACTGCTAATAAAAACCCTACGCGCAAGCGAATTTTAGGTCAGTTCGATAATGACCCAGTTTGTGTAAAGCGGATGTTTATCCCCATGTCTCGCTATAAATAAATTTCTTGTCTATTACTTATTTTAAAGAGTCTTCGCTAGACAAAGTTAGTATACACACCTCGGGATAGACGGGTTGAACGAAGACAACGTTAGTATAAGATACTGAAGCGCCACTAGCAATGGGACAGGCCATATTTTTGCAAGCATCAGATGGGACGGGAAATGGAACTCGTACACCAGCAATAATACCATGTACTACCGTAGTTGCACCAGTCACAGCTTCATCTGGAAGTATACAAGCTTAGTTCAATTCTATTACACTACACCCAGCTAAAATAATAATAATAATACAGCCAGCTATAATAATAATAATAATAATAATAATAATACAGTACACCAGCTATAATAATAATAATAATAACAACAATAACAATAATAACAACAACAATAATAATAATAATAATAACAGATTTATACAGCGCGTAATTACACTAAAGTTTCTAATAAGCTTCCGATTAACTAACGCTATGCAAGAACTAACTATTGAATGGGTGCGTTTTCAACTCACAAAGCATTCTTAGACTTAAAGGAGCTCAATCGCTAATATTTGGAACCTAGAAATTGACACAAATGGGTCGCATCGCATATAATAATGTAATATGAATGTATATAAACTGATTTACATTCAACCGTTTCTGTTTTGCTCTAATTTCAAATCAGTTATGTTCGGTGAAATACGCCAGAAGTGTCAGTGGCAATCTCTAGGGTCTGGTTATTCCAGTCTACACCGATAGTATTTATTGTGCATGCTCTCCAGATAAGAATATGGCCTAACCGTTTGTCATACTTGTGGAATAGGTCTAGCCCCGTTCTTCGAGTCCCTATTACAAATGGCGCTGAAACGCATTATGGTACGTGATTCGTGTACCAATGGTAAAATGTTTATTTTGTCTTTAATATTGGATATCAGAAGCCCGTCTTTTCACAATAAGATCACAAGATCAATGTTGATTTAAATTGACAAATAATTCGTGCTTTCAATGTTGAAGACTTTAGATGGTATTGGGAAAGAGACTTAGCTACTTTAAGTTAAGAATATATTCAAATTGTTTGTCTTATTTTAACTAAAACATAGCCCTTTATAAAACTTTTCCTTATTTTAATGTATCAAATACATCAATCAGAAACTATGTGCAAAGTTTTTTGTTTGTGGACCAAAGATATTTGTCATAAATAGTGATTGAAAGTTGAGTAAATTCTTAAGTCTGATAATTCTTCGTGAACTTAGGCCCAGGTATCATTCAATCTTGAGTATTCAGCCCTAATTTCTTTCATATTCATTCGATACGCTAAAGTGAATGATACCTGGGTTACAATGTATGTTGAATAAAGAGGTGCCGCAAGGATATGCTGACATGAAGACGTACCACGTGGATCTGTGTTCAAGTCATATGTGTATGTCTGCTGACAAGAAAGGGTACCCCAGGGATCTGTATTCGGGCCGTATCTTTATGACTGCAGACAAAAAGGGGTGCCGCAAGGAGCTCTATTTGGGCTATAACTGTATGTACCATCAATAAATAACCATCTAAGAACAAAACATCACTTACTAGCTTTAAAGTTAATAGTTACGGAGATGTTGGTACCTCGTCGAAACTGACATGGCTCCGTTGCACATGATGAAACATCGATCGAATTAATCGATCCTTTTACAGAACCTAAAAATAGAACATAGATAATGAACCAGGTCCTTCCTCTGTGTGTGTGTGAAAACAAGTCAAATTGTAAAAAAGGGTCCCGATCCTTCTAACAAGGCAAATGTCAATGTGAAGCTTAGAGAGGATCCATAAATTCGAGGGTATCTATATAGAATTGAGAGAGAGATGGGGTTTAACGTCATTTCGGGACTAACATATGGTTTAATTTTATTTCAATAATTCGCTTGCGCATAGGGGTCTTTAGGAGTGGGAGGGACCCGGAGAAAACCCACGAGGTTGAACAGGCGACCCTACTCCTTGTCAGTACAACCGGGGAATCGAAACCCCGCCAGTTGACTCAATGACAGACTTTATGGTACAGCGCGCACGTGCTAACCACCCCCCCCCACCCCCGAATGAGAAAGAGACATATATATAAAGATAGTTTGGTCAACTGCGGCATTGGTTGCCATTAAGTTATCCAATCTGTAAGTGTTAGTTAATTTGTTTATCGGGGGGGGGGGGGGCGGCATGGTTTTTCCCCTTGTCAGTGATGCAGGGCGGAGGGCCTGACAAGGACAGGTATCGACAAGTCGTTCGGATGGGACGAAAAAACGAGATCTCGTGTACACATTGGCGGGCACGTAAAAGATCCCTTGACAGTTGGAATTCGATATAAGAGTAGGCCGTAGCGCCGCTGTCCGGGCAAAATTTCCCTCATAGCACACTGTATGGCCTGTCTTCATTATACCAGTTCGGAGCAGAACAGTAGGACGTTAAACCCCATTTCATTTCATTTATCAGGGGGTGGAGGTGGGGGTAATGTTCGCTTCTTCCACTGATGTCACAGGCACAACTTTATTTTAGTTAATTATGTGTGGGATAAACCTGAGTAAACCTCCGATCTCCAAGCCACATACGCTCATCGAAACCAACTGGATCGACTACCTAGAACCAGCTAGAGCTCGAAGTGCGACATTCTAGATCACTACGCTCATCGAAACCAACTGGATCGACTACCTAGAACCAGCTAGAGCTCGAAGAAGTGCGACATTCTAGATCACTACGCCATCCCAATCCCCTTAGTTTAAGTGTTAGTTTGTCCGTTTGTCAGTCTACAACATACAGAATTGACAGAATTGTAATCAAATGATACGGAATTCAGTCCTGTCACAGTTCTGTCAGTCCAGACAGTTGAGGTGACGTGAGTAGAATTTTGAAGTATTTTAAGTGACAAATATGTTTCAGCCGTCATGAGATATTTTTTATACAGTCGGCACATGCGTTGTACTCCAGAATTCCCCGTTTCACACAATTGACTATATTTTTTGAATTGAGACAGTTCAATTCCGGAACGTTCCATCGATTATCCCCATATAGTTTGTCAGGGTCGATAACTGTGTATTTGAAAAGCACTGCACTTAAGCAAACAAAAACCAATTTGATACAATGAAATGAAATGAAATGGGGTTTAACGACCTACTGTTCTGCTCCTAAACTGGGCTAATGAAGACGGGCATACGCCATACAGTGTGCTATGAGGGAAATTTTGCCCGGGCAGCCCGCTACGGCCTACTCTTATATCGAATTCCAACTGCCAAGGGATCTATTTCGTGCACGCCAATATGTACACGGGACCTCGGTTTTTCGTCCCATCCGAGCGACTAGACAGCTGTCTTTGTCAGGCCCTCCGTCCTGCATCACTGACAAGGTGAAACCACGCCGGAAAATCTGGATGAACTTTCTCGGCCAATGGAGGGATCGAACACCCGACCTCCAGGCTAGCGAGCCAGTGTCTTACCCACTTAGCCACGTGACCCCCCTCCCCCAATTTGTTACCCAATGGGTCACGCCATCATGTTGATTCTCCAAAACGTACTCTACCGAGTATATACAGTTCTTGTTTCGTGACCGTTAAGTAGTCTTGGCACTATTTTTATTTTTATAGATAACATTGACGCTAGAACCAGGGTAAGGTCGCCTTATCGGTTAAAACTGGAGTAAATGTTGAACTTTCATAATGTATAACAATTCTGGTCCCTTATTCACGAAAACTTAAACTAAGTTACAACCGAAATTTTAAGAAATACTGCAACTTCATGGGATATATGCAAATTGATTTTACTGGTCAGCCAATCGAATTGCAGTATTTCTTAAAATTTCGATTTTATCTTAGTTTAAGTTTTCGTGAATAAGGGCCCTGGTCCCCAGTTGCTATTTTACAAGACCGGATCGGAATTGATGGGGGCGACAAGAAAAGTACGACAAGGCACACGAGTGTACATGTTAATGCGCACGAAGGACAACTGGAATTCGAAGAACGCTATCTGGGCAAAATCCACCCAAAACAATCCTAAGGTCAGATCTGTTATCGATACAAGTGAACGGGTCGATTGCGCGTCTTTACACAACAAGTTAAGTCATCTCGTGTCTCACCTCGTGTGATGATCGTTTTTACGATGTACTGTACATTAATTGTTCAAAGCGCGATAATAGCATTATAGAATCCCTTGCAAGTGAAAGAGAGAGAGAGAAATGGGGTTTAACGTCCACTCGACACAAACTAGGTCATTTCGGGACTAACATATGGTTTAATTCTATTTCAATAATTCGCTTGCGCGTAGGGGTCTTTAGCAGTGGGAGGAAACCGGAGGACCCGGGGAAAACCCACGAGGTTGAGCAGGCGACCCTACTTCTCCTTGCAAGTGAAAGTGGGGTCTCTAATTATCTGTCCTAAAATGGTTCAATTTCGTTCAGTAATTACAAAAATATGACGAATTAAAAACTCCATGGATGATCTGTTCTACCCTCCCCCTTCCCCCATGTAACGAAGACAGTCGCCATCTTCATTTTCAGTGATCCAAATTAACTTAGTGACTTTATAGGCCAAGTCTTCCTTTAGAAATATGAAGCCACTCTGGCTGAATGGGTAAGACGCCGACTAGCTTGTCTGGAGTTCACGTGTTCGATCCCGGCATTGGCGAGGAATGATCCTCGGGACTTTTCGACGTGGTTCCCCCTTGTCAGCGGTGCAGGACGGTGGGTCTGACAAGGACAGGTGTCTAGTCATAAGTATCTTGTAATTATGGCAAAATATTCAGATTACCACGTGATTATCTTTTGATTACAACACAATATTCAGATAACAAACAATATTGCCACTTTAACGGCCAAGATAAGAATTTAATTTTTTTAGGACTTTTGTCAAGAGTGCAAACATGAGTACAGTTGATTGAGAATCTAGGATTAGTGTAAATAAGAAATGCAGATAACAAAACTTCCAGGTGTGCGGACTTCTCGGTGATTGGCGTAGGTGTAATACCGGCATACGGGTGTAAAATTGTCGAATAGATCTGACTGGCAGAGGTATAAGATAGGCGTTCAAAAATGTAAAACACTTTGTTGCCCGAATTTATGAACCACAATTGCGTGATAATCTGTTGCAATTGTTCGCAAAACACCAGGAAGCCGGGGTAGTGTCCTTACTGCGCTGCTACGGCGACGGAAAATGGTTCCAGAGCGCGTCAAGATCGCCACAAGCGTTGTAAAAGCGTAGTGGAAACGTCAAATATCGTGCTGTGGTCTCCATGGTCGCCAATGATGGCCGAGTCACGGCGTTTGTTTTGAGCATGTTCAAAACAAACGCCAAGGTTCTGAGATCTGACCTGGAAATCTGTAAGAACGCGACTTTTTTTCAAGTTTTTACTACTTGGGGACATTTTCGTGTGTTGTGTTTACGTTTGCCGGCGATCTTGTGCATTTTCTGGTCGCTGTACGGTCGCAGCAGCGCAGAAGGACGCCATCCCGGTCTGAAGGGGGCATAAAAAATTTGTAGTCCCCCCCCCCTTGTCAATGGTGCAAGACCAGTGCCGGATTTAGATGACGGGGTGTCCAAGGATATTCCATGTGGCCCTTCCCAATCGTCACCCTTACGGTTAGAGTAAGTGTATTTTAAACACCATTGAGCAACGCCGGGGATGTTGACGGAAGTTTAAGACTTTGGCGTCCCAGACTTCTTTCTGTCTGTCAGGCAAATGTGACTCTATTAATACAATACTGCATTACAGTGTAGTTTTACGTGAAACATGAAATTTGATCTTATCTTATTAGTGACAGATAACGATATTTATAAATCTAGAGTATGGCGACAGAGTGTGGGTGTAGGCTAATAAACTGTTAAACTAATTCAAACGATCTTTGACTTCAGATTTAAATTTTAAATAAGACCAAAGGTACGTCGAGCTTTATTGTAAACAATAGACACGAATATAAACCTCTTTCATTTAGGGTCAACATAAAGTATTGAGTTGTGTATTCGATTAATGACAGGGGATAGAAATGGGGTTTAACTTCCACTCGGCACAAACTATGTTATTTCGGGACTAACATATGGTTCAATTTTATGTCAATAATTCACTTGCGCGTTGGGTTATGTAGCAATGGGGGGGGGGGGGCATGGGCCGGCGCAGGCCGTATGATTTAAAGCGCACATTTTTGACCATGTGCACCCCCACAATTATTGACAATATGGGAAAAGCTCTACGTTTTGTACATTCAGAGCTGAGCTACGGTTTATATGACATCCTCAACGCAATGGAAACAGCAGTGGATATTGATGATGAATCATTTCCGTTTCCGGTGAAGAGATATCGTGAGATTGACCAACTGTCTTACTTCAGTACAATGCCGGCACTTTTAATTAAATGAAGTAGGACAATTCACTAGTAGACTTAACCTTATATCAGACCCTTTATCATGGTCGGGGACTCCTCCCAAGACTCTCGGCGATAATTTTCCGTGTTAGAATCCCAGGGTGGGAGATATCATGGTTGGGGTACAGCTAACATTGGTGTCCTCTCAATCGTTGTTGGGGACTCCAGTACACTAATGGGACCGAGAAGAACCGTTCGGTGTTTTATTAAGCCCGACAATCACGTATGAGGGTTGGCTGCTGTAGTAAACATCATATGTTTGTCTCAAAATGGCGAAAGTATACTGTTGATGAAACATTAGACCCCATACCATACACATTCGATATATGATTACATCTACATAAAAAGAAATGAAATGGGGTTTAACGTCCTATTGTTCTTCTCCTATGCTGGGCTAATGAAGACGGGCATACGCCATACAGTGTGCTATGAGGGAAATTTTGCCCGGGCAGCAACACTATCGCCTACTCTTATATCGAATTCCAACTGCCAAGGGATCTTTTACGTGCATTCCAATGTATACACGGGGCCTCGGTTTTTCGTCTCATCCGAAGGACTAGACAGCTGCCCTTGTCAAGCCCTCCGTCCTGCATCACTGACAAGGGGAAACCACGCCAGAAAATCTGGATGAACTTTCTCGGCCAATGCAGGGATCAAACACCCGACCTCAAGGCTATATAAAAAGACAGGACTGTGCATAAATATATAGAACCGGAACAGTCTACCATTTCGTGAGAATAAGTTTCAGTTGATCCGTTTATCAAAAAGAGAAATTATAAAACGTCCTTACCACAATCTTTGTAGACTACCGGGGTAGCAGAGATCGCAAGAACCAAAACGGTGAAGATGGCGTAGGACAGCATGTTGATGGATCGACCGGTTGACGTTAAAAGAGAGATATTCAGATAGAATGGACGACACGACAGGTGTTAAAACTTCACCAGAAATAAGATGTAGAGATAAGGTAAGATAGAGGGTTTAAATATTCTCTCGTGTGATTATATACAACTATACAACTTAAAGGTACGCTATCGCTCAATTCAAAATCTTTAAATTTGTCTTGTTGTGGGTTCATTTTATGTTGTAGGTTCATTTTACTAATGACTAGCTTCATTTTGATATTGGTTAACATGAGAGAGAGAGAGATAGAGGGGGGGAGGGAGGGAGAGAGAGAGAGAGGGGGAGGGAGGGAGAGAGAGATAGAGGGGGAGGGAGGGAGAGAGAGAGAGAGAGAGAGAGAGGGGAGGGAGGGAGAGAGAGAGAGAGAGAGAGGGGAGGGAGGGAGAGAGAGAGAGAGGGGGAGGGAGGGAGAGAGAGAGGGGGTGAACGTCCACTCACCTGACATAAACTAGGTCATTTCGGGACTAACACATGGTTCAATTTTATTTCAATAATTCGCTTGCGCGTAGGAGACTTTAGCAGTGAGAGGAAACCGGAGGGCCAGGAAAAAAACCCACGAGGTTGGACAGGCGACCCTACTGCTTGTCACATACAACCGGGGATTCGAAATCACGCCAGTTGGCTCAATGACCTTATGATACAGCGCGCACGTGCTAACCACCCCCCCCCCCCCCCCCCCCCCGTTTAAAATGAAATGGAATCTAATGTCCCACTCTTCTTCACCAACTGAGATAATTACGATGGACATAAGTCACGCGTTTCCGACCACTATTCGTCGATTTCCAAATGCCAACGTTTACACTGGATCTCGATTTTCATCCCATCCAAACGTCTAGTCACCCGCGTAGCCAGTCTAGGGCAAAGGGTGGGGGATTATTAATACATGTCCAGCACTATGTTGAAAATGTCAGGTACTATTTCGTTAGTGCCTGACATTTTGTCACTCAGGTATATTTAAAGCCGTTATTTCAAGGCCTGTATAAATCTCATGAACAAAATACTTCGGTACTTGTTAATCTAACACACATTACACTGTATAAAACACTAAGGAAAAGAATTGGGTTGGGTGGAATGGTGTTTCCAGGCGGTGATATAGGGAGGCAAACAGAACAGCCAGAAAGTTTCCCGCGATGTAACTCAATTTTTTGAAAAATATCAATATGCACATTTTTTATCATTATGTTGTATAGTATTGGGTAGTATGTGATGATATTGGGGTGGAATTGGGTATTATTGGGTGATATTGGGTAATGGTAGTATTGGGTAGTATGTGATGATATTGGGGTGGTATTTGGTGTTATTGGGTGGGTGTTATTGGGTGTTATTGGGTAAATCGTCTCACCCGTGTTTTCTCCTACTCGTCAACTGTCAATGTGTACACGTGTCACACCGCCCAGGTACGAACCCGGGGACATAAGGAAAGGGTCCGGATAGCCTTATCGCACACCATTCTGGAGTCGTGTTCTGAACTGCTAGGTTCTCGCAGTACACAGCGCAACGCTTCACACATATAATGGGATAACTCTCTTTCAACTAGGGGATCACGGTGGCTACGTGGATAAGACGCTGGCTCGCTAGTCTGAAGGTCGGGTTTTCGATAACTGCATTGGCCGATAAAGTTCATCCCTATTTTCCGGCGTGGTTCCTCTCGTCAGTGATGCAGGACGGGGGGCCTGACAAGGACAGCTGTCTAGTCGTTCGGATGGGACGAAGAACAGCGGTTCCGTATACACATTGGCGTGCTCGTAAAAGATCCCTTGACAGGTGGAATTCGATATAAGCGTATGCCATAGTGCCGCTGTCCGGGCAAAATTTCCCTCATAGCACACTATATGGCTTGTGCCCAGTTCGGAGCAGAACAGTAGGACGTTAAACCCCATTTCATTTCATTTCTCTTTCAACTACTATGTGTCTTTAAAGTTAAAGCTCGTTAAAATTAAAACAAACATTTTTAAACCTGGTATTAAAGCGTTAAGCTAGGTTGTTTGTCTATCGTCACTATCAGTCAATACGCCTGTCTAACTGACATGTCTTATAATGGCTAATTTTAAACAATTAGACAGAAAATAGAAACTGTTCTTTTCAATTTATTTTCTTCCTTTTTTTTCAGACAAAAATTCACGATTCAGTTTCCCCTTGTCAAGGGCAGTTGATAGTTGTTCGAATCCTGGACAGTTGATAGTTGTTCGAATCCTGGACAGTTGAAATTCAGAATTTGGAATAAGAGTAGGCCGTACGGATCTTAATTCCAATATTATGATCGTACGTATGGGGGTGGGGGGTAGAGAAATGGGGTTTTAACGTCCACTCGACACAAACTAGGGAGGAAACCGGAGGACCCGGAAAAAACCCACGAGGTTGGACAGGCGACCCTACTCCTTGCCACGTACAACCGGGAAATCGAAACCACGGCAGTTGACTCAATGACAGACGTTATGATACAGTGCGCACGTGCTAACCATCCTACCCCTGGTATGGGGAGAGGGGGTGGGGTGGGACGTTAGATGTGTAAGGGAATAAGGGAATTAGTAAAATTAATAAACCTGGCGGAAACTCACGAGGTTAGCCTGACAAGTCTAGTTCTTAACACATACAAGCCAGAGGTCCAAACGTTGCAATATTACAACGTGACTTCTATGAGGGAAGTATTGCATTACGATCACGAGAGATGAATAATAGGCCTTAACCCGATTAGATGGACGGATTGACTCATGTGACATGAATTCTATACATACATGTATGTTGCAATTTATGGCTATTTGAAAAAGACTCAGTAAACAAACATCCCTCGGAGCCACGGTGGTTGAGTGGGTAAGACACTGGCTCACTAGCCTGGAGGTCGCGTTGGCCGAGGAAGTTTATCGGGATTTTCCGGCATGTTGCAGGACGGCGAACCTGACAAGGACAGCTGTCTAGTCGTTCGGGACGAAAAACCGAGGTCCCGTGTATACATTGGTTAGCAGTTGGAATTCGATATTAGAGTAGGCCATAGTGCCGCTGCCCGGGCCAAATTCCTGGCGTATGCCCGTCTTCAGGTCCCTGAATTTGCCCCCCCCCCCACTTAACAGACACGTCCACTCTCACCGCGAAAAGTCCGACAAAATACAAATCAAACATATATTGTTAACCAAGATAGTGAATTTTTGAAGAAAAAAAAAACACATAGGGGCATGCACTCTACAGCTTGAAGGGTGTTTGTGCCCCCCCCCCCCCGTGTATCTGTGGTTTATACATGGAATTATGAAGATAGACAACGTTTCAAACTATACTCTTCAATTCAAGATGCTAATGTCCAGGTTAGTGGGTCAACGTCTTACTCACTGATTCACAGTGGCGTCACTTGCGCGTAAACGTTACGAGTCAATCATATGAGAGACCGTTACCTGTGTAAGACAATGGTATAGGCAGGTGTATCGCACATCTAATAATTAAATTAGTTAATTAGTCACTATCTCCTCATTATATTAGATATTATATAATTATCCGTTAAATGAAGGCTACTAATATACATGTATTATGACTTGTGAATGACTGTTAAATACTAAAGGTTGTTGATAACACCTTGATCGGTATATTTGAGAGAGAGAGAGAGAGAGCGAGAGAGAGAAAGAGAGAGAGAGAGAGATGGGGTTTAACGTCCACTCGACACAAACTAGGTCATTTCGGGACAAACATATGGAATAATTTTATTTCAATAATTCGCTTGCGCGTAGGGGTTTTTAGCAGTGGGAGGAAACCGGAGGACCCGGAGAAAACCCACGAGGTTGGACAGGCCGGTATATTTGATCTTAGGTAGAAACCTAACTCAGACCACAGGAGTCTGACCTTCTATCCATATAATATGCAGGCCTGGCAAGGACAGCTGCCTAGTCGTTCGGATGGGAAGAAAAACCGAGGTCCCGTGTACACATTGGCGTGCACGTAAAAGATCCCTTGACAGTTAGTATTCGATATAAGAGTAGGCCGCAGTGCCGCTGTCCGGGCAAAATTTCCCTCATAGCAAACTGTATGGCGTATGCCCGTCTTTATTACCCCAGTTCGGAGCAAAACAGTAGGACGTTAAACCCCATATTATTTTATTTCATTTTGTATAATATGCATACACCACGCACAATCAGACAATGTATAATAATATAATATAATATAAAAAATTTAATAACAAAATTTTAAAATAGGCTAAAGTGTGCGTTTTGTATTTTTTAATGCATAATATTAAACTTCACACGGTGAAGCACAATCAGGGGCGGCTAACTCGCTGCGGATCGTTTTGTGTGACGTCAGCGCGTGGTGTTGATGACAAAATAGAAATGGACGAAAATAATGTAAATATTGGAAACAAGTGGCTATGATACCGTTTTGTGGGAGTATTTATACAAATCAAAACGACTAGATTGAAGAAAAAACATATTTGAGTGAATCGGAAGAGGTTAAAGTGCCCGACATTATGAATTGTTGAATAAAACCAAGCCGAAGCGAGAGCAGGTAAAATCGAGACTTCAACGGCGCTATTGCACTTTCGTACCTCTACCAGTTCCCGTGGTCATAGGCACTTGAAATTTTCAGAGGATGTTAAGGGGGGCTAGCAATGACCACACACCAAATTTCAGCCAAATCGATAAATAACTTTTTATTTTACCGACCTTTTAATTTCTAACGAGAGAGAACTTCATCCGTTTGACGCCATTTGCTTTGTTTACTAATTAGACTTGAATAACAAGACACTAAGACGGAAACCGACTCGAATAACAAGACACTTAGACGGAAACCGACACACTGCACTAGCTGCCTAACACTGCAGTTCATAAAAATTAATATAATTTTCGTATACTTTAATTTTTGCGCGAAGCCACCATTTTCTATAAAATACTATTTGGTGTTGATCAGTGGATTGGCCTTTAGGTGTAAATATTGCCGTGACCTTGATTTTGACCTTGAGGCCAAACTTCCCATCCATATCGGGGCCTTTGCGTTTATGCTTGCCGTGGCCTTATTTCTTACTGTATTATCAAAGTTAATGTTCGAGGTGAAAGCAGAGATGACGTCCTTCAGAAAAGATAATTGGGTCAAAGTCGTAGGTCAAGGTCATGTTACAGAAAACTAAACTCAAATTTTTCAAAGTCATTTTTGGGACATTTGACCTTGACTTACGACCTTGACCCCGTAACCATTTTCGAAGGTTATCACATTGGCTTGAATCATGAACGTTTAACTTGGTCCTGTAACATGACCTTGACCTACGACTTTGACCCAATTATCTTTTCTGAATGACGCCGTCTCTGCTTTCACCTCGAACATTAACTTTGATAATACAGTAAGAAATAAGGTCACGGCACGCATAAACGCAAAGGGCCCGAGATGGATGGGAAGTTCGGACACTAGGTCAGGGTCAAGGTCACGGATGGTTAAAGGTGACTAGTGGAGGTCACCACGACCTTTCACATTGACCACGCCCATTGACTTCCTTTCGGACACGGCCCCTCTGCGTTTGACCCTTTTCTGACCGAGCAGTGTGTGGCAGAACCAAGGTAAACGTCCATGATTCAAGCCAAGATGATAGCCTTCGAAAACGGTTACGGGGTCAAGGTCGTAAGTCAAGGTCAAATGTTCAAAAAATGACTTTGAAAAGTTTGAGTTTAGTTTTCTGTATTATGACCTTGACCTACGACTTTGACCCAATTATCTTTTCTGAAGGACGTCGTCTCTGCTTTCACCTCGAACATTAACTTTGAAAATACAGTAAGAAATAAGGCCACGGCAATCATAAACGCAACGGCCCTGATATGGATGGGAAGTTAAGACTCAAGGTCAAAATCAAGGTCACGGCAATATTTACACCTAAAGGCCAATCCACTGATCAACACCAAATAGTATTTTATAGAACATGGTGGCTTCGCGCAAAAATTAAAGTATACGAAAATTATATTAATTTTTATGAACTGCAGAGATAGGCAGCTAGTGCAGTGTGTCGGTTTCCGTCTTAGTGTCTTGTTATTCGAGTCTAAATAGTAAACAAAGCAAATGGCGTCAAACAGATGAAGTTCTCTCTCGTTAGAAATTAAAAGGTCAGTAAAATAAAAAGTTATTGATGGATTCGGCTGAAATTTGATGTGTGGTCATTGCTAGTCCCCCTTAACATCCTCTAATAATTTCAAGTTCCTACGACCACGGGAACTGGTAGAGGTACGAAAGTGCAATAGCGCCGACTTCAACAGGCATTGCATTTCTGACAAAAATGAAAAAAATAATTTTGTCCAATTCGTCTAAAAAAAACAACCTTTTCTGCTGAACACTATATGGGGGGGGGACTAGCCATGGAGCGATGATGATCATGTTGTATGTGGCGGGTGGCTTTAACGGGCCGCCACGCCATCACTGGAGTCTGGAATGGGCTGTTATAATAGACTTTCTTGGCCGGGTGTGCTGGGTGTGGGCCGGAATTCGGAATCCTGCAATGGGGATTCCGAATTTTATCCGAAAATTTCATCGGATTCACCCAACACTGTCGCCCGCAAATTTACTAATTATTTAGTCACCTGCTCCGTGTTTGTGGGGATACGCCAGAAACGTCTGCTGGTGGTTCGTAACTCCAAAAAAATTCAATTTTAAGGCCTGAGCAAAATTTTGATGATAGCTGGTCTGCTGGCTGAATATGAGTGCGAGACGATTTCCTGAGGCTGGTGTTGATGTTTGTAAATTACTTGCAGGTCGTGGTTTTGGCGTAAATTAATCGATTTATGAGATATATTATTTGACAGAGATTATAATCAGATATGCTACCAAATCGCATATTTGGGGTTCATTTTTCAAAATTTTCTAGGACTCCGCGGTCAGTAAAAGGGGCCGCTCCAACACGGGAGCCCGGACCGGTTCCCGGCCCCAATCCGCCCCTGGCCGTAATGACTACAATATGATTAGTTACTATACTTGTCACGTTGAACTGTGTGTTTAACGTTACAATTGATACAGTCTAAGAATCCTTACGCAAGTTCAAATAGGTTCAAACGCACAATTGTCAACATATATCATTACAGTTTGTATTGGAATAAGTAATTCTATGACAAATATTGAAGACTGGACCACTAAAATAGTTACCGAACAGTTTTTCTTTATGGTTATGCGTTCTACATTTGCATAGCGATGTTTCTTGTAATGGCGTATTACACAAGCCGCCATGACACCAGCCGGTTGAAATTTCAGGTAGCAGTTGGGTTTCATCAAATCATATAATTATGCGGTAAGGCTTCACCTTTATTCCAATAGGAATTGATTTATTATATGTTAAGCTAGGTGCAGTACTGTTTTGGATCAGTTTATGTGTAAATTAAGGGAGCTATAGGCCAGTAACCTTTTTGTAGTGATTTCACTAAAAAGACTTGCGCAAAGGAACTCCTGTAGGACGAGCCACTACTGTGGCTGAAGTAAGGCGGGAGACATCAGTAGTGGAACCATTTCTACAATATGATATGTTATGTTCCTGTGAGCTGTATTGTTTGTTACACATGTAATGACATTTAATGTTTGTTCCTGCATTAAATGGCCAACACTACATGAAGATCTGACCGGTTGTAGCGATAGGTCGCGTCAGACGTTATACGAGCGGCTTTTGACCCTATCACGTCAGACATTTGATTAACCAATAAGCATTGATGTTATTAGTGGATTACCCACAGTTGCGTGCAATACACACCTAAAGCTCGCCGTAACAGATTGTTTCATTGGCTAATTCCTCACACCATTCAGAACACGTCAACGATAACAACTCTTCAAGATCCTGGTGTAGTAAAGACAAGTAAAACGAAATTTTGAACTATATAAACGAAACGAAATAGGATCTGTGTTTTAATCAGATTAAGAAAACAACGTGATATTATTTAAATACTTAGCTTTATTCAACATCACAGCCATTTAAACTTTTTAACTTAACAAAAAGTACATTTGTTTCCTTTTAAAATATCGTCAGTCTTCCCGCTCATATCTGTGTTTAAGTATTTTTACGGTGACAAATCTACAAGTGAAAACCTATGAAGATAGAAACATCACCCAGCCTGGTTGCTTCATTCAGCATTAAAGAAAACGTGTAAAAGGAGCTAATATTTGGGACCTAGAAATTGACACGAATGGGTCGCAACGCATATAATAATGTAATATGAATGTATATAAACTGATTTACATTCAATCGTTTCCGTTTTTACTCTAATTTCTAATCAGTTATGTTTGGCGAAAAACGCCAGAAGTCTCAATCGAATAGCATTCTCTAGCGCCTAGTTATTCCAGTCTACACTGACAGTATTGATTGCGCATGCTCTCCGGATAAGAGTATGATGTCACCGTTGGACATGACTTGTGGAATATGTCTCGCCTCGTTCTTCGAGTCCCGTGTTAAAAAATAGTACTGAAACGCACGCATCTCTCAATTACTGGAATGATGTTTATTTTCACACCGGAAGTGGGGGTGGGGGCAGACAGGAAGTGGGGGAGTTCAAGTCGGTTGGGTAGATCAGGTCAGTTGGTTAGGGCATTTACATACGGGAAGTTCAATTATCCGGAATTCGGCGTTAGAGTTGGTGTTACTAACCCCCTAACTGTACCTTTAACACCTCCCCCATGTGATGCCTAAATCGGCGTGCGAAGGTATCCGACCTCGTTAACTATAACGTCATTTCCGGAAGCTAGCAAATAGTTTCACCAGGGGCCTTAAAATTTCCGAAATTCATTAAAGCGATAATTTCATATTTTTAAGTTATATTTTTAAAATGTATTAAAATAAATCCTTAAAATAGATGGTATCTATAAACAGTCCTACCTTCTTAAAGAATAATCCTATTAATCCCATAATTCACGTTTGAAGATATCTATTCCACGGGGGGCGGGGTAGAAAAACAAGGGGGGTAATTGTGTTATTATTTCCGGGGGTGAATGATTTTTAAGTGTGAGAATGATACCTATGATCGTATAATAGTGAGTTGACAACGTACTGAGCAAAAGACATAGAAATGTTTTAACTTTCTTAGAAAATATGAAATTCTCGCTTTAAACGCCTCCATAACTGCCTCATTTCCGTAAGTAAACAAATATTTGAGCGTGTTGAATTGATTTTATCGTACAATTCGTAAATAATCTAGGGCACGTTTGTGAGTGCATGGAATCGTACTAGGAACAGGCTGTAACAACAAAATGGCGTCCATTCAACTGTCGAGTTTAACGATATTAAGGAAGTGTTCTTCCTGGTCACAGGACGGACAAATTGAAACTGCAACGGTGTCTTCCACCTTCCTCGTTTCCATTTTCTCTTTTGCCTCTTCCGTGATCCCTGTGGCTGTTTTCAGGTCTTCCACTGACTGTACACTGATGACATCCAGGAGCTGGTTTTCTGTCGTTCCGAGTGTTAGGTTGGCGATTGACGTAACCGTGGAGATGACAGTTGTGACAGTTATCGGCCCTGATTGACTCACGGTCACTCTCGGGGCATTCTCAACGGATCTCTGCTTCTTGTATTTCGATTTCCCACGCGCATGCTCCACAGGTCGACTCATTAGGCTCTTACTTCTACCGTGTTTCAATTTCTGTCTCTCGTGATTGCTAGCTTCTGCTCTTGCGTGGCGTATTTTGTGACTCACGACGGTTGGTTTGGGAGAACCAAACGTTTTACTTTTGAGGATGGCGGTTAACTTAACGGCTCTGACAAACTTAGACGTCACTTGAAGGAATCCCAAATCATTCTTATCATAGCCTTGCGCCATAAACCATTCAAAGGCGGTTCGGCCATTTTGTCTGTCACGTACTGTTCGATGTGCGCGTCCCTGAATGGCTAATATTTTGGCGCATGTCAAATGCGAGTTCCGGGCGGATTCAAGTAATGCAGAGAAGCCTTCGTTGTTTATATGGTCGACCTTTAACCCCAGCCTTCGAAAGCATTTGATAAGAATTTCAATGGCCACATCGTTTCCTTCTTTTGCACAGTAAATCAGAGGCGTGTTTCCTGAAGAAGACAGAAAAAAATATATTAAGAATATATTTATAGTGAATATTGGGAATTAACTTATTGATATTGTAGAATTCTGCCGGAGGGGGGAGAGAGAGAGAGAGAGAGAGTTTAACGTCCACTCGACACAAACTAGGTCATTTCGGGACTAACACATGGTTCAATTTTTATTTCAATAATTCGCTTGCGCGTAGTGGTCGTTTGCAGTGGGGGGAGGGGGCATGGTCCGGCGACCCTATGCCTTGTCACGTACAAGCGGTCGCTTGGCTCAATGACAGGCCTTATGATCTAACCGAAGTACCCAGAGAAAACCCACGAGGTTGGACAGCAGAAACCCGGAGGACCCAGAAAAAAAACTGAGGTTGAACAGGCCACCCTACGCCTTGTCACGTACAACCGGGGAATCCAAACCCCGCCAGTTGACTCAATGACAGACCTTATGATACAATGCGCACGTGCTAACCATTCGGCCATCCAACCTCCCGAATTCTGTTCAACTACCGTGGTTTCGATTCCCGGGGAAATTTGGGAAGTTTGATAGCCGCAAAATCGTTTTTTTGCTATTCCAGCCCATGAATATGGCAACTTCAAAGTGATCTAATATACACTAACTTAGGTGGCTGACTCGAATACCAATTAATCGTTTACAGTCCACTGAGACGGGACCGTCGGGCGAAAATGTTGAGAATTTAACTGCGGCAAATGGGGTTTTCTGCTATTCTGACCCGTGGGTTAAGCACTTTTAAAGTTGTCCATTCGCTTTGCAACCGAAATCCCACTCTATGACCACCCGAATTCCAATCATCCAGTCAGGTTGTTGCATCTGCATTAACAAATAATAATCGATGCCCGAAAAATGCCGCACAAAGTAGAGTGGCCCCAGAAATGAAATGAAATGAAATGAAATGAAATGGGGTTTAAAGGAGCTAAGTCGCTAATATTTGGGACCTAGAAATTGACACAAATGGGTCGCAATGCATACAATAATGTAATATGAATGTAGTATATAAATTGATTTACATTCAATCGTTTCTGTTTTTACTGTAATTTCTAATCAGTTAGGTTCGGCGAATTACGCCAATATTATCAATCGAATTTCAATCTCTAGCGTCTGGTTATTTCAGTCTACGCCGATAATATTTATTGGGCATGTTCTCCAGATAAGAATATAGAGTCACCGTTTGACATGACTTATGGAATATGCCTAGCCTCGTTTTTCGAGACCCTTATTACAATTAGCGCTGAAACGCATTATGGTACACGATTCGTGTACCAATTGTAAAATGTTTATTATGTCTTAAATATTGGATATTAGAAGGCCATCTTTTCCCGGTAAGATCACAACATCAATATTGATTTAAACCGACAAATAAATCGTGTTTTCAATGTTAAAGATTTTGGATGATATTGAGTTAGAGACTTAGCTACTTTAAAGTCCTGCTGTTCTGTAATGGATAGTGTTGGGTAGTATTGGGTGCTATTGGGTAAACCGTCCTACCGACCCTACTTCTAGTCAGGGCGTGTACGTACAAATTATTGTATTTGTGTGACGTAACGTGTATTTTTGTGACGTATTATATTTACCTTTTTTATCGACAGTATCCGGATCTATATTATATATATGTATCAACATATTTACTATGTCATTACATCGGTTCTCACAGGCGTAACTCAGAGCTGTTCTACCATCGGCGTCTCTCAGATTCACATCGGCATGCTTATCTAGCAGAAGTCGCACCAGTTGGGCACGAGTTCTCTCCTCCTGAATGAATAACAAAAGTAATGAAATGAAATGAAATGGGGTTTAACGTCCTACTGTTCTGCTCCTATACTGGGCTAATGAAGACGGGCATACGCCATACAGTGTGCTATGAGGGAAATTTTGCCCGGACAGCGGCACTACGGCATACTCTTATATCGAATTCCAACTGTCAAGGGATCTTTTACGTGCACGCCAATGTGTACACGGGACCTCGGTTTTTCGTCCCATCCGAACGACTAGACAGCTTTCCTTGTCAGCCCCTCCGTCTTGCATCATTGACAAGGGAGAACCACGCCGGAAAATCTGGATGAACTTTCTCGGCCAATGCAGGGATCGAACACCCGACCTCCAGGCTAGCGAGCCAGCGTCTTACCCACTTAACGTTCTGCTTTTCTGCACCAACCGGGCTAATGAAGATAGTAAGCTTTCAGGGACATTTTTGCCGGACAGTGATATTTTCTACACCCGACCCATGTTCCTGAAGCAACGACCGCGAGTTTTTACAACATCTAGACGTTGCTACACGTCTTTGTAATACTCTAATTCATAGCTACATTATCTCCCTTTACGGTAGACACGTGAACACGTAGCGTCTTATCAGAGGTTGTGACACAAACACATTCAAATCAAACATGGCGACCTCCATGGAAACCTCTACATTGAACGAACCTTGAAGTTTGCAACTCTGTTATCACAGGTTGACAGTTTAGCTGTAAAGCGCAAGACTTGGTAGTCGCGATCATCGAGGAATCTGATAGACTCTCAAGCTGGGTCAGTACCCATTCGAAATTGGTGATGCAGGGTATTGCGTGAAGGGTTTGGTAAGATGTACGGAATCAAAGCGAGATCAAAACCTGCTATTGAGGATGGGGGGTTGGATGGCCGAATGGTTAGCACGTGCGTGCTGTATCATAAGGGTTGGCGTGGTTTCGATTCCCCGGTTGTACGTGACAAAGCGTAGGGTTGTCTGTCCAACTTCGTGGGTTTTCTCCGGGTCCTCTGGTTTCCTCCCACTGCTAAAGACCCCTACGCATAAGCGAATTATTGCAATAAAATTGAACCATATGTTAGTTCCGAAAAAGGTCAACACATGGCAAACGAAGATGGCACAGTTTCTGTGAGAATATTGAATATAGCACTGGCAGGTTTTCTTTCCAATTCAATACCGTAATTGTCTACTAATCAAATTAATCCACGCAAATTCATTACTTATACCGAACTGAAGTACCAGGCAGATCCAGTTGTTGGACATGGTCTGTCATTATATTTGTCTTTAAAGTGGGATTGTGTCGTTTCGACGAGGCTTCTCCTGTCTTTATCAAGCTAAGAAAGATTGACTTTTTTGCTTGTTAAAGATGGGAGAACTAATGACGAACGGAACAAGCCATACAGTGCGGAAGAGTGGAATGAAATGGGGTTTAACGTCCTACTATTCTGCTGCTACTGGGCTAATGAAGAATGGCATACGCCATAAAATGTGCTAGAGTGGAATGAAATGGGGTTTAACGAAATGAAATGAAATGAAATGGGGTTTAACGTCCGACTGTTTTGCTCCGAACTGGGCTAATGAAGACGGGCATACGCCATACAGTGTGCTATGAGGGAAATTTTGCCCGGACAGCAGCACTAAGGTCTACTCTTATATCGAATTCCAACTGTCAAGGGATCTTTTACGTGCACGCCAATGTGTACACGGGACCTCCAGGCTAGCGAGCCAGTGTCTTACCCACTTAGCCACCGTGACCCCCCAAATGGGGTTTAACGTCCTACTGTTCTGCTCCTACTGGGCTAATGAAGACGCGCCATTGAAAAGTAGAAACAAGTTGAAAATCTTGGGTTAGTGAGCTAGCATCGTTTTCCCTGACCCTCAACAAAATCCAGGTGAAAGAAGAGTATATATAATCTTACCTTTAGCATACAGGTAAAAATAAGTGGCGTTTTCCCATCAGAATCCCTAGAATTCTGTAATTTACCTTCAGCGGCTTCAATAATAAATTTAGTCAGCCGGACTTTGCCTCTTTGAATAGCATGGAATAAGTGTTTCACGTCCGTTTTATCCGGTTTATCAAAACTTCTATAACTCGCGGACTTTCCGACATTTTCTAATGTAGGAGTCCCCTTCTTGTCGTCCATTCGTAGACGATTATACATGGTGCTTGAGTCTTCACCTTCTGAACTTTTATCAAGTTTTTTTTATCAAGCTGACAAGATCAACATATAATTATTACTTGTCTTTTGTTTTAAAAAAAATGAACTTTAAACATCCACTACACTAGAAATATTTACTTGGATTGAGTCCACTGTTGTTTTAAAAAAATAACTTTAAGCATCCACTACACTAGAAATATTTACTTGGATTGGGTCCACTGTTGTTTTTTTTTTCTGAACTTAAACTTTATCCGCACAATTTCGTTAATTGTTTTTAATATTATTTTTAAGTTAGCGAAAATGTTGCATTTTGTTAATGTACCATGTTCTTTTTAAATTTGTCTTGCTGTTCATTGTCTTTTAAAATAATATGACCCGGGTTTCGTACAATTCATCTCGTCTTCACAGATACAAAACATCAACAACCAGAACAAAATAAAGATTTATAGCACCTTGTTAAATTTCGATAAACCAAGGTTTGTTAAACAGTGATGTCTTACGCCTTGTCTTTAGGAATTTTCCAAAAACACAACAGTGCAAATGATCAAAATTTCTGTCATCTCTGTTCTAAAATACACCTTATACTAAAGTATCAACTCGCGGAGAATTGTAATGACACCCTGACGTAGATTCTAACATGACTGGTCTGACTCCACGTTGTTAATGTTGTTGTTCCATCTTGTCCGAGGCATTATATATATATATATATATATAGTGTGTGTCGTATTGACAAGCAATCCTTACTCTGTCTGCTAACGACAAAATAGATTTGTAATTAACCATAAGGGAATTCTGATGCCCACAATCGTGCGTAATATCGATCCGTAGATAACATTGTCAAGTCTTTCCAATCATCCAGATTGATCATGCAATTTGTGCCAATTTCATTTTCCGAGGAAATTTATCTCATAATTGTCAGCAATGGATTCAACTATAGGGCCAACGTTTTTGATAGATAGGTGTAATTATATAGTTTTCAGTATCGCATCAAGCAAGAGGGGGGAAATCCCGGATGTATCTTGATTTAAAAAAAAACTGGTAAATCGAGAAGATATAAACAAGATAAACTGTCTTTAAAATATAACAAGAGAAGTTCCTTTCTGCGTTGGAGTGACGTAATGTGTCGATGACGTAATTTGACATTCTCCAAGGATATTTCCAGAACTTCCAGACAGGAAAACATCTTGTATTGCGTCAAGTGATCGTTTACCAGTAGGAGAAAGTGATAAACATAAAACAGAAATAATGTCTTTTACGCATGTTAAACCTATAAACATAGGCGTCAGGGTGGGCTGGGGGCAATCCCAGTTGGGGCGAGAGGGTGGGGTTGGGGAGTCTGAGGCTATTTGTCCGAAAATTTAAAATTTTCTTTTGTCACCCGAATTTTCAGAATGATATATATATATATATATATGGTCTCATTCTCTGTGGCCGCAATACGAAAAAAACATTTCCCTAAAAATGGACGGTTCACCGAATCTACACCCTCCCCCTCCCGGCACCTACGCCTATGCCTAGAATTAATATGTTTACATACGTAAGGTCTACACAAGAAATGGAATGGGTTTATAGCATCCAACATTTCTGCAAAAACCATGCTGTTGAGGTTGGGCATACGACATGCAGTGTGCTATGAGGGAAAATTTGGCAACCACCAAGGTTTCATTTACGTCCCATCCAAATGATTAGTTGCTGTTCCTTTCTGCATCCCGACAGCCTTGCTCAATGATCAACCTTGGGTCCCAATTACAAAAGTACACTAGCAATAGGAAGTGGTAGCGGGTTTAATTCACAGAGAGAGAGAGAGAGAGAGAGAGAGAGAGAGAGAGAGAGAGAGAGAGAGAGAGAGAGAGAGAGAGAGAGAGACATGGGGTTTTACGTCCACTCGACACAACTTGGTCATTTCGGGACTAACACATGGTTCAATTTTAATTCAATAATTCGATTGCGCGTAGGGGTCTTACACAGTGGGGGGGGGGGGGAACCGGAGAAAACCCACGAGGTTGGACTAAGAAAAACCCCAACAAAAAACAGATCTGAGTCGCCACGCGCAGTATAATTCAGGTGTTGACTAAATTACGGTTATTGTTGAGCAAACGGTAATTATAGAATCTCGAATTAATTTATATTATACAGCCACTGCTGAAGCGAAGTGAATAGAACTCAATGGTACGATTTACGCCATAGATTTTGCGCTCTACTGCTACCCCGAGCTCCCCTCTATAGCGATATAAAATACTGTTGTTTGGAGGGGGGGGGGGGGTTGTGCCCCACAGAATCACACGCCTCAATTTAGCTTTTAAGATTTTAAGAATTCCAAAACAAAATATGTCAAAGATCTTGGCAATCGCTTGTTTTCCTGTCTGGCCCATATAGAACACAAACGTTAAAAAGCCTTTTGGATTGATCAATGCGACTACCGCGTTCAAATGTTTATCGGACACGGGAATTCGAAGTAATATTGATGCACGCAGTACAGTTAAATTAAATGATACAGCCATTTCACAGACATATAACAATTATTCGAAGAATGCCCCCAACGACTTTTAAGATCAACATAGATTTATGCAATATTAGCACGAATATCAACATAGATTTGGCAAAATACGTTTTACTTCTGGTGCAAGTAATCACATTGGAGAGGGTAGCCTAGCTGGCCGTCACCTATGGCTTTGGTCCCTGATGTGAACGTATGTAGCTTGGTGACAGGGACGCCTTCTGGACCTACTGGCTTTACTCCGGTTTCCTCCCACAGCAAAGACCCGGGCAATTGCGCTAAGATAATAAACATTTAAAAAAAACAACTTGTCTGCCATATGACCCTCGGTGGAAGCGGACTTCAAACACCACGAACAAGTAATCACCCAAATGCTGATTTTTGAATCACTTAGCCGGTTTCTCCGGCCAAAAAGTTTGCGTGTGTTTCTGAAGTTAATCTCTTATATAAATGAATCTTCTTCCTGGTGTTCGGCGGTAAACAGACAATATCAAGGTCACAAAGCTTATGTAATTAATTAAACAAATGGTTTGCCTTTTTGCCATTTGCAATGAAACTAATATGTAATTTGATTAGCGTGATCGTTTGGTTGGTACTTTAAATGTTTCAATTGCATAAAGTCACATTAATGTTTCTTGGAGGGATTTGAGCCACATAAAAATTCAATAGCAAACTATAATAATGATAAAAGTTGAATCTCTAATAAGAATATTAGTGAACACATGGTTCCGTTACAAAGATATGATCAACTGAAATTCCATCGATCTATCCTGCCTCTTATGAAAAATGGTACACTTTTCTCCTTTTTCTGAATATCATCTGTCAATAATAAAGTTCTACATTTCTTCGAAGTTGAGAGAGAGAGAGGAGAGAGAAATGGGGTTTAACGTCAACTCGACACAAACTAGGTCATTTCGGGACTAACATATGGTTCAATTTTATTTCAACAATTCGTTTGTGTTTAGGGGTCTTTAGCAGTGGGAGGAAACCGGGGGACCCGGAGAAAACCCACGAGGTTGGCCCGGGCGACTCTACTCCTTGTCACGTACAACAGGGGAATCGAAACCACGCCAGTTGACTCAATGACAGGCCTTATGATACAGCGCGCACACGCTAACCATTCGGCTACGCAACCCCCCTCTTTGAAGTTGAACTTACTACCACGTTGTAATCTAAAGACGGTTAATCGTCAGTTAGTTGTTTTTGTATTGTCGGATGAGGTCATGATATCACACACAGTTACTTTATTCCGTACGTAACTAACGTACGAAAATTAAATGGTTGCTGGCGGTTTTTTTCGCACGTATACCTTGAATGGCTATTTTGCTCAGTAATCCCAGCCAGAATTTGGCTATTTTTTAAAATTGCGTTAAAGTTTTAAATTTTTGTTTAGAACTGAAATAAATTAACTTTTAGTCAATCCCCACGTTAAAAACATTAACAGAATTGAAATAGACACGACCGAAGCACAAAATAGTGCGAATATGCCGATGTCAAATCTAGAGTTGTAGATGTTATTTTTGTGAAAAATCATTGGAAGAAGCGATAAGACGTTATGTACGAATTATACAGTCCTAAAGGCTGCAAGAAGGCTATTGTTTACAATGTAACATTGTGTCTTGTAACGTTGATAATGATCATAATGATGGTGTTTACATTTGTTTGTTGATGTGACCTCATGACCTGTGACGTTTAGATAAAGTCATATGGATATCATGGCTATTCACTGTGTCAGAGTCACTTCTCTGCAGGTAGGGTGAGTCTGTCGTTCAGATTGACTTTATTCATGTTTACAAGTAAATGGTAGACATGCAATCCGATTAGAATACAGATCTTTTTTTATACTTTCCATGGCCTGGACTACATGGAGATCTGACCTGTTGTAGTAAGGGTCGTATGAGAGGCTTTTGACCCTATGACGTCAGACATTGATTAACCAATCAGCGTTGACGTCTCTAGGGGTTTACCCACAATTACGTGCATCGCACGCCAAAAACTCGCCGTAGCAGACCGTTTCATTAGCTAATCCCTCACTTCAACCAGAACTCTTCCAGATCCTAGTGCAGTCAAGACAGGTAAAACGAAATTTTGAACTATAAAAAACGAAACGAATTAGGATCTGTGTTTAAACCTCCCACCCTCCCTTCTCACCAACTACCCTCCTTTCTAAACTTCAACCCTCCCTTATCACCAACTACCCTCAATTCTCACCATCTACCCTCCCCTTTTCACCATCTACCCTCCCCTTCTCACCAACTACCCTCCCTTCTCACCATCTACCCTCCCTTCTCACCTCCTACACTCCCTCCTACCCTCCCTTCTCACCAACTACCCTCCCTTCACACCAACTACCCTCAATTCTCACCATCAACCCTCCCCTTCTCACCATCTACCCTCCCCTTCTCACCAACTACCCTCCCTTCTCACCATCTACCCTCCCTTTTCACCTCCTACCCTCCCCTTCTTACCATCAACCCTCCTTTCCCTTCTTACTAATTACCCTCCCATTTCCCATTCTCACCTCCTACCCTCCCTTCTCACCAACTACCCTCTCTTCTCACCAACTACCCTCCCCTTCTCACCACCTACCCTCTCTTTTCATCACCTACCCTCCCTTTCTCTCCTCTTATGCTCCCTTCTCACCAACTACCCTCCCTTCTCACTCAATGACTCAATATTTTTTATTTGAAACATTCAGACAAGATAAATGGACCATGCCTTCAGATTTTGGACTTTGATTTGTATGCTAACGTTCATTTTTAATAACGGATATCCTGTGAAATATCCAATGATAAATACAATAAACAAGTATTTGACCTCAAATCGATAACATTTATTTTATTTTTTATTTTTCAAATCGATGTGGACTTTTCATAATTCTCTCTGTTTCTTGATGGGTTGTCCCTTTAACTTCCATATAAATCTTGACTAATACTTCTGGTAATAAAACTTTCAATAAATAATCCATATACTGAAATAAATAATCCATACAATCCATATACTGAAATAAATAATCCATATACTGAAATAAATAATCCATATACTGAAATAAATAATCCATATACTGAAATAATCCATATACTGAAATAATCCATATACTGAAATAAATAATCCATATACTGAAATAATCCATATACTGAAATAATCCATATACTGAAATAAATAATCCATATACTGAATAATCCTTATACTGAAATAAATAATCCATATACTGAATAATCCTTATACTGAAATAAATAATATCCTACATGTATACTGAAATAAATAATCCATATACTGAAATAAATAATCCATATACTGAATAATCCTTATACTGAAATAATCCATATACTGAAATAATCCATATACTGAAATAAATAATCCATACAATCCATATACTGAAATAAATAATCCATATACTGAAATAATCCATATACTGAAATAATCCATATACTGAATAATCCTTATACTGAAATAAATAATATCCTACATGTATACTGAAATAAATAATCCATATACTGAAATGAGCATGACTTATTGCCACCATCTTGGAATTGAGATGTCAATCAATGCACAATTGTCAAGATGAAAAGTTTTTATGCTGATTGCTTTAAAATTAGCAGAGCGTTAACGTTTTTTTCATATTGCATCTAGGATGACGAAAAATAATACAAATAAAATGGGGGTTGGACATCCTACTGTTCTGCTATTTTTCTCCTGTTTCCTTCCATTTCCCAGATTAATATATGTTTGTGTCCGATGTTTTACCATGTGTACTAAATCCTGTTTCTGTGAATTTTAACATCATGTTGTTTTATGGTTTAATGTTTCATAATTGTTATAATTTTATTCATTTCTAAAGACAGGGATTTAACATCTCATCAACGCGATACTTCTGTTAGTTTGTTGTATCTATATTTTAATTGTACATACTCACCTTGTGATGTTTTTTACAGAACATCTCCATCAATGTTTCCATGACAACATCATGTTGTTCATCAGTAAATAGTTCAAGATGAACTTGATAGTTTAAATTATCTATAAAATACAGTTTTAAAGGACAACATTAGTGTCAGTCATGAGCGCAAAAAGAAAAATAGAGTTATCCTTCTATATAACTGACTGAAGTGACAGTGATAACAGATACATGGGAGAATTTCTGCTCACTAATAATCCCTTCGAAGACCAAAAGTTGTTATATGGGATATCTGACAATTAAAAAAAGTTAAAGAACATGAAAGAAAAAGAAAAATAGTCAGTATTTTGAATTGTCGGATATCCTTGTGAATATCCTTGTAAACATCGAGGGTTTAACATCCAGTTAACCCAAACTAGGTCATTTCAGGACTAACATAGAAAACCTGAGGACCTGGAGAAACCCAATATGTTTGACAGATGACCCTACTCCTTGTCATGTACAAGCTGGGAATCAAAACCCCACCATTTGACTCAATGACAGACCTCATTAACTAAATCAATACCAATCAACACACCACAAATAAATATTATGTTGACTTACTTCTGTCCATTCCGCCTTTTTTATAATCTTGATGTCTTTCACAAACCACCTGCAAAAAAACAAAAAAAAAAACATATCAGATATGGGTACATGAAGATAAAGGTATTTTTATCTTCTTAAAGACTAAAGATAATATTAGAAGAATGTGGTCTTCGTTGTCCAAGAGGTAAAATTTGCCCTTGGATTAGATTGAACCTACAAATCATAAAAAGCTTTTGTAATTAAGGCCTGTGAAGAAGTTTTGATACACAAATTGGAGAGAGAGAGAGAGAGAGAGAGAGAGAGAGAGAGAGAGACTAGGTTCAATCTTATTTTATTTTTTTGCATGCAGGTACATGTTGCTAGGAAACCAGAGTACCCGGAGAAAACCCACGAGGTTGGACAGGTGACCCTACTCCTTGTCACGTACAACCAGCGAATCGAAAGCACGCCCTTTGACTCAATGACAGACCTTATGATAAAGCGTGCACGTGCTAACCATTCGGTCATCCAACCCCCCCAACAAATTGAAGGAAATATAAACACTAGGTAATAATTCGTAACATCTAGGAGTATATTGGGGGAGAAAAATGGTGGTGTTTAATTGTCATGGATGTACTGGTACACTTGTATTAGTCCGCAAATTTTAAAATAATCAGACATTTCCTTTCTTGAATAGGCCTATATACATCAAGGCTTTCACTTTCACTTCGGATTCGCAAAACTCCAATCTGATTAAAACACAGATCCTATTTCGTTTCGTTTCGTTTTTATAGTTCAAAATTTCATGTTACGTGTCTTTACTTCACTAGGATTTGGAAGAGTTGTTATATAACGCACGTTCTGGTTGAATTAGCCAATGAAACGGTCTGTTACGTCAAGTTTTTGGCGTGAGGTGCACGGAACTGTGGGTATTCCAGTAGAAATATCAGCGCTGATTAGTAAATCAAATGTCTGACGTGATAGGTCAAAAGCCGCTCGTATGACCCCTGACACGACCTTCAAGTACAACCGGTCAAATCTTCATGTAGTCGACGTCATCAAAAGTATAAAAAAACGAAATATAATATATATCTGTATTTGAATCAGATTGAGCTAGATATTTATTTTAAATAATATCAAAATATTTATCAATATTCCAATCTTATACATTAAAACAGATTATTGTCTTTAAAGGTTAAATTCTTTCAAATTGCGATCTTATGTGTTGTTAATTGGCTAGAATACCATCATATAATAGATAATATGTTATCATATAGAATTGTTTTAATCAGATTGATATTTATTGTGTGTTAAGGTTAAACTCTCTCAAATTCTAATATTATAACATTTAAATGGTCTTATATGATACCAACAGTTCGACTGGAACAGAGAGAGAGAGAGAGAGAGAGAGAGAGAGAGGAGAGAGAGAGAGAGAGGGGGAGAGGGTTTATCCACTCAACACAAACTAGGTCATTTTGGGACTAACATATGTGGTCTTTAGCAGTGGGATGTAACCGGAGGACCCAGAGAAAACCCACGAGGTTGGACAGGCGACCTTAATCCTTGTCACGTACAACCCGGGAATCGAAACCACGCCAGTTGATTCAATGACAGACCTTATGATACAGCACGCACTTGCCCCCCTTGACTGGAATAGCATCATATAATAGAGATGTTGTGATATGATATATAATTATATTTATACAAACCTTTCCCTGGAATATATCACGAAGATAACTCTCACTGCTTAACACCAACATCTTGATATGGTCTCTATTTAAATCAGATACATCTCTACAATAATATAACAATATACCTATAATATACATGTATATACCTATAACATACATGTATAATATAATAATATACCTATAATATAACATACATGTATATACTTATATATCTATTATATAACACTAGAAGAATGCCCGGCTTCCCTCGGAGGTCATAACCCCGAAACTGGAAGTGGTAGACTAACACCACCTGGCCTATGTTACTCCCCGGTCCGAGCTACCCCTATACCCCAAATTTCAGACTCGGGGCAGACCTAGTGTAGACGCCAACCCCCGAACAGACAGACAAACAGACAGACAAACAGACACAAACAGACAGACAAACAGACAGACAGACAAACGACAGTCACAAATATTAGTATAGATATAAATGGGTTGCAACATCCTACTGTTCTACTCCGACTGAGCTAATGAAGACGGGTTTACGCCATACAGTGTGCTATGAGGGAGTGCTACTTGCGCCTTCTCTCATTTCTAAATCCAATTATCAAGTGTTCTTTGATGTACATGCCGATGTGGGGGGTTGGATGGCTGAATGGTTAGCGTGCGCGCGCTGTATCATAAAGTCTGTCATTGAGTCGACTGGCGTGGTTTCGAATCCCCGGTTGTACGTGGCAAGGAGTAGGGTCGCCTGTCCAGCCTCGTGGGTTTTCTCCGGGTCCTCCGGTTTCCTCCCACTGCTAAAGACCCCTACGCGCAAGCGAATTATTGAAATAAAATTAAACCATATGTTAGTCCCGAAATGACCTAGTTTGTGTCGAGTGGACGTTAAACCCCATTTCTCTCTCTCTCACATGCCGATGTGTAAATAGGACCTCGGTATTTCGAACCATCTGCACAATTAGACAAGGGGGGACCACAACGAAAAATCCAAATGAACTTTCTCGGCCAAGTGATCTCTCTTCAGTTATGGCAAAATTGCAATGTACTTACTCAATTTCAAGAACTTCTCTTCTTAAATCAAGGTTTTTTTCATCTTTTACTTTTGGAAGATCAGATAGTTCTTCGATCAAAAGAATATCAAAATCGGCTGCAGCTTTCGTTGATGAACTTTTTATATCACTTGGCTTCACGGCTTTAACGATAGCAGACTTGGAGTTATTCAACAAATCCAATATCGACCTTTCCGCTTTGGAGTTATTCAACAAATCCAATATCGACCTTTCTGCTTTTTTCTCTGAAGTGGAGGCCTTAAAAATATCATAATTATTCGTTTTTGTAACTTTTCTTGATTTGGCTCTTGGCTTTGTTGCTACTGATTTTGATTCCGGTTGCTTTCGTTTGTTCCGCTCTTTTGGTAAAGAGATCTTAGGTAAAACGTCTGTCTCCTGGAATTCGTTCACCGAACTGTTTGTGTCGAAATTCACCCCCCGAGATTTGATTGATCTTGTTTTTCGCATCTGCTTCACTGTATCTTTGTTGTTGACTATATCTTTCGACGGAGAAACTGTTTCGGACGATTTATCTTTAAGATTTACAGGGATTGTTTCGGCAGATGTGATAACGTTTGCTTTATAAGGAATTGTTTCAGCAGGGGAGACAACTTTGGGCTTATTCACAAAACTAGCAGACGGTAAGGAGGTATTAACACTATGATTAAAAATGGTGGACAGTCGCGGGCAGCGAAGACGAGTTTTTGATTTAACCAAATTAGGCGTCGACGAATCTGGTGAGTCGCTGTTTTCGTTATCAGTTTTTGCAGAAACAAAATTATTATCTGTCTTTTCACAATTCGTAATTATCAATTCAGGAATTTCTTTATTGATATCCAATGTTGACAATTGTGGATCTTTTTCCGGTGTGGTGACAATTTGGGGGAATTTCGTTTTTAATTTGGATTTTGTCTGCACCGTTTCAACTTTTGTTTTTTTTGGGCTTTCCAGCGATAAATCCTGACTGCCAAAATCGTAGGGATCGGCTTTGTCGCTATTTTTCACACTCGTTTTCTCGACCACACCGGATTCTATTAATTTCGTATCTGTTGCTGGCAGTTTTTTTGTGTATTTTTTAGCTTTACGAACCAATGGTTTGCCATCACTTTCGTCATTCATGTTGTCTTTATTTTCTTTTGAATCGATTTGAATGTCTTCTTCTTTACTTGCCGCCATGTCCGTAATCGGAAAATCACTTTCAGACGTACTGCATGATTTGACTTCCATGTCATTAACGTCGTCTCCTAAATCATCATTGTCTTCCATTTTATCTTTCCGGTCCGTTACATTCGTCTCAATAACAACTTTAAACGCATTTAACAGAGAATTTCGTTTCGGTATTACATTTTTTTCTTTCTTTTTTTTCCTGGAAAGTTTTGGACCACTCCGCTTAATACTGAAATAAATCAAAATTACAACAATAAAATTTAATCTCATTCTTCTTTACTAATTTCAACTGCCAAGGAAATTTTTATGTGTAATAGATTTTTTTTGTCCCAACCAAAGGACTATAGGGTAATATCTATTACAGAGAGAGATAAAGAGAGGGTTTAACATCAACTTGACACTGACTAGGTCATTTAGTGACTAACATGTGGTTCAATTTTATTTCAATAATTCATTTGCTTGTACAGGTCTGTAGCAGTTGGAGGATATAGAGAAAATTCACGATGTTGGGCAGGCCACCCTATTACATGTCACGTACAAGCGGGGAATCAAAATTATTGATAACAGTAAAACTAGAGAGCTTCTTTTTGAATCCAAAAGGAAATGATTAGATGTAATTAAAATTTGTACAAAGAAAAGGATGTTGTTATTTTTTGTCCCATCCAAAGAACTATTAAGAGGATTATTGCTTACAGTAAAATTAGCTTATAAAGATTGGCTTCGAATACCAAATGGCAAGGAAACATTTACATGAAATTTAAATTTGCACGCAGAAAAGAACGTAATTTTTTGGCCCATCCAAAGGACTAGTACAAGAAATTTTGATTATAGTAAAACTAGAAACTGATGTTGCTGCTCACAGATTTTTAATCTTTTTCTTGGATTCATCAGGAGGGTTAGAGATGGATAATGGACACGGCGTCGGCAGTGATTGTGGAATAGGTGGAACAGTAGAAGAACTGGTAGTATGTTTATTTTGTGGAGATTTCTGAAAGTAGCTGCTGATACCAACACCCTGTTTACTGGTACAACCACTTATTGTTAACAGCTGAAAATAAAATCAAATGAAATCAAAGTAACAAAATAAGATAAACAAGCCAACAGTGAGGCTGAGCATCAACCAATCAAATTGCTTATCTCTGCTTACCCTAATCAGAAAATGCTCATCTTCGAACTCCATCAAGACATTGACCTAATAAACACCTACACCAAGTTTGAACATTCTAGGTCAATTAGAAGGAGAGTTATTGTGTCCCAAAAAGTGTGACGGACAGACAGAAGGACAGACAGACAGACCCATTTTAATAGTCCCCTACTTTCTTCGAAAGGTGGGGGACAAAAAAAAATAATAACAAGTGGTTGCCATGCAAGATACACGGCATATTTTTCATTAGAGAGAGAGGGAGAAATGGGGTTTTAACGTCCACTAGACAAAAACTATTTCATTTCGGGACTAACATGGTTCAATTTTATTTCAATGACTAACATGGTTCAATTTTATTTCAATGATTCGCTTGCGCGTAAGGGTCTTTATCAGTGGGAGGAAACCGGAGGACCGGGGAAAACCCATCATGATCCAACCCCACAAAATGAAATAGACAATTTCTGAAGATGCCATGAAATGAGGATTAATGTTCTACTTTACTCCACCAACCAGTGTGCCATGAGAGAAATTTTGCCCAGAAAACAGCATTTATCAAGTTCTTTTACATGCATGCCAACTTGTACACAAATCTTCTTTTTTATGTGGGTGGAATCCAGACGATAAGAGATGCTGTTCAGTGATGCACGACTGTAAACAGGAAACCACCCTGACAGATCCTAATAATTCTGAACTTTCTCGTCTAATTGGACTTTCTGGAATCAAAACCTCGTTAAATTTTTATTTTAAAAACAAAGTAAAAATATTATGATGAATTTAAATTTTTTATTCTGTATGTTGCTTGATCCACCTAACTTTAGAACCCAGCCATGTACTAGGATCCCATACGCAAAGATTCTTGTGGGTTTTTTTGTTTTTAAAACTAAACTTAAAATAGAGTTGATAAAGTTCTTGTTAAAATATTTTTGGTCGATTCTTTAAAATTTGTTGGTTTTGATTCCCCAGTTGTAAGTGACAAGGAGTTGCCTGTCCACGCTAGAGGGTTTTCTCTGGGTCGGTTTCCTCCCACTGCTAAACACCCCTGCGTGCAAGCCAATTATTGAAAAAAATTAAACCATGTGTTAGTCCCGAAACGACCTAGTTTGTGTTGGGTGGACGTTAAACCCATTTCATTCTCTCTCAAAATTTGTAATTTTTTAATAATAATTATGTAAAAGCAAACTACAATCTTAGACCAAGAACACCTGACTGCCAAAGTTAGTCTCTATGAGCAAGGGAAAAAACTCTATTTAAAGGTAAGGGAGATAACTACATTTAGTGAGAGTAAAGTATGATTGTATTAATTTATTCTAGTACAAACCTGTGTCATGATGTTCTGTGATGCATCATTTATCGGACAGACATAAACAATCAACTTCTCTTTAAAAACATCAAAATATCGGTAAATACCTGGAATACGTAACATCATGGTGAGTTAAAAATATCACAATTCTTTCTCTTTATACACATCTTGATCATATTAGAGATAAAAAAAACCAGGAACTGTGTGAATTCTTGAGACAAGGTGCCTGGCTTTATAATTAGACATATATACATGTAATAAGATATACGATATCTATCTAGATTAGAAATCAAGATTATTCTTTAATTATATATCGTTCAAAGTATTTGGACAAGACATTTTCTATATTAGATGTACGTGCCAAGATGGCTAGTCATCAACCTGGAATGTGAAATCATTAATTACATATATTTAGATTTGAAATCAACAATCACGGTTTAAAGTTTGTGAGTGAAGCAGGGAATGTAATATCATGGATCAACAATAACCATGGAATTATTAAATTCTGTGATGTCATATATACAGTAAGGTCAAGAGATCCTGACCTGGCCGTCTCGCTGATGTTATCTTCGCAATAAAATCTTGGTTATTTCCCTGTCTTCATTAGCCAAGTCAGAGCAGAACAGTAGGATGTTAAACGACATTTTATTTCATTTCTTGCTTATTTCTCCAGGTCTTAAAAAACAATTTGTATTAATTGTTTCTCCATTAAAGGGAGCCACTGTGGTTCAGTGAGTATGGGATTAGCTTACGAACCCAGAGGTGAGAGAGAGAGAGAAATGGGGTTTAACGTCCACTCGATACAAACTAGGTCATTTCGGGACAAACACATGGTTCAATTTTATTTCAATAATTTGTTTGCGCGTAGGGGTCTTTAGCAGTGGAGGGAAACCGGAGGACCCGGAGAAACCCCACGAGGTTGGACAGGCGACCCTACTCCTTGTCGCGTACAACCGGGGATTCAAAATCACACCAGTTGACTCAATGACAGGCCTTATGATATAGCGTGCACACGTTAACCATTCGGCCATCCAACTCCCCAAACCAAGAGGTACAAGGTTTAATCCTACTGTTGGGCAGGAAAGATCTTCAAGATTTGACAGCATGGTTTTCTCTTGTCAGTGGTGCAGGACCGAGGGTTGGTCTGGCAAGTAACTGTATCTAGTTGTTCCCACCGAGGTCCTGTGATAGAACCCTAACCCTAACCCTATGATGTAGGTAGACACCACAATCTGACCAAGACTTCCTTTCATAGCAAAAGAAAACAAGTGACTTTAAAACCAAATAAATTTCATAACACATCCAATATGACCCTCAACTCATTAAGTTACCTCCAATCTGGTTTACTAAACACTGGGTTAGATCTATTTATCAAGGCTAAACACCGGGTTAGATCTATTTATCAAGGCTAAATGCATAATTACCAGTTATAAACAGGACTAGAGAGAGAGAGAAATGGGGTTTAACGTCCACTCGACACAAACTAGGTAATTTAGGGACTAACATTTGGTTTAATTTTATATACATAATTTGCTTGCGTGTAGGGGTCTTTAGCAGTGGGAGGAAACGGGAGGACCCGGAGAAAACCCACGAGGTTGGACAGGCGACCCTACTCCTTGTCACGTACAACCGGGGATTCGAAACCTATAAACAGGACTAGAGATAACCCTTACCTAAGACCTAGCCCTATATGCCTTACCCTAACCCACAATCCTCGGCAACAATCACGTGCCTTGTCAGATAGATCTGACCATAAAAAACCCTACGCACCATTGGATTATTAATATATTAAACCATGTTAGTCTCAAGATGACCTAGTTTATGTCAAGTGGATATTAAACCCTCTTTATACACTCCCATCCCACCATCTAACTCTCTACCTCTGTGTAAAGTAAAGATGTTTATAATTGTATTAATATAATATTGAACCATATGTTAGTCCCAAGATGACCTAGTTTATGTGTGTGTGTGACTCTCTCTCTCCGCACTATCCCTGTCTCACTCTTTCTCGCCCCGCTTCGCTCTACCCCGCCCCTCTCTCTCTCTCGCTAAAAATGAGGGAATAGGGTTTAACGTCCATTCGACTAACATGGTTCAATTTTATTTCAACAACTCGCTTGCGCATAGGGCTCTCTATCAGTGGGAGGAAACCGGAGGACCCAGGGAAAACCCCACGAGGTTGAACAGGCGACAGTACTCCTTGTCACTATAACCATCTCTCTGTGTATAAAGATGTTTGCAACTCACTGTGTTATTATTGATTGATTGTATCTACCAGTTATAACTAGCACTAACCCTAACCCTATGTATAGGAGATATCTAAGTAAAGATTCGAATCCCCGGTTGTACGTGGCAAGGAGTAGGGTCGCATGTCCAACCTCGTGGGTTTTCTCCGGGTCCTCCGGTTTCCTCCCACTGCTAAAGACCCCTACGCACAAGCGAATTATGTAAATAAAATTAAACCATATGTTAGTCCCGAAATGACCTAGTTTGTGTCGAGTGGACGTTAAACCCCATTTCTCTCTCTCTCTCTAAGTAGAGACTGTTTATAACTGACTGTGTTAATATTTATTGATTGATTTATCTAGGTAGTTTACACATGAGTTGTGTTGTTAAAGTTTTAAACAAAATCAATAAGTCAATATTAATGTCTTCCAAAACCTGGAGAATGTTCACTTGTTTTATTGATTTTTGTTTAGAAATGTTGATAAAAGAATAAAACTATCTTTATTCAGTGCTTAAAGATACATTATGGAAGATTAGATAAAGAGTTGGCAGTTCTCACTATAAAAGTTAAAAAACTAGATAATGTAAAGGAATTTGCTGAAAATTTCAGTCAAACTGATCCACTCTGAACCGAGAATTTAGCAATTGAATTTTAGGCTAAGCCTTGATCATCATTACTAAAGTCGATATGATAAAAAACATAGTCTCGATTATCCATTTTAGATTTAATCAGAAGCAGCAGATCGGATTCTAATCCAGTAAATATCGCTGGCTAGCGATGCCATCTAGAGTTGATTATGGTCTGGATAGGTTAATTAATGTCTAATTAATAATTCAGATAACATTTCAGACCTAAAGAATGAACGGCAATAGTCAGATTTAGCTCTTGTATAATCTACATGTATTTCTAAAGGAAGGGTGGATGGGGCGGAGGGTGTGGAAATGGGGTTTAACATCTATTCAACACAAACTAGGTCATTTCGAGACTAACGCATGATTCAACTTTATTTAAATAATTCGCTTGCGCGTAGGGGTCTTTAGCAGTGAGAGGAAACCAGATAGAGGACTCAGAGAAAACGCACGAAGTTGGACAGGCGACACGGGTCTACTCCTTGTCACCTACAACCGGCGAATCGATACCAAGCCAGATGACTCAATGACAGACCTTATGATACAACGCACCATTAAACCACCCAAATAAATTTCGGGATGTCATTCATTTTTTTACCTCCCGTGGCCGTATATAAATCGAAACGGAGCATAAGAATAATGCTGGACTTTGCTGAAAAATATATCGACTTATGACCCGAAAAATACGGTAATTTTGGGGGAATTTGAAACCGGTACGGATGGGCAGTAGTCGGTACGCTTTCATTCTATGGTATTACAATGTCATGTAATTTTCTAGGAATATTATTGACATAAATTTGAATACCGTACGGGAATTAAATATGAAGAATAACGAGGTGCATCTATTTGTTTTATTAAGTAAGAATTTGAATATTTTGTTGACACATGCGTGATTCTTAATTGTGGTTTGAAAACTCCTGCTTAAATAACGATAAGAGTTATGTCCCTTTATTTTCGGGAAGAAAATGTCCGACAACTAAAATTTTGAAATCCCATCACTGCACCCTACCCCCCTGTGCTTAACGTCTAACTCAATATTTTTCATATTAAAAACACAAAGTGTGAACTCATTATTGGTCCATTTCAATCAATATTATGAAATATTTAAGAAACAGTGAACATTTTATAATTAGTACGCGTGTCGTGTATTCTATTATTTCGGGCAACATTTGTAATGAACAAAGAATAACATATTCTAGATGACAAAATGAAATTAAATGAAATGGGTTTTTTTTGCTCCGAACTGGGCTAATGAAGACAGGCATACACCATACAGTGTGCTATGAGGGAAATTTTGCCTGGACTGCGGCCTACTCTTATATCGAATTCCAACTGTCAAGGGATCTTTTACATGCATGCCAATGTGTACACGGGACCTCAGTTTTTCGTTTCATCCGAATGACTAGACAGCTGTCCTTGTCAGGCCCTCCGTCCTGCATCACAGACAAGGGGGAACACGCTGGAAAATATGGGTGAACTTTCTCTGCAAATGCAGGGATTGAACACCCGACCTCCAGGCTAGCGAGCCAGCGTCTTACCAACTTAGCCACCGTGACTCCCATTCTAGATGACAATGTGCAAGTAATTAGTAATGGACGATTCAAAAATGACAAAATAATAACAAAAGAACTATTAACAATGGATTAAGCAGGTGTAAACTGAACAAAATTGACCGGAATTTTTGAAAGATAGGTTGCCAGGCAACAAACATACGCCCACAGCAGCTAAGTCGTCAAGGCGGTCAACAAGGGTTATCGCATATTTTTTCTTTTATCAGTAATGAGAACATTTAATGAAAATCTGATTACGAATAATAACCCATTAAGTATTAAGTAATTATCAGAAATTAAACAATTTATATTAAACATACATTATGCAAGAGCTAAATCTGTCTATTGAAGGTCTTTCTTTAGGCCTGAAATGTTATCTAAATTATTCATTAGACATTAATTAACTTATCCAGACCATAATCAACTCTCGATGGCATCGCTAGCCTGCAATGTTTATTGGATTAGGTTCCGATTTGCTGTTTGACTTCCATTCATAATTAAATCATGAAATGGATAATAGAGACTATATTTTTTATCGTGCCAACTTTAATATTGATGATCGAAGCTAGGCCAAAAAATTCAATTGCTAAAATCTTGGTTCATAGTGGATAAATTTGACTGAAATTTTCAGTCTTTAACTATTATAGTGATAACTGCCAGCTCTTTATCTAATCTTCCATGATGTATCTTTAAACAATATAAAAAAGCCTTTAAAAACCAGACCGGAGGAGCTGTTCTTGTGTATGTCTTAATTCACTATGCTCAGTACATGTGCACAGGTCTTTCCTGTGGGAGGAAACAACAGATCCCAGAGAAAACCCATGACGTTGAGAAGATGCCTCTATCTCAAAGCCATATACGCTCACACCATAGATCGAAACCATGACCGCAAGTCAGAGCTCAAAGCACATCACTTCAGACCACTAGGCCATCCCAACCCCCCACAGTAATGATACTAAAATCGCATTAATAATGAATTCTCACAATTTCATTTTTAAAACATTTTACTACTCATGAATAGCCTTGAAAAACATCAGGCCTGAGCTTTTATTTTCAGACTTCAAGAATATTTTACCTGATAGAGAAGATGATCGAAGATTGTCAGTATATAAATCTGATTTTATATCCTCATTCATGTGTTTCGAAATATTTCTAGGTAGAAGACAAGTCTGGTGTTGTCGTTTCCTTTTAAACGAGTAACCAATTCTAACAGTTGTACCTGCAAAATACAAATCCATTGGACGCTGGCTCGCTAATCTGGAGGTCACCTGTTCCATACCTGCATTAGCCGAGAAAGTTCAGCAGGATTTCCCGGCGTGGTCCCCCCTTGACAGTGCTGTAGGACGGAGAACCTGGCAAGGGACAATGTATAGTCGGTCTCAGTGCTCACTGTGGATTCCATTTTTTTTCGCCAATTTTTCATTTTAATTTATTAAACATATATTTTTTCGCCAAAATTTTTATTACATTTTCACTTTCAATATAAATACATTAAATTACGATGTGGCAAAAATAAATATCGCCACGGCTAAAAAATTTTTGCCAGAATGTATAATTTATCGCCACAGTGATATTTTTATCACAATTAGCAGAAATGGCGATCAACAGCGTGAGCATTGGTCTGTCCAATGGGACGAAAAACCAAGGTCACTTGTACACATTGACGTGCACGTAAAAGAACCCTTGACAGTTGAAATTCGATATAAGAGTATGCCGTAGCGCCGCTGCCTGGGCACAATTTTCCTCATAGCACACTGTATGGCCTCTGCTCGTCTTCATTATCCCAGTAGGATCAGGGCGTTGTTTCACAAAATTTTAACTAAGATAAAATCCAAATTTTAGTAATTTGATTTGATAATATTAGACTGATTTTAGTGCTTAGCCTATCAAAATTAAAGTATCTATTAAAATTTGGATTTTATCTTTAGTTAGGATTTCGAGAAACAGGGCCCTGAACAGTAGGACGTTAAACCCCATTTCATTTGGAAGATAAACATAAATGGATGAGACATTAAATAAAGATCTTACGATTTGATTACTCCAAGTCATTATTTAAAGATGGGTTCCTGCGTACAAACTAGGTGATTTAATGGTATATATGGACTAAAAACATATTCAAACTAATTAATTTGTCATAATTATGCTTCAAATCCTTCTCAAACATTGTAATTGCGAAGGAATGTCCTGCTATAAAAATTAGATCAAACCAGGTCATATTTACATCAGGTGACTTACCTCTGTTAGAAGTCAGAGGAGAATTCATTGCATACATAAGACGATGTTGTCTTTAATCGCTTTCTATTTATTACAAATATCGAATCCTAATTAAATTCTCGGATTATCCACTACCCGCGTCTTTTTCCGTCATTTTTATCTCAGAAACTGTTGTATGTCTAACTCTTCATAAATTTTATCAACTTGTACATCAAGCACTCAATGTTCACATGTGACCTTTGACATCACGTGTGCAGAAATTCCTAATCGTCAGGTTGTCGATTAGGGGAACCCTTACATTTTTGTCCTGTATACTCTCCATGAGTGTTTTTTGGCGAATCCAGTATTTTTCTAGTAAAATTGGATATCTCTACTTTCCATTCTAAATTACCATACTTTTATTGGAAATAACCACCTGATAAATACTTTTCTGGGAACCCATCTTTAAATGCTATTCAAAAAATTGAAATTAAATGCTATTCAAAAAATTGAAATTAAATGATCCGCTTGAAAAAACAACCTCAAGGGTTTTCTCCGGGTCCTCCGGTTTCCTCCCACTTCTAAAGACCCCTACGCGCAAGCGAATTATGTAAATGAAATTAAACCATATGTTAGTCTCGAAATGACCTAGTTTATGTAAATGAAATTAAACCATATGTTAGTCTCGAAATGACCTAGTTTGTGTCTCAGACTTAAAGCGAGAATTTCAAATTTTGTAAGAAAGTCAAAACATAATTATTTCTATGTCTTTTGCTCAATAGGTTATCAAATCACTATTATACGATCATGGGCATTATTTCCCACCCTTAAAAATCTATGAAACAGGAAATAACAACACAATTACCTCCCCTGTTTTGCTATTGACAACAAGGGGAAACCATTTTCCAACGTTGGAATTTGAAGTTAAAAATGATATTTTTCCCAATTTCTCAGCTGGCAATAGCGAATTATAGGATTAATAGGATTATTCTTTAACAAGGTAGGACTGTTTATGGATACCATCTATTTTAAGGCTTTATTTTAATACATTTTAAAAATATGACTTGAAAATTAACAATTGCAACTTTAAGTTAAGAATTTACTCAAAATTGTTTGCTTATTTTACCTAAAATATAGCCCTTTATAAAACTTTTGTTGTTTTATATCAAATACATCAATAAGAAACTATGTGCAAAGTCTTGTGTTTCTGGATCAAAGACATTTCTCATAAACATATCTTGCTCCGTATGAAGTAATTTGACTCATTTAAATCTTACATAATGCATCTTTAATATCTGTCAAATAGGGTGGGGGTGGGAGCGACGGGGTAGTGGGGGGGGGGGGGGGTAGTGGGGGGTGGGGGTATACCTGAGAGAAGACCAGCATCTGTTGTGTCTTTCGTGCCTTTATTATTAACTGTTAAAATTTTTATACATGTAGGCCTACTTCTCTCAAGTATAACAGGTTTCACTAGCTGCATAACTTCCTGTAATAATAAACAATATGTTGTCATGGGTTACATACAGCATACTCTGCTTCATACACAGATTACATACAAGCATACTGAGATACTTGACAATCAAAGTCCAAGTCTTGATTATCCATTTTTTCTTTCAATTTAAACATTTTGTGGGTGTTCTAATCCATTTAAATCTCAGCCATTCGATAATCTAGACCAGTGATTTTCAACCAGTGTGCTGCGGCACACGTGTGCCATGAGATCTTCCTAAGTGTGCTGCGAACATTTGAACGGCAGGCACACTAAGAAATTGCGAAAAAACGTGTGATCCCAATTGAGTATTCACTGGTGTCTACTGGTAACTTCATAGCGTTTTTTTTCTTTATTTAGTTTTTGAGTCATTCTATGTGTCTATGACTAGTCTCTGTCTACGGATCTATGCTGTATTTGACTTGCCATTGTTTTTTTTTTTTACAAAATTGAAACATTTTTCATATATATTTAGCCAGGTGTGCCACTATTTTTACATGTGTTCCAAGGTGTGCCGTTGGTAAAAAAATGTTGAGAACCACTGATCTAGACAGTTGATTATGGTCTTGTCATGTGTCTAAATAAAGACCCGCAATACGCAGATTTAGCTCTTATATAATGTATCTTTTTAAGTGTGTCTACATACATGTATATTGCTTAATTACCTGAAAATGTTTTTCTTCAAACCAGAGTTTTTTACCTGTCGTACATTATATAATGTATCTTTTTAAGTGTGTCTTATAAACATGTATATTGCTTACCTGAAAATGTTTTTCTTCAAACCAGAGTTTTTTACCTGTCGTAGTTTGCGGATGAATCTGTACTTGTATAACTTTAAATTTGTTGACCTGGGAAAAACAAGAAACAAACTGTTAAATTTATGCTTATAAAAATGTTCTTTATATCATAGGATAGTTATTGAACATTAATATTTTATTATCAATGGCTTAATTGCCTGCTTCGACTTAAAAGAGCTTAAAAGTCACTTACTCAACAAATGCAAAATGGTAATACATTCTAACCCCTTTAAGCAGTAGGCTATTTCGATTTTTATTTTCAGACAAGGTACTGGTAACAAATATACTTGAATACATGTTCTTCAACACACTTTGCCTTTTGTGTTTAAAATTTGGAAGCCAAGTTGCTTAAGTTCGTAAGACGCTAGCTCACAAGCTAGTCAGTGGTGCAGGACGGAGGGCCTGACAAGGACACCTGTCTAGTCGTTCGGATGGCTCGAAAAAACAAGGTCCTGTGTACACATTGCCATGCATGTAAAAGTTCCCTAGTCAGACTGGAACTTGATATAAGAGTAGGCAAAATTTCCCTCATAGCACACTGTATGGTGTATGCCTGTCTTCATTTGCCCTGTTGGAGGCAAACCCCCATTTGATTCATTTCGTTTAAAATTACCATAATTTGCTGTGACTTTTAGTTTAAAATGATTATTAATCATAAATCTAATATAGGCAATAAACTGTAACCCAGGAATCGTTTAATCTTGTGTATCTAGCACTAATTTCTTTCACATTTGTTTAATATCCAATCTTTGTTTAAAAATTTATTAAAACTGTTTAAACTCACCAAAAATCATTTAATCTTGTGTATCTAGCACTAATTTCTTTCACATTCGTTTAATATCAAATTTTTGTTTAAATATTTGTAAAAACTGTTTAAAATCGCCATAAATCGTTTAATTTGTACTTCTGTCCAGTTTAAAGCTGACCATTCAATTTTGATAATGAGTGTCCAATTTACAAGTGTTTAACTTCTCAATCATTGACGTCATTGTTAAAAAATAAACAACCTAATTGATTAATGATGTATAATGATTAATTTTTGAACAGTGATCAGGAAATTAAATACTTGTAAATTGGACACTCATTATCAAAATTAATCAGTCAGCTTTAAACTGGACACATGTACAAATTAGATGATTTTTGGTGATTTTAAACGATTTTTACGAATTTTTAAACAAAGATTCGATATTAAACGAAAGTGAAAGAAATTAGTGCTAGTTACACAAGATTAAACGATACCTGGGTTACAGTACACACCCTGATATATTCCGTTCTTGAAACAGAAAAATTTGTCTGAGCCATATTTTTCTTGATTATTTTGATTCAATTTCTGCTTTTTGACAGTAATCATCATTCGGGATTTTTGGAACCCTGTTCCCGCGGATTTAGAGTTACCTTTTCCTGGCGGGTCGCTCACGTCATTAAAAATTAGCATTGCGTTATTTGGTCATGATTTTGAGCAATGGAACATATATTTTACATAAGAGAACAAAGAAATTCTCAAAATATTCACAATTATGCCAAATTATTGGTTAACTCTTCGCTAAAATAAAAATATTATGATAATTTGCTAGGACATAAGCGATAATTCATAGAGGTGACCATGTTTTCTAAGATTGGTTGCCGACGTAATTAGGTACGTATAATAACCTAAATTAACGGTCAATTGGCCAGAATTATAGCCAGCAGACTTTTGTAATATAAAATCTACATTTCTAACTTCCATTTTATGTGGTTTGTCAATATTAATTTGACTGAATTACTATCATTTGGAATCGAAATGATTGTGACTCATGACCGTATTTGTCTGGATCAACCGGAATTGCTCTATTTTTTTATTTTTTCGACCGGTTACAAAGTCGAGATTAATTTGTAGCAAACAAGACATTCTTTGGTTTTCTAATGATAAGAGAAAATTTTGCCATCCATGTTAGGATATTGAGAGAGAGAGAGAAATGTGGTTTAACGCCCACTCAACACAAATTAGGTCATTTCGGGACTGACACCACATGGTTTAATTTTATATCAATAATTTGTTAGCACGTAGGAGTCTTGAGCAGTGGTAGGGAACCGGAGAAAACCCACGAGGTTGGACAGGCGACTCTACGTTTTGGGTAAATCTATGGATCCAAAATATTTGTGTTAAAATTAAGTAATTTATTTATTTTACGAAGTGGATATTTAACCGTATACGGCAAAGTATCTACTTCCGCTATTTTACCGTACATCGTTTCTGATTCAAAATGACGGAAACTACAGATATATTCCATCATTTTGGCAGAAGCACGATTTTACGGGAAAAACATAAACCACTGACAGTCTTAGTACTTAAATTAAAAACCAAAATCCGCAGAAATGTGCCCTCGACCAAAATAGAATAATATTCTAAATGCTTTTCTACAATTTACATTTATCATCTTATTTTCTTTTACAAATAATTCTCCAGTTTCTACCATAGAAATTCAAGTATGGCTATTTCGTTCCTTTATAAGAAACGGAAAAAGAAGCAATGTTAGACAAAGAACGAATAGAACTGTTGGGTTAGGGTTAGGGTTTGGGTTATGGGTTAATGTCCAAAACTGCTAAGTCCAGGTATCAGAGAACTGTGCATGTTAAACGGAAGCGTACAGCAAAATAGTAAATAAAGTAAAGTGCTGTATACGGAACTTAAATATCCACTGCCATTTTATATTTAATTAATTTACACCTACATTCGGCTATGTTGATTTTGATATTTCAGGCAAGAATATGTCGAATAATTTTTTTGAGAACCTAAAGAAAAGCCGAGTTTTGCTTGTAATGGTTGGTAGTATTATTAGTTTTCACATTGGTTGGTACTTTATACAGTTTAATGAAAAACTTGTTCCTTTAGAAGAAAGGAAACCTCGAGTAGCTGGCATTAATTTATTTAAGATTGAAGAGAAAAAGGACCAAGGTGAGCTAAGGATACATTATGGGAGATTAGATAATTAAAGAGCTGACAGTTATCACTATAATAGTTAAAAACTAGATAATGTAAATGGAATATGCTGAAAATTTCAGCCGAAAAAATCCTATTTTAGAATCTTTGGAGCCTTGATTGTCATTTTTAGCGCTGTCACGATGATAACAAAGTCTCGATTATCCATTTTTGCATTTAAACAGCAGATCAGATTCAATTCCAATGAAAACCAGACAGATAAGATGGCCTCGAGTGTTGATTATGCTCTGGATAAGTTAATTAATGTCTAATTAATAATTTAGATAACATTTTAGGCAATAGGCAGATTTAGCTCTTGCATAATGTATGTTTAATTGCATTGCCGTATTTACTGGGGGATGGATGGCAGAATGGTTAGCACATGCGTGCTGTATCATAATGTCTGACATGGAGTCAACTGGCGTGGTTTCGATTTCCCAGTTGTACGTGACAAGGAGTAGGATCGCCTGTCCAGTTTTGTAGGTTTTTTCTGGGTCCTCCGGTTTCCTCCCACTGCTAAAGACCCCTACGTGCAAGAGAGTTATTCAAATAAAATTGAACCACGTGTTAGTTCCGAAATGACCTAGTTTGAGTCGAGTGGACGCTAAACCCCATTTCTCTCTCTCTATCTCTCTGTAAATACTGAACCAACTTAAACAAATTTCAAGGGACTGATATTTCTTTTGTGAAATTATATTTTTTACCTGGGATTAACTCTCCCTCAAATTGTGCCAAATGTATTGCGATTCACCTGAACATTAGCGTATTGAATCGCAAGACGCTGAATTGATTTTTCACGATTCTTTTTTTTTTAAAATAAATAATTTTTTGTTGCTTCAGTAATTAACGTGTCACTCTGAATTATCCACGTCACACATTACCCATAGATATATTAACACTCTTAAATTGTTCTGGTCCTTATTTTGATCCCCATCATGATATAAAACAGTTTTATTTCTTTGATATCGGCAGAACTAAAGATATCAATTATTCATTTATCCTGTTGTTTTCTTAGTAAATATTAACCTGGTTATAAATTGTGATACGAATCGTATTGGGGGGTTGGATGGCCGAATGGTTAGCATGTGCGAGCTGTATCATAAGGCCAGTCATTGAGTCAACTGGCATGGTTTCGAATCCCCGGTTATACGTGACAAGGAGTAGGGTCGCCTCTCCAACCTCGTGGGTTTTCTCCGGGTCCTCCGGTTTCCACCCACTGCTAAAGACCCCTACGCGCGAGTTATTGAAATAAAAAATTAAAACCACATGTTAGTCCCGAAATGACCTGGTTTGTGTCGAGTGGACGTTAAACTCCATTTCTCACTCTCTCTCTCACAAATCGTATTGTAGCACCCGAATCGCAATGAGTATCATATCGCGACTGTAGTGGCAATACCCAGCACTAACCTAGCATTTAGCGATTTGTTATTTAATACGCTAGCCTGGAGGTCGATCCCTGCACTGGCTGAAAAAGTTCATCCAGATTTTCCAGCGTGGTTCCCAACTTCTCAGTGATGCAGGACGGAGGGCCTGACAAGAGACATCAGTCTAGACGTTTGGATGGGACGAAAAACCAAGGTCCCGTTGAACACATTGACGTGCACGTAAAAGATCCCTTTTCTGTTGGAATTTGATATAAGAGTAGGCTGTAGTGCCGCTGTCCAGGCAAAATTTCCCTCATAGCGCACTGTATGGCTTATGCTCGTCTTCATTAGCCCAGTTCAGAGCAAAACAGTCGGACATTAAACCCCATTTCATTCCATTTAAGTTATTTAATACTTTGGGTTGTTTTTTTTCAGAAAAATGATCAAAAACAAAGGACCAGGATTTATTGAGAAAACAGTTTTATATGTACAGAAAAATAAATTTGTGTCACTTTTAATGATCTGTGGAACAATTTTCGTGGCAACCATACCTAGTAATTTACCAAAAGTTTCTCTCTCCTCGGAACGATCACAGCAACGAGTTGAACAGCTTCAGAATAAAGTAGATTCAATAAGTAATGGTAGTGAAAGTTCACAATAAATGTTTAGTTTCTTGTTAGTTTCGTGTGGTAAGTCGGCCTATATATTTTAACTGTTTTTGTGTGGTAACAAGGCCTATAACTGTTTATGTGTGGTGTAGCAATATAGTCGTTGCAACATTGTTTATAAATTTATAGGCAAGGACTAGAGAAATAAGATAGCTGTATATTATATTAATTAATATCTTTGGCAAGTTGGTAGATTCACATATATGTAGAATTGTACTAAATCAACTTAGTCTGTAATTGACAGTTGACACATAAAAAGAGTTATAGAGCCAAAACATAGCTACTTGTTTGTGTCAATACAATACCACGAGATTACACGTGAGTGGAATAATTCTAATTGCATCATTTGGCTTAAAGTAACAAATCATTTTGTTAATTACACTAGTTCAGGGCCATGAAAACGCTTTGTTATGCGTGATATACGTGAGTGCTATAATTGAATCATGTGTCAGTCCCGAAATGACCTAGTTTGTGTCGAGTGGCTGTTAAACCCCATTTCTCTCTCTCTTATATATATATATATTATAACTTTTTTGTGTGGTAACACGGCCTATACATGTATATTATTCCTGTTTGTGTGGGGGAATCACCTTGCGTGAGGCAAACATTTATTTTTTAAAGAGTCTTGAATACAGCATCGGTATATATATGTACATGTAGGCCTGTTGTTGTCACGACTGGGTTCAATCCTGATGGGGAGCCACGGTGGCTAGTGGTTAAAACGCTGGCCCGCTAGCCTGGAGGTCGGGTGTTCGATCCCTGCATTGGCCGAGAAAGTTCATCCCGATTTTCCGACGTGGTTTCCCCTTGTCAGTGATGCAGGACGGAGGGCCTGACAAGGACAGCTGTCTAGTCGTTTGGATTGGACGGAAAACCGAGGTCCCGTGTACACATTGGCGTGTACGTAAAAGATCCCTTGACAGTTGGAATTCGATATAAGAGTAGGCCATATTGCCGCTGTCCCTCATAGCACACGGTATGGCGTATGCCCGTCTTCATTAGCCCAGTTCGAAGCAAAACAGTAAGATGTTAAACCCAGTTTATTTCATTTCATTACAGTATACAGTGTGCTATGAGGGATATTTTGCCCAGGCAGCAGTGCTACAACCTACTCTTATTTCAATTTCCAATGGGATTCTTAATGTGCAGACAATACACATGACATCATTTTTCTGCTCCCACCGAAAAACTAGACACTGTTTCTTTCAGGCACCACAGAAAGCTGGGAAACCTGTCTGTAAAATCCTGATGAACTCAACCAGGATTGAAATGAAATGAAATGAAATGGGTTTAACATCTTACTGTTCTGCTCCGAACTGGGCTAATAAAGACGGGCCTACGCCACACATTCATTTAATATCAAATCTTTGTTTAAAAATTCGTAAAAATCGTTTAAAATCACCAAAAATCATCTAATTTGTACATGTGTCCAGTTTAAAGCTGACTGATTAATTTTGATAATGAGTGTCCAATTTACAAGTATTTAATTTCCTGATCACTGTTCAAAAATTAATCATTATACATCATTAATCAATAGGGTTGTTTATTTTTTAACAATGATTGAGAAATTAAACACTTGTAAATTGGACACTCATTATCAAAATTGAATGGTCAGCTTTAAACTGGACAGAAGTACAAATTAAACGATTTTTGGTGATTTTAAACAGTTTTTATGAATATTTAAACAAAGATTTGATATTAAATGAATGTGAAAGAAATTAGTGCTAGATACACAAAATTAAACGATACCTGGGTTACAGTGTATATTGTCGTCCGTCTGTTATTTGATTGTGGATAAGCTACCAGTCACAATTTTTATGCGATTTTGATGAAACTTAAAAGATGTTTATATCTCAAAAATCTGAATTATGGCCCCTGATGGTGCAACAAATCACATTTTTAGCTTGTGGACCCACTAGAGGTCAAAATTTTCATCCAATTTGAAAAAAAACGTTGAAATATATCACTGTTACAACATAATGAAGGTTGACTTCGAATTTTGGGAAAAATCGGAATGAAACTGCCCGAATAAATGGCAGCGCCTTGTACCCAAATAGTGTTTAGAAGAAGGTTGTGGACCCTCTATTCCAGTGATCTTGGTTCCTTTCTATGTTCGCGCATATCAGACCATAACTTCCTGGATTATGGTTCCTGATTGTACAAAAAATCATGGTTTTTTTTCTAGGTTGTGGACCCTCTATTCCAGTGATCTTGGTTCCTTTCTATGTTCGCGCATATCAGACCATAACTTCGTGGATTATGGTTCCTGATTGTACAAAAAATCATGGGTTTTTTTCTAGCTTGCAAAATGTGGTCTTATCTTGCATGGCAACCTTTGGTTTATTTTACATTTAATGTGAACTGATCAATTTTGTATTTATTTTACATTGTAGATTGTTAAATTTTGGAATGATGGGGTCTCGAGAAACATTTAAAAAGCCTTCTCACCTTCAGGTGGACACTTTAGACGACCCTGAAATCCGAGCAGCCATTTCGACACTGAGACAGATCGTAGCTTCGTGTATGGGACCACACGGAAAAATTAAAATAATCCAAAATGCAACTGGTGGTCACATTACGCGAACAACAACCTCTTCAAGGCTGTTTGGTGCCATTTCTCTCTCGAAACCCGTTTTAAAACTAATCGTTAGTTCTGTTCAATCACACGTTGACCAGTACCAAGATGGCGGCCTAATGGCTTGTTTGTTTTGTTTATTGTTGGTTGAGTCGTCGCTTGATTGCGACGTTAACCGCTCCATCTTGGCCGATCTTTATCAAGTGTTTTACGATATTGTTGATGATTATATGAATTCTGACGAATGCGCGTGTAAATACGAATTAGATTTTTCAAATTTGGATGCCATGATGGCTTTCGTTCAGAATATGTATGATTCTAAGCCGTTTTGTGGTCTCTATGGTTACCAGCTAGAAGAGTTCTCCCGTTTGATTCTTCAGACGTTTTTGCAGTGCATACCTGACATGGCGAGCTCGAAGGCCAGTTTTTATACAACAAGGATTTACCTGCTGTGCGTCAAACACGAGGACATGAATTATTCCAGAAATTTAAACGGATTAGTGATAGAATACCCGGAGTTGTCTTGCCATGTGGAGAAGAAGTTGTCTATAAAACGAAGCCTGGATTCGGCTTCCTGTCACCGAATTAAAGTAGCTTTAGTCAATTGCTCAATGTCCGGTGACGCGGAATCCGAACTGAATGCTAATTACGAAGTTGCCACTGGCGTTAATCCCGATATGTTTTTTCTCGAGAAGATATTGTCCTTCTGTTATCAGCTCGTTACCATGGGAACCGGACTTGTGATTTGTCAGAAAGTTATGCATCCCCGCGTAAAGGAATATTTTAGAAAAGAGGGTGTGTTGTTTACAGATCGTCTGGGTGCGATGCCCGTACCATATGTACAGGATGTAACAGGTGAGGTATTAGAAATTGGGGTTGAGAGGAAGGGGTTTTGATGGCCGAATGGTCAGCGTGTGGCGCCTTGACTCATAACATCTGTCATTGAGTCAACTGGCGTGGTTTCGATTCCCCGGTGTACGTGTCAAGGAGTAGTGACACCTGTCCAACCTCATGGGTTTTCTACAGGTCCTCCAGTTTCCTCCCACTGCTGAAAATTCATGCGTGCAGGCGATTTATTGAAATAAAATTGATTTCTGACTTTGCGTATCGCCCAGCTAAAGGTTTTTCCATTATAAACAGACATACAATAAAGTGTGTTAGCTGTCAACTTGATTCTGCATCAAACAAAGAATATTATATTTATCAAGTCAGGGGCGGATCTAGGAATTTTGAAAGGGGGGGGGGGGCGTCGCAAAATGAAGGCACTGACCGACCGCGTAGACGGGGCATGCCGCGGAGAGGGGATTTCTTTTTTTTTCTTTTTTGGGGGGGGGGGTCCCCCCCCAAGAAAATTATCCGTCATTTCCTTGCATCTTCCAAGAGCTATTTGGCTGATATTTTCGTCCAAGTAAACATTCGGAAATCGTTGAAAAAGAGCCTGAAAATCGAGCAAAAAAGCCAGTTGAACATGCGACTCGAAAATTGTCAAGGCGAGCGAGGCATTATGATGGGGAAAAAAGACGAATCTATTCCCTAGCCACTTCACTATTTAAACCTTGTAACTTGTACTTTGTACTGTCCACACATTGTTTGGCGCAATATAGCCCGGTTGGAGCTGACGTGCCATAAAACCACATTGCATTTAATTTCTGTCCACACATGAAACAATGCTACATGTACATCAGGTTGCACTCATGCGCGTCAGTGATGGGCATGAGTGTATACGCCGCCGATTCCACAAGATGTCTGTCTATAGTCACTCTATAGGATAAGGGCACCGTCAGCTAAACAACAAGAATTGGTGTGTTTGAATCGATGGTTTGAGTCATTTGGGATCCCTGCAACGGATTGTGAACGGACATATTTGGGTCTGAGAAAAGGCACTTTCAGCAGTAAAAAAGGACACTGCCGAAAAATAGGGGGGGCACGCGCCCCTCACGCCCTCCCTTGAATCCGCCTCTGCAAGTTGTCATAAGGTATGTCATTGAGTCGAGTGGATTTTCTTTCGGTTCGCCGGTTTCGTTTCGTCCTGCTGTTGAAGATTCCTACATCATTGAAATAAAATTGCACCATTTTGTTTCATGTTAACGTTTAATCAATCAATTAATTTGTTTCGTTTTTTTTATACTTTCGATGGTCTACACTACATGAAGATCTGACCGTTTGTAGCGATAAGTCGCGTCAGGGGTCGTAGTCGTACGAGCAGCTTCTGACCCTAATACATCAAACATTGACTAATCAATCAGCGTTGATGTTACTAGTGGTTTACCCACAGTTCCGTGCACAGCACACCAATTATCAACCCTCATATCAACCAGAACGCGGGTTATACATGTATAACAACTCTTCCAGATCCTTGTAATAAAGACAAGTAAAACGAAATTTTGAACTATAGAAAATGAAACAAAATAGGATCTGTGTTTAATGGTTTTGTAATGTTTTTGTGCAGGTGCAACACCAATTGGCCTTCTAACAGAAGCTCCTTCTGATGGTATGTTTGGTTGGATAGATCACATAGAACATGTGGTTATACATGACAAGAGTTATCTCCACTTACAGGAAGTAGATAGTTGTGTTATTACTCTAGTATTAGCTACACCAGATGAAGACAAGCTAGATGAATTAAAGGTTTGTATTGTTATGCAGCTTTTTAACCGTTTCTCTACTGGTCCCTATAACCCCGTTTACACTTGGCCACGATATCAGGCAGCGATAAATTTCATAAAATTGACCCGTTTACGTTAAAATAACTGGTCTCGGAACCATGTCAGACACTCTGTGTAAATTACCTGAATGAAAACAATTATGGCAGGTTTTATGATAACAGTTTCTGTGCCGATTTCTATTCTGAGCTTGGCTATTTTAGTGTGTGACAATGTAATGAACAGCCTAATGCAAATTATTTATGTCTTTGATTCGATTTAATCATCGCCCTGTTTCAAGATTTGTCCGAAATATTTAGTTCTTACAGGCAGACACGGCAAGTGTCAGACGAAAAGCCTAGGTCCATCTTTGTACACATTTGCATGTATGTAATTCCAATGACTCGGTGAAATGGCCGAGACAGTTCATTGGGATTTCCCAGCATGGTTCCTCCTTGTCAGAGGTGCAGGACAGGGGGCCTGGCAAGGGACAACGTATAGTCATTAAGATGGGACAATAAACTGAGGCCCCGTGTAAACATCTCGTGCACGTAAAAGATCCCTTGGCAGTTGGAATTCGATATGAGTAAATGAGGGACATTTTGCACTACGGCCTACTCTTATATCAAATTCCAACTGTCAAGGGATCTTTTACGTGCACACCAATGTGCATATAGGACCTTGGTTTTTCGTACCATCCGAACGACTAGACAGCTGTCCTTGTCAGGCCCTCTGTACTGCACCACGGACAAGGGGAAACCACACCTGAAAATCCAGATGAACTTTCTTGGCCAACACCGGGATCGAAACCGCGACCTCCAGACTAGCAAGCCAGTGCCTCACTCACTTAGCCACCATGGCTCCCCACCATAATTATACCCAGGATCTCCTGCCCCCTGTGTACTTATTCTGTAACCAAGAGGAATATCCAATCATTAGAATGTTTGTATACTTTCAGACGACAACTTTAGGTGTATTGAGAAATTTAGAACGATTAATTATCCAACCAGAAGTGTTATTTGGTGGTGGATGTTGGAACACCCATGTAGCCGCCTACTTACGACATCATGTGAGTAGTTCTATCTTATCTCCCAGAACTCCCTAAATCAGCCTAGTGTATTCACACGATTTTGTGTGACTTGTTGAAGCCACGAGCAATGGCCAATAGACCTTTCTGACCTGCTTTAGCCCTGACTTACAATTAATCATTGCCATATTGTCTCACTACAGAACAATTGTGTCATATGGTTCTACGATAGACAGAGTTTAAATCTTAGCATTGGAAAGGTCTATTATTAAGCCCCAAGCGTGCTGTGTGGTTGTAACCACCATTTTATAAGGTCACATGAACTTTTAGCTTGTGATGATTGGTCAATAGATTAATTGCTGCATGACAGACTGCTGCTTAACTTATTAGATGTTTGGCATTGTGTCACCGACAACAAAAGTCTAGAACAGTGACAAAGTCGAAGTGACAAGCTTGCAGGGGATTTTTTTCTAGCAATATGGCAGCAATTACAAATTGCTTACGAATAGCCTTAGAAAATAGTTTGTGTCTACTAGGCTTAAGATATTTTATTTTCTTCATGGTTAACTTTGATAAAACTTAAACTGATTTCCAGGTGGCTCAAAATCTATCGGCGCTTGCATCAACCCATGATTGTTCCGAGAGTCTGGTGTCAACTTCAGCCGAAATATTTGCTAGATGTATGGAGAAAATTGCCATGGTAACGAGTCCAGACAGCATGGATCACTTAGTAGATGTTTCTAGTCATCACGTCTGGAGAGTTACTAAAGGGGAGATAACTGACATCTCGTCTATAAGACATTCGCCAAGTTTAAAATGTGGCTGTGGCTTGTTAGATGGAGCAATGGTTAAAGATTTCCAATTCCTGAATGAAAAATTGTCAGGTCCCAAATATGAAGAATTCCTGGTTTCGAAGCCGAACAGTGAAGCGATTGGTTGTGATATTGTGTCTGATAGTCTGTCCGTTGTCGTCAATGCGTTACGCATTGCAGTCAATACGGCCAGTTCCATAATAACGGTTGGACAGTTCATACACGATACCAACTAATCAAAAAAGGTCTTTTAAATGATTGAAAATGTACAATATGCATGGTTTAATGGTTGGTTCCCAACTCCCTAAGGCTCGTTTTCTATGTACACTTCATACACGATACCAACTAATCAAAAAAGGTCTTTTAAATGATTGAAAATGTACGATATATACGTGGTTAAATGGTTCCCAACTCCTTAAGGCCCGTTTTCTACGTAAGCATTTTCGCTGGCGTTTCGGCGCATGTTTTTCGCCAGCGATAAAGTCAGTCTAATGCAAATATAAAGGAACCCTTTACACGTAACCCACGAAAACGCTTAGGGAAATATGTACATTTAAAACAGGTGTAACGTAACAATTGAAAAGTTTTTAAGAAGAAAGTTTGTAAGATTATGATTTTAAATATATAATGAAGCATGATTCTTGCAATGATTAGCATGATCCTTGTCCAAGCTTTCACTTCCTGTATTGAAACTTTCTGTATTCAAATTCACCAATCAATCTTAAACACTACAACTCCAGTATCATGTCATTGTGCTGTTTTTTTTACGAGTTCCTGTATTTGATGTTTAGTTTCAAACCATAGTTGACAAGCTGTTCTAACTGTTGCATAGTTTAAAATGGTCCGTCTAGATTAGGTAACATGTATTAGGGTTTACAACTGTTTACTATATCTCGAGTTATGTTGAGTAAACAACAGACTACGCTAATTAATATGCATTTTTATCGACCACTGATTAGCCGAAGTGATTTGCATTCAATCAAATTTTCATCTGTAATGTCTATCTAATTTAAATTTATCAACACCGATTTCTGAAGCAATTACCACAATTCACCAAATCACCTCTAGGTGCGATTTGATCAGGTGATCACATGTTGTTTTCAACTATGTCCAGCCGCAGCTGATCAGCACATTTAACGAACTCACCAAAGTACTTTGAAATCAACTATACTGTCACATGACAGGATTAAATTCAAATAGATTTGGCATATCGATAAAATAGCCTAATTACTCAACACTACTTAGGAAAATAAACATCTAATCTATACGAACCATTTTAAACTACACAACAGTCAGAAAACCAACAGTTGTAATTGATTATCAATGAATTTTAACAATTGGTCATTTGAAGTTAACATTATATACAGGAACTCCTGCTAAAACATCCCAACTACATGATATACACAAGTTAACATTATATACAGGAACTCCTGCTAAAACATCCCAACTACATGATATACACAAGTTGTAGTGAAAATGTTGGGATTATCTTTATCAGATTAAAATACACATCTAATTGTTACTTTTGTTTTTGTTTAGTTATAAAAATATACGATTTGATCTGTGTTATAATCAAGCCTGGAAATTACAGTGTTAATTGTCACTGATAAAATGTCTGACACTTATAAACTGGTACCTGGTCAAATTACTTGACTCTGAGCCACGATATCCTTGAATATACAATTATAGCCTCGATTGTCATTACTACTGTTGTTAACAAAGTCTCGATGAGCCATTTTTAAGGTATCCGCATCGACCACAAAACGAAGTAAAATCTGCTTATATCGCAGCCATCCGATGACATCAAGAGTTGATTATGGTCTGGATAAGTTAATTAATGTCTTAATTAATAATTTAGATATCATTTCAGGCCTAAACAAAGACCTGCAATAGAAAGATTTAGCTCTTGAATAATGTATGTTTAATTAGAAAGACAAGCCAGTGCTAAATAAAACGACAGGTACCAGAGCAAATGTTCCTGACAAAGCCTGAATCTGTGTCTGACATTGCCAGTGTCAGATGCTCTGTTTCCAGACTTGGTTATAATAGCTTGTCCGTAATTTATCAACTATTTTAGCCGATCGATATTTATATACCGTTTGCCTTATATTAAATTATAAAAGCTATATTATATGTACTAGTTGTATATATTGTTATCGTGTTCGTCTGCATGTTTAAATATAGAACACCTTCGTCTAGTTGTAATTTACAGGTAGCCAAATACTGATCGTTTATTAGCTTAGCAGGAGGACCACACAACATACAAACAAAACACCAATAAAACAGACCGCCATAAAAAACAAAACACGCACTATGCAAACATGGGGACAAGAAATAAACAATTAATATCAAATCAAGTGAATGGATTCTGGTGGCATGACACAAAAAGGAACGCCATTGGCCTTAATTGTGTCCGTGTGCAGTCCTGACTGGCAATGAAGTTGAATAGTGGACGAACTAACCGTTCTGTCAGTATTAAACACCATAAATACAATCAAATTGTCAGGATAAATCCTCATCAATTAAAAGTAAAAAATTTTTCGACCAGTCACTCGACCCAAAGCACTGCTCATCATGTTCTTCGAAAAAAGGCAATTCACGTAAGATCAACATGAAAAATGGCATCCATGTTCCTTGGGGAAATTGAGCATTGATTGAAAGACTTCGATTTTTGATATTACATCATAATTTCAAGATGGCTGCGATGGGGTCATGCTCGGTTTCTGGTCCATGGCACAATCGTTGTTGTTAAATGAGTCCTCCGTTACAACATATTTTGTTTCACGTGTACATGTAGATGTTCATATAAATAACGCCAGCAGTGTTCGATTGAAATCAAAGATGACTGCGATGGCGTCGTTCGCAGTTCCTGGTCCATGTTACACTCGTTCTTCTTAAATGATAGTCCTCCGTAACAACATATTTAATGTGTTTGAAGATGTACTTATAAATAACGCCAACAATGTTCGCTTCTAATCAAAACATCATCATTGATCAACAGTTAAACCACACTGTTCGTTCGAAATCAAAATCATTCATGCTAAAAAAAAAATGCTTTATGTACTTATGAAGATGGTTGTCAGTATTGTATCTAGACTGTCGATTAGAACTCATCCATAACTAGTAAATATGTCAAGTATTGTACACTGGGCAGTGTGAACTGTTTCTATAGTAACACAGTATTAAAATAAATGACATAATAAATGTCCCTATACCCTGAGAAATTTCAACAATTGCTATACATGTATTGTGAGCAGTTGCTATGGCTATAAATGACATAATAGATTTATTTTATTGCCATGTTGGTGTAGACACTGATTAGCTTTACGCTTACTTGTACGGGATTGAACAATAAAACGTAACACGTGGTATATATGGATAAAACTACTTCTCTGTTATTTAATAACACATGGTATATAGAGATAAACATGGTATATATAGATAACTTATGGTATATATGGATATAACTACTTCTCTGTTATTTAATAACAAAGTTTAGTAACACATACCTGTATCTGTCTTGAAATGAAAATGAAATGAAATGGGGTTTAATGTTCTACTGTTCTACTTCAACCGAGCTAAACAAGACGGGTATACGTCATGCAGCGTGCTATCAAGGAAATTGTCCCATACAGCGGTGCTACACACCACTCTAAAATCGAATTGAAACTGTTAAGGGGTCTTTTACATGCACATCAGTGTGTTACCGGGACCTCAGTTTTTGTCCCATTCGATTGATTAGACACTTTATCAGGCCCTCGTTGTTATTGAACAACAAAGAAGTATAGTTAAGTCAATATACATCAGTTTTCATACCATCCGATTTGCAAGACATTTCATTGTCAGGCCCTCGTTGTTATTGAACAACAAAGAAGTAGTTAGGTCCTTATACATGAGCGGGGTTGGATGGCTGAATGGTTAGCGTGCGCGCGCTGTATCATAAAGTCTGTCATTGAGTCGACTGGCGTGGTTTCGAATCCCCGGTTGTACGTGGCAAGGAGTAGGGTCGCCTGTCAAACCTCGTGGGTTTTCACCGGGGCCTCCGGTTTCCTCCACTGCTAAAGACCCCTACGCGCAAGCGACTGTTTGAAATAAAATTAAACCATATGTTAGTCCCGAAATGACCTAGTTTGTGTCGAGTGGAGGTTAAATCCCATCTCTCTCTCTCTCTCTCTCTCTACATGTTTTGAATGTTTATTTCTACAGCTATATTTATATAGGATATTTTGTTATCTGATTTAAAGATCAGTGGATATATTAAAGAGGGGATCACGTGGCTAAGTGGGTAAGACGCTAGCTCGCTAGCCTGGAGGTCGGGTATTCGATTCCTGCATTGGCCGAGAAAGTTCATCCAGATTTTCCGGCGTGGTTCTCCCTTGTCAGTGATGCAGGACGGAGGGGCTGACAAGGAAAGCTGTCTAGTCGTTCGGATGGGACGAAAAACCGAGGTCCCGTGTACACATTGGCGTGCACGTAAAAGATCCCTTGGCAGTTCGAATTCGATATAAGAGTAGGCCGTAGTGCCGCTGTCCGGGCAAAATTTCCCTCATAGCACACTGTATGGCGTATGCCCGTCTTCATTAGCCCAGGTTAGGAGCAGAACAGTAGGACGTTAAACTCCATTTAATTTCATTTCATTTCGATATATTAAAGATACATTATGTAAGATTTAGATAAACAGCTGGTCGTTCTCTCTTTAATAGTTCAAATATAGATAATAAGAAATAAATAAATTGACAAAATCAGTCAAATTACTTTATTTTGAACGAAGTTATGAGTCTTTGAAGTTTTGACAAGATATAACATTTGAAGCCTGGGACCTGTTTCACAAAATTTTAACTAAGATAAAAATCCAAATTTTAGTAATTTGGTTGGATAATATTGGATTGATTTTAGTGCTTAGCCAATCAAAACTGAAGTATCTACTAAAATTTGGTTTTTTTCTTTAGTTAAGATTTTGAGAAACAGGGCTCAGAAGAACGACCGACAAGAGGCAGATTTTAACCCTTACATGTTTATTATCTGAGAGAAAGATTGTTAAACATAATGATATTATTATTATAAAGTGCTGGATATATATATTGCATGCTGACAACATAAATTAATATTTTTAAATGATATTTGTCAAGTATCAGAGTATTATGATTATAGGCCTACAGTAGAATTCTGTGAAAATATGTGAAATGATATTTGTCAAGTATCAGAGTTTTATGATTTTACAGTAGAATTCTGTGAATATCTGTAAAATATGTGAGTGTCATGCATGTTATAACAGATCGTTTAAAAGTTGAATTTTAAATTCATTTATTCTGGGCAGACTGTGTTGAATTGTCTCAATCCCTTGAAAGTTGTCAGTAAACGAGTAGATAAAGGCAGAGTATGCTTACTCATTCTAGAACACCTGATACCACTTGGTATCCTCTAGCCATATGTAGTGATGGGTATCATGTGTGAGGCAGTGTATGCCTACTCTTTTTAAACACCTGATACCACTTATCATTTATTAGACATGTGCAAGTAGCTAGTAATTTTGTTGTTTTATATGAGCTGGCCTTCATTGTAGTTGTACTATGCCATAAATGGGTTGTATGCAACCTATATTTATTAAGACGACTAATTTTAAAACACTTATATGGATATACTACTTCTGAATATATTAACATGCTACGTTTCAATACACATACAGGTATCGTTATCAAGCAAATGTATGTGTATTGAAACGTAGCATGTTAATATAATTCAGAAGTACTAAATAAGTGTTTTAAATCTGTGAAATCTATTTCTATATGTTATAAACATTGTACTTGTACCATGATGAATGGGTTGTAAGCCAACCTATATTTAATACAAAGAAGATTGTATTTGTACCAATGTTAGTTTTATGTTCAAATATTTTATTCTACAACTTGGGTATTGGGTAGGAAGTGTTTTATGTTTAGTTTTAAACCATTGTTGACAAAATTGTTTAAATTCGTTGAGAATGATCAAAGAATATTTGTTTCCTACTGTCTTGTTGTTTAAGATGGACCATCTTTATAATGAATGTTGGGTTTACGATCTCTCCCTAACAACCTAACTATATGATATCCAAGTTGTAATATATGTTACTTGTATACAGTATAATTTTAAACCCTAGAATCTCTTGTTTTGTCCGATTTAGGCAAGAAAGAGGAATTTTAAAAATCCTTGCCAGAAATGGACTAAAGGATATTTATTGAGAAAAGGCAAGTTAAATTTACATGTAAGTCTTACATGTTCAATGTCCTCCATACACATTCAATTTCTTTGTCAATTAATTGACGTTAATTAACTGATGAAAAAATTAAACGTTTATGGGCCGCTTTATTTTAAATTTGCCTTTTTGCCTAAGTCTGACAAAAACGTACATGAAGGTTTTCTGCGGTTTAGAATGAGACTTTATACAATAAATATAGCTGTTGTGTTTATTGTAGGAATTAATTTAAAACATATGGATAGTTTTTTTATTTGATACTGATACGTACAGTAGTAGGTTCAAAGCATTGGCTACTCGTCATATATTTATACACAACCCCACGGAACTAAACAAAATGCTGAATGTTTATTTTGCGCTTTCACTATGACGGCTTGTTTTCATCAATAAAGCTGCTTTAATTCAAACGGAAGTTTTATTGTTTGTTTTGTTGCTATAGTAATAGCTAGTCATGACAATATATGCCCCAACACATGACACAAGTTACTTAATATATTTATTTCTGGCGACCTTTCAACAAGGGTTTTCTTGTCTTTATCAAGAAAATGTCACCTCACCAGAAATCAGTCTTTTATGTCGTAACTTTAGGGAGTTGGATGGCTAAATGGTTAGCACGTGCGCGCTGTATCATAAAGTCTGTCATTGAGTCGACTGGCGTGGTTTCAAATCCCTGGTTGTACGTGACAAGGAGTAAGGTCGCCTGTCCAACCTCGTGGGTTTTCTCCGGGTCCTCCGGTTTCCTCCCACTGCTAAAGACCCCTATGCACAAGTGAATTATTGAAATAAAATTAAACCATATGTTAGTCCTGAAATGACCTAGTTTGTGTCGAGTGGCCGTTAAACCCCATTTCTCTCTCTCTCTTTAAGTAACTTGTATTCCATATATAATTGTGTTATTCTAGCCCAGTTACTAAATGCTACTGAAATATATACCCTGTCATGCGGAACAATTGAAATGAAATGGGGTTTTACATTCTACTTTTCTGCACCGACAGTGCTGATAAAGTTATGCATGTGCCATGAGAGAAATTTCCCCCCTACTCTTCGTGGATCCTTCACGTGCACGCTAACTGCCAAGGGATCCTTTACGTACTTACAAACTGCCTATGGTTATTTTACATGCATGCCAATGGTATTTCGTCAAGCGACTAGACACGCCTCTGGGCCAGGCTGTCCCATCTATCAATAATGATATGGGGCCGGTTGCTCAAAGCTCCGCTATCTTTTAACGATCCGTTAACATGGAGTTAATGGATCGTTAACTTTAACGGAGAGAAAGGTTGTTGGTTGGAAGCCCCGTTAACTTTAACGTGAAGTTAACTCGGCGTTATATTTAACGGAGGTGTTGAGCTCCGTTATCGGTTTAATGATGGCATTAGTTGGCTGTAGCAAAAAGTCATAGATTACCTATGTAATTTTCTATAGAACATTCTAGAGGGTTGGGCGATGCGGGCCTATTCCATTTTCTATAGGGTGAAATTCTATACTATTTTACAGAATTTTGGTGGCCTGTAGGAAAAAATGGCCCCATAATTCTGTAGTGCAAATCCCATAATTTTTCCTACAGATTTATGCTAAAATTTCTAAAGGAAAATATAAAGTATTCTATAGTGTTTTCTGTAGTAAATTCTAGTTATCTTTTCGTCTTTAATCTAGTTTTATGAACAGACTGCACAGTTGTCCCACTTTCTTCAGTTTCTTGTTAATACTAACTTCTATGAAGTTGTTATACATGTACATTGAATTTAAAAATTTAAAATTAACTTTAATGAATCCGTTAGCTAACGGATAATGAAATTGACTTTCCAGCAACAGAAATTTAAACGAGAAGTTACCAAGATAACGATTCGTTAGAGTTTAACGGATCGTTAAAATAACTTAGTTTTGAGCAACCGGCCCCTGGAGAAACCAGAAAAATCCTGAGGAACTTTCTTGACCAACACTAGGATCGAACTCCCAGGACTTCCATCTTCAATAGAAGGCTTGATTTTGCTTTAACTTCGTACATCTTATCAAGCCCTTCATGTAATACCCAGCATATTTCGGCACTAGTTTCGATTGAATACTGACCCAGATGGGTAGTCTGTCAGATTCCTCGATCATCGTGAATACCAAGTCTCGCGCTTTCCAGCTAAAATGTCTACCTGTGATACTGATAAACGAGTTTCAAAGTTCAAGGTTCATTCAATGTCAAGGTTTCCGTGGAGGTCGCCATGTTTGATTTGAGTGTATTTGTGTCACAATCTTTGATTGGATGCTATCGTTCACGTGTTTGCGTTAAAGGGAGACTACGTAGCTATAAGTTCGGGAATTGCAGACTAAGTGTAGCAACATCTAGATGTAAAGCTCGCGAATGTTGCTTCAGGAACATAGAAGACTTCCTACTCAATGAGCCAACCACTTACCCACTGAGCCATGGTTGAGAGGCAAGTGTTCTGCCAATCAATGTGTTGAGTCATATCCAAAATATTTTATAGACTTTAGAGAAATAAAGAGCTCCGTGGAAGAACGATCTAAGTCACTTATTCAACGAACCCCAGTTAATTGCGTCATCTGGTAGCAAATTGTATAAGTTTTCTGTAGAACAATCAATTTCAGGTAAAAACAATCAGAGTCATATCGAACCAGGACCCTACCCTTTATTTGACCTTTATTTGACCTTAATTTGGCTGAAAAGTGGAAGTCAGTTTTTCTACTGGTAATTATGATTCGTATTAAACATCATTTTGAAGTTGTAATTAAACCCACTCGTTGTTCTGTTCGCGTCAAGCATTCTCGTCCAAAAGTTTGTTTTGCCTTTTATGCGAAAAGACAAAAAAATTTGACTTAGATCGTTTTTCCCCCTGGACTCTTCAAATGCCTGTTAAGTATAAATGGGGGTTTGGGTGGCTGAATGGATTAAGCATGGGTTTGATTCCCTGCTAGCACATGACAAGGAGTAGGATCCAACCATAAGTTAGCCCCGAAATGACCTAGTTTGTTGTGTGGAGTGGACTCTCTCTCTAGCTGTCAAGTCGTTTGGATGGGACAAAAAACTGAGGTCCCATGTACACATTGGCGTGCACGTAAAAGATCCCTTGGCAGTTGGAATTCGATATAAGAGTAGGCCTTTGCGCCACTGCCCGGGCAAAATTTCCCTCTGTATGGCATAGGCCTATGCCCGTCTTCATTAGCCCAGGTTAGGAGCAGAACAGTAGGACGTTAAACCCCATTTCATTTCATTTCTCTGTATCTCCATGAGGTACAGAATCAGTTATAATCTTTATAGTTTTACAGTAGGATTAATCTTAGTAACACTGGACTGAGGACCGCGGTTATCTCCATATTAACATTCTTCCAAATTACTTATCTATGTTATTTAAATTTTAAAGATACATTATGGGAGATTCGGTAACGAGTTGGCAGTTCTCGCTATAATAATTAAAAACTAGATAATGTAAAGGCAATTTGGTGAAAATTACATTCAAATTGATCCACGATGAACCGAGAACTAAGCGACTGAAATTCCCATAAGCCTCGGTCATCATTACTAAAGTCAGTACTATAAACAGCATAGTCTTGATTATCCATTTAATCGTTTAATCGAGAAGGAAAGTTATGCAGTAAATCGGCTCACAATCCACTAAAGATTGCAGGCTAGCGCTGCCATCTAGAGTTGATTATGGCCTGAATAAGTTAATTAATGTCTAATTGATAATTTAGATAACATTTCAGGCCTAAAGAAAGACCTGCAATAGACAGATTTAGCTCTTGCATAATGTATGTTTAATACATTTAATTTATATTATTCCGATCAGATCCGGTGTTAATATAAATAAAATAAAACCAAGTAGGAACAATCCAAACCATTAGACAAAATTCGAAGTCCTAAAAAACGGTATATTATTATTATTTATTATTATTTTGGTGTATTTCTATAGCGCACCTTTCACAAAGTGCTCAGATGCGCTTTACAATTCAATAAAATTATAAAATGCAGATAGACAATATGATAGGTCTAGGCAAAATAGTGTAATAAGGCAAAATAGTGTAATTTTTCAAACTTAGCCAAAACAAATTTATTTCAGATTTTTAATAAATACATCATATTTTGTCTTTTGTTCCAATTTCTGAATATTTATTGCAAACTGGACAAAATATTAACATTAAAATTGATTTGCTTGGTCACCGTTACCTTAAAGGAGCTAAGTCGCTAATATTTGGGACCTAGAAATTGACACAAATGGGTCGCAACGCATACAATAATGTAATATGAATGTATATAAATTGATTTACATTCAATCGTTTCTGTTTTTACTGTAATTTCTAATCAGTTAGGTTCAGCGAAATACGCCAGTATTCTCAATAGAATTTCAATCTCTATAGTGTCTGGTTATTCCAGTCTACGCCTATAGTATTTATTGAGCATGCTCTCCAGATAAGAATATGTAGTCACCGTTTGACATGACTTGTGGAATATGCCTAGCCTCGTTTTTCGAGTCCCTTATTACAAATAGCGCTGAAACGCATTATGGTACACGATTCGTGTACCAATTGTAAAATGTTTATTTTGTCTTTAAATATTGGATATCGGAAGGCCATCTTTTCCCGGTAAGATCACAACATCAATGTTGATTTAAACCGACAAATAAATCGTGTTTTCAATGTCGAGGATTTTGGATGATATTGAGTTAGAGACTTAGCTACTTAAATTTAAGCTGTGGGGGGTTGGATGGCTGAATGGTTAGCATGCGCGTGCTGTATCATAAAGTCTGTCATTGAGTAGACTGGTGTGGTTTCGAATCCCCGGTTGTACGTGGCAAGGAGTAGGGTCGCCTGTCCAACCTCGTGGGTTTTCTCCGGGTCGTCCGGTTTCTTCCCACTACTAAAGACCCCTACGCGCAAGCGAATTATGTAAATAAAATTAAACCATATGTTAATCCCGAAATGACCTAGTTTGTGTCGAGTGGACGTTAAACCCCATTTCTCTCTCTCTCTCTCACTTTAAGCTGTATCCAAGTCTGGCAATTAGAATATAGAGTGTGATCCAAAATGAGAATTTATATAATATTGAAGGTAAAAGGTAAAGTACAACTTCCGGTTAATAAATAAGCTAGGGAAAAAAAGTTTTCAGTGACTAAAATCGTTATCAAAGTTTATCAAATCTTTGACACACATTCAAGGTGTACTTTATATACAGAAGGGGTAATAATGGCTCAGACTAACGCAAGTAAAAAGTTGATCAATACTGTGGAGAGGTGTGTTGACGAATGTTTGGAAGGGCTGGTTGCTGTGAATCCCGGTTTGCGTCTGCTGGAAGGGCACCGAGTGGTGGTGAGATCCGATATTGAGGAATTTGTAAAATCTGGAAAAGTGACTTTAGTTTGTGGTGGTGGGTCGGGTCACGAACCCGCTCATGCAGGTATGTAGCTACGAGAACGTAGCTAAAAACGTTGAGATATACTGATGTGTTTGTTTTTAGCTACGATTGGATGCCTTTAGTTCCAAGTGACAAACTCAATTTCTTTATTCATGCATGTAACATCTTTAAAATAAGATAAGTTTATGCTATTATGATTAATTAAACTTACAGAGGCCAATGTAGTGGTACAACTGTCGCCTAACTCCAAATATTCGCGTTTAAATTAATGAAGCGTTGTGTTTGTCTGACGTTCACCGCCATCGAAATCCATTTATAGTTACCACAGAGTAAAGTGCTTTAGATTGCCCTTTTGATTGGCTGTTATAAAAGCCTTATATTTAGCCCCGCTTTTATGATGACAGCGTATCGTTTAAAAAGATGGCAGTCTTAGTATAACGGCTTAACGCCTCAATTTTAAAAACAACGATTTGTTCCCGTTTCAGGTAGGATTATATGCTTAATTGTAGTTGAGTCTGGCAGAAATATTATAAATAACAATAATTAATCGTTGTTTTTATCAAAAATATTGTCAATTTTGTTTACAAATGGCAGGTGCGAATCGCTCCCGCATGTGCTACGTTGAAGTTAATGGCCTCATGTCTTATCTCGAAACACAGAGGGTTGAGAGATTAAGGTTTGTTATCTAGCAGGTATGCACTCTTAATTTATAAACCTTAGAAACCTACCTATTTATTAATACAGTTCAAGGCCAACTCTCACCCCCTTATCACTCAGTACAGCACAGTTTTTAGGTCAAGGCCTTCTCTAGATAACAAACCTCATCTCTCAACCCTCGAAACACAGGCATGTCAGTATATCTCAACGTTTTTAGCTACGTTCTCGTAGCTAGGCCTTCTCGTGGACTTTAGTAGTAGTACATGTGCATGTGTACATATAGTGCAGCCAGGGACCTTATATTATAAGGTCCACGGTGCAACTCATGTCATTATCAGTATATATATAGGCTACTCTATAGTTCAAAATGTCTTTCCATAACCTTATTTCTCTTTGGGGGGATTGGGGTTGGATGGCCGAATGGTAAGCACGTGCGCGCTGTATCATAAGGCCTGTCATTGAGGCAACTGGCGTGGTTTCGAATCCCCGGTTGTATGTGACAAGGAGTAGGGTCGCCTGTCCAACCTCGTGTGTTTTCTCCGGGTCCTCCGGTGGCGTCCCACTGTAAAAAGACCCTTACGCGAATTATTGAAATAAAATTAAACCATATGTTAGTCCCGAAATGACCTAGTTTGTGTCGAGTGGACGTTAAACCCCATTTCCCTCTCTCTCTCTCTCTCTCTCTTTCTCTTTGCTATTTTGAGAATGGCCAGCAAAAACGATTAGAATGATATTCTAAGACAGTGTTTTATGTTGGTTTTCAACTAAAAATCTAATTAAAGATACATTATGGGAGATGCGATAACGAGTTGGCAGTTCTCACTATAATAATTAAAAACTATATAACGTAAAGGCAATTTGCTGAAAATTTCATTCAAATTGATCCACTATGAACCGAGAACTAAGCGAATGAAATTTCTGCCTAGCCTCAGTCATCATTACTAAAGTCAGTACGATAAACAGCATAGTCTCGATTATCCATTTAATCGTTTAATCGAGAAGGAAAGTTATGCAGTAAATCGGCTCACAATCCACTTAAGATCGCAGGGAAGCAATGCCATCTAGAGTTGATTATGGTCTGGATAAGTTAATTAATGTCTAATTAATAATTTAGATAACATTTCAGGCCTAAAGAAAGACCTGCAGTAGACAGATTTAGCTCTTGCATAATGTATGTTTAAGATCGTTAAGATTAAGTCTGATTTATTTGTTGTTAGCTGCGATTGGAGCCTTATAGTTTCTCCTTGCAAACAATTTTTTTTTTATCATTTTCCCTACACTATAAGCTAAAAATAAAATAAATCCCTGTAATGTTTTCCAATTATCATAAATTAATCCATATATCCCAAAAGAAAACATATCCAGTTCAATGTAGCGACTACAATATTATCTGGCCATTTATAAGTTAATCAGAGTTTTTCGCTGACTTGATTGCGGATGTTCATTCATGTCTATTTTCTGTCTTGTTCGCAGGTTTATCTTGTAGATTTTTGTTTTGCATGTAGTGGGGTTCTCCTGCACTTACTAATAGAACATTACATTGCATTGTTCATGCACCAACCACAGTCTTTGATTGTGTAATGTTTTGATTTGAAATGAAAATGTCTACCTGGCAAAAGTTTAATCACTTTGATTGAGAGAGAGAGAGAGAAATGGGGTTTAACGTCCACTCAACACAAACTAGGTCATTTCGGGACTAACACATGGTTCAATTTTATTTCAATAATTCGCTTGCAATCAGGGGTCTTTAGCAGTGGGAGGAAACCGGAGGACCCAGAGAAAACCCACATGGTTGGGCAGGCAACCCTACTCCTTGTCCACTTTGATTGAAGAAAAGAGATGATTTGCACCTGTGTCATGTATGACTATGTGGTTTCTCTCATAGGTAATTAATGATCCTGATACATATGTTAGTCCCAAAATAACCTGTGTTAAGTGGAGGTTAAGCTCTCACTCCATGGCATCGCAACTCAGAACAGACTAATTTCAGTGCCGAGCTCAATTTAACTGATCGTCATATCACAGGGATGGCCAAATTTTATTGCGTGTGCGCTGTATCATAAGGCTGGTCATTGAGTCAACTGCCGTGGTTTCCGGTTGTATGTGACAAGGAGTAGGGTCACCTGTCCAACCTCGTTGGTTTTCTCTTGGTCCTCCGTTTTCCTCCCACTGCTAAAGACCCCAACGCGCAAGCAAATTATAGAAATAAAATTGAACCATATGTTAGTCCCGAAATGACCTAGTTTATGTCGAGTGGACGTTAAACCCCATTTCTCTGTCTCTGATCGTCATACTTTTTTTACAAGCCTTGTCTTCTATTTTTACAAGCCTTGTCTTCTATTTTTAGGGTATGTTGGACCGGGAATGTTGTCGGCTGCTGTTGCTGGAGCCGTGTTCACTTCACCCCCACCCCACAGTATTCTAGCTGCCATACGAACTGTAGGAAAAAACAATCAAGGTAAATGAATGATATATATTTTTACATTACAAACTTTGAGATTGATCCATCGAGTGTGGGGGGGTTGGGTGACCGAATGGTTAGCATGTACGTTGTTTCGATTCCCCAGTTGTACGTGACAAGGAGTTGGGTCGCCTGTCCAATGAATAGGACAACACCATTACATTTTCAATCTTATTGAATAAGATGCTGGCTCGTTAACCTAGAGGTCTCATGTTCAATCCCGGTGTTGGCCAGTAAATTAAAAAACATTCCTCAAAATTCATTACCCTAGTAGGAGAAGAAAAGTAAAATGTTTAACCCATTTCAATTCCCATCTCAAAGTTGCACTTACTGACTTATGTACTCATATTTGATCAAGGGGGAGTTGGATGGCCGAATGGTTAGCATACTGTATCATAAGACCTGTCATTGAGTCAACTGGCGTGGTTTCGAATCCCCGGTTGTACGTGACAAGGAGTAGGGTCGCCTGTCCAAACTCGTGGGTTTTTTCCAGGTCCTCCGGTTCCTCCCTCTGCTAAAGACCCCTACGCGGAGCAAATTATTGAAATAAAATTAAACCATATGTTAGTCCCGAAATGACCTAGTTTGTGTTGAGTGGAGGTTAAACCCATCTCTCTCTCTCACTCTCTCTCTCTCTCTCTCTCTCTCTCTCTCTCTCTCATATTTGATAAGTTTATTCTATGAACCTGTATGTACTACAATATTTGAAATGGGGCCTTGAATACTAATTTGACTATTCAGATATTTTAATTGATTATTTGAATATTCAGTTCAATTAAAATCCGGATATAGTTGACATTGAATAACAAATAGTAAGAAACCACTATGGACAGCCATTGAATAACTATTCATATTCAAATATTTGTGAGGAATAATACAAAAAAAACATTGGTATGTACGTAAAAGAACCCTTGACAGTTGGAATTCAAGACAAAAGGAGGCATTGGCACTGCTGTCAAGGCAACATATCCCTCATAGCACACAACATGGCATAATGCCTGACTTGATTAGCCCTGTCAGAGAAGAACAGTAGGATATTTAACCCATTTCATTGTTTTAAAGCTGGAGTGCTGGTAATTATCAAGAATTATACCGGAGATAGACTTAACTTTGGTTTGGCTGTAGAGCGAGCGAAAGCTGAAGGTATAAAAGTTGATATGGTTGTTGTTGGTGAAGATTGTGCTCTCACTTCCACGGATAAAACAGCTGGAAGACGAGGACTGTGTGGAACAGTTTTTATACATAAGGTGGGTTTACAGAGAGAGGAGAGGGTGGGTTTCAGATAGAGGAGAGGGTGGGTTTACAGAGACGGGAGAGGGTGGGTTTACGGAGATAGGAGAGGGTAGGTTTCAGATAGAGGAGAGGGTGGGTTTACAGATAGAGGAGAGGGTGGGTTTACAGAGATGGGAGAGGGTGGGTTTACGGAGATAGGAGAGGGTGGGTTTACAGATAGAGGAGAGGGTGGGTTTACAGAGACGGGAGAGGGGGAGACACAGACTGTGTGGGTTTACAGAGAGCGGAGAGGGGGAGACACGGACTGTGTGGGTTTACAGAGAGAGGAGAGGGTGGGTTTACAGAGAGAGGAGAGGGTGGGTTTACAGAGACGGGAGAGGGTGGGTTTACAGAGAGAGGAGAGGGTGGGTTTACAGATAGAGGAGAGGGTGGGTTTACAGAGACGGGAGAGGGGGAGACACAGACTGTGTGGGTTTACAGAGAGCGGAGAGGGGGAGACACGGACTGTGTGGGTTTACAGAGAGCGGAGAGGGGGAGACACGGACTGTGTGGGTTTACAGAGAGAGGAGAAGGGGAGACAAGGAAGGACTGGGTGGGTTTACATAGAGGGGGAGGGGGGGACAAATATTGGGTGGGTTTACAGAGGGAGAGGAGAGGGGGAGACAGGGGCTGTGGACGTTTTTTTATACATAAGAGGAGTTTAAATTACAGAGAGAGAGGGAGAGGACTAATATCTTGTTTAGCTTTATTTTAATTCATGCACAGGTGACCCTACGACTACTGGATCATTTGTGTTGTCCCATTTGACAGATGGGTTGAATGCGGGTTTTTATTTCAATACTATCCATCTCATCTTTATTTCATGAAACGCACGCCACATTTCATTTAATATCCCTCTATGATGCTTCCTCATTCTAGAACACCCGATACCACTTAAAGATGTTCTTGTTTTATTTATCTATAGATAGCAGGTAGTTTAGCTGAAGAAGGTCGAAGTTTAGAAGAAATTGCTGTGATAGTGAAAGATGCTGTTGATAGTATGGGTAAGAGTTGTACAAGACAGATATGAAGAGGCCCATCAAAGAATTTTACTGGATTTTGACCATATCTCATTTAAATCGTCTGTAGAGGCAGCTGAATTTTAACATATTTTCAGTTCCTCACATCATTGAAAATTCTGAACCGAATTGAACCATTTTGGATTAATATTTCTTTTGGAGATTCAATTTCACTCTATTTTTTTACCAAAACATTATTTTTAACGAAAGTACTTGAGATTGTATATGGTCTTAAACTCTATATTCTGCCATGTTGAAGCTTTAATACTTTAACTTATATTGTAAACACCTATCTCAAATGTCTTTTACTGCCTCTAGGTAACAAAGTTGCTATTGGGCCAATGTGAGGTTGCCTGGCAACACATGTTATATATAGATTTTATTTGATTATTTCCAGGAACAATTGGTTTAAGTCTGGCACCATGCAGTGTTCCTGGTTCCGGTCCGTCGTTTAAACTAGAACAGGATGAAATGGAACTTGGATTAGGTATGGAGTAGCAGGATAAAACATGCAATACAGTAGAAATGATATAATTACATCCACTCAACACAAACTAGGTCATTTTGGGACTAACATATGGTCTTTAGCAGTGGGAGGAGGACCTGGAGGATCCGGAGAAAACCATGAGGTTGGACAGGTGACCCTACTCCTTGTCACGTACACCCGGGGAATCAAAACCAAGCCAGTTGACTCAATGACAGATCTTATGATACAACGTGCACGCACTAACCATTCAGCCATGCAACCCCCCCGCATTCCTAGAGTTTATAGAATACAGGAGAACTGTACTACAACACACAGGACAGAACAAACAATACTTGAGAGACTCTACAATTGCATAAACATTCTCAGAGAAGAAATATGTGCCCATTTTTATTTAACTTGTGGGAATTATTGGTCTTACTGTAATATGATACATCCTGACTATTATTACTTTTTATTTGACAGGTATCCATGGTGAAGCAGGAGTAAAGAGATTGAAGGTAATAAAGATATAAAAACATAGTTAACCAACAAAGTGTTTCGGTGTCATTTGATCAGTGAAAATAGTTTTATATACAGTGTGAAAGTCCTGACTAGATAAGTGTCACCTAGTATCACTGGCCGTATTCTGGTTTTTCCTGATTAGATAGTCACATCTACCCCCGTAGTGCAACAAATGATTATCTCAACAAGTTTCTACTATATATCACCGTCTAGAAATCCTTGCCGACTGATTGGTCAGTGAGAAACGTAGTGTATATTTTTGTATTTATATTTACAGCTAACTAACGTACAGACGGCTATATCCACCATGTTGGATCACATGACTAACCAGGCAACTAAAACACATCTGGAACTAGCGAAAGGTAATTCACATCCAGTTGATAAATAAAATACATAAAATATTTGGACTACCAAGAAAATTAAAACATTCATTCTTGACTGAAACTTTATTATTATTATCATTTCAAAAATAGGCCCTCCTTCTCTTCGTCTATCTCTGTAATGTTACAATATTGATAGGAGGTATATCCTCTATCTTAACAGATATTGGTTTTAGGTGAATACAGGAATAGATATTGGAAACATTATCTGCTTTGTTTAATTGCAATGTTAGGACATGTAGGAGTATAATTATTGTTTTAAGATAAATTGAGAATAACAGAAACCTATGACACTTTGATACATGGAATGTTCCATAGGTTGATAAACATGATGTTTTCATGGGTTAAAATTATATCATGCCGTCACTTGTGTTGGAAAATTCGTATTGCAATCATATAAGTAATTGCACAGATCTGAGCGTGATAGACTTAAAGGCCAATAACAAAATGGGTCCTATAAAAGAGACCCTGCTGGGCCATTAAGATCAGATATCATTGGGTTCCGGGGAGATACCATCTAAGTTCCGGAGAGATGACCATCTGAGTTCCTAGAGACTGCCACTAAAGGACAATATTGGTGCCAGTCATTATCACATATGTGATAGAGCTGGTTAAACACATTCCAAATATCGTAGCAATGATCTCTGTGTTAAAATTATATTTGGAATGTGTTAACCAGCTCTATCACATATGTGATAATGACTGGCACCAATATTGTCCTTTAAATTCTCAGAGAGAGATGTAGCGGTTTCCTGAGTCTAGGCATGCTGGTTAGACTTTTACAGGAGTTTGGGTTGAGAGAAAGATGTTAATTTCAAGTATGCTAATGTAATCTGTTATGCATTGTAACCATATGTATCCATCTTGACATCAAAATGTAGGGTGGTTGGATGGCCGAATGATTAGCGCGTGTGCATTGTATCATAAAGTCTGTCATTGAGTCAACTGGCAGGGTTTCGAATCCCCGGTCGTACGTGACAAGGAGTAGGGTCGCCTGTCCAACCTCATTGGTTTCCTCCGGGTCCTCTGGTTTCCTCCCACTGCTAAAGACTCCTACTTGCAAACGAATTATAGAAATAAAATTGAACCATGTGTTTGTTTGTATCGAGTGGACGTTAAACCCCATTTCTCTCTCTTTCACATAAAAATGTAGAACCTAACTGTTGCATTGTTATTCCTGGTAAGACAAATGTCTTAACTACTGCGATGGTAAGAAGAATATACACAACGTGAATCCTAGCCAAAAGTAGAGAATTACAAATATAACGAGAAACAATAATAGACGATCACGAGGCCAACAAGATCTTTTTCAGACATGTCGGACATCGGATGTGGTAAGCGTTTCCATGGTTTGTGCTTTCCATGTCAGACCCACGACGTATATTGCTACAGTAAGTCTTATCATATTTCGCCATAAATCATTTGTGATATTTTCCTACAATTACATGAACCAATTGTAATTTCCTGTATTCAGGTGATGCTGTAGGTGTAATAGTCAATAATCTAGGAGGGACGTCCATTTTGGAATTAAATATTGCAGCTAAAGAAGCCATTTCATATTTAGGTAAGTTGCTTAGTAATAGCCTACTTTTCACCATCAACCGGTTTCATTAAGGCATGCATACACCAGTATGAGAGTTCATTAAGGCATACATACACCACTATGAACAGGGGACTCAACGAACAGGGCTAGACATATTCCACAAGTCATGTCAAATATAGACGCTCTGGAGAGCATGCGCAATAAATACCACCGGTGTAGACTGGAAAAACCAGACGCTAAAGATTGCCATCCGCATGAGCCTTCTGGCGTATTTCGCTGAACATATCTGATTAGAAATTACAGTAAAAACAGAAAGGATTGAATGTAAATCAGTTTATATACATTCATATCACATTATTATATGCGTTGTGACCCATTTTTGTCAATTTCTAGGTCCCAAATATTAGTAATTTAACTCCTTTAAGTTGATTTATATGTAATTTATGTTAAATATTTCAGAAAATAAAGGATTAACTGTAGACAGGGTATACTGTGGTAGTTTCATGACAGCGTTAGAAATGGCTGGAATTTCTCTAACAGTTTTAAAACTTAATGAAGTTTTACGTGATTGTTTGGGTAAGTCTGGTATGATTCATATTGATGTGTTTCAAACATACAGTGTGCTATGAAGGAAATTTTTCCCAGACAGCGGCACTACAGCCTACTTTTATATCAAATTCCAACTGTCAAGGGATCTTTTACATGCACCAATGTGTACACGGTACCTCAGTTTTTCATCCCATCCAAACGACTAGACAGCTGTCCTTGTCAGGCCCTCCGTCCTGCATCAATGACAAGGGGGAACCACGCCGTAATGCAAATAAGATTACATTACCATGAGACTAACATGATGAAAATACTATTATTATGAACATATTGCGTTACCATGAAACAAACAGATTAGCAATACCATTATTACAGTATAATTATATATTTCAGATTCACCGACAGTAGCTCCAGGTTGGAGTAAACCAATGTTACCTAAAGGTCAAAGGTTACGAGCCACACCCATTCCTTTAAAAACTACCGAGTCTAGCCATGGAGATAAAATCGATGTATCGGTGGAAGAAACGGTAGATAAAGGTAAAAATATTAATGCAGAATTTTTTTGAAAATGATTAAATCTTGTTAGATAGTTTAATTTTTTTTTAATATCCAGCCAGCATATACTGCCAAAACAACATAAATGGGATAGACTAATCATGTTTGACGGAATAAAAACTCCATGACTCTTTCTCTCTGTTTCTTCTTGATTTATCTTCATGTTTGGATATTAAGGTTTTTAGACCCCTAATCATAGAAATAAAATAGAACCAAATGTTAGTCCCGAAATGAACTATCTTGTGGCGAGTAGACGTACAACTCTGTCTCTCTGGTTGAGTCATCATGTGTAGATATTATGTATGATTTTATATTTGATTATGGTTGTTTATATTTGAACAGATTATGGTTGTTTATATTTAAACAGATTTTGGTTGTTTATATTTGAACAGATTACAATTGTTTATATTTGAATGCAGTTGTTTATATTTGAATGCAGTTGTTTATATTTGAACATATTGCAATTGTTTATATCTAAACAGATTATGATTGTTTATATTTAAACAGAAAATGGTTGTTTATATCTAAACAGATTACGGTTGTTTATATTAAAACAGATTACGGTTGTTTATATTTAAACAGATTATGGTTGTTTATATCTAAACAGATTACGGTTGTTTATGATTGTTTATATTTGATTATGATTGTTTATATTTAAACAGATTATGGTAATCTGCTGTTTGATATAATACAGAATGTATGTAAGAGTTTAATATCATCTGAGAACAGATTAAATATGTTAGATACCCAGGCTGGGGACGGAGATTGTGGTACAACTGTTACTAGAGGAGCTCAAGGTAATTATTTCACCATTGGTGAGAGGTTGGGTTGTCAAATCGTCTAACCCATATGGGGTTGGGTTGTCAAATCGTCTAACCCATATGAGGTTGGGTTGTCAAATCGTCTAACCCATATGGGGTTGGGTTGTCAAATTGTCTAACCCATATGGGGTTGGGTCGGCAAATCGTCTAACATGCGGGCTGTAGATTATAATGTCTGTCATTCATTCCCAGCTGGTACGTGACAAGGAGTAGGGTCGCCTTTTCAACTTTATGGGTTTTCTGCGGTTTTCTCCCACTGTTGATCAACCTCTACGCACAAGCGAATTATTTAAATAAAATTTGAACCATATTTGGATGGTTAGCGTGGCACTTTGTATCATTAGGTCTGTCATTGAGTCAACTGGCGCGGTTTCGATTCCCCGGTTGTACGTGACAAGGAGTAGGGTCACCTGTCCAACTTTGTGGGTTTTCTTTGGGTCCTCTGGTTTCCTCCCACTGCTGAAGACCCCCAAGCACAAGCGAATTATTGAAATAAAATTGAAAGACGTTTATGTCGAGTGGATGTTTAACCCCATCTCTCTCTCTCTCTCTCTCTCTCTCTCTCTCTCTCTGTATATATGTAATTTATCAGTTCTTCACAGTCCTATAATGATTTTCTTTTGTCTGAATTCAATTTTAGCTATATTAAAAAAGTTAGGTGATAAGAGTAGTCCTGGACTTCCAGTAACTAATCCGTACAGTTTAACGCTGGCCCTGGCTACGATTGTCGAGACTGATATGGGTGGATCATCTGGAGCAGTAAGTAGACTTATTATTTTTAATTAAAAGTTTTTCTTTTAAACTGATCAAAAGTTCAGAATTGATGTAGCCCCAATCTAATTAAAATACAGATCTATATTTCGTTTCGTTTTTTTTATTCTTTTGATGGCCTACATTACATGAAGTGGAAGGTCGCGTCAGAGGTCATACAAGCGGTTTTTGACTGTATGACATCAAACATAATGATTAACCAATCAGCGTTGATGTTTCAAGTGGGTTGCCCACAGTTCTGTGCACCTCACGCCAAAAACTCGCTGTAACAGACTGTTTTATTGGCTAATTCTCTCACATCATCCGGGTTATATAACAACTCTTCCAGATCCTAGTGTAGTAAAGACAAATAGAACCAAATTTTGAACTGTATGAAATGAAACAAAATAGGATCTGTGTTTTAATAAGATTGATGTAGCAATAGGCCTGTCATAGTCCAGAATCTAGAGTTGATGTGGCGGGTCCAGTTTTATTCCATTCAATTGTTCATCTTATAGAGAAAAAAATGGAGTTTGATGTCCACTCAACACAACTATGTCATTTCGGGACTAACATATGTGTCAATTTTATTACAATAAATCGTGTGCGTGACTGTGGGTAGGGGTGTTGCAGTGTTTGGAGGACCCAGATTATTGCTTGCGTGTCTTTACCTATTGGAGGAAACCCATAGAAAACCCCATGAGATTGGACAGACAACCCTACTCCTTGTCACGTACAAGTAGAGAACCAAAGCAATGTCACTTGACTCAATAAAAGACATTCGGCTAAACCCCACCCAAACCAACCATTTTAAAATACCTATCCTAAACTGTTAAATGGAGTTATAGCCCCTTGAATAATTGAGTCATTTTTGAGAATGACTGGTTGAAGGGTTTTTAATGCCACTAATAGACTCTGTCAAATCGATTTTGTCAATTGGAATTATTTTAGAATTTAAATAATTTTTGGACCAAAAGTACTTTGAGTTGGGCCTTTAAAATGGTGATAGCGTGCCAGAATAAATTCTAAATACAATCTTATTAAAACACAGATCCTATTTCGTTTCGTTTTTTATAGTTCAAAATTTCGTTTTACTAGGATCTGGAAGAGTTGTTATATAGTAGCCAATGAAACAGTCTGTTATGGCGAATTCTTGGGGAGCTCTGCACGGAACTGTGGGTAAACCCCTTAGAAACGGCAACACTGATTGATTAATCAATGTCTGACATTAAAGGGTCAAAAGCCGCTCGTATGAGCCCTGACATGACCTATCGCTACAACTTGACAGATCTTCATGTAGTGTAGGCCGTCGAAAGTATAAAAAAACGAAACAAAATATAGATCTGTATTATAATCAGATTGATTCTAAATATAGAATGATTTATTTGTTGTATTTCAGTTGTATAGTTTATTTCTAACCTCAGCAGCTCTGTGTTTACAGTCTAAAATATCCTCATCGTCATGGATACAAGCGTTAAATAACGGTATAACCGCCATACAGAGGTAAATAAAACTTAACATCTCAAACTAACACTTTGTGCTAAACATTAAAAATATTAATAAAAGCATACACTAGAATAGCTCTGACGGACAAAGTCTGACCACACTATTATTACAGACGTGGAAATTCTTAACTGAGTTATACCAGAAAAAATGTCATGGCTATACGTACACTGTTGAATCTGACGTTCTGAACTCTGTGCTAAACGCTTATTCAAAGTTTCATTAAAACCGCTGTCAATTGGCTACCTGTAATCTGAGCTGGAAACTAGCTGTGTCTGACAGTGTACGTGAACAGGTGTCTGTGATTGTCTGTGACCTGATGCTTTATTTCTAGGCCTGTTTCGTGTAGTTTGCTGAAGGATGAACTGTGAATCAGTGAATCCTCTACTGGTGATTTAAATCTAACTTGTTTATAGCCATGTTATAAAATCAACACCTGTTATTGATAGTGTTTATATATTTGTATATATTTTATTGTAGATATGGTGGAGCAGAGCCAGGAGACAGGACAATGGTATGTCTTACTTTATAAGGTTGGGGGGGGGGGGGATGGCCGAATGGTTAGCACGTGCGCGCAGTATCATAAGGCCTGTCATTGAGTCAACTGGCGTGGTTTCGAATCCCTGGTTGTACGTGACAAGGAGTAGGGTCGCCTGTCCAACCTTGTGGGTTTTCTCCGGGTCCTCCAGTTTCTTCCCACTACTAAAGACCCCTACGCGCAAGCAAATTATTGAAATATAATTAAAACCATATGTTTATCCCGAAATGACCAAGTTTGTGTCGAGTGGATGTTAAACCCCATCTCTCTCTCTCTCTCTCTCTCTCTCTCTCTCTCTACTTTATAAGGGCACAAGGGGCAGAGTTTGGGGGTAATTTTCAAACCTAGTCATCCTGATGGGACAAAAAACACCTGTATACTGTATACTGAACCTTGATAGATGGAATTCAATAAAGGCCACTGTCAAGGCAAAATTCTCCTCTCTAGCATTGCACACATGAACATAGAAAAAAATGATGTTGTCTCAAATACTCAAAGTATTGTGTTAAGGAGTCCTGCCCCTATTAGATCCCAGGGCAAGTCCATTTCCTTCTTTTTAGGGATAATAATGGTACAAGAGATGACATGGAAAGTATATCTAGTCTTTCGGATGGGACGACAAAATGACCTATGAGTCTGATCCAGTTTCGGTCATTTTCCAGAGCTCTCGGTCCCGACCGGCACATACGGCCGACATGGAAGCCGTGTCGACAACTGTGGTTCCCCCCATATACACATTGGCATGCTCATAAGCGAACTCTTGAAAAAAAGATCATGTTTTTCTTTGAAATCGCACAGTGAAAGGAGAGGTTAATAAAGCTATTTCACACCCAAAGTCAGTTGTCAGGGAAACTGCTCCCTAGCATTGTACACATAGTAATAGGCCACTGTAAAATAAACCCAAAACTTTCTGGACTGATAAAATGAATTTATTTATTTCAAGCTTGATGCCTTATATGGTGCTAGTGAAGTTTTAAATGATAAAAATCGAAGCAGTTTATCGAATGTAGAATTGTTAAGACAAGCTGTTCAGGTAAGCAATGACAAGACTTTCTGGGGAGAAATGTCAAACTTTCTGTTGAGAAATAACACGACTTTCTGGTGAGAACAGAAATGACTCTCTGGTGAGAAATGACAAGACCCTCTGGTGAGAAATGATAGACCCTCTGGTGAGAAATGATAAGATTCTCTGGTGAGAAATGACAAGACTCTCTGGTGAGAAATGAACAAAGACAGGACTTTCTGGTGAGCAATGACAAGTCTTTCTCGTGCACAATGACAGGACTTTATGCTGAGCAATGACAGGACTTTCTAAAGAAGACTTTACAGTGAGAAATGGCTATTAGTTACAAGACTTTATGTTTTTATGTTTACAGCTAGTAACATCTGGTAGCAGCAGCTTTTTGATAGACAAATCTAGAATTAACATTCTTGTATAGAGTTTAAATTGAACTTGTTATAGGCTAACTATTTCATCTGATTTCAGGCTGCTGAGAAAGGAGCAGAAGATACAGCCAAGATGGCAGCTAAAGCAGGACGAGCAAGTTACGTTAATCCTGATAATTTGACGCAACCTGATCCTGGTGCTACAGCTGTAGCCGTCTGGTTTAAGGCTATTCTAGATCAGCTGGTCTGATATATTCCACGTCTGACCATTACCATATATAAAACAGTATTATTGGTATATGTTTCTCGAAGAATTTATAATTCTGTTATGATTAGACGGCAATTTATTGACAGAAAAACTGATTATTTCGACCAAGGCTGTAGATCTTGGTCTTTATCTACTTTTTACATGTTGATGCTAAATACTTCTCTAAATTCCAGAAGTATGCTTAATGTTTTTTTCGGCTAAAATCGTTGATTTGTTAATTAAAATGTCGGTCAACCAGCTCTTCTCACCCGTAACTAATTGTAGACAGAAAGTGTCGGGGTAAAATGGAGCATGTCCATCATAATTAGGACGTTAAATTTCATTTTATTAGAATAAAATATATAACACCTGTAACCACCCCAGTTCTTTAGTATACAACATAATATAATCTTTAATCCGTGGTCTTTATCCTTGTCAACTTCTACCTTAATCCGTTGTCTAGACTCTGGTCAGTATCAACTTATATTTTAATCCAGTGATTCTCAACGAGTGTACCGTGAGATCTTCGTAAAACGTCTGCAAAATTTTGAACTGCACACTAAGAAAATGTTAAAAAAAGCCATGTGATCCCAATTGAGTATTCACTGGTGTCTACTGATAAGTTCATGGCTGTGTTTTTCTTTATTTAGTTTGAGTCATTCTGTGTGTCTATGACTAGTCTCTGATTATGGTTGTATGCCGTCTATGACTTGACATGTTTTTATTTTGCAAATTCAAATAGATTTCATATACATTTAGCCAGGTGTGCCGCTATTTTGTCGTGTTCCAAGGTGTGCCGTTAGCAAAAAAAACGTCTGCTTTAATCAGTGGTCTAGACCCTAGTCCCTGTCAACTTATACTTTTGTTGATTTAACAAATTTAAGGAAATATTACAGTTTTTATTTTTGTTATTTTTGTTAAATTTAATAATTTATTGATTGTCAACTGAATTTAATAAAAGATATATATATATATATATATATATATTTGGTTTCTTAGTTGTCATGTACGTTTGCTTATCGAACGGGTCCAAGTGAAATATGGTATGGCTGTGATCCACCAAACATTCCTTGGTGATGCCTTGGTGAAATCAATAATTACTATAAATGTTTACACACGCCCTTTTCCGAAAACCTTGTGAACGTGGTAAAGGCTATATTTACAGATCTTTGAAAAATTTGGTGACAAACATTGGGTTCATGAGAAGACGAACCCTTTCGATATTCAACTATTCAACGTTGCATCCTTTTTGCCGAAAGGGGTTTGGATGACCGAATGGTTAGCGCACGTTGTATCATAAGGTCTACTGGCGTGGTTTCGATTCCCCGGTTGTACGTCGCCTGTCCAACCTCGTGGATTTTTTCGGATTTCCTCCCACTGACAAAAACCTCTACGCGCAAGCGAATTAGTTAGAAATAATAATAATGAACTTGAACTTTTATTACAGGCAAAGCAAAATGTTTCTGGAGAGAGAGATAGGGAGAGATAGAGAGAGATGGGGTATAACGTCCAGTACTCGACACCAAATAGGTCATCTCGGGACTAACATGGTTCAATTTTATTTCCATAATTCGCTTGCGCGTAGGGATCTTTAATTAGCAGTGGGAGGAAACCGGAGGACCCGGAAAGAAAACCCACGAGGTTGGACAGGCGATCCTACTCCAGTTGACTCAATGACAGACTTTATGATACAACGCACACGTGCTAACCATTCACCCCCCCCCCCTCCCCCGTCTGCGTTATTAATTGCATGGTTATATTATCTCAATCATGATGATCAGCGTCCACATCTCAAACGCCGATAACCTTTATTGTTCAATAAATTACGGGCATTAAAATCTAGCCTCAAAGGAACTACTTCAGTGGGAGAATCACTCGGCAAACTTCAGCAGATCCCAGTACCCCACACCTAGCTTCGGCTGTATGACGAAGTCTGCCATTCGAACTACTTTCAAGTTCCCGGATTACCAACGGCGTTGCCCATGCCGACGCCTTTGAAGAATGTTTTATCATACAAATCTGTCTGAATCTGTTTTTCTTTCAAGTTTATCCTATTATCCAACTTTGCACTAAATATTCTACACACACTTCGAACGACGCAATTTTGAGAACTTCTTTTTAAAAGCGGCAAGTTTTCCTAATAAGTAAACCGGTACAACGTCGCAATTGTATTGGTGTAGGTACATATCACTTACCGTCATACAGCCGAGTCTAGATGTGGAGTACCGAAATCTATCGAGGTTTGCCGAGTGTTGGAGAATCGGATCAGTGAGTAAAACATGAGCTGGCGTCGGCCCAGTAAATTCATAAGATTTTCCGGCCTGACCCCCCCCCCATTATCAGTGGTACAGGGCGTAGGGCCTGGTAAGGAAATATGTATAGTCGTTCGGATGGGACGAAAAATCGAGGTGAAGTGTAGACATTGGCATGCAATGCAACTGGCGGTTGGAATTTGAAATAAGAGTAGTAGTGCCGCTATCCGGGCAAATTTTCCCTTATAGCACACTGTATGACATATCCCGTCTTTATTAGCCCAGTTCGGAGCAGAACATGTACAATAGGGTGTTAAACCACATTTCATTTATTTTAACACATTTAGCAATATTGTAGTATGATGACAGAATCCATATTCAGAGAGAGAAGGGGGGTTATCGTAGCTCATTGCGGGATTAAAAGGTGCTATATTATTTTTCAGGGGTCTTTAGCATTGAGAGGAAACTGGGGGGCCCGAGAAAATTCACGAGGTTAGGTAGGCAATCCTACTCCTTGTCACGTACACGCAAGGAATCGAAACCATGCTGCTTGACGATAACCGACCTTATGGTTTAAAGGACGCGGACTACCCCTTCAAACGACAAACGTCACGATCTCTAGCACACGTGCTAGATCACTCGGTCATTCCCCTTTCATAACATAATAGTGGAGATATTTACAAGATAATGAAATGAAATGAAATGTGGTTTAACGTCCTACTGTTCTGCTCCTATACTGGGCTAATGAAGACGGGCATACGCCATACAGTGTGCCTATGAGGGAAATTTTGCCGGGCAGCGGCACTACGGCCTACTCTTGTATCGAATTCCAACTGCCAAAGGATCTTTTACGTGCACACGAATGTGTACACGGGACCTCGGTTTTTCGTTCCATTCGAACGACTAGACAGCTGTCCTTGTCAGGCCCTCCATCCTGCATAACTGACAATGGGAAACCACGCTGGAAAATCTGGATGAACTTTCTCGGCCAATCCACGTATCGAACACCCGACCTCCAGGCTAGCGAGCCAGCGTCTTACCCACTTAGCCACGTGACCCCCCTTTACAAGATATGATAAATAAATAAAAAATAATCATCATAAAAAATATATTTAATTTAATTGATTTGTCTATAAATATATTTAAATCATAGAAGTTTTGAATTACTAAATTTTCTATTTTTAAATATATCCAGCTAAATATAATAGACTATGATATAAGTCATTTATTGGTAAATGTTCTATTTTTAAATACATCCAACTAAAATAAAATTGACTATTGTTGATAAATCATACAAGTTAGGAATTAGTAAATTTTCTATTTTTAAAATTGACTATTATTTTATATTATAAAAGTTACAATTGTGAATAAATTTCGTTCCTAATTCATCTAAATATAATTTTATATTAAACAGCCAAGTTTCATTGTCTCTGTGAGTTTACCATCTAGTTGGTGACGTATATTCTGGTGCCATTACCATGTTTACCATTGACTCCCTTTAGCCCATCTGTTTGGTGGTGGTATTGGGAGACAGAAAGCCAGAAGATTACAGGCGAAGTCTGGTTGGTAAGTCTGGGCCACGTATCCAAAAACATATTCAGCAATCATAGTGCCCATAGAGACACAGACTTCCTTACCAACTAGAACATATCCACAAAGTTTGTCGGCGACTGCAGCAGCGAATTCTGGAGTGCCCAAAACAGTCTTGATATCTCCTAAAAACTTTTTACAATCGGCACAAGTTTTATCCTCTGAGATCTGACCAGTGGCATTGACGATCATTCTGAGTACCTCGGTTGCTTCCTTTGATAAAACAATTTCCTGTGGTTGATAATTGAATCCCTGGACTGAAGCCAGACCAATCAACACTAGAATTATCAATGGTGCCATGTTGCTTTCTGTTGATATTCTGTAGAGTTGTGATGCTGTCTAAATGTTTCTGTGGTCTGTAAAATTCTGTTTCTGTATTTATACTATCACCAAGGAAACATCTGGTCAAGAGACAACCATTTCAATTATTATAACTCATTATAATATTATAATTATAATAATCTTTTAATTTTAATTAAAAGAAATTAAATTGACTATTAATTTAAAGGACATCACCCCCACTACTAAAGAGCCTTACGCAAGCGAATTATTGAAATAAAATTGAACCATGTGTTACCACCGAAATGACCTACTCTCTCTCTCTCTCTCTCTCTCTCTCTCTCTCTCTCTCTCTCCATTAATTAATATGTAAATTACATTGACCATTAATTTGAAGGACATAACCCTAATGGCTCTGTTGTATTGAACAATAACCATGGCTCTAGATTCGATACGTCAGTAAATGTTTGGATCGTGCTCAGTTACAGGTTGGGTCGCATTCGGTCTGGAGATCAGGGACTATCAGAATATTCTAGCAGGCGGCTAAAATGAAAAATAAAATTGATGAGGGATTTGGCGCAACGGTTAGAGAGTAGGATTTGTGACCTAACGGTTGCAGGTCCGAGACCCGAATTGTGCGTCGAATTCTTGTGTCCTTGAATAACACACTTCATCCCTGTATTCCAGTCTACCCAGCTGTAAATGGGTACCGGTAGGATGGTGTATGGATTACACAAAAAACTGTTGCGCTTCTTGAAGCAGCATATGTTGGGGCTCTTTCTAACATTTAAAAAAAGTTCAGGGGTAAAGTTAGGTAATCAGACTTTACCTGTATCCTAGAGACCGGGGCCTGTTTCACCAAATTTTAACTAAGATAAAATCCAAATTTTAGTAATTTGATTGGATAATATTAGACTAAAATTTGGATTTTATCTTAAGTTAAAATTTCGTGAAACAGGCCCCGGGATAGCAATTGTGTCGCGCTTTGAGCATAAACTTAGTTTGTGTATATAGCGCATTACAAATATGCACATTATTATTATTATATAATATATTTTTGGGGAAAAATATTGATCGATAGTTTTTGGGGATCGATCAATAATTTGTGTCTTAAATTTTTCGTGAATCGATTTTCTTTTGTAAATTAAAGATACTTTCTCAGAAAAGTATTTATCGAGTGGTTATTTCCAATATGGAAAGTATAGACACCTAATTTTGCCATACTTTTATTGGAAATAACCACCCGATAAATACTTTTCTGGGAAAGTATCTTTAACTAAACTAATAGATATAAAGACCCGTTCTCACGGTGCGACTTGTAGTAACTACTTGTAGTATATACATGTAGTATCTACTTGTAGTATATACATGTAGTATCTACTTGTAGATTACAAAATCGTATATAAATGAGTTGATACGACTTGGAATGTCGCGATAATCTCGTCTTGTCTTATCATAATGGCGTCATCAAGCGACGAAGAGACGCTGGCTATTATTGCCCTACATTTGATAAATAAGAACAAAAAGAAAAAGAGATTACCCAAATCCGTCTGGGTTAGACAGTGGATACTGCGACGTAGACCCACTGTCCATGTTGACCAACAACAAAGGGGGAGAACTTGTGTTTGTACTAATACTCGACGTCTCTGATTGGTCAATTTCATACGATCTGTTGACTGAAATAGGGAAGTTTCTATTTCGTTTAACTCGCTTTGAACTGGTTGGGAGCTTGTAAAAGTTGGTACGACTAGGGTGTTCTCACGCTGCATCTCGGGTCGATACTACAAGTAGTTACTACAAGTCGCACCGTGAGAATGGGCCTTAGCGTTTAAAATCTGTGCAATACAGATAAACAATGTCTACCGTCACGTACTCTGCTTTACGTGACAAACACCCAGTCAGAGCAAAAAAGTAGTACGTTAATCCCCACGCCCACCTCGAGTACAGTTGTCTGTCCAACCCCGTGAGTTTCCTCCGAATCCCCCGGTTTCCCTCCATTGCTCAATATCTCTACGCACCAGCGAATTATTGGAATGAAATTGAACCATATGATAGGGAGTCTGAGAGTTAATGTTCAGTTTGGCACTCTTTATGGTCTTGAATTTGTGTCTTTTTGATGCAAGAGAAGAACTGCCACGCGCTGAATTTGTGCATAAGCATAAATTATCATGATACACTTTTAGAAGCATATTTTACGGTTAGTATTTCAATTTTTATCTGACGCCCACGAGGTGGGGGGAGGGAGGGTCCGAACCCAACTAGAGTGCTGACCATCAATCTGATTAAAACCCTGTTTTACGCAATTTTAACTAAAGATAAAATCCAATTTTAGTAGATATTTCAATTTTGATTGGCTAAGCACTAAAATCAATCTAGTATTATCCAATCAAATTACTAAACTTTGGATTTTATCTTAGTTAAAATTTCGTGAAACAGGCCCCTCATATCTATATTTCGTTCCGTTTTTTTATACTTTCGATGATTTACACTAGCGTACTCTCCACACAAGGACTGCAAGGGAACACAACTCTGTTTGGGAGATTGGGTCTCAGACTAGCAATTATTTGCCCATTGACTTCAGTGTTAAATGGCTGTAACATCACAGGCTGTAGCTTTTTGCTCAACATTCCGTTGGTTCCAATCTTTATAGGCACAACGGGGACAACATTTGGCAATCTCCTCATCATAATTTTGTAGGGGGTTGACCATTTAGATTTTTTGCTACGCGGATTTGAAGTTGACTGGGGTGAAAATCTCACTTCCGACACAATGATTGCTCTGCAGAAGGACACTTTACACCCCCTTATCCCTCCGCTGTAATATCATCAGTATTACCCAAAACTGCTATGAAATTGCAAATTTGATCCCTTTTCTCCAATTCTAGACCAAAAAGTCAACCCAAAAATGCAGGAAGAGGGGAGAAAACAATTAATGGAAAAATTGTCTATTTATAACTCGCACTAAATAATTACTAGTCTTAGTCCATTGACACTTGTGTAGTAAAGACAAGAAAAACAAAATTCTGAACTATAAAAAACGAAACGAAATAAGATCTGTGTTGTAATCAGATTGGGCGACCCTTGGCCCGTAGTCCGCCCCTGGATCTGAAGGTCAGTAGACCATTTCTCCTTTTAATTAGAAATCCTGACGATATTCTATTACTTATAATTATATCAATTAATCGGTTTAATACGCTGACTTTGTAATCGAGAAGCAATCACTGTAAAATATAATTAATTAATATAATGATGTCAATTAAAATAGTCATTAGCCGGATTAATAAGCTTACTTTGTAATCGAAAAGTGGAGCCGGGGGGGTTGGATGGCTGAATGGTTAGCGTTCGCGCGCTGTATCATAAAGTCTGTCATTGAGTCGACTGGCGTGGTTTCGAATCCCCGGTTGTACGTGACAAGGAGTAGGGTCGCCTGTCCAACCTCGTGGGTTTTCTCCGGGTCCTCCGGTTTCCTCCCACTACTAAAGACCCCTACGCGCAAGCGAATTATTGAAATAAAATTAAACATAATGTTCGTCCCGAAATGACCTAGTTTGTGTCGAGTGGACGTTAAACCCCATTTAAAAAAAAAGAAAAAGAAAAGAAAAGTGGAGCCACGGTGTCTCAGTGAATAAGGTTCGTCGGGATTTTTTGGCATTGTTTCCCATTTTCACTGGTGCAGAACGGAGGGCCTGACAAGGACAGCTGTATAGTCATTCGGATGAGACGAAAAACATTGGCGTGCACGTAAAAGTTCCCTTGGCAGATGGAATTCCATATAAGAGAAGGATCGAACACCCGACCTCCAGGCTAACCGGCCAGCGTCTTACCCACTTAGCCACCATGGCCTCCCCAATTTAATATATGAAAATACGTTGAAAAAGAAATACACGTGTTTGGCTCTTCATGCCATGTTAATTATGTTCCGTTTCTTTATAAAAATATTTTTTATTACCGTCTATTGAAGATAGAGAGAGAGAGAGAGAGAGAGAGAGGGAGAGAGAGAGAGTTTAACGTGCACACGACACAATCGCTGGTTGCCCCCCCACACACACACACACACACCCTTACACCAAATGAAAAGGAGATAGGAGACCCTTTGTATCGTACGAGCTTGTGATCGTAACCGTCCACTCGTCATAAACTAGATCATTTCGGGACTAACTCATGGTATAATTTTATTTCATTATTTCGCTTACGCGTATACAGGGGTCTTTACCAGTGGGAGGAAACAGGAGGACCCGGAGAAAACCCGCGAGGTTGGACACGCGACTCAAACAACAGAGATACGGGGATATGACCTTCAAATTAATAATCAATTTAATTTGCATATTAATTAATACATAATGAAATGACTATCTCTTGACCGGATGTTTCCCTGGTGATTGTATAAATACAGAAACAGAATTTTACAGACCACAGAAACATTTAGACGGCATCACAACGCTACAGAATATCAACAGAAAGCAACATGGCACCATTGATGATTCTAGTGTTGATTGGTCTGGCTTCAGTCCAGGGATTCAATTATCAACCACAGGAAACTGTTCTATCAAAGGAAGTAACCGAGGTACTCAGAATGATCGTAAACGCCACTGGTCAGATCTCAGAGGATAAAACCTGTGCCGATTGTAAAAAGTTTTTAGGAGATCTCAAGACTGTTTTGGGCACTCCAGAATTCGCTGCTGCAGTCGCCGACAGACTTTGTCAATTTTTTCCACTTGGTAAGGAAGTCTGTGTCTCTTTCAATACTAAGATTGCTGAATATGTTTTTGGATACGTGGCCCAGATTTACCAACCAGACTTCACCTGTGCTCTACTGGCTTTCTGTCTCCCAACACCACCACCAAACAGATGGGCTAAAGGAAGTCAATGGTAACCATGGTTATCCCACCAGTATCCACGTCACCAACTAGAGAATGAAACTTGACTATTTGATACAAATTTATATTTCGATTAATAATAAATTGTAACTTTTATAATATAAATAATAGTCAATTATATTGAATTGGATATATTTAAAAGTAGAAAATTTACTAATTCAAAACTTGTATATGATTTAAATATACAATTAAAATAAATATATTTTCATTTTTTATGTTGTAGTTTAATTCATCACATTCCGAAAAATGGAGTGTGGTGGGGCACGTCTGTTAGTCGTTTGTAGGGTGATGTTGACCGAGTGGTTTAACACGTGCGATTTAGATCATAGGGTCTGGTAATACTATATATATTACAGTCGATGTTCAGCGAGTGGGTGAATCAAAAAGGGTCTTCTGAAAACCAAGTGGCCAGACCAATCTACCAAAATCTAAGCTTATTAAGTTTGGTTTAATGGTATAAAATGACCGTTTATTTAGTGACTATAAATGTTTGAAACTGATTTAAGGCTTGGTATATATGTAAATATTGTGGTGTAATTGTCGAGATATTTGGAGATATTTATTTACTAGCAGGATACCCGGCTTCGCTCGGGGGTCATAACTCCCCGGTCCGAGCTACCCCTATACCCCAAATTTCAGACTCGGGGCATACCTAGTGTAGCGTCAACCCCGAACAGACCGGCTTCGCTCGGGGGTCATAACTCCGAAACCGGAAGTGGCAGACTAACGCCACCTGGCCTATGTTACTCCCCGGTCCAAGCTACCCCTATACCCCAAATTTCAGACTCGGGGCAGACCTAGTGTAGCCGCCAACCCCGAACAGACCTGCTTCGCTCGGGGGTCATAACTCCGAAACCGGAAGTGGTAGGCTCGGGGGTCATAACTCTGAAACCGGAAGTGGTAGACTAACGCCACCTGGCCTATGTTACTCCCCGGTCCAAGCTACCCCTATACCCCAAATTTCAGACTCGGGGCAGACCTAGTGTAGCCGCCAACCCCGAACAGACCGGCTTCGCTCGGTGGTCATAACTTCGAAACCGGAAGAGGTAGACTAACGCCACCTGGCCTATGTTACTCCCCTATACCCCAAATTTCAGACTCGGGGCAGACCTAGTGTAGCCGCCAACCCCGAACAGACAGACAGACAGACAGACAAACGACAGTCACAAATATATATATAGATAGATAGATAGATGGTGGGTCACGCTTGTACCATTCAACAATTTAAAATACAGACACTTGCTTTGCAATGAAATACGTCACGCGAGTCCAAAATTGTACCTAGTATAAATAATGTACGCTTGGCACATTGTCCGTACTATTATTTCAAATAATGGACGCCAACATCAAAGGATGACGTCACATTTATATTTTCAATTTTTCAATTTTTTATGAAATCATAAATTTTGGATATGACGTGTAGAATGTGTATAAAATATCTTACCTTATCAATCACTTGATTGTAATATGGTGGACGATATTTACCTAACAACAGTCCTGATGGTGAGTAGTAGAGCCCAATTATTCTAATATCTTTATTGAAAAATATATATCACGTGATATGAAATTAAATAGAGTTTAACGTTCCTGCACCAACCGAGGTAATGTAGTTTGTTATGAGTGAAATGTTGCTACGAGGGAAATAAAATGTTGCTACGAGGGAAATAAAATGTTGCTACGAGGGAAATGAAATGTTGCTACGAGGGAAATCTTGTTTCGAGGGTAATGTTGCTATGAGATAAATGCTGCTATGAGGGAAATGAAATGTTGCTATGCGGGAAAAGTGCTATGAGTTAAATGTTGCTTCAAGGGTAATGTTGCTATTAGGTAAATGTTGCTATTAGGTAAATGTTGCTACAAGGGTAAAGTTGCTATGAGGGGAATGTCGCTTTGAGGTGAATGTTGATATGGGGGTAATGCAGTTATTGTTTTTTAAGGCGAGCGATCGCTCTCGAGCGCCTGTCGCTCACGTGACCTGAATGTCGAACCAGCGGAGGTTTTTCTCCCTCTCCTTAAAATTGAAAATTTCTCTCTTTTACAAAAATAAGGGGGTTTATTATCATTTATACAGATCCACATTTGTAGTTCAAACTAGGCCTAGTAGTTATGATGATTTGTTATATTTGTAGTTCAAACTAGGCCTAGTAGTTGTGATGATTTGTTATATTTGTAGTTCAAACTAGGCCTAGTAGTTATGGTGATTTGTTATATTTGTAGTTCAAACTAGGCCTAGTAGTAATTATGATGATTTGTTATATTTGTAGTTCAAACTAGGCCTAGTAGTTACGATGATTTGTTATATTTGTAGTTCAAACTAGGCCTAGTAGTTATGGTGATTTGTTATATTTGTAGTTCAAACTAGGCCTAGTAGTTACGATGATTTGTTATATTTGTAGTTCAAACTAGGCCTAGTAGTTATGGTGATTTGTTATATTTGTAGTTCAAACTAGGCCTAGTAGTTGTGATGATTTGTTATATTTGTAGTTCAAACTAGGCCTAGTAGTTACGATGATTTGTTATATTTGTAGTTCAAACTAGGCCTAGTAGTAATTATGATGATTTGTTATATTTGTAGTTCAAACTAGGCCTAGTAGTAATTATGATGATTTGTTATATTTGTAGTTCAAACTAGGCCTAGTAGTTATGATGATTTGTTATATTTGTAGTTCAAACTAGGCCTAGTAGTAATTATGGTGATTTGTTATATTTGTAGTTCAAACTAGGCCTAGTAGTTATGATGATTTGTTATGATTTTCAAGTTCGGTTGGGTGACCGCATGGTTAACGAGTGCGCGTTGAATCAGAAATGAAATGAAATGGGGTTTAACGTCCTATTGTTCTGTTCGATTGGGTGACTAATGTTGATACGAGGTGAATGTTGCTATGCGGGAAATGTTGCTATGGGGGAAACGTTGCCGCCTACCCTTCATCGAATTCGAAAATCCAAGGATTCGTGTAACTACACGCCAATATTTACACGAGAAGGGAGATAATCCCCTCGACTATCTTGCTATATTTAATGGCGAGTCGGGTCAAAACCTCCAGATGCGTGACCATTTCTCGGGAGACGAGGGATTCTAGTGAAGATGTTTGTAGTTCTGAAAACTATGGGCTAACTCGAGGAAAGCCGAAAATCTACGACGGCGATCAAAAAATGGTCTGAAATTCAACTTGATACACTTTGTTGGCGAAATAATCCATGTAATATATCATTTTATAGGTTTTGTTGGCCACCGGACTCATGTTCGGCCAGGTGTATAAAATTCTAAAAGTATTAAAAGTAATAAAATCTTAAAATCAATTAAATTACATAAAACAGGAGTTATGTGATCAAATTTCTTAGTTAAAGTAACAAGTCTAGCTGCAGTATTCTGTACTTTTTGTAATTTAATGTTATCTAATCGAGAAGTGACCAGAGAATTAACAAGTTACTTTGTGGCCTCTACAGTTAAACATTTACGTATTTTACCTATATTTCTGATATTAAAATAGCCCAATTTACAAATATTATTTACTTAAGCTCTCATAAGCAAAAAACTATGAACAATTTCACCAATATTACGAGCAGAACACCCACAAAAAAAGCTACCAATTACCACCTTGGGGGGGGGGGGGGTGATTTACAAATTTACTAATTGCTGCCTTCAGTTTTATCATCATTCAATTTTAAAAAGTTCTTTGGCATCCATTTTCTCAAGTTCTCAAGTTAATCCTTATAAGTTCTCAAGTTGCAATTTTGATAATTGAAAGAAGATGGACAATAAAGTGTAAATGAAATATATAATTGAGTATCACCGGCTTACAACATAAAGCCCAGACCATATTTTCTGCCATTTTCGAGCTGATGGAACTAATTTGAAAGGGGATAGCTTACGAACATTTAAGCATGTTCGCGACTACAGACCTACACGTGTAATAATAACAACCATAAATTGTTCCAGATATCCACGAATCCTATCCTTCATGGTACAGCCATCATATACATTACAATGCACTAAATAAAAATGTATTCCGCCACATGTTTTCTGAGATTTGAAAGTGATACTGCGGAATACATTATTATACAATCTGATTAAAACACAGTTCCTTTTTCGTTTCGTTTTTTATAGTTCAAAATTTCGTTTTACTTGTCTTTTCTACACTAGGATCTAGAAGAGTTGTTATCTTACCTTCGTTCTGGTTGAAGTGAGAGATTAGCCAATGAAACGGTCTGTTACGGCGAGTTTTTGTCGTGAGTTGCACGGAACCGTGGGTAACCCACTAGAGGCATCAACGCTGATTGGTTAATCAAATGTCTGACGTCCTATAGCCAAAAGCCGCACGTATGACCCTGGCGCGACCTCCCATCACAACTGATCAGATCTTCATGTAGTAGAGGCCATCGAAATGATAAAAAAAACGAAACGAAATGTAGATCTGTATTTTAATCCGATTGCATTATTATGTATTATTATAGCTAAATTATATAAAGTTCATGGAGATCTGGAACAATTTATGGTTGTTTCTATGTAGTCATGGAGATCTGGAACAATTTATGGTTGTTACTATTATTATTTAGGTCTGTAGTCATGGAAACAGTCACGGATCTGGGGGTTCTAATATTGTCTACTCCGAACGTTAATTTACCAAGAACAATTTATTCGGTTTAGGGTTAAATGCAACATTCTTTTTATTCTAGGTGGTAGAGATGAGGGCGGGTTTTACTCTGGTATCCGAGTGATGATATGTGGAATCTTTAACTGGGTTATTACGGGACTATCACAGAAGTACATCCAGAAATAACCCACGAGACTACTCCATATCAAGCATGTTTGTTTCTGGTATGATGTTCCAAGATGGCTTGTTAATACGGTATGCGAAGATGATGTGGTATCCAAGATGGTGTGTTAATATGACATGCGAAGATGATGTGTTAATATGGTATGCAAGATGATTTGTAAAAAGTTTTTAGGAGATCTCAATACTGTTTTGGGCACTCCAGAATTCGCTGCTGCAGTCGCCGACAGACTTTGTCAATTTTTTCCACTTGGTAAGGAAGTCTGTGTCTCTTTCAATACTAAGATTGCTGAATATGTTTTTGGATACGTGGCCCAGATTTACCAACCAGACTTCACCTGTGCTCTACTGGCTTTCTGTCTCCCAACACCACCACCAAACAGATGGGCTAAAGGAAGTCAATGGTAACCATGGTTATCCCACCAGTATCCACGTCACCAACTAGAGAATGAAACTTGACTATTTGATACAAATTTATATTTCGATTAATAATAAATTGTAACTTTTATAATATAAATAATAGTCAATAATATTGAATTGGATATATTTAAAAGTAGAAAATTTACTAATTCAAAACTTGTATATGATTTAAAAATACAATTAAAATAAATATATTTTCATTTTTTATGTTGTAGTTTAATTCATCACATTCCGAAAAATGGAGTGGGGTGGGGCACGTCTGTTAGTCGTTTGTAGGGTGATGTTGACCGAGTGGTTTAACACGTGCGATTTAGATCATAGGGTCTGGTAATACTATATATATTACAGTCGATGTTCAGCGAGTGGGTGAATCAAAAAGGGTCTTCTGAAAACCAAGTGGCCAGACCAATCTACCAAAATCTAAGCTTATTAAGTTTGGTTTAATGGTATAAAATGACCGTTTATTTAGTGACTATAAATGTTTGAAACTGATTTAAGGCTTGGTATATATATAACTATTGTGGTGTAATTGTCGAGATATTTGGAGATATTTATTTACTAGCAGGATACCCGGCTTTGCTCGGGGGTCATAACTCCGAAACCGGAAGTGGTAGACTAACGCCAACTGGCCTATGTTACTCCCCGGTCCGAGCTACCCCTATACCCCAAATTTCAGACTCGGGGCAGACCTAGTGTAGCGCCAACCCCGAACAGACCGGCTTCGCTCGGGGGTCATAACTCCGAAACCGGAAGTGGCAGACTAACGCCACCTGGCCTATGTTACTCCCCGGTCCAAGCTACCCCTATACCCCAAATTTCAGACTCGGGGCAGACCTAGTGTAGCCGACAACCCCGAACAGACCTGCTTCGCTCGGGGGTCATAACTCCGAAACCGGAAGTGGTAGGCTCGGGGGTCATAACTCCGAAACCGGAAGTGGTAGACTAACGCCACCTGGCCTATGTTACTCCCCGGTCCAAGCTACCCCTATACCCCAAATTTCAGACTCGGGGCAGACCTAGTGTAGCCGCCAACCCCGAACAGACCGGCTTCGCTCGGGGGTCATAACTCCGAAACCGGAAGAGGTAGACTAACGCCACCTGGCCTATGTTACTCCCCTATACCCCAAATTTCAGACTCGGGGCAGACCTAGTGTAGCCGCCAACCCCGAACAGACAGACAGACAGACAAACGACAGTCACAAATATATATATAGATAGATAGATAGATGGTGGGTCACGCTTGTACCATTCAACAATTTAAAATACAGACACTTGCTTTGCAATGAAATACGTCACGCGAGTCCAAAATTGTACCTAGTATAAATAATGTACGCTTGGCACATTGTCCTTACTATTATTTCAAATAATGGACGCCAACATCAAAGGATGACGTCACATTTATATTTTCAATTTTTCAATTTTTTATGAAATCATAAATTTTGGATATGACGTGTAGAATGTGAATAAAATATCTTACCTTGTCAATCACTTGATTGTAATATGGTGGAGGATATTTACCTAAAAACAGTCCTGATGGTGAGTAGTAGAGCCCAATTATTCTAATATCTTTATTGAAAAATATATATCACGTGATATGAAATTAAATAGAGTTTAACGTTCCTGCACCAACCGAGGTAATGTAGTTTGTTATGAGTGAAATGTTGCTACGAGGGAAATAAAATGTTGCTACGAGGGAAATGAAATGTTGCTACGAGGGAAATCTTGTTTCGAGGGTAATGTTGCTATGAGATAAATGCTGCTATGAGGGAAATGAAATGTTGCTATGCGGGGAAAAGTGCTATGAGGTAAATGTTGCTTCAAGGGTAATGTTGCTATTAGGTAAATGTTGCTATTAGGTAAATGTTGCTACAAGGGTAAAGTTGCTATGAGGGGAATGTCGCTTTGAGGTGAATGTTGATATGGGGTTAATGCAGTTATTGTTTTTTAAGGCGAGCGATCGCTCTCGAGCGCCTGTCGCTCACGTGACCTGAATGTCGAACCAGCAGAGGTTTTTCTCCCTCTCCTTAAAATTGAAAATTTCTCTCTTTTACAAAAATAAGGGGGTTTATTATCATTTGTAGTTCAAACTAGGCCTAGTAGTTATGATGATTTGTTATATTTGTAGTTCAAACTAGGCCTAGTGGTTATGATGATTTGTTATATTTGTAGTTCAAACTAGGCCTAGTAGTTGGGTGACCGCATGGTTAACGAGTGCGCGTTGAATCAGAAATGAAATGAAATGGGGTTTAACGTCCTATTGTTCTGTTCGATTGGGTGACTAATGTTGATACGAGGTGAATGTTGCTATGCGGGAAATGTTGCTATGGGGGAAACGTTGCCGCCTACCCTTCATCGAATTCCAAAATCCAAGGATTCGTGTAACTACACGCCAATATTTACACGAGAAGGGAGATAATCCCCTCGATTATCTTGCAATATTTAATGACGAGTCGGGTCAAAACCTCCAGATGCGTGACCATTTCTCGGGAGACGAGGGATTCTAGTGAAGATGTTTGTAGTTCTGAAAACTATGGGCTAACTCGAGGAAAGCCGAAAATCTACGACGGCGATCAAAAAATGGTCTGAAATTCAACTTGATACACTTTGTTGGCGAAATAATCCATGTAATATATCATTTTATAGGGTTTGTTGGCCACCGGACTCATGTTCGGCCAGGTGTATAAAATTCTAAAAGTATTAAAAGTAATAAAATCTTAAAATCAATTAAATTACATAAAACAGGAGTTATGTGATCAAATTTCTTAGTTAAAGTAACAAGTCTAGCTGCAGTATTCTGTACTTTTTGTAATTTAATGTTATCTAATCGAGAAGTGACCAGAGAATTAACAAGTTACTTTGTGGCCTCTACAGTTAAACATTTACGTATTTTACCTATATTTCTGATATTAAAATAGCCCAATTTACAAATATTATTTACTTAAGCTCTCATAAGCAAAAAACTATGAACCATTTCACCAATATTACGAGCAGAACACCCACAAAAAAAGCTACCAATTACCACCTTGGGGTGGGGGGGGGGGGTGATTTACAAATTTACTAATTGCTGCCTTCAGTTTTATCATCATTCAATTTTAAAAAGTTCTTTGGCATCCATTTTCTCAAGTTCTCAAGTTAATCCTTATAAGTTCTCAAGTTGCAATTTTGATAATTGAAAGAAGATGGACAATAAAGTGTAAATGAAATATATAATTGAGTATCACCGGCTTACAACATAAAGCCCAGACCATATTTTCTGCCATTTTCGAGCTGATGGAACTAATTTGAAAGGGGATAGCTTGCGAACATTTAAGCATGTTCGCGACTACAGACCTACACGTGTAATAATAACAACCATAAATTGTTCCAGATATCCACGAATCCTATCCTTCATGGTACAGCCATCATATACATTACAATGCTCTAAATAAAAATGTATTCCGCCACATGTTTTCTGAGATTTGAAAGTGATACTGCGGAATACATTATTATACAATCTGATTTAAACACAGTTCCTTTTTCGTTTCGTTTTTTATAGTTCAAAATTTCGTTTTACTTGTCTTTTCTACACTAGGATCTAGAAGAGTTGTTATCTTACCTTCGTTCTGGTTGAAGTGAGAGATTAGCCAATGAAACGGTCTGTTACGGCGAGTTTTTGTCGTGAGTTGCACGGAACGCTGATTGGTTAATCAAATGTCTGACGTCCTATAGCCAAAAGCCGCACGTATGACCCTGGCGCGACCTCCCATCACAACTGATCAGATCTTCATGTAGTAGAGGCCATCGAAATGATAAAAAAAACGAAACGAAATGTAGATCTGTATTTTAATCCGATTGCATTATTATGTATTATTATAGCTAAATTATATAAAGTTCATGGAGATCTGGAACAATTTATGGTTGTTTCTATGTAGGTCTGTAGTCATGGAGATCTGGAACAATTTATGGTTGTTACTATTATTATTTAGGTCTGTAGTCATGGAAATAGTCACAGATCTGGGGGTTCGAATATTGTCTACTCCGAACGTTAATTTACCAAGAACAATTTATTCGGTTTAGGGTTAAATGCAACATTCTTTTTATTCAAGGAGGTAGAGATGAGGGCGGGTTTTACTCTGGTATCCGAGTGATGATCTGTGGAATCTTTAACTGGGTTATTACGGGACTATCACAGAAGTACATCGAGAAATAACCCACGAGACTACTCCATATCAAGCATGTTTGTTTCTGGTATGATGTTCCAAGATGGCTTGTTAATACGGTATGCGAAGATGATGTGGTATCCAAGATGGTGTGTTAATATGACATGCGAAGATGATGTGTTAATATGGTATGCAAGATGATTTGTTAATATGGTATCCAAGATGGCTTGTTAATGTGGTATGTTAAGATGATGTGGTATACAAGATGGTGTGTTAATATGGTATGCGAAGATGATGGGTTAATATGGTATGTGAAGATGGTGTGTTACTATGGTATGCGAAGATGATGTGTTAATATGGTATGTGAAGATGGTGTGTTAATATGGTATGCGAAGATATCACACGAAAATAAGACCAGCATCTGGTTTGTGAAGGGAATGTCTAATGACGTCATAGGATATGACTTACTCATTGTGACAATAAGTACAACCAAGAAAACAAGCGGTTGTCATGGCACGACCTGCCCCCATTTTTGCAAGAGATGGACAGAGAACAAGCTAAAAATGCGATTTTTAGCACAATCACGGGCAACAATCGAGGATGTTACAATCCGACTTGTGTCAATATCGAAACGAACCGGGACCTTTGGGACATAAACATATATTATTTTAAGTTACATAAAAATCGGATAAAAATTGTAACCCCTATCCACGGTATTACATACTTAACACTATTTGCATAAAGGGAAGCGGCCATTTTGTCCGGCTGCTTCAGACCGAATATCACGAGAGAGTGAGAGAGAGAGAGAGAAAAGAGAGAGAGAGAGAAAGAGAGAGAGAGATGGTTAAATTATATTTCAATATTTCGCTTGCGTAAGGGGTAATGTCCTTCAAATTAAAAGTCAATATAATTTGCATATTAATTAAAAGATTATAATAATTATAATATTCTATATAATATATTATAATTATCATAATCTTTTAATTTATTAATGAGTGTTAATAAATGAAATGACTATCTCTTGACCAGATGTTTCCCTGGCTGCCAGATCTAATGATCTAAATAGCACGACAACCCAAGCCCGCTCTCAAATCACAGAGATACGGGGATATGTCCTTCAAATTAATAATCAATTTAATTTGCATATTAATTAATACATAATGAAATGACTATCTGTTGACCAGATGTTTCCCTGGTGATTGTATAAATACAGAAACAGAATTTTACAGACCACAGAAACATTTAGACAGCATCACAACTCTACAGAATATCAACAGAAAGCAACATGGCACCATTGATGATTCTAGTGTTGATTGGTCTGGCTTCAGTCCAGGGATTCAATTATCAACCCCAGGAAATTGTTCTATCAAAGGAAGCAACCGAGGTACTCAGAATGATCGTCAATGCCACTGGTCAGATCTCAGATGATAAAACCTGTGCCGATTGTAAAAAGTTTTTAGGAGATCTCAAGATTGTTTTGGGCACTCCAGAATTCGCTGCTGCAGTCGCCGACAGACTTTGTCAATTTTTTCCACTTGGTAAGGAAGTCTGTGTCTCTTTCAATACTAAGATTGCTGAATATGTTTTTGGATACGTGGCCCAGATTTACCAACCAGACTTCACCTGTACTCTACTGGCTTTCTGTCTCCCAACACCACCACCAAACAGATGGGCTAAAGGGAGTCAATGGTAACCATGGTTATCCCACCAGTATCCACGTCACCAACTAGAGAATGAAACTTGACTATTTGATACAAATTTATATTTCGATTAATAATAAATTGTAACTTTTATAATATAAATAATAGTCTATTATAATTAGCTGGATATATTTAAAAATAGAAAATTTACTAATTCAAAACTTGAATGTTTTAAATATATTTATAGACAATCAATTAAATTAAATATATTTTTATGATTTCTGCTTTTGTTGTTGATTAATTTATCACATTTTGGAAATATCCCAAATTAAAAAGTTCTTCTGAAAACCGAGTGACCAGACCAGAAACAAAATCTAAGCAAATTGTATCTTGTGGATTTTATTTGGCAGCCATTTTAGGAAATTGATTTTTAAATAATGTTACAAATCATATCAAAAGGAACCATTGACGATTTATTTAAAATCTGCCATTTTGGATTCCATTTTGTCTGGCAATTTGAACTTCTGCCATGTTGGATTTTGACATTTCCTTTTCAAATTCGGAGACATCGAAATCTGTATAACAGATTTAGTAAAGGTCATATCTTACGAGCTACTGACTGGTTAAAGGGAAAGGGAGAGAAATGGGGTTTAACGTCCACTCGACACAAACTAGATCATTTCGGGACTAACATATGGTTTAATTTTATTTCAATAATTCGTTTGCGCGTAGGAGTCTTTAGCAGTGGGAGGAAACAGGAGGACCTGGAGAAAACCCATAAGGATGGACAGGCGACCATACTCCTTGTCACGTACAATCGGGGAATCAAAACCACGCCAGTTGACTCAATGACAGTCTTTAGGATACAGCGCGCACACGCTAACCATTCAGTCATCCAACCCCTCGATTGGTTAAAGGGGGAAATGCCATATTATTAACAAATTGGGCTGAAATGTTGAAAGAATCGCCGGCAGCAAGTGAAAAGAACCTTATTTTTGTCACATTTTCACTTAAAAAAATAAATCTAGTAAAACAGTCAACTTCAGCATAATTTTTAGAAACGAACGTTTAATGACATGTGCCAGTGTCAGACCAACATTTTTGCCACCCTGAAGTTTGAACTGGGACTTGTTTCACGAAATTGTAACTAAGATAAAATCCAAATTCTAGTAATTTGATTGGATAATATTAGATTGATTTTAGTGCTTAGCCAATCAAAATTGAAGTATCTGCTAAAATTTGGATTTAATCTTTAGTTAAGATTTCAATAAAATAGGGCCCTGTTTGTTACGGCCCTGAGATCTGGGCTGCTTTTGTGACCATAAAAGACCCTTAAAAGACCCTGGTTGTCGGCAACGAGATCCGGTAGCAACTGAGAGGATACGCCACCAGTTGTCCGAGTTCTACCTTTGCGGCAACTAGTTGTACTCGGTTTCTCGACAAGAGCCCCCTCCTGCAATCATTACTGGCTCCGCCCCGCACTCAAGCACTTGTTTTTCTGTTTTACTGATGTCGATGACGCTGGATAAAGCAACCAACCAGATGCCTCCAGTTGCCTCTAGTTGCCGAAGAATCGATGTACGCCGACTGCAGTAGCGTTACGTCTAGTCATCGTGTCGATGTACGCCGTGCTTATAGACGGAGAAATATAATTTCTGTTTGTCAAGTACCGAGAACAAATTGCAAAAGAATTTCTTTCACTGGAATCTAGTAAAGGGATGTCTTAAGGACCCTCAACTCAAAATTGTCCGCTGAAATCCCGTAGCGTTTTTCATAATTAGCATAAATCCAAGATGGCCGCCAATTGGACTTTCTGGCCTCCATATCTTGGAAACGGCTCGTTTTAGAGCAATAAATGTATTATCATTAGATACAAAAGTGATATCAACGAATAGGAAAAAAGGTAATCACGACGCCAGCAGGTCATGGTGTGACGTCTACATGACGTTCAAGATAACTGCGATGACGTCATGGTCGGCCCGTCTATCTGTATATTTATAGAATCTACTCAAAGGTCTGTCTTTGAGTCAACTGGCGTTGTTTCGATTCCCCGGTTGTACGTGACAAGGAGTAGGGTCGTCTGTCCAGCCTCGTTGGTTTTCTCTGCCCCCCCCCCACACACACACACTGCTAAAGACAACTACGAATCATCTGTTAGTCCCGAAATGACCTAATTTGTGTTTGTGTTGAGTGGGCGTTAAACCCCATTTCTTTCTCTCTCTCTTTTTGTTACTGGGACGACAAATTAATAAAAAGGAAGAAAAAAAAGACTACGCCAATTTAAGTATGACTTTTGATATGCCGTCCAATATGGCTGCGATGACGTCATGGTTAGTCACCAGTAAAACGTTGTAAATAAGCAAATTATATCCCCATCATGTCCTGCAAATTAATGATCAATTTAAAATGCATATTAATTGATAAATTACCACAATTTATTTAAATTAGCTTGAACAAATGAAAAGTGTTTGAGGCTTGTCAAATGTTGTCACCGGGTGATTGTCTAGGACGGATTCTGGGAGTCACAGTACTGTCCTGACCAAGAGCAAAGCATAAACGTTAAGGCCCAAGGCAGATTTCAACAAGGGCTTGTGATTTTTGACGAGGTTGTGGGTTAAAGTGCTAGGTCTAGGGGTTAGGGTTAGCGCTAGCCCTGTTTACATCTCGTGACCTTTGACCAGATCTGCAGTGGGCCTTTTCTTTTAGAACTAATTTTTTACATAGTGTCGACACAGTGCCCAGTTGCTGTAGAATGGTGTGACATTTTTCTGTCGACCAGGTTGGAAAATCCCAAGGCACCCTTTGAACCAGCACCAGCGTCGAACCCGAAAGTTTGGAGTTTTGTATAATACACCCTTAACAGCCGTGGAACCTGTCTAAGGGAAACAAAATGAAATAGGTTTAACGTCAGTGTGCTATGAGGGCAATTTTGCCCGGACAGCGGCGCTACGGCCTACTCTTATATCGAATTCCAACTGTCAAGGGATCGTTTACGTGCACGTCAATGTGTACACGGGACCCCAGTTTTTCGTTCCATCCGAACGACTGGACAGCTGTCCTTGTCAGGCCCTCCGTCCTGCATCACTGATAAGGGGAAACCACGCCGGAAAATCGGGATGAAATTTCTCGGCCAATGCAGGGATCGAACACCCGACCTCCAGGCTAGCGAGCCAGCGTCTTACCCACTTAGCCACGTGATCCCGGAAAATGTCTATGGGTAAAACTATAAGGCCTATTAACAATCTGTAATATAATAAAGAAGAATCCTAGGATCGAGTCGAGCCGAGAGTACACTTGAATATCACAGCCCCCGATAACTCAGTTGACTCAATGGCAGACCTTATAATCTGTAAGGGGTGGATGGCCGAATGGTTAACGCGTGCACGTTGTATCATAAGGTCTGTCATTCAGTCAACTGATTTGGTTTCGCTTCCCCGCTTGTACGTTACAAAGAGAAGGGTCGCCTGTCAAACCTCGTGGTTTTTCTCAGGATCCTCCGTGTCTCCCGGTTTCCTCCCACTGCTAACAGATCCCAAGCGAATTATTGAAATCATTGAACCATATGTTAGTCCCGAAATGGCGAATTTTAAATAAATCGCCAATTTTTCCTGTTTGATATGACTTGTGACATTATTCAAACAGTAATATGCTAATATGTCAGAAATTCAAAATGGCTGCCAAATACAATCGACTAGATACAATTTGCTTAGATTTTGTTTCTGGTCTGGTCACTGGGTTTTCAGAAGAACTTTTTAATTTGGGATATTTCCAAAATGTGATAAATTAATCAACAACAACAGCAGAAATCCTAAAAATATATTTAATTTAATTGATTGTCTATAAATATATTTTAATCATACAAGTTTTGAATTAGTAAATTTTATTTTTTCAAATATATCCAACTAAATATAATTGACTATTATTTATATTATAAAAGCTACGAATTTATTATTGATCGAAATATAAATTTGTATCAGCTAGTCAAGTTTCATTCTCTGTGAGTATATCATCTAGTTGGTGACGTGGATACTGGTGGGATGACCATGGTTACCATTGACTTCCTTTAGCCCATCTGTTTGGTGGTGGTGTTGGGAGACAGAAAGCCAGTAGAGTACAAGTGAGGTCTGGTTGGTAAATCTGGGCCACGTATCCAAAAACATATTCAACAATCTTAGTATTGAAAGAGACACAGACTTCCTTACCAAGTGGAAAAAATTGACAAAGTTTGTCGGCAACTGCAGCAGCGAATTCTGGAGTGCCCAAAACAATCTTGAGGTCTCCTAAAAACTTTTTACAATCGGCACAGGTTTTATCCTCTGAGATCTGACCAGTGGCGTTTACGATCATTCTGAGTACCTCGGTTGCTTCCTTTGATAGAACAGTTTCCTGGGGTTGATAATTGAATCCCTGGACTGAAGCCAGACCAATCAACACTAGAATCATCAATGGTGCCATGTTGCTTTCTGTTGATATTCTGTAGAGTTGTGATGCTGTCTAAATGTTTCTGTGGTCTGTAAAATTCTGTTTCTGTATTTATACAATCACCAGGGAAACATCTGGTCAACAGATAACCATTTCAATTATTGACAATCATTATAATATTATAATTATAATAATCCATTAATTAATATGTAAATTAAATTGACTATTAATTTAAAGGACATCACCCCCACTACTAAAGACCCTTATGCAAGCGAATTATTGAAATAAAATTGAACCATGTGTTAACTCTCTCTCTCTCTCTCTCTCTCTTAACCTTATGGGCGGGGGGTGGCCGAATGATTAACACGTGCGCGCTGTATCATAAGGCGTGGTTTTGAATCCCCGGTTGTACGTGACAGGGAGTAGGGTCGCCTGTCCAACCTATTGAGTTGTCCGTGTCCTCTTGTTCTTCCGGGTTCCTCCACTGCTAAAGACACCTACGCGCAAAGCGAATTATTGAAATAAAAGTAAACCATATATTAGTCCCGAAATAAACTAGTTTATGTCGAGTGGACGTTAAACCTCTCTCTCTCTCTCTCTCTCTCTCTCTCTCTGTGTCTCTCTCTCTTTCTCTCTCTCAATTTAATCATAATTCATAATTATAGATTTGTTTACATAAACAAAAACAAAAATCACAGATTAGTGAATAAAATTAAAAATACGTCAAACTACTTGTCCCCCGCTTATACGTGATTTTTCCCGCCTTCCTAGGAGAAATAAATTGAACCATGTTAATTCAGAAATGAACTAGTTTGTGTCGAATGGACGTTAAACACAATTTCTCTGGTTGCATATCTTTAGCAGTTCCAATATAACCCATGCCATGGACAAACGGTTTTCTATTGGAGCGCCGAATACTGTAGTTGCTAAAAGTAAGGAACTTAAGTACAGACCACGTCTTCTGATACACGACCAGTACAGACCACGTCTTCTGATAAACGACCAGTACAGACCAAGTCTTCTGATAAACGACTACTGCAGACCACGTCTCCTGATACACGACCAGTACAGACCACGTCTTCTGATACACGACCAGAACAGACCACGTCTTCTGATACACGACCAGTCTGATACACGACTTGTGGTTAAATCAAACATTGGAATAATCTGTGGTGCCTTCAGCTACGTAGGGAGTCGCGGTGGCTCAATTGCCAAAACTGCCAAATGCCAAAAATGCGTCTTCGCCATCAAAAATTGAAGGATTAGTTAAATCTCAGAAATGTATGTTATGATTTACGAAATAAAATTAATCTATAAATACGACACCGAAACTTGCGAAATTATGAGATATTCGACTTTACTGGCCACAATTCTTCACGGAATTTTTCAGTCTTATTTTGTGGAACCCGTCTTCATTAGCCCAGTTCGGAGCAGAACAGTAGGACGTTAAACGCCATTTCATTTTATTTTGTGGGAACTCTATTGATTTTGACGTTGATATAATACTTGTTGGTCCAGAGCGTATATTTCAGATTTTTAAAGGGGTCTTTAATCTGGATCAAAAAACGCATTTTCCGTGTTTGGCCTCTTTTAGCAATTGGGGGTGGGGGCTTGGGGAGATAATGTTTAACGTGTGCGCGTTAGGTCATAAGGTTTGTCATTGGGTCAAATGGTGTCGTTCCATTCGCCTTTCCAACGTCGTGGGTTTCTTCCTACTGCTACAGAACCCTACGCGCAAACGAATCATTGAACTAGAATTGGACCATGTGTTAGTCCCGAAATGACCTCGTTTGTGTCAAGTGGACGTTAATTAACCCCGTTCCTCTGTTTGGGCGATGGTGACATCCTGCAAATCAATTCAAATAATAATTACACCTAATCCTCTACATTCATTATCAAGGCAATAAAACTAAACGCCCGATCGATTATCGTATTATATTCTGTATTCTTATAATTACCAGTAATCGAACGATATCATCATTAATAGTGACCCTTCATGCTTTAAATTGAGTAGCTACTAAATGTTATTTTAAAACTTTTACTAAATGCAAATTAGCATTATAGATAAAACAGATCCTGCACCATTTCCAAGAACTCTCTAATTCAAATCCTACTCAAGCACACACACAGTTAAGAATACTAACAAAAATACAGGCGTGTGTAGTTTAATGTCTTTTGGTTTTGATATCAATAGAGATCAAGGCGGAGAAAACTGGGGTTTAACGTCCACTCAACATGTTTGGATTAATATGTGGTATATGTCTTTTTTATTGCATAAAAACGCCACAGGGTAGCAGCATACAATTACAAAATGAAAGAAAAATCACATTAGAACAAACATACATAAACATAGATAAACTCTGCCTTGTTCACTATTAGGTGGGTAGAGTTAACAATATGAGAGGGGGAACCTAGAACAAACTGCAACAGAAATAATTTCTTTGGGAACTGTTCAGCGGCCATTATCGGTCTTGGGGGAAATTTGCATAATTAACATAAATTCAAGATGGCCGCCAGTGGACCAGAAAATCGCCGAAATCTCCGAAACGGTTGACTTTAAAGGAAATAAATGTATCACCGACCTATAGGAAATCGATACTTGCGAGTTCAAAAATGCTGGCATTTTTTACCCACGACCTTACTGTGACGTTGTAACGTCAGTTCGTCGTTCTGATTGAAATTTGCCATCCCCAATGTTCTGGATTTAGTTCTGTGGCAACGTTAATCCAGACTTGAACCTGGTGGTACACTCGGTAGCTGTGATATTTTGCAGCATCTTCAGTTGGGGGTAGAGACTGTACTTGTATAGGTGAAGAACTTGTCATTACTTTCTCTGACCACTTCCTGCAACGCAGTACGTTCAGCCTTTCGTCGTCTCTCCCATCATAAATCAATACCAGCACTTTCTCGCCAGCAGCAGCAATCTCAGATGTTGTAGCTGAATTCTTCGTAAATACGTGACCAAGTTGACGAAGCTGTGACGATAAGAGAGCTTTTTTCAGTATTATGCCTTTCCCGATACCATACAATCTGGAAGTGGTGTCGCACCCGCCGATGGCATGAATAAAGGGAAGGATTTGACATATTTCTGTCCCAAGCTTGTTTATGATGCTACCTATATCCCAAGGAGCGCTCTTGGGTCTATGACCGGATTTCATAATTAGAATACCAGGCTCGAGATTACCAGCGTGATGACACAGCAGTATTAAAACATCGGTATCTTCTGCCAGGTTCTGTGTTGGCCCAGAGCGCGTCAATTCTACGGCAGTTGTAACTATTAAAACATCTGCTCGAGCTTTCTTTACTTCAATATTATGTTCCCTCATCACTTTAGCTAGTAGGTCAATGGAATTGGACTTGTTTACTTCGTTTGACAAAAAATCCTCTTTCTTAGCTTTGAGCTGTTTGTCACGACCAAGTCCAATAACCTCTGTGGATCTTATACTGCCTCTGTTGCGACGGCAGTGTGTGGTGTCCTTAGTGGATGGGCCGTTATAGCCGTCGAAAACTACGACAGGATTGGCATGTTGTTGAAGGTGACGTACATATTGCAAAGCAATGTACCCAAAAGTCGTATCTTTCTTCCAGTTAAGGTAGCCATGGAGTAGCGAACCGCCATCGACAACCGTGCATATTGGCTTAAACGGAATCGTTACAGTAGTATTCATCGATGTTAGTACATCAGCAAGCTGCGACTTTGTAGCACTGCGAATTTGGCCAAACTCATCGAATAGAGAAGTTGGATGACTGGCTAGTTCATATACGAGGAGTTTCTTTCCGTCATCGATGTCAGCGTGATTTTGTCCGATTGTTACTAGGCGCTGGAATAGTAATTGAAGATCTATGTTAACTGATTCGCCGTCTATATGTACCTTTTTAGCAGTCCCCATAGTAATGACTTCATTTATTCATTTCAGGTGTTAGAGTTTCTACCATTCCCATAGCATGGAATGATTTCTTACCGTCGACCGACCATGGATTGCGATCCGCATTATCGGCCATATATTGACGAAAATGTCCACCACATTCAGAAAATATGTTTTGAACGCTGGGTATACGTTTTGAGGAAAGAAGTGACGATTCTGTAGTTAAAACGGGCATGTCAACGTCATCAACGTTTGGCATATCATCCGTCACCATTGAAGCAATTTCCAATTCTGGTGGTTCAGGGTTATCGGCGGAAACCAATGAATCGTTGTCACTATGGGGTATCTCTGCGATCTGTTCTGATTGACAAGTGTGAGATGCAGCACATGTCTCGAAGTTCAGTACTTCTGAATACGATGAACAAAAGCCATGAGCATTGAGTGTATCAATGAGGAAACGCGATCCGTACTGATGGTGCAGCTGTACAGCAAAACCCAGTTGTATAGGACATAGTATTGCCCTTGGTCTAACAGCCTGTGTTAAACATTGTCCCAGTGATGCTGTCTTCATCTCTGCTTTTGTCCCGACTATCAATTCCTCCAAGAATAACTTTAAAGTTTCGGGCAGATAGGTAAGCATCGTATCAAGAGAATTCATAGATTCAGTTTCGGGATAATATTCCTTGGTCTCGTTGGAGAATTTCTGAATTATATCACTCTTTATTAATGCTGCGCTAGCTCGTATCAACCTCTCCTTATCTTTCTTAACATCATATCGAGGTTTTTCGTAAAATTCTTGTAATATTTCTGCTGCTGTGTGATTAAAAGTGACGATATCTCTTTTACCACTTATGTTGGAAATTACTACACTCTCTCCTAGTGTTTCCTGTAGTTTTTGCTTCATATATTTTACACTATATGGCGGTGTATACATTCTCGACATTTCATCAACTAATTCAGTGATACTGATCTGCTCGCCTGAGTTAGCTACCAAATTTTCAACCACTGCTTGAAATGCCCGATCTCGCTCTCCATCTACTGGTCTACCACCAGCAGATGAAGCACCAACAGCTTGATTGTTTACAGAGTCAGGTGATTCTTGGTATATAATAGGGATTTTCTTGCCAGTTCTAAAGTTGACGCTAGAAATTTGATGATATATAGCATCTGCTGCATGAAGATCCTGCCCTACATCCTCCATCCTGCCATTCACTATCGCCGACTAGTCATCATGCCTTTCAATACAGATGTTCCTTAGTTGATTTTGAAAACCCGTTGTTCGTACTAGAAATGCAGCTTCGGATCTACCAGAATGAATAGCATTAACAGTAGCTGGTTGACCACAAAATAAACAGCACTTGCTGTAGTCAAATAATGTACATTGAGAGCGGCGTTTAGGTGGCGGACAGATATTATCAGAAACAGTTTCATGTCGCTTTTTCCCTATAAATTGAGTTTTCTTTGCATTCACTAGTGACTTTCTACATTTCACATGGACCGCGGTGCCTGCTGCCACATGCAACTCAATCTGTCTAGCCTTTGCGGCATTATTGATTCCATCTGCGCCCCGCTGTGTGATAGAAACGGTTTCATCGCCATTATCCAACGGTGCACTACATATAGGACACCAAAACATCGTAAAATGACGCCGACAATTTACCGGGTTCTCATAAAACTCATTTCCGTAGCAGAAAAAGTTTTGTAATTTAACAATATGGCGCCGATGACAGACGTCACAACGAGAATGACGTCAAAATGACGTTACGACGTCACAGTGAGGTTGTAGGTAAAAAATGTCTGCATTTTTGAACTCGCGAGTATCGATTTCCTATTGTCGGTTATACATTTATTTCCTCTAAAATGAACCATTTCGGAGATTTCAGTGATTTTCTGGTCCAAAGGCGGCCATCTTGGATTCATGTTAATTATGCAAATTTCCCCAAGACCGATAATGGCCGCTTTTCTTATGGGAGTACTTGAGACCATACCTGAACAGTTCCCAAAGAAATGATTTCTGTTGCAGTTTGTTCTAGGTGCATTTTTATCTATACCCGCCTATATTGATTCAAGGGCGATGTGTAATGATGCCTAAATCGAACATAATACCTTATATTATGCCCGTCTTCATTAGCCCAGTCTTTGTAGAACAGTAGGATGTTAAACCCCATTTCATTTCATTTCATTAGCCCAGTCTTTGTAAAACAGTAGGATGTTAAACTCCATTTCATTTTATTAGTATTAAAGGGATACACACAGAAAGTTGAAAAATGAAAATAAACAAAAGGAGGTATAGCATTTCACTAAATAAGAGAGAGGGAGAGAGAGGGGGGGGGGGGGGGTTAACGTCCACTCGACACAAACTAGTTCATTTCAGCACTAACATATGGTTTACTTTTATTTCAATAATTCGCTTGCGCGTAGGGGTCTTTAGCAGTGGGAGGGAACCGGGAGACCCCGGAGAACCCAAGTGGTTGGACAGGCGACCCTACTCCTTGTCACGTAGAAGCGGGGATTCGAAACCGCGTGGGGTTTAACGTCCACTCGACACAAACTAGGTCGGGACTAAAACATGGTTTAATTTTATTTCAATAATTCGCTTGCACATAGGCGTCTTTAGCAGTGAGAGGAAACCGGAGGACCCGGAGAAAACCCACGAGGTTAGAGACTGTTTGATGAGGTAGCGTAAGTCGTTTATTATCGTAGCAACGGTACCTGACAACCAGGACCTAGTCTTGATTATCCATTGTATCGTTAGATTTTTAATTCTTGGGGGTGTTCAAATTGGGGGGGTTGGATGGCTGAATGGTTAGCGTGCGCGCGCTGTATCATAAAGTCTGTCATTGAGTCGACTGGCGTGGTTTCGATTCCCCGGTTGTACGTGACAAGGAGTTGGGTCGCCTGTCCAACCTCGTGGGTTTTCTCCGGGTCCTCTGGTTTCCTCCCACTGCTAAAGACCCCTATGCGCAAGCGGATTATTGAAATATAATTAAACCATATGTTAGTCCCGAAATGACCTAGTTTGTGTCGAGTGGACGTTAAACCCCATTTCTCTCTCTCTCTCTCTCTCTCTCTCTCTCTCTCTCTCTCTCGACCATCCGATGACCTAAAGAGATGAAAATAGGCTTGTCATGAGGATAAATGTAAAGATAATAATTTATATAACATTTGAAACACCTGCAATAGATTTTACATAATGCATCTTTAATATGCATTTATGACAAGACGTTGCCAGTATTCTAAGAATTTCACCATGCACCTTTCAATATTTCTTAGCATTTGGGAGGGGGTGGGGTGGAATGCCGAATGGTTAGCGTGTGCGCGTTGTATCATAAGGTCTGTCATTGAGTCAACTGGCGGGGTTTCGATTCTCCAGATGTATGTGACAAGGAGTTGGGTCGCTTGTCCAACCACGTGGGTTTTCTCCGGGTCCCCCGGTTTCCTCCCATTGCTAAAGACCCCTACGCGCATGCGAATTATCGAAATAAAATTAAACCATATGTTAGTCCCGGAATGACCTAGTTTGTGTCGTGTGAACGCTAAACACTCCATTTCTCTTCTCTCTCTCTTAACATATCGACTTGTACAATAAGTAATTACCAGCTGTAATCGTTTAATTAATAATTAATGATTAGGAAAATTAATAATCGGCACATGCGGCGTGATCTGTATATTAATAAGACAAACGCCAACTCATTTCAAGGTCGAAAGAGCACCAATGAACTATTCCTGTAGCTATAAAAACTACGACCCTTCATTGAAGTATCATCATTTGGTAGAATACCACCACTTCTACCAGATACGATGCGGTTTTTAATCGTACTGATATTGGCTATTGTTGGTATTAACTGCAATCCCATTAAAGAATCCGATTTATGTGCAAGATGTACCAAGCTATTTACTGAGGTAAAAGAACAATTATCAGCACCAGAAACATCTTTGAGGATAAAACATATCATCGATGGAACAGTCTGTGATTCCTTTACAGTGGGTAAAGATCAGTGTAAAACTATAACCAAAACGTTAAGCAGCGAATATTTAGGATCTGTGATTAGTTTATACGACTCTAGAACTATCTGTACCGTATTACAATATTGTCAACCATCTCCATCACATCGTATAGATGCATCTTATCACGACCATCTAGACCAATCATTGAACCTGGCCAAACGATTCTTTCATCTTACCACCAAAGTCGGTAATTCAGATCTATGCAGCGAATGTACAACATTGCTTGGGGATGTTAAGACACAGCTAGCTGACCCAAGAACTGTCGAGCAGTTTCATTTCACGGTTGACGTGCTTTTTTGTAACCATCTTTCAATAGGAAAAGAAGAATGTCAGCAACTATCAAAGGTGGCGATGAAGAGTTACCTTGGAGTACTCGCACAACTAGAGATTCCAACAGTCTGCACCACCTTGCTGTATTGTCAACCTATACATCCGCAAGCGTCCACAAAATATTTCCACCAAACAGACATAGACTTAATGGACAGATACCTGCATCTTCAAGCAAAAGGGTCCGACGATTCAGATCTATGCGCTGACTGTACGACTTTATTTGGAGATGTCAAGACTCGCCTTTCTGATCCAGCAACAATTGCCGCCATCGAAGGTTTATTTAATCAATATGTATGCAACTTTTTCCTTGTTGGAAAAGATACATGTAAGACGCTTTCAAGCACGGTAATAACGACGTATCTTGGATTCCTTTCTCAACTGGTTAACCCAAACCTCATCTGCACCACCTTGCTGTACTGCCCAGCTCCACCAACTCGATTATCCGCTGGATCTCCCCACAAAACAGATTTATATCTTCTCGGTCGTTATCTGCATCTGCAGGCAAAATCCAAGGTAAGCTTATCTGACGATCCAGATCTGTGCGCAGACTGTACAACTTTATTTGCAGATGTCAAGACCCACCTTTCTGATCCGACAACAATTGCCGCCATCGAAGGTTCATTTAATCAATATGTATGCAACTTCTTCCTTGTTGGAAAGGATACGTGTAAGACGCTTTCAAGCACGGTAATAACGACATATCTTGGATTCCTTTCTCAACTGGTTAACCCAAACCTCATCTGCACCACCTTGATGTACTGTCCACCATCTCAAGTAACCGCTGGTTCTCCACATGAAACAGATTTATATTTAGTGAGTCGGTATCTGCATCTTCAGGCAAAATCTAAGATAAGCTTATCTGACGATCCAGATCTGTGCGCAGATTGTACAACTTTATTTGGAGATGTCAAGACTCGCCTTTCCAATCCGACAACAATTGCTACCATTGAAGGTTTATTTAATCAGTATGTATGCAACTTCTTCCTTGTTGGAAAAGATACATGTAAGGTGGTTTCAAACATGGTAATCACGACATATCTTGGATTCCTGTCCCAACTGGTTAATCCACACCTCATCTGCACCACCTTGCTGTACTGTCCAGCAGCACCAATTCAAGCATCCGCTAGTCCTCCCCGTGAAACAGAATTGTACTTCTTGAGTCGGTATCTGCATCTTCAGGCACAATCCACGGTAAGCCTCTCTGATGATCCAGATCTGTGCGCAGACTGTACGACTTTATTTGGAGATGTCAAGACCCGCCTTTCTGATCCGACAACAATTGCCACCATCGAAGGTTTATTCAATCAATATGTATGCAACTTCTTCCTTGTTGGAAAAGACACGTGTAAGACGCTTTCAAGTACGGTAATAACGACATATCTTGGATTCCTCTCCCAATTGGTTAACCCAGACCTCATTTGCACCACCTTGCTGTACTGTCCACCATCCCAAGTAACCGCTGGTTCTCCACATGAAACAGATTTATACTTAGTGAGTCGTTATCTGCATCTTCACGCAAAATCGAAGATACGTTTATCTAATGATCCAGATCTGTGCGCAGACTGTACGACTTTGTTTGGAGATGTCAAGACTCGCCTTTCTAATCCAGCAACAATTGCCGCCATCGAAGGTTTATTCAATCAATATGTATGCAACTTCTTCCTTCTTGGAAAAGATACGTGTAAGACCCTTTCAAGCACGATAATAACGACATATCTTGGATTCCTTTCTCAACTGGTTAATCCAAACCTCATCTGCACCACCTTGCTGTACTGCCAAGCTCCACCAACTCGATTATCCGCTGGATCTCCCCGTGAAACAGAATTATACTTCTTGAGTCGGTATCAGCATCTTCAGGCACAATCCAAGGTAAGCCTCTCTGATGATCCAGATCTGTGCGCAGACTGTGGAACATTATTTAGAGATGTCAAGACTCGCCTTTCCAGTCCGACAACAATTGCCACCATCGAAGGTTTATTCAATCAGTATGTATGCAACTTCTTCCTGATTGGAAAAGATACGTGTAAGGTGGTTTCAAACATGGCAATCACGACATATCTTGGATTCCTTTCTCAACTGGTTAATCCACACCTCATCTGCACCACCTTGCTGTACTGTCCAGCAGCACCAATTCAAGCATCCGCTAGTCCTCCCCGTGAAACAGAATTACACTTCTTGAGTCGGTATCTGCATCTTCAGGCACAATCCAAGGTGAGCCTCTCTGGTGATCCAGATCTGTGCGCAGACTGTACAACTTTATTTGGAGATGTCAAGACTCGCCTTTCCAGTCCGACAACAATTGCCACCATCGAAGGTTTATTCAATCAGTATGTATGCAACTTCTTCCTGATTGGAAAAGATACGTGTAAGGTGGTTTCAAACATGGCAATCACGACATATCTTGGATTCCTTTCTCAACTGGTTAATCCACACCTCATCTGCACCACCTTGCTGTACTGTCCAGCAGCACCAATTCAAGCATCCGCTAGTCCTCCCCGTGAAACAGAATTACACTTCTTGAGTCGGTATCTGCATCTTCAGGCACAATCCAAGGTGAGCCTCTCTGGTGATCCAGATCTGTGCGCAGACTGTACAACTTTATTTGGAGATGTCAAGACTCGCCTTTCTGATCCGACAACAATTGCCACCATCGAAGGTTTATTCAATCAATATGTATGCAACTTCTTCCTTGTTGGAAAAGATACGTGTAAGACGCTTTCAAGCACGGTAATAACCACATATCTAGGATTCCTTTCTCAACTGGTTAATCCAAACCTCATTTGCACCACCTTGCTGTACTGCCAAGCTCCACCATCTCAAGTATCCACTGGTTCTCTCCATGAAACAGATTTATTCTTCCTCGGTCGTTATCTGCATCTTCAGGCAAAATCCAAGGCAAGCTTATCTAACGATCCAGATCTGTGCGCAGACTGTACGACTTTATTTGGAGATGTCAAGACCCGCCTTTCTGATCCGACAACAATTGCCACCATCGAAGGTTTATTCAATCAGTATGTATGCAACTTCTTCCTTGTTGGAAAAGATACGTGTAAGACCGTTTCAAGCACGATAATAACGACGTATCTTGGATTCCTTTCTCAACTGGTTAACCCAAACCTCATCTGCACCACCTTGCTGTACTGCCCAGCTCCACCAACTCGATTATCCGCTGGATCTCCCCACAAAACAGATTTATATTTCCTCGGTCGTTATCTGCATCTTCAGGCAAAATCCAAGGTAAGCTTATCTGATGATCCAGATCTATGCGCAGACTGTACGACTTTGTTTGGAGATGTCAAGACCCGCCTTTCTGATCCGGCAACAATTGCCGCCATCGAAGGTTTATTCAATCAATATGTATGCAACTTCTTCCTTATTGGAAAAGATACCTGTAAGACGCTTTCAAGCACAGTAATAACGACATATCTTGGATTCCTCTCCCAATTGGTTAACCCAGACCTCATTTGCACCACCTTGCTGTACTGTCCACCATCCCCAGTAACTGCTGGTTCTCAACATGAAACAGATTTATACTTAGTGAGTCGTTATCTGCATCTTCAGGCAAAATCCAAGATACGTGTATCTAATGATCCAGATCTGTGCGCAGACTGTACGACTTTATTTGGAGATGTCAAGACTCGCCTTTCTGATCCAGCAACAATTGCCACCATCGAAGGTTTATTCAATCAATATGTATGCAACTTCTTCCTTGTTGGAAAAGATACGTGTAAGACCCTTTCAAGCACGATAATAACGACATATCTTGGATTCCTTTCTCAACTGGTTAACCCAAACCTCATCTGCACCACCTTGCTGTACTGCCCAGCTCCACCAACTAGATTATCCGCTGGATCGCCCTACAAAACAGATTTATATTTCCTCGGTCGTTATCTGCATCTTCAGGCAAAATCCAAGGTAAGCTTATCTGACGATCCAGATCTGTGCGCAGACTGTACAACTTTATTTGGAGATGTCAAGACTCGCCTTTCTGATCCAGCAACAATTGCCACCATCGAAGGTTTATTCAATCAATATGTATGCAACTTCTTCCTTGTTGGAAAAGATACGTGTAAGACGCTTTCAAGCACAGTAATAACGACATATCTTGGATTCCTTTCTCAACTGGTTAACCCAAACCTCATCTGCACCACCTTGCTGTACTGCCCAGCTCCACCAACTAGATTATCCGCTGGATCTCCCCACAAAACAGATTTATATTTCCTCGGTCGTTACCTGCATCTTCAGGCAAAATCCAAGGCAAGCTTCTCTGACAATCCAGATCTGTGCGTAGACTGTACAACTTTATTTGGAGATGTCAAGACCCGCCTTTCGGATCCGGCAACAATTGCCACCATCGAAGGTTTATTCAATCAATATGTATGCAACTTCTTCCTTGTTGGAAAAGATACGTGTAAGACGCTTTCAAGCACAGTAATAACGACATATCTTGGATTACTCTCCCAATTGGTTAACCCAGACCTCATTTGCACCACCTTGCTGTACTGTCATGCGGCGCCTACACCACGGGAACCACAAGTTGTCATTGGTGGACCTGATCTTTGTGCTGACTGCACAGCTATTTTTGGCAATTTAAAGACACTGTTACCATCACAAGAAACAACAAAAACGATATCTGGATACCTGGAAGATGTCGTATGTAAGATAATACCACTAGGACAGGAATCATGTTCTAATATGATTCAAACTTATGTAGGAGCCGCGTTGGAATTCCTCAGTAATCTAGTTGATGTTAATGCGATTTGTACAGCTTTAGGCTATTGTCCGAACCCATCACCAGGTTTGCTTTAAAGAGGGTGGGCTGTATTGGCCCACAGTCAGTTTCCAAGAAGTCATATATCCATTAAACTCTATTACACACTCTTTTGCAGTACTGAAGAAGTTAAATGAGACGCTTGATCAGACTTCGCCCTAGAAAATGTAAAATTGTATTTGTGATAAATTGACTACTAATTGGAGACGGCTAGTTATAATTATTATGTATCGGGTTGATATGGTTAATCCCCGACCTGACGAATGAAGTCAAATAGATCTTGATAAACTATTGTACAAATTACTTTTGTTCTACGTGATATTTGTTTTACAGTTGAAAGAATGTTTTATATTTCGAAGTTCGTTTCAAGTAGTAGACTATTATTATAAAACTTCTGTTTTATCATCTGTTCTGTAACACAGTAGTAGGCCTATTATTATAAAATTTCTTTTTTATCATCTGTCCTGTAATACAGTAGAACGTTACTTTAATAAAACATGTATTTATTATCTGTTATCTAACATAGTAGAATTTTAATTTGTATCTTCGTGTTTAAATCTGGATTTGGCTACTGATAAACCCCAAGCAAAAACAATCCTCATCTGTATCAGACCGTATATACTGGAGGAAAGAATAGGGGTCGTGCTCCCCCCCCCCACCACCCACTTCTCCAATAAATGAAATATAATCTGGGCTTGGCTACCAATACAATTTAAGCAAAACCCACGATAGTCTCTGATGGGCACAACTAGCATAACAATCATCAACAAGTAACTCTTCCATCTGGGGTTTGCCCGCTGTGTAGCACCCTCGAACTCGCAGGTACCAGAGCACCCCCTTCCTCTCCGGGCCATCATATAGACAGAAACAGCTCTGTCAGTAAAATCAATGTATTATGTACCGTAGTATCATCCCCTATTTGAATATCTTGGGTTTCAATAAGGCAAACGCTTCCACGGTTGAAAAGCACCTGCTCTCAGAATCGATACCACCATCCAATTGCATCCTATTTTAGAGACTGGCAATTCAAAACATTTTCGTCCGTATCCACAGTGATATCGTTCTGTTCTACTCAGTGGGTCCTTTCATGGGTGGTTTCACGAATTCAAATTATCGTCCCTTGATGATTTCATTGGCTACATAGGTTGATTCTACGAACCAATCAAAACAGTTTATATACCAGTTTTAGCGTCATTGTATAAGTTCACTACAGTACAGCAGCTTGTAGACTCGATTATCAGAAGGTTTGAAAGAAATTGATTATCAAAGAAATGACATGCACCCAAAAAGATGTACTAAAATATTTCGACAAAGTTTGCAATAAATGCGAGTTACCTCCCGTTGACCACTCGCTTTCTATATAGACCTTGGTCTCGAAAGGCCACGGGGTCATTTGTAATAATTTAGAATGAAGGGTGAACCAAAGCTGATTTAAATAAATATAGGACAATGCCTTTAAATAAAATAATTTCCTCGCGTTTAAGACATGTTACTAATTTCAACAAATACATAAAAGTATGGATTAACGTGACGTCGTGATACGGGACACAACTCTGGTAATTGTAGTCTTTGTTTTCCCGACCATACGAATGAATATGACTACCTGTGTTAATCGAGTTTTAAATTTCAAGGATCGTTCAATGTCACGGTTTCCGTGGAGGTCGCCATGTTTGATTTTAGTGTGTCACGATCTCTGATTTGACAACACTATTGTTCACCTGCCTGTGGGGAAGGGAGATAACGTACCTATATGTTCGGGAATTTCAGACTACTGTCGCAAAGGCTTGATCGTACGTTGCTTCAGGAACATGGTATACACAGTGTGCTATGCGGGCAGAAAATATTGCCAGATAGCGGTGCTGCGATCTACTCTTCATAGGATTCAATCTGCTATTTTACGTTGACGCATGCTTGTACACGAAACCTAGCGTCCCATCCGAACGACTAGATGTTGTTCCGGTCAGTGCTAAATGATAAGGCAAGCTCAATTTTTCGCCATACGTCGCGAGAAGTGAACAGGGCTAGCGCAAACCCCAACCCTAAACATAACCCGGACCTATCGACCCAATGCTTACCCTAACCCTAACCTACAATCTCGCCAACATTCACGTGCCCTAACCTTATTTACATCTCAGCGACTTAGAAAAAATTGAACTGGCCTTAACAAATAGATTTATCCATGTTGTTCCGTGTCATCTTCTCCTTTCTGCACCGAGAATTCACCATAGCTCCATTATTAAATAAAGATATATTCTAGTAAATTGGTGTTAAATATGTTTTTAGAAATTGCGAAATAGCCTCGACCTACTGGTGTTAAATTGGCTTGTTTACTTCTTAATTAACTACGTGCACTGAATTTATCATGGTTTTTGAGCGTGTTCTCTAACAAAGGGGAATAACATCATATGTTCCTTTTCTCTGTGTAGACGAACTGGAACGTGCCTAATAAACTTAATTTCTCTCCTGTCTAGATCCCCTGTTAACCTTTTCTTCACACTCGCTTATCCGGACAATTATATCAAAGCGGGGATATTTATTATCTTGTAATGACACAACAATCGCGTCTATTATGAACATAATCTCGAACATCGAGTTCATCAACGCGTCATTTATTATAATTAACCGAGAGTAAATTGACTCGATTAATCCAGTCTAATTGAACTATCATGGTATTATAGATTGACACACGAGAGACTTTAGACAATTTAAGTAGCAATGTAATAGTAAAGGACCTTATGATCGCGGCTAAATGGAAGCCAATTCTGTATTACGTTTTCTGTGCGCCTACGAATTTCCTGACAATTCAATTCCAGCCAGCTAGAAAAAAAAGGATAGGAATAGAATTTAGTATATCGTTCATTTTGGGACTAACACACGGTTACAGTGGCGTATTCCCCATCAACGTCAATGGTTGCACGGACCTCGGTTTGTCATCCAATATGAAGAACTAGGCACAATTTTACTCAACAGCTCCACGGGCTTTTTCCCTGACAAGTGAGAGCCGGGATACTTCTGGGCCCACGTCGGGATTCCAACCCGAGAGTCCAGCGGCCTAAGCCTCTATTCTACCGCTTTAACGCCCAAGGGCCCTTGAGGCTAAGTGAATTATTCAAAAAAAAAAAATATATATCGTATAGCAGTTCCAAAATGACATGGTCACTGGCGAAGTAAGGCTCTCATCGCATGGGGGAGCATCTCACTTTCGGCACACCCAAACAATGTTAACTTATTTTACTCCGTTTTGTTAAATTTCACTGAAAGTATTAAAATGAAACATACCGAAAGACTGTTTTAACAAACTTGATTTTAATTTTATAAATTTTATTTGAGCAGCAATATAACTATGAAATTTTAAAGATACATCATTTAAAGTAGCTAAGTCTCTAACTCTATGGGAGGGGAGGGGAGAGGAGGGGAGGGGGGTGGATGGCCGAATTGTTAGCACGTGCGCGATGCATCATACGGTTTGTCATTGAGTCAACTGGCAGGGTTTCGAGTCCCTGGTTGTACGTGACAAGGAGTAGGGTCTCCTGTCCTATCTCGTGGGTTTTCTCCGGGTCCTCCGGTTGCCTCCCACTGCTAAAGACCCCTACGCGCAAGCGAATTATTGAAATAAAATTGAACCATGTGTTAGTCCCGAAATGACCTAGTTTGTGTCGAGTGGACGTTAAACCCCATTCCTATCTCTCTCTCTCTAACTCTATATCATCCAAAGTCTTCGAACATTAAATCAACATTGATGTTGTGATCTTACTGGGAAAAGATGGGCTTCTGATATCCAATATTTAAGACAAAATAAACATTTTACCATTGGTACACGAATCGTGTGCCATAATGCGTTTCAGCGCCATTTGTAACAAGGAACTCGAAGAACGAGGTTAGACATATTCCACAAGTCACGTCAAACGGTGACGCAATATTCTTATGCGCAAAAAATACTATCGGTGTTGACTGGAATAACCAGACGCTAGAGATTGCCATGGGATTGAAACTTCTGTCGTATTTCACCGACCATAACTGATTAGAAATTAGAGTAAAAACAGAAACGATTGCATGTAAATCAGTTTATATACATTCATATTACATTATTATATACGTTGCGATCCATTTGTGTCAATTTCTAGATCCCAAATATTAACGATTTCGCCCCTTTAAGATTTAGATAAAGAGCTGACCGCCGGTCTTGCTATAGTTCTAAAATAGATAACGAAAAATTAAGTTTTGAAAATGTCATTCCAATTACTTTATCCTGAGCAAAGTTATGTCTATTTGAAGTTTTTAAAAGATAACGCGTACATTGTTTATTATCGTAGCAACGGTACTTGACAATTAGGGGGGAGGGGTGGATGGCTGAATGGTTAGCGTGCGCGCTCTGTATCATAAAGTCTGTCATTGAGTCGACTGGCGTGGTTTCGAATCCCCGGTTGTACGTGACAATGAGTAGGGTCGCCTGTCCTATCTCGTGGGTTTTCTCCGGGTCCTCCGGTTGCCTCCCACTGCTAAAGACCCCTACGCGCAAGCGAATTATTGAAATAAAATTAAACCATATGTTAGTCCCGAAATGACCTAGTTTGTGTCGAGTGGACGTTAAACCCCATCTCTCTCTCTCTCTCTCACTTGACAACTAATTTTTAAATCTCGCGGTTTAGAGAGTTGATTCTAGATATGTTATGTGAATAAATGTGTAAATATTAATTGATATAACATTTGGAAGCCAAGATAAAGATCTGCAATAGGTAGATTTACGTAATGCATCTTTAACATTTATTAAAGGATATATAGTTATAATCCTGGGCCCTGTTTCTCGAAATTTTAACTAAGATAAAATCCAGATTTTAGTAATTTGATTGGATGATATTAGGATGATTTTAGCGCTTAGCCAATCAAAATTGAAGTATCTACTAAAATTTGGATTTTATCTTTAGATAAGATTTCAAGAAACAGGACCCAGGACTAAGAGGAAAATTTGCGCCTGCGCCCGTGGACGACTTCCGATCCGGGCACTCCAACCTGCCACGGCTAAATCTATTTGTTAAGGTCGCTGAGTTGTAAATAATGGTAGGACACGTGATTGTCGGTCGAGATTTTAGGTTAGGTTTAAGAGTTTGGGGGAGAGGATAAGTGTCCACATAAGCACTGACCTAGGATGATGAAAATTTGGTTCGTGATATTTCCTAGTTTTATTAAATGTACATGCAATACATCAGCTTTATGTACAAAGTTGATTTCTCTGGGGGATTTTTGTTGGTGGCGCTGATGGTCTTCCTTCGCTGTCGATTGTGGTATTCTGATATTTTGGTTTCTGAATAAAAAAAAAGAATAAATTTGAGGCCACATTAGTATTTTTCCTACGAAGGGTTGGATTTAGAGCTAGGGATTCTCATAACTAGTTGATTTTATTTGCTAAGGATTAGGGGTAGGGTTTGATATGTTGTTTGCTTTACGAAAAATTGAGCTGGCCTTATCATTTAGCACTAACCCTAATCTGGTGGCCTGACATGGACAGCTGTCTAGTCCTTCGGATGAGACGAAAAACCGAGGTCCCATGTATACATTGGAATGCACGTAAAAGATCCCTTGGCAGTTGGAATTCGATATAAGAGTATTCGATAGTGCCGCTGCCCGGGCAAAATTTCCCTTATAGCACACTGTATGGCGTATGCCCGTCTTCATTAGCCCAGCATAGGAGCAGAACAGTAGGACGTTAAACCCCATTTCATTTCATTTCATTTCCGATCTGGTCACTCCAACCCGGTACACCACTGTCGATTTGGTATCAAAACTCAACTTCCCAAACACCTGTCTGTGATCCGTGATTTCGTAGATTTGTCTCAAGTTATAGAATCGGTCTAATTTGAAGCCGTTGTTAACAGGTATAATCTTAGCTCGGCAAATCCGACATTAATTCTTCTGTCGACAGGTGAAAATGTCAAATCGCTCATGTCTCGTTAACAATGTCGAAATACCACGGACTCGCTATTTTAAAATAGCGAGGTTAAAGCCACAAACAAGCTAGAATAAAGGTTGAAAGAAATGAAATAAAATGGGGATTTATCGTCCTAGTTTTCTATACCGACTGGGGCTTGTGAAAACGGGGTTAAATTTAGAGGTCAGGGGCCTGTTTCACGAAATTTTAACTCAGATAAAATCCATATTTTAGTAATTGGATTGGTTAATATTAGATTGATTTTAGTGCTTAGCCAATCAAAATTGAAGTATCTACTAAAATTTGGATTTTATCTTTAGTTAAGATTTCAAGAAACAGGGTCCAGGATAATACCACAGCACAACACAAAGTGGGAGGGGAGGGACATGGGGTTAAACATCCATTCCACATAAACTAGGTCATTTCTGGACTAACATGTGGTTCAATGACGGTTAAAAATTATCCACGTGACTTAAAGAGGGTCACTTGGATAATTTTAAAATGTCATCGTAGACGCAAGTGTCTACCTAGCGAAAATTGGTGAGTATTGCCACTGGTTGATGGAATCTAGAGTAGTAAACTTTGATCCCAATTATTTAATACCAACCCGTTTCTCACCTTGGTATTATTATCTCTACTGAAAGAGAATCGGTTTCAGACGAGTTATTTGCCCCTGAATTAGAAATCGGATTGAGACCAGTTATTTAACAACCTCGTTTACCAACATGGACGTAACAAACTTTAGACATGATACTTATAGTCATAGCTTAAAGTTATTTTTGAAATATTGTCCACATTACATGCTCCTATTGGCCCACGCTGGCTTTCGTGTGTGTTTTATTAATAAACACGTGTTATATATTTGGTGATTGTTGGTGACTGTATATATGCTCTGAGGGGGGGTGGATGGCTGAATGGTTAGCGTGCGCGCGCTGTATCATAAAGTCTGTCATTGTACGTGACAAGGAGTAGGGTCGCCTGTCCAACCTCGTGGGTTTTCTCCGGGTCCTCCGGTTTCCTCCCAATGCTAAAGACCCCTACGCGCAAGCGAATTATTGAAATAAAATTAGACCATATGTTAGTCCCGAAATGACCTAGTTTGTGTCGAGTGGACGTTAAACCCCATTTCTCTATACACTGTATATATATATATATATATATATATATATATATATATATATATGATCTGTATTTACACGCCAAGGATCGTAAAATTTCTAGTTTTCTTTAAATTAATATCAAATCTCATCCAAGAACCGAAAAATTTCTAGATTTCTGTAAATGAACGTCTCGAGTGTATAATAGTCCTATTGTTATTTTCAGATACCGTGATGTCATCACAATCTGAATTTCAGTCTTACATCAAACTCGTCGTTCAGTTTAGAACATTTTAGCGGCGGTATTCAAAATAATGGTAGTCCATTGTTGGAATCGTTCTTACCTTTCCCGTCCATGGTGATAGAGAGAGAGAGGGAGAGAGAAATGAAAATGAAATGAAATGGGGTTTAACGTCCTACTGTCTTGCTCCGAACTGGGCTAATGAAGATGGGCATACGCCATACAGTGTGCTATGAGGGAAATTTTGCCCGGACAGCGGCACTACGGCCTACTCTTGTATCGAATTCCAACTATCAAGGGATCTTTTACGTGTATGCAAATGTGTACACGGGACCTCGGTTTTTCGTCTCATCCGAATGACTAGACAGCTGTCCTTGTCAAGCCCTCCGTCCTGCATCACTGACAAGGGGGAACCACGCCGGAAAATCGGGATGAACTTTCTCGGCCAATGCAGGGATCGAAGACAGAGAGAAACTAGGTCATTTCGGGACTAACACATGGTTGGAGGAAACCGGGGGACCCGGAGAAAACCCACGAGGTTGGACAGGCGACCCTACTCCTTGTCACGTACAACCGAGGAATCGAAACCCGCCAGTTGACTCAATGACAGACCGTATGATACAGCGCGCACGTGCTAACCATTCGGCCATCCAACCCCCGTTTCCAGTCCATGTTGATAATAGAATTTAAAATATTAATGAACAGTTAGGCATGCTTGTATGTTTTACAAACCGTATGAAGCCACGGTAAACGAAATTTAACTGTCAAAATGTTCAGTTTTCTTTGAAAAGAATTGTCAGCCATTTTGGGGGGATTGGGTGGCTGAATGGTTAGCACGTGCGCGTTGTATCCCACCCAATATGGTTTAATTTTATTTCAATAATTCGCTCGCGCGTAGGGGTCTTCAGCAGTGGGAGGAAACCGGAGGACCCGGAGAAAACCCAAGAGGCTGGACAGACGACCCTACTCCTTGTCGAGTACAACCGGGGAATCGAAACCACGCCAGTTGACTCAATGACGGGCCTTATTATACAGCGCGCACTTGCTAACCATTCGGCGACACCCCCCCCCCCCCCCGCAAGGTAATGGCCAATCTGGGATAAACTTGAATCAAAATTTAGCGATTTTCTTCCTCTACTTGTTCAAAACAATCGCCAGAACCTCAAAACGTTATCACCAATGTCAATTATTTTAATCGCCACAGGTTCTAATATTTCGAGGTAGTTTGTTCCAGAGAAGAGGGGCTTGAACAAAAAGTGAACGATTGCCAACTAAACATATTTGCAGAATGTTCTACGAAAAGTAGAATTTCCCGTTAATTTTGCAGAGGAATGTACTATATCTCAGGTAAATTTTGCGGGTGAAAAGTACTATATCTGGTAAGGTTTGGAGGGCGGAGGGTGGGGATACCATTTCCAGCTAATGCTGCGGGGAATTTTGAAGCGAAAAATACCATTTCCCCATCTATTTTTCGGAGAAAAGTACTATTTTCGGTAAATGTTACAGAGGGAAATACTATTACCGGTAACAATTGCGGGGACAAGTACTATTTCCGGCTAATGTTGCGAAGAAAGTTAATTTCCCATCAATTATGCGGAGAAAAGTACTATTCCCGGCAAATGTTATCGGGAGAAAAGTACTATTCCCGGCAAATTTTATCGGGAGAAAGGTTCTATTCCCGGCAAATGTTATCGGGAGAAAGGTACTATTCCCGGCAAATGTTATCGGGAGAAAGGTTCTATTCCCGGCAAATGTTATCGGGAGAAAGGTACTATTTCCGGCAAATGTTATTGGGAGAAAAGTACCATTTCCGGCAAATGTTGTCGGCCGAAAAGTACCATTTCAGGCAAATGTTATCGGCGAAAAGTATCATTTACGGCAAATGTTGTCAGCCAAAAGTATCATTTACGGCAAATGTTGTCGGGAGAAAAGTACCATTTCCTGTAAATGTTGTGTTGACAAATGTGGCACTTCCCCGACTATTGTCATAGATAATGTTTACAACCCTACTTCTCAATGGATTGTAGGCAAGGTGCCTCGGGGAATAAGGTGCTGGGTTCCATCCCGATGCCGAGAAAGTTCCACGGTATGTTACATCCTGATTCCCCTGTCAGAGGTGAAGAACGGATTAGCGCCAAGTCTTTCGTATGGTACGAAACACCGACGTCATTTATATACCATTGACAGAAGGCTTTAAAAGATCCCCTAACAAACGGAAATCGAAATGAAAGTAAACCGTAGCGCCGCTGTCGGGTCACGATCCCCATCATCCTCTTTAGCCCGATTGGGTCAGAAAGTAAGCCCCATTTCATTTCTCGAGGGATTTTCTAGAACTAAACGGTCAATTAACCCGCCCTTACCTTGTTCGCGGGTCCCTTGGTAGGTCACCCAACTAACCCGCCCATAAGCTTGTTCGCGGTCCCTCGGTAAGTCTCCAAATTACACGCCCCTAAAATTGTTCAAGGGTCCCTCGGTAGGTCTCCCAACTACACCCCCCCCCCCCCTAAACATGTTCGCGGGTCCCTCGGTAGGTCGTCAACTTACACGCCTCTAAGTGTGTTCGCGGGTCGCTGCGTAGGTGATCCGACTAACCCGCCTCTAAGTTTGTTCGTGGGTTCCTCGGTAGGTCACCCGGCTAACCTGCCCCTCGTCTAGTTCGTGGGTCCCTCGGTAGGCCTCCCAACTTACACGCCCCTTACTTTCTTCGCGGGACCCTGGTAGGGCATCCGACTAACCCACCTCTAAGCTTGTTCTTCTTTCTTCGCGGGACCCTGGTAGGGCATCCGACTAACCCACCTCTAAGCTTGTTCACGGGTCCCTCGGTAGTGCATCCGACTAACCGCCCCTCGTCTAGTTCGCGGGTCCCTCGGTAGGTGATCCGACTAACCCGCCCCTCGTCTAGTTCGCGAGTCCCTCCAATGTTCCGTTTTACATATTAACAAACTCTACCTTGTAATTTCTGATGTCAGAGTAACTATTTGTATAAGACGCATGTGCAATGGTTGAAAGTTGTGTGTTAGTTTCTCTTGATTGACGGATCAATTTCATCACGGATGGTGACTGGCAGTCATTGATATCATTACACCCAGCAGATAATTCACAGACGCCATACTGTTCTTACAATCTACAGTCAACCACGGACAAACCTGCAAGGTGAGTTAACTTATGTCCATAGGGACGCTTATTTCTCAATTACATTGAGAGAAAGAGAGAGAGAGAGAGAGAGAGATAGATAGTGGGGGGGGGGAGACGTCCACTCGACACAAACACAAACTAGTTCATTTCGGGACTAACATATGGTTCAATTTTATTTCAATAATTCGCTTGCGCGTGGGGGTCTTTAGCAGTGGGAGGAAACCGGGGGACTCTACTCCTTGTCACGTACATCCGGGGAATCGAAACCACGCCAGCTGAACTCAATGACAGACCTTATGGTAAAGTGCGCACACTCTAATCATTCGGCCATATAACCCCCTTAGAGAAAGAGAGAGAAATGGGGTTTAGCGTCCATTCGACACAAACTAGGTCATTTCGGGACTAAGGTGGTTAATTGTATTTCAATAATTCGCTTGCGCGTACGGGTCTTTATCTACTATCGCCAATGCTTGTCTTACAACGAGGAAACGAATGTAAAAGACAACAATTCTACCTATTGGCGTGTAGAAAGGGTGACGGGGCTGCAATAGGCAGATTTAGCTCTTGTATAATGTATGTTTTATAAGAATCAGTTGTTATTGCATCTGCTTTGACATGTATTTAAACATACATTATGCAAGAGATAAATCTGCCTATTGCATGCCTTTCTTTAGGCCTGAAATGTTATTTAAATTATTAATTAGACATTAATTAACTTATCCAGACCATAATCAACTCTAGATGTCATCGCTAGCCTGCGATATATTCTGGATTAGGATCCGATTTGCTGCTGGACTTCCATTCATAATTAAATCATGAAATGGATAATCGAGACTATGTTTTTTATCGTACCGACTTTAGTACTGATGATTGAGGCTAGACCGAAAATTCAATCGCTAAATTCTCGGTTCAGCGTAGATCAATTTGACTGAAATTTTCAGTAAGTTTTTAACTATTATAGTGAGAACTACCAGCTCTTTGTCTAAACTCCCATAATGTATCTTTAAACTGCTTTCATTGCTAACATTCCTCTGTATAGTCCTGAGGAACACCAGTATAGTCCCGAGGGACGCCAGTATAGTCCTGAAGGACACACACTGGAAATAAACCAGGGTATATTGTGTATTTTTTGCTAATTGTCAATTCAGGGGCGTACTGGCCCCGATGGGGCCCGGGAGGACGGACCACGAAGGGGCCGCGACCCGCGCGCCGAAGGCGCACCGCTGGTAGGGGGTCTGGGTGGGGTCTGGGTGGGGTCTGGGTGGGTTCTCCCCCCCCCCCCCCAAAAAAAAAATTTTTTTTTTTGAAATTTGACAACGGGAAACGCGTTTTGCAAGCACTCCTGAGAAATCTAGATATCATATTTTCCAAATTTATGCTGCTATTTTGACTATATGACATCACCTTAAGGTGACAGACATTTGCACGTCAGCATAATATATTTTACTAATCGTTGTGTATGTATGATTTTTCGCGTGCGCACTCTCAATTTTTTGAGGGGATTCCGCGTGAAAATTAGAGCTCTCAGGGGGGCCCGCTTATACGGGTGGACTTATTGTTTAATGGGGGCCTGGGAGGACACCGTTCTCCTAAACTCCCTGCCAGCACGCCCCTGATTGTCATGGGTTATCTTTAATAAGCAGATCATTCATGATTTATTTTTTCCATTGTCATGCATGTATCTGTTTCCTCTAGTGGTCATCGCCAAACTTTTCCATGCAGCTTATTTACCTATTTAAGACATTTTAATCTAAATTACCATTAATGAAATGAAATGGGGTTTAACGTCCTAGTGTTCTGCTCCTAACCTGGGTTAATGAAGACGGGCATACTCCATACAGTGTGCTATGAGGGACCCTACTCCTTGTCATGTACTTGACATTTCTGATCATCCAGTTGGGGAATAGAACTATATTATTGTTCATTCAAACATACATTATGCAAGAGCTAAATCTGCCTATTGCAGGTCTTTCTTTAGGCCTGGCATGTTATCTAAATTATTAATTAAACCTTAATAAACCTATCCAGACCATAATCAACTCTAGATGGCATCACTAGCCCGCGATCTTTAGTGGATTGTGAGCCGATTTACTGCATAACTTTCCTTCACGATTAAACGATTAAATGGACAACCGAGACTATGCTGTTTATCGTACTGACTTTAGTAATGATGACCGAGGCTAGGCAGAAATTTCATTCGCTTAGTTCTCGGTTCATAGTGGATCAATTTGAATGAAATTTTCAGCAAATTGCCTTTACATTATCTAGTTTTTAACTATTATAGTGAGAACTGCCAACTCGTTATCGAATCTCCTATAATGTATCTTTAAGTATTGTCGAGCATGTTTAATAAAATCAAATGAAATGGGATTTAACGTCCGTCCTACAGTTCTGCTCCAACTGGGCTAATGAAGACGGACATGTATACGCGATACAGTGTGCTATGAGGGAAAGGTTGCCCGGACAGCAACACTACGACCTACTCTTATATCGAATACCATCTGCCAAAGGAATCGTTTAATTGCACGCAAATGTGAACGCGGAATCTTGGTCTTTCGTGGAACCATGCCGGAAAATCCGGATGAATTTTCTCATCCAGCTTCTTACTCTCTGGACCACCGGGGCTCCGCATGTAGAATACACCGTAACATTGGACCACCGGGGCTCCGCATGTAGAATACACCGTAACATTGGACCACCGGGGCTCCGCATGTAGAATACACCGTAACATTGGACCACCAGGGCTCCGCATGTAGAATACACCGTAACATTGGACCACCAGGGCTCCGCATGTAGAATATACCGTAACATGATTAAAATGTCGAAACTATGCTTCGTTACTTTACCAGATGATGTTTGTCGTTTAATCTGATTAAAATACACATCTATATTTCGTTTCGTTCTTTTTATATATTCCATGCCTCTACTGCATGAAGAGCTGACCGGTTGTAGTGGGAGGTCGCGTCAGTGGTCGTACGAGCGACTTTTGTATGACGTCAGACAATTGATTAACCAATCCGAGTTGATGTTCCTAATGGGGTACCCACAGTTCCATGCACCTCACGCCAAAAACTCACCGTAACAAACCGTTTCATTGGCTAATCCCTCACATCATCCAGAACGTGTTTTACATAACAGCTCTTCCAGAATCTAGTGTAGTGAAGACAAGTAAAACGAAATTTTGAACTATAAAAAACGAAACGAAATAGGATCTGTGTTTTAACCAGATTGTTTGCCGTTATGCTAATGTTATGAAGCTACATTGGGCTGGGTAATTTTATATATAACATTTATTTTAAATCCGTTACAGGCACTAATAAACATAACGAGTATGCATGATGAAATTAATAAGATCTAATCGTAGTTAATAATATTTATTCCTACATTCTCGTAGGTCCAGAAAAACAAACATAGCATTTATAATGTAAAACATGGCAATAATATTCCTGTGGCTTTTAAAATATTATTACATTCTCGATGGTAAGGAAAACAAACATGACATTTACAATATGAAATATAGTTATATTACTCATGAGGCTTTTAAAATATCTAATTAGAATTCTTTAAATAAACAGGGAATTATGAAATTATGTATTATTTATATAATTTATTGTAAAATGCATGTCGTGAATTAATGTAAGAATACACTAATGTTAAACACAAAACTAAAATAAGACACAGAAAAT